>NW_024543083.1:26418750-27160000 GCF_018167655.1 Microtus oregoni | reverse complement strand
TTTCTTGACTAGGCAAAGGTAACAACATCGAGGCAACGCTTATACTTCCCAGCAACTATAGACTGAGAGAGTCCAACAGAGTCAGCCAGCTAAAGTTCCTCATTGAGACCTGGCAATATATGAGAATTCTTTGTGGATAAGGTTCCCAGGATCAAATAGGCAGTAACAGAGAATGAAACATCATCAAACTGTTTACGAAATCCAGCAGAAATAATGGAAAATCACTAAAGCAGTCATGCTGGAGTCCCCAAGTGTGAGATTTTTGGGTAGAGTGTTCTCTTCAAGGATGAGCGTCTTGCTTCTCATTCCCATCAAAGCACTCCCATGCCATATTATGAACGAGGTATGGAAATCATTTGTGTTCTTTCTATACTCAACAATGCCATATTTTAATACCTTACTTCTTTGCTGCAACAGGAACAGGGACCAGCTTTCCCCAAGGTATGAATTTCTTGGGCCTTGATATAAATTTACTCCTCCTGAGAACAGGGGACCCATTTGCTTTCAACAAGCACACAATTTACTAATACAATTTATGTTACAACTATAGATACAGATCCTGGGGAAAAACACAGAAATATTTTAACATTGATGCTTATTGCTGCTTTGGTTGCAATCGCAAGGAAATAGGATCACTCTTGATGTTGTGTACAGATGAATGGATAGTAGAAATGTGGTACATAAACAGAACGAAATTTGATTCAGTCACAAATAAAAGTTAAATTATGAAAATTTTAAGAAAGTTTATATAGAACTGGAAAATATATTAAGTGTGGTAATTCAGGCCCAGAAAGACAAACAACACATCTTATCTCACATATTCAGGTCTTACGCTAATTTTTATGCCTATATTTATATAGGAGTGAGGGCAGAGGTATGTCTTCAAACTTGAAAAAATTTCATGAGCCAAGGGAAAGAGATTTTAAGGAAAAAGCATAGAAAGGTAACAGAATGCACCACATATAAAAATGAAAAAATTCACTTTGGTGGAAAGAAAGAGCAGGTAGGAAATTAGGGAGCTAGGGGAAGGAGCAGAAGAAGACATCAAACCCCTGCTAAATTAGCTATGAAGATAACATAAGGAAACTTGGTATTTCATATTCTTATTTACAAATGAGCACAGTAAAAATGAAATGTCTATGTATATAGGAGTTAGTCTGACTATAGGACTTTCAAATGGCTTGGGAGGAGAGCCAAGAAAGGAATGTAATGATATGATGTTTGTGTTCATTCCATTAATGCTCTGCAACCCTGAGAGTATGCAGTCAGAGAGACACAGACCCGAACAGTAATGACAAGATGACACACACATGCCAAATTCTAGCATTCTCTCATTAAGGAAACCATATTGTAAAGACATGAAGATCAAAAACCAAATACATTAATGTCAATGTCTCTCAGATGAAAAAAATACATATTTTGGCATAAATTGGTTGGTTTAATATAAAATGTGTATATATCAAAAGAATACTTAATAAAAATCAAAACAATAATAGAAAAATATAAGTTTATATTAGAGTATACACCCTGATAGATAAAGAAAACAATGTATAACATTGAATAACAGTATCTCACATTATGTTCTGCCAAGAATGATCCAAACTGATAGTAAATGACCATGGTGATGAATATAATTTTGACACATCAGATACAGTTTAAGAAGATAGGAAATCAAATTCTGATTGCTCAGGACGACTATGATAATGATATAAAGATTCTGGAACAAGACCTACTGGCCAGAGCAATCCCTCAAATAATTCTCTTGACTTGATGAGTTTATCCACAGCCTGCCCATGCCTTGGGGCAGAGAAAAAACCATTTGGAAACATTTCATGGAAGAGTAACACAAACAATTAAGGTGTAATATGGCTAAATGACAGTTTAAAAACACTTAGAAGTCTTAATTGAAATGAGAGCACAACCAGGACTGGCTGGAGGTGGTGGAAAAGCTGCTTAGATTAATGTGAGTAAAACAAGATAGAATGGCCTTAAATTAAGTAAATCATGCTGATCCCCCCTCCCAAGTGTGTCAATCATCAAGCATACCAGTGGTAGCTTAAAAAAAAATCATTGTTACTCCAGAGGGTTTAAACATATGTAACTGAATGTTCTCCGGGAAAATCCTTTAAAATGAAAATACAACATTAGAAGCGCTCTCATTCTTAACAGTTATTTTCTTTAATTGTTCATCAGTAAATGATGTCAATTCATCCGGTTGAGAGTTTTAAAGATTCTAAAAATTAAGTTGTACTTACAACCTGGAGGCAAAAGAGCGCCTCAAATCATCCATTTCAAAAGAAAGAAATCAAAGCAAAACAAGATACTGAACAGATGGGGAAAAAATAGCACAGTGAACATTCAAATTTGCAGTTTCTATTGCTTCTCATTAACTTTGTCTGGTTTCTTCGTTTCATTTAGAGATTTGTATGTGATTGATGAAATTGAGAAATGCAAGTAAAGCAAGCAAATCTGACATACCCTGCAGAGAATACTAGGATCTCTACTTTCTGGGTTCATGTATAAGTTCTTTATAATCAATGCCAATAACATTTTGAGCACCCACAAAAATACCTATGTTACTGCATGTATTTCTAAGTGACCAATACATTGCATATAATTTTATTTGTTTGCATTATATTCTTGACAGTGGAGGGTTAACTTTGTTCTATATGATCCAACTGCATCCATATTGTAATTTCATAAAACCAGCACCCCAAAAATCTAATATGTAAAACAGGGAGATTAATAAGAAGAATAACATCTCTCTGAGACCTTTAATTAACAATTAGTCCAGAAGCAATTTGATGCTGTTCCTCTGTCCAGCTCTATATATTTGACAATTTGGATTTGAACCTTCTTTTGACTCCAATTCTCAGTACTTACAGGGACAGAGATCTAACTTCAAGATGACCCAACCTCCCACCTCCTCAATTGTTACCCCCAAGCATCAACCATTCCTTTAACTTTTAAGAACCTTAATTAGGCAAATCTAGGTCCATGGCTTGACACAGACAATAATGTCAGGAAAACCCAGTGTGAAACAGTGCAGAAGTGTATCAAAAGACATTTCCAGTATTGGCCTTAAGCATTAGGGTTGAAAGAGGGAAGAAAAAAGGGGAGAATCTGGGATAAAAATAGACCTGGAAGCAAGGGTTTGAGCTTTTCCGAAAGCTGAAGTTCATTGGCTTTACAATGGTCACAGACAGGATTTTGTGGTGTTTGAAAATATTGGGGTCAAGGGTGTGGAAGAAACTATATAAGATGACAGTCTAGTTCTTGAGGGCTCCTGCCAGGAGTACAAGTGAAGGAAATACTCTAGATTACAGGGATTAGAGAAGGCAGCATATCTTTTTTTTTTAAACGAAGTTGCTTGACATGTTTCATTGAAAGTTCCAGAAACTGTCTTAGAAAAAGTATGAGACTCTGCCCATTGTCACAGATCTTGAGGTGTTATATGTGGGACATTAAATATGGATGTATAAAAGAATGTTGTTTACACTGGGAACTTCCACAGTGAATGGTAACTACACTGGAAATCTTGCATATGAGCTGATGAGAGGCTCAGATAAATTCTTTGGGAAGGGTTTCTTTTCCCTTCTAAGGCTCCTTAGTTTCCCCCTTTCATTCCTGCCTCACAACCTAACTTCCTTGCTCTGCTTTTCAGAATCTCTTTATCTATCAGGCCCTTTTAAAAATGCAGACAGAACAATTTTCTATTTCCCCATCTCAAATATGAACACATCAATAAAAACCAGACATTTCAGGAAGGCTAGGAGAGTATGAGAAAATTATAAAGACAAGGATTAACCACAAAACAATTGACTCCAGTGCAAAGAACAATAGGGGAGCAAAGGAGAGCTTCAGAAGATGATGTGTATGTATAAACCTGAAGGATTTGAACTTTTACCCTACTTGTATTGACTAACCTGTCAGTTTCATGAATGCTGAGGAAGACAAGAGCCTTCTAGGTCAGAGACCTAGGACGACTACACTTTCAAGGCAGTAGTTTTAGACAGAGGATCAGCACTTTTAAAAAACCCAGTTCTTCATAACTCATCTCCAGAGATTGGCACAGAGAGAGCCAAGAAAGCCTCCTCATACAATGAGTCTAGTTGGAGGATATGAACTCTAATCTCACGAAATGTCCCTAATGGACTTAAGTTTCTGAACAAATCTGTGTGATCTCTGTGGTGATGGACAGTAAACATCACTGGGAAGTGCTTCAGGGACACACCTCATCTCCTGGAGCTGGGTTTATTTTATCAGGAACCTTTGGAAAGGTAATGTAGGTTAAATAACGCCCATACCTTTACTTGCAAGGCTGGCAGAAGTGCAGGAGATTTTGAAAATTGTTCCTAAGTAAGTATTGTGTCAGATTCTAAAGAGAATTTGAAAGGTACATGCGCCAAAAAAGATGATTTGGATGGAAGATTATCAGAAAACAGAAAACCATTTTTAGTACTTGAAAAAAAAAGAATTGGTGAATTTAAGAAGAATGGTCAATGAAGTAAAATTGAAATTTTGGAAATTTTCTTAATATGTATTTTGTAGAAACTGATGAGATACCTATGGAATTATAGGAAATACTGAGGATTCAATTATTAGATCCAACATCTAACTGCTATTCCAAAGAACACAAAATGGAAAAGTAACGAAATCCTATCGAAAGTCTATTCGCACTGCTTAAGAATGATGAGCTGCCTCACATTCTCCTGCCAAACAGAGTATGTGATTCCTGGCTTGAATGCCTAATACCACAAGTCTAGAACATGAAGAGGACAGGCTATAAGATCCAGCTACCTGAAGTTTTAAGAAGGAAATCCATCGGAAAGATAGCCTTCTACAGGACTCCTTCTCATCTTCCAACTTCATTCTCAGTCCCTGCCCATCAGCATTCGGTAATGGAGGAGGAAGAGTGCATGAGGCCCCGCTCTTACCAAGGATCTATAGTTGCTAGGGAATATGAAGGTAATGCCCAGAGAGGTATAGCCATTGGTACCTCATGAAGCAAATAAACCCCTCATCCAGGGTTATGCAGGCAACCCTAACAAAGTACTGCAAAGAAAACACAAAACAAAAACCCGGTCACAAAAGAAGGAGAGTGGGAGAGGGATATGTGGGAGGTCTAAGTGAGAATAATAATGGAGATGCTGATAAGATTGTGAGTATGTGTATTTATAAGTGAAATTTTGAAAGAATAATTAATTTTTTTCAACAAAAAGAGGAGGAAAGCTGTTCCATCTTTGTCCTATGTGGGAGTTGATCAGACCAGATTACCAGAATTAACCTGTATTAAGAAATGTGAGTCACTGAATATCAAACACAGCCAACAGAGAATGTGGAAGACAATACGACTAATAGTAACGAGGCATTCTTTAACCTGGAGAAAAAAAATAAAGGATACTATTATATGGCTAACAATTCACAGACACATAATACAATTTAATTAATGACACTAGGGCAGTAATTCATCCTCCAAATTGGAAGTGAAGTTCACTGGAATTAGTTTAATTAAGTAAAAGTCCACAGACAATCCTTCCCCAGTAATTTCAATAAAGAACCAGTCAAACGGCCACAACAAAGAAAGATGACAAGAAGGGCCTTTGTACCATCAACAAGGTGGTCGCTTGAGAATACCCCATCATCATTCCCAAGTGCATCTGTGGGATGGGCTTCAAAAAGTATGCCTGCTGAATTCTCAAAGGAATACACAAGCATGCCATGAAGATGGGAACTCCAAATGTACCCGTTGGTACTGTGCCCACTAAAGCTGTCCTGGCTAGACAAAGAAGGAATATTCTGGATCACATCTGTGTGTTTTTCCAGAGAGCAGGACTTAACAAACATGTGTACTTTGGTAACCCATGTTGCTGTCACCACGTTCAGAAATCAGCACATTCAGTGTGGATGAGAATTAATGCTGAGTGTCAGAAAAAGTCAAAGTCAGAAAATTAAAATAGAAAAGCACGTCCAAAACAGGAAATAAATGCAATAAAGGGAGAAAAGGTTTGGATTATCTCTTTTTCATGTCAGAAACATCCTGGCATTTTACAAATGAAAAGGACATGTGAGTTATACCTTGACTTGTCTTTAGAGTAAAAACTACTAATATAGTTAAAAATGCTATCAGTGCTTCTCAGTTCTTATCAATATTTTAAGTCAATTTTAAAACAGAATGGGCTCAATCATACAAGCCAGTGTCAACACTATCACCTGACACTAAATAAAATTGAGGGGCTGACATAGGTAAGAAAGAAGTGAAGAAAAACCAAGAATGTCAATTACTTTATCTTAAAAGTGTAGCTTTAATTGTATCTTAAGGATAGTATTAGGAACCAAATCATAAACATGAAAAATGTAAAATAGGGAGTTGGCCAGGAAACAAAAAAAATTAAAAATAAATAAAGAATGAAAGAATGAATAAATATTGGTGGCTTCTCATGTATCATAGGTAAAACACAATATGTCATAATTAATGTAAGTGTACAGAGAAAGTAGCTGAGAGATATGAATGTAACTAGCAGGCAGCTAAAGGGAAAGAGTGGTTGCCGATGGGAAGCAGCCGTGGGATGAGAGTGATCGCAGCAGGGACCGCTATTTTTCATTATACTTCTGCACTACCTTTATTAAAATACCTATGTGTAACAATATGCTAGAGATGTAAAATTATTCATTCCCTATAAAAATTTAAAAAGACAGGGAATCTTAATTATAGCAGTTCCCTATGGTGTTCAAATTAGGTCATGCCTTAAAAGTCTGCTTCATAAGAACTTCCAAAAATTTGAACTGTACTTATACTTGAGCATAAATATCACGTTACTAATCTTGAGGGGAGCTAGTATATTTGTGAAAGTAAATGTCTCCTGTGTGATATGGAATCTACACTTATCTGCATAGCAGTGGTAATGTGGAACTTATTTTTATGAATATAAAACAACTGTTGTCTTCCTTTTGTTTAGTAGTAAGATGTTATTTCTTAACTTTGGAACAAGGCATTTCTTAAGAATTTCCTGAGAAAATGAGCACAGGCTTACACCTCTGCATCATCTTCCAGGAAATCACTGCTTATCTCTTCTTTTCCCTTTATGCTTTGTGTATTTGAAACTTTTATTCCTACCCACTAGTTCCAATAAGATTTTTAATGGTGATGTGCCGACTAATCCAAAGGGCAATTTACACTTAACCTTTGTTAACAGAATTCCCTGAGTAGGTCGTCTGAGCAGTGCATTTACAATTCTTACTGCAGACAACAGACTACAGCTTGTCTCTGAAATTGGCTTCATGAATTGTAACCACAGGAGGAGACAGCAAAGGCTTCGCATTCATTGCATCTTTGCAAAAGGATTCTAGCTCCAGTAGCTTTCCCTGGAGTCCAGTCAAATATAATCGGGGTGAGGAAAGGACTGGCCTCTTCTCCTGAGCGGCCACCAGCCTCATGCAAAGAGGCTCTTTGCTGGGGAGGAGCCACAAGTGACTTCAAGGTCCTGACCTATGAAGAAGCTACACTCTGTCTTTGTCAATATCCCTGGCTCTCTCTGGCTCTCCTTCCCTTCATTGTATTTATGTGTCTATGTCATGGAAAAATGGCAGAGTGTGTTGGCAGAACATATCAAGTCCTGAAATTGCTTGGATGGCTGATAACATCAGTGGGACACTATTCCTTAACTGCCCCCTAATGGACATCCTAGAGAAGCACTGACATCCTAATGTGAGATGACCTTCTCTGTTTCCCAGGGGATTTGCCTCTTGTTTCAGAATGAAACAGAGAAAGCAAATGAATCTATCAGATCCTGAGGCAATTACAGGCACATAATAAACATTTAATGGAGTCGAGCATAAATACCGCTGAAATAGTCCTTGGAAGCCACACAAAACAAATGTTAAATAAAACATGATACTTAGAGGTATTAGACCATTAACTCCCAAGAATGACTAATGGAGAATTATTTTAATATCGATAGTAAAGTATGATCCTAATTTGTAGTATGGTTATAAATACAAAAACTATCCAATAAATATTTCACCTGGGAAGTATTTTATGTCATTTCATAAATATCTTCATTAAATATAGTCCAAAAGTCTATGATGAGAAAGGTCATGGCAGGCTATAATCTCAGCACATAGATACTTTTAATCATAACCTGAAGAAAATTTCATGGTAATTCTAATATTTCACACACACACACACACACACACACACACACACACACACACACATTCACAGCTGAATATGCCTGTTATTTATACTATCAGTGATAAAGATTTCACACCTAGTTTAAACAGCAAAGATATTTTTCTTAAATATTTTGGTTTTGAAGTTCTAGGAAAATTGAAACAAGAAAATAATTTCTCTTGATGCTATCATAGATCAAGCAAATGCATGTGAGCAAGCATCAGAGAGTCACAGTCTTATACTAGGTGCACACTAGACATATTATTTTCAAATATGTTTTACACTCCTAAGAGATTTTCTGCCCATATTCAATAGTTAACTAAGGAGATGATCTAGTCACGCTGACTTGTGTCTCCTCACGTAGATCAGATTGATAGGAATATTTTCAAGATATCATTACTGCTTTTAGAAAAATCATAAAAAACAGTAGAAATGAAATTGTTTTCAGAAAAAGGACGTTAAGTGTCTGCACTACCAGGCCTAGTGATTTGACAGAGTTTGGATGTGGTAAAGATACCAATCTGTGAATTCATTCTGTGGTTCTTTTACTGAGTTTACTGGATGTACATTGCCTTCCTAACTGTTTGATCTTCTCCAATCATGTATAGCTGTGTCTACATATGTTTACCTTCATGTCATATATATATATATATATATATATATGAAGTGGTTTTATTAATTATTGACCAAAGTATCTTTCCTGGAAACCCAGTGCTATGTATATTCTCTCAGAATTTCTCTAGACTACATGTAAGTGCCCTACATACATACTCAACTTAGTTCCAAACTTCCATTTGCAGACAGAAGTGATCAAGAACATGGAAAACTTCAAGCCATAAAATGGTAGAAAATGTCTCACTTGTAACAATGGGATTTGGAAAGTCGACGAAGGTGGAGGGATGATTTGAAGCTACCCCTCCATGGTGAACATGGAGGCAGATATACTAGAATCATGCCCTCTTTCTTCCATTTGCCAGTGGTGATAAATAAATGTTCTCATCTGTCCATTCACAAAGGGATTAAATTACAAGTGCTAATATTAGTGACCATATGACAATTACACTGAGGTAGATATTATAAGGATGGTAGATTGTATGTATTAGACATTGGACATTAGATTTTTAGAGTATTATTAGCAGTAAATTACTTATGGAAGTATGAAACTATTGGCATAGCATTATATTAAATTAGCATTAGTATTAAATCTGTAAACAGGTAAATACATAAAACATCACAAAATAGTTTTTGGTCTCTAAAAACTTTTGAGTAACCTCACCTATCAGTTGATAAAGCTACAGAGGAAGAGATTCAAAAGCAAGACATTTACATATTCTTTATTATCATATAAATAACTGAATGATGTAACAATGGTATTTCATTTTTCTCTTATCAAAACCTGGATTATACTCAGGTGAGCTAATGTGTAGATTTTTTCAGTTCCTTCCAAGGAAAAGAGTGTTAAAGTCAATATCAATCAATCAGTTAATCGTGGCCAAAATATTCAGAGATCTTTTACTAGGTGGCCTCTTGGATTAAACATAATCATGGTTTGATTAAAACTGCTTTCTTGTTCCATTTTGTTCAAAGTGATGTTGCAAGTCTTGCATTGCCCAAGTAGGCAACACATCCCTTCTGGGACTATCAAAACATAGCACCTTATTATATCTATGCATGCAAATGTAAAGTCCTTACAGAGGAAAACCATTCCATCAAGTTAAGTTCTTTTGAATGGAAGAACAAAACAAAACTCGGAACGCTGAGTTAAGGCTGATTTTGTGTGTCCTGCGTGCATCAGAGGAATGCTTTTTAGAATGAGTGAGAAGGGAACTCAAAAGCCAGTGGAAAGAGGTTCATCGAAATCTTATAATATTTCCTCCTTCTGCACACAAAGCAGTCTGCAGCACTTTGTTACACCTCCTCAGCTTTCTAGAAAGCACATTGGGTGATCTGATGACACCTTCTCACAAAAACCTTCCCGTTAAAGTAACTCAAGTACTGAACACATATTTAAAAAAAATTCTGACCGGTTGAACTCGAACTCTAGGTATGTTGCTTCTTGCTCCTCATGAAACTGAGCCAGATAATCAAACTTCCTGTGAGAACAGTATAAGGAATAGAGTAATGAGTTTGCTAAAACAATCAAAGTACAAAATCCTACTATGGGAAATTATATTGTTTTTCTATATTTGCGGGTCAGAATGACTGGCATAATTCTGTCCCTCATTACGAGGCAATTGTTCAAGTATGAATGTTGCTAAGTCTTATTTTAAAGAAATCCTCTCTAAATTCAATTTTGGATGGAAGAAACTGCATCTAGGCAGGGAAATTTATTCCTCCACATTTGCCTGCAGGATTGTGACCCCTAATATCTTTACCAGGTTGATAACTTCTGGGCAACAAAATAGGGCTTCATTCCTGAAATCTCTCAGCAGATGCACAGCTCACGGGGAGGGCACAATGATGCGTTGGAGAACTGTCAGTGGCGAATGCTGTTAGCTTGTAAATTATTCCAAGTGCATTAAGAGAAAGGAATGACACCTTTGTTAGCTAATGTGTTTCACCTGCAAAAATAACAGTTGCAGTCTCAATAAATTTGAGCCGGCAGGGAAAAACAAGTTTGATTTCCCCCCAGTTTCTGGGATACTCTTTACACAATTTGTTTAGGGCTCTCCCTAGGAAACACATCTAGTTGGGGTAAATTAGCATATCTCAGTCATTTGTTCTTCACAGCCCCTCATTGAGCTGAAGCGATTTCATACTGCGGTTGCTTCCATGTTTCTTCTTACAAATGAGACTATTTATACCCAAGAAAAACACGTATACCTTCATAAAACGAACGGTATAGAAGAGAAGCACTTGTTATTGCAATCAACCTTCCCAAAGGTTTAACTACTTTTTCTTGATGATAAAAGGCTTCCGTGTTTTGTTTTTTTCCTTTTTTCCCCCATTCAAGGCAGTACAGCATATTTTCCTTTGGATATTATCAGGCTATAGGTGTTCTGAGACACCTCTTGCAGGTTTCGCCATGCACAATTCAGCAGTTAAAAATTGTAGCATTTGGATTCCTTCCCTGATTGCATAATGAAGTCATAAGTTAAGTGGCTTCTATATGAAGCGTTGTCCTCCCTGCCCTCACTGGCGTGGGGGCAGACAGAGGAGGAGGGCACGGAATCGCTAGCCACGAAATGTAGCTAAAAATGGTGAAGTTGCAGGATCCCTGAGAGACCCCTGTTTCAAATAGTAAGGTGAAGAGTAAGGGGAGGGACATCAAAGTCTTCTAGTCTCAACACATGCACACACACACACGCACACACATACACACACACATGCATACACGTGTGAAGAGAAATAATTAGTTAATTCAATCCAGGAAACACCTAGTTATTGGGTTGGTGCTCTTAGTTATATCGGGGTAACTTCAAAGGGTTTCCATTCCTAACAACCACCAGGGAATTTCCTGGTGCCTTTAAACCGGTAGAGAGGTTAGGACAACTGAGACTATCATGAGAGTCTCTTAGCTGGCTAACTTTAATTGGGGAAGTAATTAACCAAGCTTGTTAAGGCCATCCTCTTAGCATTAGCATTGATAGGCTACAAGCCCTATTCTAAGGGGCTACTCCAACATATTCTAACAGTCACACCTTGGTTCTGCAAATCTGTCTCCTCAGCTTTACAACTTCCTGTCATTCGGATGTTACAACTCCATCTGTTTCATCAGCCCACTCTAAGATTTTATTTTTGTTTTGTTTTTAATTTGGATGACTGACTTTGGAGCTGTGAATTATCTGCAAAAGAAGTGCTGAATACCTTGGGACCTGTCCCTTTCACCCCTTTACTCTGAGCCATAATCACCCCAGGTTCCCAGCAGATTGATTTTCATTGCAGACCCATTGCAATCGGGTGTCAGGCAGGACCAGGAAGGCCTTGCTAGGATCTGCTTTCTATGCGTTGCTATGATACAAACAAACTTGGTCAACTTTTTTTGTCTCCTTTCCGTAGAGAAGATGGAAACTAGAGGGACTGATTATTTTCTACCTTAGATTTGGGGATAGGAAGTGAGGCATTTCACGTTTCTAGCAATAGGCCTGGATTTCGAAACTGTCATCTTTTCCTGTCAGCCAAGCACGCACAGGATGTGCAGGCAGCAGAAAGAGATAACAGGGATTCTGAGACTAGGAGCGGCCTGCCGCGGCCGGCCTTGACTAGTGGAAACACTGTGGTGTCTCATTAAAGTGACTTCTCCTTTCCTTGGGGTTTCTTCCAGGAGCGGAGAAGCAACCTAGCTGTATTGCATGTGCTAGTGGCTGGGGTAAACAGATCCGAACTTGATATACATGTGCGCTCTTTCCCTGAACCTTTTCATTTCTGGAGTGGTTGCAGCTGTTGCCAACGCTGCTACAAAGTATCTTTTTAAGCAAGAAGATTGCGGCTTCCCTGCTGCAAGCCGGTGTGGATGGATGAGTGCTTTATCACTTGTGCTGTGACACACACTGCAGAAATAGAGACTCAAAAGCAAATGTTTCTTCCCTTTGATTCCATTATGGGGTGCTGTACCAACTCACAGCTGGAAACAAATTAAAGTCGTTTTTCTGGTAATACAAAGAAAGTGGTTTCTGAGTAAAGGTCCTATTCAAATCATTCAGGATGTTTTCCCTTGCAGGAGGATGTGCCTGCATTTGCTAAATTAGATTGGTTTGCATTTAAATGTCGATAACTAAGACTGTTCATATATAACTTAAGATTTCCTAGGTGATATATTTGGTTTGTTAGGTGTCTTTGCCAACTGGTCGATCCTTCTTCACTTAGTTATTGCTTCTGCATTTAGTGTCCTCCAAAATCATGGAATATTTCAAAATCAAACTGCCTCTTCTATTACTGCCTATACGAAAATATTCAAGTTAAGTTCCTTTTGTGCTTCTGTACACATGTTTTTTTTAGGAAAGTCAGCCTTCTTCATCTCTCAGATGTCAAGTTTCTCTCTCTAACTTTGAAAATTATCTGTGACTCTTTCTCCACATATCCCAGAAATACAATCAGGCAAGGCAAACACTCCTGAAGCCCAAGGGAACTAAAGGCCTTTCAATCGATGCATATTTCTGTGTGGTGTTCTTTTGTTCTCCTTTCCTTAAATTTGTTTAAAAAAAAAAAAAACCTGAAAAGCAGCCTCAAGATAAGACCCACGATGTCGTTGGCTCCCTTTATTGGCTTAAGCATCTTGCTGATATCTGATAATATCCATCCAAACAGAGAAACTCACATGTCATTTTCATCTACCTTGCTTTTGCCCTTTTGCTAATGGCTTTAATTTTTGTTCTTCTAGAAAGAAACACTTGAATTACAAAGTCCAGGGGGCAAGTAGTACCTGTCTAATCTTTCTCTTAATGAAATCACAATAAGAGAAAGCCACTTAAAAAGCAACTTAGAACTTTTTTCAAATAATACATTTTTTAAATGACAACACACGTTATTCTATACAAATCTGTCAACCCTGGGCTTGCGTTTGAATTCTCAAAAGTGACACGGTCTGACTCCAGTCTTTGTTGTTTTTGAAAATGAGCAAAGACTATTAACTGGGGAGCTCAGAACGTTCAACCACAGAATATGTCACCCGGGCATATTTTGAATTAAAAGGCACTTGGAAAATGGTGAGTAGATAAAGATCATCCTGGCATTCTTTTTTAAAAATAATCAAATGAAGAAAAATTCTCATTAGAAAGATGTTTTTCCTATGTCAGAAGGAAAACATAATTATTTTTTAAAATCAAGGATGACACGTTGAGATTCGGAAATATCTGCACAAACATTTGTTCACTATCCCTTGTCTACTGGTCTCTTTATGGGCACATTTAATTTCCTACCCATTTTTGCCACCCCAGGAAGTCACTGTTCAATTTATCATATTCTCACCATTTATTACAACCCACTTGTCAATATCAGTATATACATGCTTGTCTTAGAGTTTCTGTTGCTATGAAGAGACACCGGACCTCAGGCTTTCTCTGTAGCTTTGGAGCCTGTCCTGGAACTAGCTCTTGTAGACCAGTCTGGAACTCACAGAGATCCGCCTAACTCTGACTACCCAGTGCTGGGATTAAAGGCAAGCGGCACTTTATGGAGGAAATAGTTAAGTAGTTAAGCTTACAGTTCAGAGGTTTCATTCATTATTGCCATGGTAGAAAGCATGGCAGCATGCAGGCAGATATGGTGCTGGGGAGGTAGGTGAGGGTTCTGGATCTGGATCTGAATGCAACAGGAAAAGACAATGACAATGAACTTAACTTGAGCCTTCTGAAACCTCAAAGTCCACCCCCAGTGACACAACTGCCCCCACAAGGCCATCCCTCTACTAATGCCACTCCCTATGAATCTATGGAGTCCATTTTCATTCAAATCATGACAATTGTTGAATTCTAATTATATCTTTAGGTGTCCATTCCCTTACAAAGGGTCCAATGCCGTACAAGACATACAAAATTGTATTTGCATGTGTGTCTGCCGTTGAAAATCTAGTTCTTGGATCTAGACAAAAGTAGAACAAAGGAAACTCCCAGAGGCATAGATGAAATTTGCCTCTAATATATGTTGCATATTCAAGTGCATACTGCATGCTTTTGGTGATCCATTGATGTACTATCCCAAATATCTTGGCAGGATTAGTGGTTTACTAGGTGTCCATAGACATTTTACATACCTGTTAGCTGTACATTTTTATTCCTCTCATGCCCCTTTCAAGAATGGTCCTTTTTGAAATGGTACTATTATTTGAAAGTGTGAAAGATGTCCCTTAAAGGATCATGATTTTGGATCTCAGCTATTTCATACTTAAAAACTTCATTTAACAAGAAAGCAAAGAGAGATCCCTATTGACATTTTTGTTACCTTTCTCTTAGTTCATTAAAGAGCCACATCAGTCTTAGAGCAACAGGCCACATGTAAAATCCAAGTTTTCTTTGTGTTTGATTTTCCTTTTGAATTGTATATATTCCACTCAGCTAGCAACATCCATATGTTATGCCATTTAACAGCTTAGGAGAAAGATTGCTGGTCATGACTTGAGTTCATATCTCATTATTCTTTGGCTCCAGTTTCAAACAGGGCCATGTTAAAAACTCCTACTTGATGGTTGGTCAGTGACCCAATGAAGTGAGCTGTTGAGACATCATTGCAGTTCATAGAGGCAACGTGTGTGACTCAAGATGTGAGTGATTACACGCACCATCCTGGCTGACAATGGCAGACAGGGGGCCAGTGGTTAATGGCCCATGGAGATTTAACTACCCATATCCTCCAAGGCCCACCTTGCAGGGCAAGCGTGATGGAGCTTGTAATTCCATTGCCTCTCTAGTGCAGCTAGAAATAGGCTTATTTTATTATTTTTAAGATCGTATTTTTTAGAGTTTTTATTTTTCAGTTTTTATCCTAGTGCCTGTTTATGAGATAGTGATTTAAACACTCTTGTACTGTTTTTTTAAATGTTTATTTATTTATTATGTATACAATATTCTGTCTGTGTGTATGTCTGCAGGCCAGAAGAGGGCACCAGACCTCATTACAGATGGTTGTGAGCCACCAAGTGGTTGCCGGGAATTGAACTCAGGACCTTTGGAAGAGCAGGCAATGCTCTTAACCACTGAGCCATCTCTCCAGCCCCAACACTCTCGTACTTTAATAATGTAGTTAATAGACCTGTACTTCCTTCACCCAATATCTATAAGTGGAGGGGTGACAAAATCATATCACTAATCTCTTTATTAATAAATTTATTAATCATTCCTCGGGAGTTATAATTTTCAGTGACATGACTATACCACAAATGAAAGGTATACTTAAGGCCAATTACCACAAGTTTTGTTTGACCTTTTTAATGTAACTAAAAAGATTTTTTTTAAATTCATCTTTTCTCAATACCTATTTTTTGATAAATTAATTGGTATACCCTTGTCTTTATTTAGTTGGTAAGGACCTTTTAAATACAGTTTTAAATATGTGTTATAATTTTTTCTTCTCAACAGTTTGGTGCAACTAGTTTGAAAACATTTTCTACAAAGAAAACTTAGGACAACTGGAATTATTGAAATTCTTTTCAAGTCAAGACAAATGGATTGAAACTAAGAATATATCTTTCTAGAAGATGAAAGCAATGGTAGAATATGCACACAAAACATTAAAATGTGTTTTTAAAGGTACTTACAAATGTCCCAAATAACACAGTGAAAAAAAAAAAGTTCCTCAATTCATTTTTCCTCATGGCATCATAGTAGGCATCGGACATCCATGGTTACCCCAGATTGCACATCTGCTTTTAGCTTAGGGGCTGAGGCAGCACACAAGAAAGATGCAGCTTCTGCTTCTGAGGCTCTAACCTACTGGAAGGAAACATATTAAACCTGCATGCAAATACATAAAGTAGTTTTAGACAGTGACAAGTGATAGAAATTAAAGAGAGTTGGGTGATACATTCGATTGTCTAATGTTCAGGGTCATTGGCTTCTCCATCTAGAATTTCCTGAAAGGAATCTTGTACGTCCCACCTGACTGATGAGGCACCTCCATGAAATGTTGAGAGAAAAAATGTTATGATTCAGTTTTCCATCACCCTTGGACATGACTGAGACAATCAGTTTCTAAACGCACACGATTTACCTTGCTGTAGAGTGGTGAAGGTTTCATTCCACGGTCATTTGGTCTGATTGCTTTTAGTCTGTATTAAGTCAGCATCATTGTAAAATGGTAGAAGCTTGTGTCAGAAGCAGCCATTCACCTCAGAGTAGGAAGCAAAACACAGCAAAAGTGAAACAAATACAAACACACACCATTGGGCTCCCCAATCTCTTTGGAGGCCATAGCTCTGCTCACTTAAAAATATCCTCCAAAGCCGAATATGGTAAACATTTCGTGATATCCTAATTATGACAATCTATCAGCATTATCATATCTGCCTCTTTGGGGAAGTTTTAACTTTGAGACTATGGTAGCTATTATAGCAAGTGTTAAGGACGGAAATTTGACAATCCTGAGTAGGAGGAAGTAAAAATGGAGTGTTTCTATAAAGGGGATAGAAGTACCAGAAAATAATAAAAAAGAAGGACTAAGGTGCGTCAAAGCAGTATGTGTGCTGACTCCATTTGGCACAACTAGTGAATTTCAAAGACTTAGCTCAAGTTTGGACTTAGTCCTAAGTCAGAACCCTGCCACTAGCTAGCCTAACAGTGCTAGGAAAATCATTGACTACTTCCAACAAACAACTCTAATATAAAAATTACATAAATGGTCATTAAAATAATTAAATTAATAAAATTATCTGTTTTCAAGATTGTCCAAATTCTCTCATTTTTATTTTAGAGATACAGCCTGGCCTTGAACTCATGCTCATCCCACCTCATCCTCCTTAGTGCTAGCATTCCAGGCCTGCAACAATGCACAATGTCCGGCTTTTCCTTCGTGTGCTTTGAGAAAGGAACATTTGGAATATAAACCTCCCTGTAATATTGCCCAAGCTGAGACACAGAAGCGTGAATTCATTTTATGAGCTTTCCAAAGGGAGTGATAAATACCAGTTTTATTTATGTTTATGTATTCAATAGAGTAGCTGACAACCAAATGAATATCAAGTATCCAATGATGTTTAAAAGTTAATAAAATATGCCATTTATATATTTACTTACTGCCAATATTCAGTAGGATTCAATCTCCAATGGATCAACCATTCAGCTAAAGTTTAAAATGACTATAAGTGTGCCCACCAAATAAAAATAAAATTAATTTTAATTCATGTAGTGGCTTAGAAGCATATACAATTTGCTTTAGAATTCTACTCTGGCAAATCATAAAATGAAACATAAAAAGGGCAACAGTAGATTTTCCAGTGTACTGAGACGTACATTGCTGTGATGAAAATCCAGTGCTTTGTATTCATTCATCTACTGAGAAAAATATAACTAACAAAAATCAGAATTTCATTTTTGCTAATATCGCTGATTTTAATAAATTTCCCACTGTATTGAAACAATTAGCTAAATTTTCTCAGAAGCATGTGTTTGGTTTTAGTAGACATAGGCGTTTGTTTAGGATATTCCGAGATGTTTTGCCCTTGGTCAGAAGTCTACATTCTACAATGTATTTGTGGCTATTATTACATTAACAATATCCAATGTGACTCAAACGGAGAAAAATTACTTGAGGGCATTTTTGTTTTGTACTTAAAATTTATTTTGTCGTTTGTTCTTATTAGCAATCATTAAGCAATTTAATAATTATAAGCTCTATTAACATTCTAATGAGGCTAGTGGCCATTCCAAAAGTAATTAAATTAGTTTTACTTTATGACATTTTGAAGCTGTGATTAAATTAATAGTTATTGTGCTTAAAAGAATAAAGTCATGGAGGACTGCTATTCACCAAACATCCTATTAACTTATAATGTGTCATTAAAATAGATAAAACAGGGACAGAAGGAAAAAGCTTACTTTTCAGTGAATTCATAAGATAAACCTTTAATTATCTGAGTTTGTAATCAATTAAGTAATAACAGCACAATTTTATTCATAAATAGTCTTTTTGCTGGTAGATGTTGAAAAAAGGAAAAATTAATAGGTTGCCCAGCTCATATGAAGTACCTCCCCTAAGACCAGCAGGTATAATCTTCTGGGATGGGAGGAGACTGACCAACTAGTGACTTTGGAGTCGATACATGAAATGATGTGGAATTATATGAAGCTAAAAAGCATCTCTGAGGTATATATTAATCAACTAAAATATTTAATATCCAAATAATATTTCTATTTTAATTTAACAATTATGTAAACACATATAAAAATAAAAAAAAACATGTCAATGGTAATTTCAATGTCACTGTTTGGGGGTATTTACTATGCAAATTCCCATTTGAAAAATTCCTTATATTTGTTGTCCTTTAAACCTTCCCCTAAAGCTTCGAGGTTAGGCAGTAGATGAACTGGGAGGTGATGACACATTACAGACGCCACGTGCCAGTCCTTGGTCTTGGACAAAATTGAGATTTCACTCTTTATTGCTGCTGCTGTAAGATGAATCCTGAAATGCTCTCAAGAGTAAAATGAGACAGTCTTATTTTCTGATGAATTGCCTTACATGAGAATGCAATTAGGCATTTTACAGGGGAGTAATTTGTGTAACATGCACAGCACATGTGTGCTGATGGGAATTGTGCCATTTTGTTGTAATTATTTGATTCTATTGATTGTCTTCCATTATGCTAATGTTCCCCCAAATAAGCTTATCAAGCACTTTTATGCCATGCGATGGTTCAGCCTCACTGATATTTTCTTTCCGTTCTCAAATGCCATGGAAATATTTTCATTTTAAACTTCCATGTTTCACTCACTCTGCTTTTACCAGCTACAAGGGAATAGGTAAAATCTGAATCTTGCAATTTTAAGAATAAAAAACTAGGTAATTAAAAATAATTTTTACCATATATGTTAAATGCCAATAATTAAATGAAATAAAAACTCCTCTATTTTAATTATTTTTAAATGTTAAAACCAAGCTGCATTCATACTTTCAAAATGCACTAATATGTATGTCTAAGCTTTGTAACTACAACTCTGATTAGTACAAGAACAGGCAAGACATAACTCAATATACTTTTTTTTACATTTTTGTAATACAATGAAACTGAACTTATGTTTTATAGAAATCAGCATCAAAAGGTATTTTTATATTAATGATGCATTTCTACTGAATACATACATTTTCCTCTTTGGGACGACAGTAAATATTTTGCACCAGAAGACAGAAGATTTCACTAGGGTCCCTCTGTCAATGATACCTACAGTGTAGTCTATACATCATGTTCTACAGTCTCTAGGTGATCAATGCTTTTTCATTCATTTTTAGATATACTTTTGGGTGAAAAGATTTGAATTCCATACACACTCATGTTGAAGAATTATCATCTTTGTCTCCTACATAAATCTACTTGAGTATCTCCCAGATCTTCCAAATTTCTTCTGATATCTTTCATCCTCTGTAAGGTCATTATCATCTGGACTGTTTTTCAACCCAGTAACCTTTGTGTCACAATGACTTCATTCTTTCAACTCCAATAGCAATCTGTTTCATGACTTTTTCCAAGGAACTCTGAGCAAACATCTATTTACCTGAGAGATGACAGATCAGCAAAGTTATTTTTCCTGAGTCTCTCTTGATGAAAAAAATGAGTATATTAGGAGTTTATACAGAATCATGGGTGACTCAAAGATACTCTATATCATCAAGAAGCTGAACAAAGCACAGAAAACTTTATCGAATTACTGTACTTCATTGAAAAGACTGACTTCCTTCTCAGAATAAAAAGGAAAAAGGTTATAGATCTTCTTAGAAGGGCCTTGTACATACCATAGCTTCCTGATCCTCCAGAGCCTAATAGATTTCATGAACATCCTGAGACTTGTTTGTATCATCACCTTCCGCTGGCTTTCACAGTTCTCTCCTCCATCAAAGAAGGCACTGGCAATTTAGAAGAAATAACTCCATAGCACATAGCACTGCATTTCTTGGTTCAATGTTAATACTGATTTCAATGTATGTTTTAAGTCTCTGCTATTTCTACTCACACATCTGTATCCAAAACCACTGCTCTCTTTTGCAGGTCCAACCAATATTAGCAGCTTCCTAATGAATTAAGCACAGCAAGTCTTACCCTTATTTTCTAATTAACAAGAAAGATACCATCCAAAGTTTAAAACATTTATCTCCCTTTCTGATAAAATATTCCTCAATGTCTTACTAAAAAAGCAACCACAACAAAAAACAACTTTACTGCCTCTTTTCTTCTCTGTTCATATTGTAAGCTCTAGAAGAGATAAGACTTCATAAAAAGTTACCACATCATCCCTGGAGAATCCAACCCAACACCACCCCCTGAACTATAGAAACATTTGTCTATAGCAGTATTCTGTTGCATCACATGGAAGTGATGTGACATTAGAACTTCTGTCTATCTGTTTGCCCCAATAAAATAGAGATCCCAAGCATACCACAAACATAATTGTGTTGATCACTCTGGTACCTTCATTTACCTCTTCCTAAATGAAATGGCACAAATGTGGGAAACAATATTCGATTAATGATTCTCTGGCTTTTCAAATGTATTGACTATATAGATATTTTACCTCATATAGCTGTAAGTTGAGATTCCTATGTGGAATATACTTTTCTTACTTCTAAAAAATAGTTCTCTTGAACTTTTTGTGTTAACAAAGACAAGTCACAAATGTTGTCTCTTGATATATATATCCTTAAACCCACACTTTTTGAATACTGAGCACCCACACTTTCAGAAAAGTAGTATTAAAATATTAATACTTTATATTGATTGGCCCTGTCATGAGCTAGGCATTGCCTTCAAACTTCGAGTCTGTAAAAATGCTCTATGGCTTACATTTCTATCACCCTCATTTAATAATGGGGATATGGCACAGGCAAAGTTTGTTAGATATTTCTTGGTGGTTCTGCCAGAAATCATTAATCTGTTACATTAATCCAACTCGGGACTCCAAAGCCAACATGGTTAATGATTAATAAT
This sequence comes from Microtus oregoni, assembly GCF_018167655.1. Classification (NCBI taxonomy): domain Eukaryota; kingdom Metazoa; phylum Chordata; class Mammalia; order Rodentia; family Cricetidae; genus Microtus; species Microtus oregoni. The sequence continues at coordinate 27,138,260 of NW_024543083.1, read as the reverse complement.
GATGCCTAAGAGAATCGTGATTCAATAAAATAATTTATATTTTTTTAAAAAGTATGTATGGACTATTTGCTTTTCTAAAACTTTAGATGCACTTCTTTGATTGAAATGCATTGTTCTTTTCTATTTGAAATGGCATTTTAATCTGATACACACAATTATTTAAAAATAAAATAGCTAGGGAACATCTTAAATATTAAAGTCAAGTATATATTCATGATATAGTGTAGCATCTTCCCCTCATTGGCACTTTCTTTTCTCTGTAAATTAGGCAAGGTCAAGGAGGGCAGTTAAAGTTTTATGTGACTACTTATTGATTTGGATTTATATTGACTTACAGTAATTATTAATTATAAGTTAATAGACAAAATAGACAAAAATGAAAGCTCTTTCAATTTGTTTTTGCAGCACAAGCCAGTCTCTCAGTGGGGCTTGCAACTCATTGCTCATAGCGTTGTTCAGTGATATTTGTTTGCAGTCAGACCATAGAGTTGAAGGTCAATGCCCAGTGAACAGGTCCAAATGTATATCCAATACCATCATTATAAGCCCACTTGCTTCTATGACACAGAGCAGATGGAAGTTCCACCTTGCCATTACCCAAGAGTCCTTAGGAAGACAGATAAGGATGAATCAGTTCCTTGCTTGCATAAACGATGGCATTAATCATCCGACATGGTCAACCACCAGACAAGTGTCATTTTTTTTTTAAGTTATGCGATGTTGTTTGTAGAGCAGCATAAATCTCTGGCTTCTCTTAATGGAGTCTCCACAGGAACAGCAAATGGGAAGTGGATATGTCATTCTTGAAAATGTCAAAGATTAGTCAGCGCAGAGTTACACCTGCGCTCACCTTTCCTCTTCATTGCTGACTGCCAGAACTAGAAGTTTAGTGAGATGGACAGAAAGACACTGGAGTGATCCTAATATCTTGTCTGGAAAGGTCCGCACTCATAAACTACAGCATTTAGTCAGGCACTTATCCATATGTTGTGTTTGGCATGACCAAACAATGTAGTCTTCTTGATTGCCTGTGTAAGGAATATATTGAGCTATTATCACTCTGGGGTAATTTGTTGTCCTTTGGGTATAAAGTGATTCAAGTGTTGTCATGGTGGAAGGATACCAATAATTCGTAAATCCCAATATTAAACTCAAGTTTGTATTTGTTAGTGGAAGAACACTGGAGGCTGAATTTTCAGAAGGAGCAAAGATGGCTTTAGAAATGTCTAAACGAGACACACTCAGTGAAAAGAACACAGAGACGGCTTTCTTTTGATTTATATTCATCCCCTAGTCTTCTGGAAAGAACTGATTAGTTTTTGTATTACTAATACACAAGAAAGAAAACTAAAACTAGATCAACCAAATTTGCATTTCTGTAGAAATCAAGTGCCTGCAACCCATTCTTTGCAGTAGAGTGCAGTGGCAGCCAAGGTCTTCATTGCTGGAGAAAAAATATCTAACATTTTTTTGATCTTGTACATTTTAAGCTCTGTTAATCACACTGACATGTCTCTTTCAGGGGGAACAGATACAAAAATTCATTATAGCTTATCTTACATTTGATTAACAGTTGCTACAGTGTATGCCCTCCTAGATTCATGTTGAAATTTCCTTGTCAATGTAAGGGTCTTGTGAGACAGGGCTGTTAAGAAGTGATTAGGTCACAAGGCCCAAGTCTTCATGAATTGGTTAAAGTGAAAATGAGCTCATTTTCTCAGGCAGCCTCCGAATACAATTTATGTCAGCTCTTATATTTTATCCGTATTATTGGGCCTTACATAAAATTCCATCCTGTTACGTCTTAGCACAAACACCTTCATAGCTGTGGCCACACAGTTTTGTATGCTCCAGCTTTCAAAGGAATGACCTAAATAAACTTGTATTGTTTATATTCTCCCTATTATTGGGTATTCTGTAATAGAAGAAAAACTCACTATGAAAAACAGCCTTGGAATTCTGGGTTGTTTGGAGATCTAATTTCTACTAGGAAAACTGTACAATTTTTAGATAGCCTTCTTCCAACAGACTAAAACAATGAGATGATTTTACCTATATGCACATAAACAAAACACGATTCAAGATAATTTTCTCTCATTTGGAAATAATCGAAGGACTGTTTTTATGTCTCCATACTTGTAAACTTCACTATTATAGACCATATAAGCAAATTTACTTAAAAATAGGATGTAGGTGAGCATGGAGGCAGATGCCTACAGCCATATGACTCACAAAAAGGCAGAGCAATAAGACAATGAATTCTACCTAGTCTAAGCTATAGAGTAAGAGGCTATGTTTCAACTGATCAAGTTGTGGGGATGTACCTCAGTGGTAGAGATTCTACTTGTCATATGAAAGTCTACAGATTAAATTCCAACAAACAAACAAAGGACAGTATGAATTAGCAGACAAAAGATTAGGATTCAACAGTAGCCTAAGCATTAGCCACAAAATGAAAGCTACCTGAATGAGAGTAGCAAGGTGATGTGTTGGCAGGGCTTCTACGGATCCCCCAAAGCTCAGAACTCATTGCCATTGGTCTTGGTTACCATCCGTAACTGGATGGTATGATGCCACATACTGGAGTCAGAGCACACAGAAATATCCACCTGATACTGACCCGGAAGTTTTGTTCCTACTGCCTATTCTAGGTAGAGGTGAAAGGTACTATGCAAGCTACTGGAGGAGAAAAACAAGCATCTGGCACACTCATCTCTGAAATCTGTGAGCTACATAATGACTGATTTTGTAAGACATGCTTCAGAGGGGCAGTGGACCTCATGGGAATCATCAACCATTTTCTTGTCACAACATGAAACCCTTCTGTACCTGGTACCATTTCCAGTCCAAGAACCTATAGGTCATCAGCACTAGAGGAGAACTAATTATGAATCTTCTGCCTAGTAGACATGCTTCTAACAACTTATCAGTATTCTCATAGATCAGTGCATCTCACAGTCCCATTCTGAAAATTTTCTATATGCAACACATGTAATTAACACAGAGACTCATTACTTTCCAAGGTGTAGAAATTAAGAGATTGTAGAATTCTTAGTCCTATTTGGGATATATATAGTACCCACTCCCCACAAGGCGTAGGGATCATGTGAAAGAGGACAAGGGAAGTGTATGAGATAGAGACAGTAGATAATGGCAAGGAAACGATGTGATCTAGACACAGCAGGGCAGCACCAAATAGGAACTCATAGTTGTTGAGAGAGTATGCACTAAAACTGAACCAGGTTAAGTCAGATCAAATCCCAGCATGAAAAAGAAGAGTTGGGCATGTAATCGTACCTTTAGCTATGATGTTATTGGTCACTATTAACTACTGGGAGATGGATAGAAAATTTTCTCTAAGAATATATCTCCTGCTAAATCCACCATGATCCAGTAGAAATCCATATATCCAAGACTATATAGATACTACAAGTCTCTTTTGAGAGATTTTTAATGCTGTCATTTGTTTCTGGTTTCTTTGAGACAGAGTTTCTCTGTTTAGCCTTAGCTGTCCTTCACTCTGTATACCAGACTTACTTTGATTGCACAGAGAGCCACCTGCCATCTGAGTGCATCACCACTGCCCCAATTTCTTTAAAGACACTTGTATAGGGAAGCAGAGGTGGATCTTAGAAGAGTTGTGTAAGGGGTAAAAATTTGGTCAAAACACTATACAAAACTCTTAATGAACAAATAAATGTCTGCAGAGATGAGTACTTGGCGATACTTAGATGTCACCAATATGCCACTCTGAATTTTGGTATACGTAATGTGAGTATATGAGTAAACCTCAAAATACAACATACTTGCAAATTGAAGGGCCAGTTAATATAAAAAAGACTCTCCTTCATACACTACAATCCAACCACGTATATTGATAGGGCATTAACAACTTTGTGTTGTCGTAAAGGAGAAAAGTCATTCTAGTTTTGTGCCCTCTAGGTATGCTACCTATATTGAAGAAACACTGGTTTCTAGATGGAGTCAAAAGGACTCTGCTTATGGCACCTGTGACCAAGCAAGGATGTCAAAGGCAGCATCTGTGCTCAGTGTAAGATGACAGATCATAATGGTAGAACAGTGGTTCCCCACCTTTGGTTCACAACACACTTTGGATGGCCAATGACCTTTTCCTAAGGGTTACCTAAGACCATCGTAAACCACAGATATTTATATTATGGTTCATAAATAGCAAAAATTGCAGTTGCAAGCAGGCAATGGTGTACATCTTTAATTAAAGCCCTTCAGAGGCAGAAGCAGGTGAATATGAATTTAGGCTAACATGGGCTACACAGTCAGCTGTGTAGATTCATAGAAAAATAGCCAGAGATTCATAGAAAAAACATGTCTCTAAAAACAAAATAAACAATTAAATAAATACTAAAGTTGCAAAGCAGCAACAAAAATAATTGTATGGTTGGGAGTCACCACAGCATGAGGAATTATACTAATGGTCATAGCAGTATGGGGGTAGAAAACCACTGTGGTAGAATGTGTCTCTTTCAGATATACAGGTAAAGGTGACTGTTTAGGAAACGAAACAGTATTTCATCCCAGAACATTTTCAGTTCCCTCAAGAGGATTTTCACTGGGGCTAGCTGGATGAGCCTACATAGGTGAGAGTATAGCAAATAAAAAAAAAAAAGAGTTTCTATATTACAAATTTGAAAATTATGTGGTAGAAACTTAGAGACCTTGGATCAATACCACAATGCTGAAAGGAGTGGGAGCCCCTATGATGCTTCTACATTTCCTAATTTGAAGAACAGTGCTGTTCAAGATGGGATCTGATGACAGATACTAAATGTACACCAAAGTACCGAGCCCTGTGACTGAATTACTCAGTTGCACAGAGGGGGTGTGGCTCAGGAAGACTGAATACTCATGTATACAATTCAGTCCATTCTTCCAAATAAGTTCTCTAGGATTTTTCTTTTCTCCCCCTCCCTCCATCCCTCCCTTTCTTTCTTTTCTAACTTTCTTCCTTCTGTCTATCCTCCCTTCATTCCCCAGCCTCCAACTCTCTTCCTTGATTTTGTATTCAAAAGCATTTCTTTGATTTGGTGCTTAACTCTTTTTTTGACTCATTATTCTGTTTTTCCATCTGGATACAGGAAGAAATAGTCACTGTATTTACTGATAAACAGCCTACATCTCCCAGAAATACATATTAGACGGTCCAAGAAAGCTCTTTAAACAAGCCATAGAAATACAGGATGGGCTGTAATGTAATTGTTTTAATGATACAGCTGAGTTTCAAGAAAGAAATTTTCCAATCCCCATTGACAAGGAAGTTGAAAGGCAGAAAAGCAGGTGTTGAACTGTGTCTGCCCTGAGGGGCATTTCAGTCTTCTTAACAAGAGACATATATTTTAGGACTGTGTAGGAAAAACAAAGGCCTTGGACCCTTGTAAGGTAGAGGGGAGGGACAGAGAACTTCAAATATCCATCTGCAGACCTTGAAATGCACACTCTCAAAGACAGAACCCGGTGAAAAATAACCCATTGGCCTACAAAAAGAAATGTCAAAGAAACTTGTCTTCCAAGACTCTAATTAGGGGTAAAAATATCTTGTGTTTTACACAGAAATTTCTGAACCTTCACGGCTTTCCGGTTTGAATTTTATCATGTCAGTACCTAGCCAGGCTGAGAATGGAATTAAAGGCCTCATGTGAACAATGACAGAAGAAGCAGAGAGAAGTATTTTCTGGAGGCCTGTATGGTCCATCTACCTTACACAGTGTACTCACGAAATGTTCTATCTAATCCAGGTCCCGGGTCTAAAGTTATAAAATACAAATCAGTGTTGCTTAGCATGCAGAAACAACCAAACAAAAATCCCAAATTTTATTCTGGTGCTCTTTAACACCAAATCTACCTCTTCAGAATCCAAAATACTTTGGTGCAACTAAAGACCAAACATTGTGACATTTTATACATGATAAAGATTAAATGACGGTTCTTTAAAATCATCACAAAATACAAAAATTTTGAAAGCTAATCTCTAAATGGGCAGAAGTATGTGTCACATATACAATTATTAGAAAATTGCTATCCAACAAATTAAAAGGTTTTGTCATCTTATTTGTGGATATGGCCACTAGCCAGTTGCCAACACCCAATTCAGTGTTGCAACACTAACACACACACACACACACACACACACACACACACACACACATCAAGGCACCAATGATCCTTTTACATTGTATGAAATTTAGCTAAAACTCGCATATTTTTCTAAGCTTACTGCCACCAAGCTACATCTTAGTCTTTTAACCTCATTCATGATAATATTGCAATCAATTAAAAAAGCAGTAGAATTGACTACATTTTTGAAGAGGTATTCATTAAAATTTCGATAAGGGTAAAAAACATCCAGGAATTATTCCAGCACTGCTCAGACAGGTAAAAAGATGGAATGTATCTTTTGTTCTTTCTTTCCAGATTTGATATATTCAGACAAACAGACATATCTCAAACTTCAAGGAGCTTTAGAGTGTACTAACAAATATAGCAATAATAGCATTGTTCCTGAGTGGAAGGAATTGTCATGGTGTATTTATATAGGAACAGACAATATGCCTGTGAAGATGAGGAAGCCACCATCAAAGCAAAAACACAATTATCATCTTAAAAAGAATAAGCGATAGTTTATTCTAGAGAAATTTTGTGTGACCACAACCCAGGAACACAGATTTAGAGCACCCTAAATATTATGTTCTAGAATGGAAGCAGTTTCACAGTTTTATAGTTTTACTGAACAAAGAAACTCACAAAGCAAGGCAAGTTTAAAATACCTCGGTGTGTACATCAGAGTGGTGGTTATGAGCAATATGGGAGAAGATTTCCATAGGCCTCAGATTACTATCTGATGACTTTCAAAGTTTTTATTTGGTGGAGGCTAGTATTATCCTAAGGTACTAGATAGTCAAAAGATTGTCTTTCAACCTCATTCATGACCATATTGCAATCAATTAAAAAGCAGTAGTGTTGGTTAAATTTCTTAAGAGGCCCTCAATAGGATTCTTATAAGGGTAAAAAGCATCCAGAAATTATTCTAAAATTGCCCAGGGAGGTAAAAAGATAGAATATGTTTTTGTTCTACCATTCCACAGATTGGATATATTCAGACAAACAGACATTCAGAACAGTCAGACACAGGATGTTAGTTCTGTGGCAAAGTTGTGGAAAAAGAATGCTATTCTAGGGAGCTGAGGCTAGCCCATGATAAGGTAGTTAGCCTCTAAAGGTGCAGTATATCACTCTAGTGTTAATGAGTCAAGTCCTTATGAAACCTCTCTTGCAGGGGTTCTCATTCACATCACTTTGATGTGAAGCAGTAGATACCCATTTCAAAACAAAAGTTTTGCTAAAGCATTCAGAATGAAGAAGAAAGCAGACACTGTCTTTTCTTATGTAACATAAAATAAGTTATCTGAAATGTTTTATTAATTTTGATTTGTCAATTATAATAAAGACAAGTAAAGGAAATGAGGCATTCATAATTTATAATTAATAGTAGAGCTGTCCTCATAGGAAAGAAAGAATGTTGATAAAGAAACATACTCAGAGACCTTCATGATATTAGTCATTTTCTTTTAAGATACGTAGGAGTATAGCAAAATATTATTAGGGATCATTTCATTGAGTTCTCTTTTTTTGCCAGTCATATTTGGATCCAAGAAGGGGAGGAAGAATTGTAGGAGCCAGAGAGGTAGAAAGTGCCTCAATAACAGGGGCCACAGAATGAACTAGCAGAGTTCATACAGACTCACGGAGGACCAAGAAGTAAGCAAAACCATGAATTGGTCTGAGTTAGATTCTCTGCATATATATTATCGTTGGAACAACCAACAAGGGGAGTGGGGTGTCTCTGCCTCTTTTGCCTGTGCTTGGGACTCGTTTCCTCTTCCTGGGTTGCTACATCCAGCCGTGATAAGGGTTTGTACCTAGCCTTACTGTATGTTGTTAGGCCATGTTTGGTGGATATTCCTGGAAGACATTTTCTTTTTATATATTTTTTATTTTGAAGGGAAATATTGGAAAAGTTAATTTTGAAAGAGGGAAGGGGATAGAAAAAATAGGAGGAGTACAGGGAGGGGAAACTAAAAAATCAAATATCTTGAACTTCTAAATATAAAATATGAAAATAGCTTCAATTAAAATAGCTATGGATATTTTCAGCATATGTGTTAAGGTATCTGGAAAAACACTACTTTAACTCAAAAAATAAAAAAAAGAAAAATACCCTAAAATTTAATTCCCCTTTCCTAACTATGGAGTAAGGCTATTTTATATCTTTTATCTATTGTGTTGTGCCTAACAATTTTACCATTAATGGTTCATTTGAATTATTCTAAATAGTATTTTGCCATTGTTGTGTGGTCTTAGATGTCAAGTTAAAACACCGCTTTGGAGGCAATGTTTACCATTTTTATTAACATATTTAATAAGTAAAAAAATTTTGTTTCCTAGCCCACCAAAAGTTTTGAGAGGGTCAAATCAATCTTTGAGTTGCTGTGACCTTAGCCACTTCCTCTTATTAATCACCTGACTGTGATGCTCGTGAAACCCACTGACAGTTTTCCTGCCTAGATGATGTCTGTGCAGATGGGAACCTGACACCGTGGGTCTAAGGAAGACTTACGGACACAGTCGTTTTGTATTCAGACCCAGGGTTTCTCACAAACCACACATACAAAGAGAAACACTCACTTGAAGGAATTCTTTTACACTACATGACCTTTGGTGTCAATGAAAATTTTGTACCAGAGTGAAGTCTAACACCTTGTGTAATACAGTTCATGGGCCCATGGTTTGTTTCTTAGTGTGTGAACGAAATATAGGGAGCGAAATAGATTTTTGACACCTTTTACTGGAAGTTTCCCTCCAAAGATACAGACTTGTCAATTCACTAAAAACTACTGTAATTGGCAAATTAGTTAAGAAAAACTAGCAAAAAACACTGTATTTATGTAAAATATTGGTATGTACAAAAACTTTATAAAAGTTATTTAAGATGATTGTGTTGTTGATTTTACACATAAGTTTCAAGTAATTGTACACATGTGATGCCCAAGGTGAGCTATTTAGTTTTTCAAGATAAACTTAGGGAAAGAAGAAATAATACAATTATTCTGAGTTCTTTATTTGAAAATCAACAATCCTCTTGCGCCTTATTGCTGATATATTGCTATCAGAATTCATCATATATATATATATGTGTGTGTGTGTGTGTGTGTGTGTATTTGTGTGTGAGAGATATCAGAATTCCACATATATAAGTGTGCATATATGTCTATATACACATCTATATATATTCTGACTGGGCAGAAATGCATGTTGATACATTCTTTTGTTGTAAATAAGATTTAAAACTTATTAATAAGCATTGAATTAACATTTTGAGATAAATATAAAGTATTTTTTTTTTACTTTTAAAAAATAATCCCCTACAGAAATATATACCCAATAGATAACATCTTGAGAAGTTTAGTTAGGGAAGTTGTATACTCAGTGCATTAGCGATGATATTTATTACCTGTGTGACTTTGTGAATGTGTTTGTGCTAATTTTTCTCCAGATAGTTTCAGCACAGACTGAGTGGATTGTTCTCAATGTGACTGTGATTTTAATTTACTTTCAGTTTTTCTCAAGTCTCTATGCAATTCTTCTCAGGGGATATGTGTTGCATCGAATCTTCATGCAGGTACTGGAAAGCACAGGTTCAGTGAGGTGCCCATAATGCCCATGGGCAAGAACTCTCCAAAAGGAGGAGGTTTTCCTCTGCTCCAAACACTTCTAAGACTCAGAATGTGGGCTTTCACACCAAGCCTTTCTGCAGGTGTTTCTGGGTACTAGTTCTCCTAAGGTCCTATACACACCACTCACTTCTGGTATCAAACAATCAGGGTTGGCTGCTCGAGGACTCAGATTCTCCTCTTTAAACCTCAGCCTCCAGTTTCAAACACTGAGTGCCCCTTGTTACCAGACGTTTTCTTCTAATTACTGGTGACACTGATTCATGGAATTTAAGGAAACACTTCATTTGCTTTGCCCATCTTCTCATAAAGGATGACAATGAAGAGCTCAATGAAGATGCACATAAGACACACGAGAAATAATGCGAAGTTCCCAGGCTATTCTTGCCACACCATTCTAGCTCATCTATCTATGCAGCGATTGAAATGATCTATGAACCCTTTCACTGAGGATTTTTATGCCCCTTATCTTATGTAGATTGATTACATATGATGATTGATTACAATAATTGATCATTGCTTCTTCCCTTCCCTTCCAGAATTCTGCTCCTTTTAGAAAGTGGGAAATAGAACTGAAAACTGTGGCCGTCTATCATGTTTCAATCCACCTTCCAGAACCTCAGCCACCAATCATTATTGATTCTGATTATTTTTCTTTTCTTATCCCAGATACTGGGATAAGGCCAGGGATTGTAACACCAAAAGCTTCTCTCACACTAATTATTGAAATTTTAAGAGCTTTAGAAGCACTGTATCACGAACTCGAACAATAGAACAAATACGATATCTCTGTCCACTGTTATATATAATTATAGAACAATTCTTACCTCTGCAAAATGGTCAATTATTATCTAACTTGAAATTTGAGGCTGCCACATAAGTTTTCAGGACATGTAATCCAATGTTATGCATTTGTAAAATTTTAATGGTATCCAGGTATGTTGCTAGGAGAACTGATCATCAAACAAGAAATAAACAGGAGAGAACCAATCATTTGTAAACCTTCTTATAGACTTTTCCCTTCATTTTGTAAATAGGCTTATTTATTACAAGCACTACACATGTATTTGCATAAATGTTTCTTGTTATTACCTGCCAACTTAGTTTCTCCATCTCTTTTGATTTTGACATTAAAGGATGCTACAGGAGGACACAAGAGAGGAGAAAACTAATGCCTAGGATTGCAGACTTAGCAAGTTTTGTATCAGGTTTGTGCCAGGCAGACATCATGTTTTCTGGCTGGTGAGAGCACAATAAAGCAGGAGAGTCTAAGCTGCTACTTCAGCCATCACCAGATGTCTCTGACAACCTGTCCTATGCTTTAATCAGAGGAATCGTCTAATTGAATGACAGGAATTGATGGCCAGGATGAAATTATACGTATTAAACAAAGACAAGAAAATGAGCGTTCTTGATAAAATAGAAGCAAAGGTTATTCTCCTTTGCTTTAGAACTGATGTGGTTCTTTGTGGCTAATGCTTCCTTTGGCTCTGAGACACATCACCCCCTACCCTCAAACTCTTCTGAGGCTGGGTCAGAGAAGCAGGAGAATAATAAAGGCCTTAACTTGTCTTTTGTCTGTACATTTTTCCTTGATGAAATACACTGACCAGAAAAAGAAGCCACTTTTTGTGAAGCAGGTTTCTCCATGAGAATTCTGTTACTGTCCTCACTTTTAGAGTGTCTTCTGTCAACTCGGAATCTGCTCTTCAAAATCATGACACTTAGGTTCAGCAATATCTAGGGTTTGTTGATCTTTAACATGTGACCCAAGCAGTAAGAAAGATTAAGAGTAGCTTCTTTGAGAACTCAGTGGTTTCATTCTGCAAAGGGAAGGCTGGAAACAACCATGTATTAAGCAGTAGATTCTGCTTTGACCATCTTACCAGGAATGGTGGCAAAAATGTCCTCCTTAGAACTGTTATAAAACAGAGTGACTCGTTTAGAGCCAAACAAGTGGTCAATGAGAGCTATGCACTGGCCATGGTGACAATGTCTTATCTTTGGTGTCTATTGTAAAAAACATTCTGATAGTCACACCAAGGGAGTAAAGAATAAGGGGGATAGAGAGAATATCTCCACACTCTCTACAGTGGACAAGCCATAGTCTTAGTTCAGAACATTCTCTGTTCATAAAGGTGAGAAAACACAGGTGCCAAAAGATCACTGAGCACATGATGTTTAATTAAAAAGATGCCTTATAAAAACAATTTCTTCAAGAATAGAAATTAAGTGAGGTAGTATCAACAAATTCTATTATTTAGTTCAGCTGAAATATAATGCACGTGAGCCAATAGAGTACAGCTAAATGGGAAAATCAAGGGACCATGCGTGTTCATTCTGTTCTTTCCCAACTCCCCAGAGGCAAAGCTAGTGAGCTTCTCTTTGCTTTTCTTTTGTCCAGGTTTGCTCTATAAATTTTCCCGGAATCTCTGTTTCTGTACTTCAGTTTCCGATAATTGCATAATTTATTCTCATTATGATATTCTTAATATGATGATTCCATTAATCTTCATTATCTGCTCATTCCAATATTTGATCTTTATATTATTATTCTGACTAGTTTCTATTATACATATTAATACGTTTTAAAATTTTAAGGCTATATTAGATTCCTGGCTAAACTGAGTTGCTGATATTTTTGCTGAAGCAAGCAGGAAGATAAAAGTATGAAGAATGAACACTGGATATATTATTTTTCATTTTTCGTCCTATGTCACGTCTCAAAAGCAAGTCCTAGTGAGTTTTTCATCCTTACAAGATTTGCTATAACTGAAGGATTTTTAGTATGCCAACAACATTATTTCCTGATTGAACTAAATTCCACAGAAAAGAGAAGGAACTTCAAGGTTATGCCAAGACAGAAGCACTAAGGATCTTAAGAGAGGAAGCTCATTAAAGGACAGCAACATTGTCCCAGGAAGAATTATGTTGTGGGTCCAATACAGAAGGTGGAATAGCAGAGATCAAATAGAGACATTATTGGGCTTGGGGAAATAGGTCAAGACATTTACAGGGAGCAGAAAGTCTTAGAAAACCAACTTTAGATTCAGATGAGACTTAGAGAGTAATGTAGGCAGTTAGTTAGGAGGTTGTTTTAGAAGAGTAGACGGTAGAGAAACACAGCTGAAAGTCATCAGTAGGCACATGCTACAGGTTCTGGTGGTTGAATGGGAAGGCGGAGGAAAGAATGAATCAGACCCCTCAGCTGAGCAGATCAAGAACCCAGATGTATAACTGGGTAGGGAGGAGTGGTGTTCTACCAATAAATGAATTCTTAAGGATTAAGGACGTCTACCTATTCTGTACAGTAGCAGCTTTAGTCAGAAATGCCCCACTCCCTGACAATCCACTGGAACTAGTTTCTGTCCTCATGGTTCAATTACCTCTCAACAGTGTCACCAACTGTTGACCCAGCCTTTAACACATCAGGTTTGTGGAAGGGGGGGGGTGTCATTGTTTCTAAAGCATCAGAGTTTATGCTCAATATCTTAAATTGCAATTTGTCTATTATCTTTTATTTTTCCTGATGTTAGTTGTGCACATGCCTAGAAAACTTTGGTTGCATTTTCATATTTAAGTCATCACAATCAAGTAAAGTTCAAGCAGACATAATACTCCCACACACTCAAGACATTGAGGCAAGAGAACAAGGAATTCAAAATCATCCATAGTTAAATAGTAGTAGAAGGCTAGCCTGGACTCATGAGAATTTTTTTTAATGTACACTCAAAAGATTTTGACAATTTCTTTTTACAGTTAAAGTTTGCAAACTAATAGTAGATTCAAGAACTTGGACTCATTGTTATTTCATTTTAGTTGAGGTATTTTTCTAGAAAGTAAGTATTGAAATTTTAATATGCACCATGAATGCAGATGCCAAGCAGTTTCAGTTGGTACTTATATCAGTAGGGAAATAAAAACTTACTTCTAGCTATTGTTTATAAATATTATGGACAAAATATTTTTTAAAAAATAGTCAAAGTTGAGGAAAACAGTAAGTAAAACATAAAAGTCGCAGACTTTATTTGCTCCTGTTTTCACACTATGATGATAAAGATGCGTGTTACATGTTTTCTTTGGAAGAAATGTGGAAAAAAAGCATGAATGTGAGAAATAATAAGTAAACAGAATTGACATGCTGTTGTTGACCTGCTAATCAAGAAATGGTTATAGCTTGTGGGTGCACCTCTCGAGGTCCTGAGTTCCTTGTTCCTGCTCTCTCTCCTTCCGCTCCTGATTTGGACCTTGAGATTTCTGTCCAGTGCTCCAATGTGGGTCTCTGTCTCCTTTCATCGCCTGATGAAGGTTAATATTCAGGAGAATGCCTATATGTTTTTCTTTGGGTTCTCCTTCTTATTTAGCTTCTCTAGGATCACAAATTATAGGCTCAATGAGACAATGGGGATGTTCTATTGGGAACTCACCAAGGCCAGCTGGCCTGGGTCTGAAAAAGTCTGGGATAAAACCTGACTCGCTGAACATAGCAGACAATGAGGACTACTGAGATCTCAAGAACAATGGCAATGGGTTTTTGATCCTACTGCACGTACTGGCTTTGTGGGAGCCTAGGCAGTTTGGATGCTCAGCTTACTAGACCTGGATGGAGATGGGTGGTCCTTAGACTTCCCACAGGGCAGGGAACCCTGATTGCTCTTTGGGCTGACTAGGGAGGAGGACTTGATTGGGGGAGGGGGAGGGAAATGGGAGGCGGTGGCAGGGAAGAGACAGAAATCTTTAATAAATAAATAAATAAAGAAAGAAAAAAAGAAACGGTTATAGCAAAAAACATCATGTGTTTAAGGTCATGGAAGAATGTACAATAAGGATTTGTAATCCTCTGAACATTCCGTTAGCACTGTACTCCATTGAAGCATGTAGTAATGGATAAGTATGCATATATAAACAAATAATAACAGGATCAGAGGCAAAAGCACCTGACTATTGCTGTGGAAGCCTGAGGACTGGAGTTGTGCGCCTAAAACATGTCTAAATGTGGAAGGAGAGGATAGACTCAACAAAGATGTCCTCTGACCTCTACATGTGGTTCATGGCACATGTGCACTCCTCATACTTTCTCTCTCTCTCTCTCTCTCTCTCTCTCTCTCTCTCTCTCATGATACTGCAAATTATGAAGGTTTAGTCATTGGCAGATTTGTACTTTTAATATATTTTGGTGAGAACTCAGAAGTTAAGCCACGTAGTAAGTTCTGATATTCTCCTAGGACTTTACTCTTGAATAATAAGTTAATTATGGTCATTTTATTATATCATGGTGTCTCTTTATTACAAAAAAATAAAACAAAGCAAAACCACAATATAATATCCCCAACATGTTAAAGGGAACAAATAGCCAGAGGAAAGGTGAGGGTTCACTATATAATTTATTTTTATTAGACATTACAATTTTTTTATCAAATTTGATACAACACTTCAAAAACTGTCTTCCATTTGTAATACAAAAGTCACCATTAACAGATGCCAAACCAGTCTTCAGTAGCTAGGGGAAGACACTCAACTTTTTCTGTTTGATCCAGTGCAGTTTCCACATATTTTATTGTTGTTGCTTATGAGAATATCCTTTATCTCACACATATTTTCAGAAAATAAAATTTGATGATTCAGAGCAATAAATTTTGGTAATCTTAGTTTTGTGAAAATTATTATTATTATACATTTTTGAGATTCTAATAATTATAACATTTTTCTTTTCCTTGCCTTCCATACATGTTCATTTACCCAACTCTATTCTCTTTCAAACTCATGACTTCTTTTTCCACTAATTGTTATTACATGCATATATATATATATATGTGTGTGTGTGTGTATTCATAAACACAACCTCTTCATTCTGTAATATTATTTATTTGTATGCTATAATGTTACTTGTACATATGTTACTCGTATGTATCTTACAATGTTACTTGTATGTAATAAAGAGAAGTTTTCTTGATCAAGGGTGAATACTAACTACACTTAGATCTGAAGATCCATATCTCTGAAACTTCAGTGTGAGAGAACATGTGACATTTGTCTTTTTGGCTTCATATTCTCGGATATTGTATATTTCTGGGTCAACTAACTGTCCATCAAAATAAGACACGAAAATTGAGTTTGTACTGACCATAAACACTTTATGTAATGTTTAACTAATAACTGTTTTTGCAGCTTTATATTAGGCATTATAAGCAACCCAGATGATTTAAAGTGTCTAAGAAGATACACCGAGGTTTATGTTCAAACCTCATATTGTATAAGGAACTTAACCATTTCCTACTTTGTTTTTCATTGAGGATCTTAGTACCAATCTCTACAGATACTGACTTTCTCTACCTTCAATGCTGAGTTTAACATTTCTATCAACTTAAATTTCAGACACCTGTGAAGAAGTAAGATGAGTTACCAGTCTTTTCTGATTAGGGATACTGGCAGACAAAGATAAGATAAAAGGATAAGAGCAGAGATATTCCCCTTCCAAAAACATGGAAAGCAGGACAGGGGTGAAAAGTGCAGTCCCTCACCCAAGACAATGATGAAATCGGTGATGCCACAGAGAGGTTCTTCTGCCCTCTGTGAGGGAGATCTTGATTACACCTTGATGCTACATTCTTAGTAGTCATCTTTATAATTCCCAGGAGTTATTCCTGGCTTTTATTCTCCATAGACAAATATTTTGGACTCTTAATCCTCCTCTCAGGCTTTTAGGATGTCTTACCCCTTTCATCTGAATCCCAGATGGCCTAAAACTAAGCTTAAGTTACATGTCGCAGACTCATTGTGGCATAGACGTATAGCTTACTTACTGATGAATTCCCTTAGAAATCAAACAAATTCTTCTCTGTTACCATTAATATTTCGTTTTGAGATAAGTTTTCACATTGAGGACCATGTTAGCTTCAAAATCACTGTATAGCTCTTGGTGGCCTTAAATTTTTAAGGACCAAAATTCTTTTGGTTTAGTGTCCCAAGAAATGGAGATGTAGGATTAATCTTTGCATGGCTCATGCTATGGAGCGCCTATGTATTAGGATTCAAGCTTTTAGCAAAACGTGTCCTTTTAAAAAATAACATTCTCGAGTATTCTCAACCCTTCTCCTACACCTTTTTCTTACTGTTTCACCTTATTTAGAGGCCAAGCCAAGGTCATGGGAATAAAGGACTTGGTGGAACTGAACATTCCTATGCTTGTTGGTGCTCCTCTCATAACCTTAACACAACTTATCTCAATGCTTTTTAAACACCTCCTTGTTTGAGCTCTAAAACTTAATTTTTCTTTTAAAGTAATATTTTCATTAATTATTTGACAATTTTCTACAATATATGTGATAATATCATAACTGCTCCCAACCCCAGCTCCTTTGAAATACGTCCATATCCATCCAACTTGGACTTCTTCTTCTTTTTTCCTTCTTCTTGTTCATCTGGTTAAGTTTGTATTGCCCAACTACAGTTAGGTGTGGGGCCTTCTTTGATGTGGTTGAACTACTAGGGGGTCATTAAAGGAAACTCCCTGTCCAGCAGCTATCAAATCCCTGTATCTCCTTAACTTTTCATATGAGTCCTGGCATACCTCCCCTACTTCATGCTGGAGTTTTGTGTGGATTTTGCTTGCACAGGTCTTATGCATTATGTCACAGTCACTGTGAACTCACATGTGAAACTTCCTTGTGTCTGTTTTGTTTGTTTGTTTGTTGTTGTTGTTTTCTGGATTTTAGAGACAAGCTTTCACTGTAGCTTTGGAGCCTATTTTGGAACTCACTCTGTAGACCAGGCTGGCCTCAAACTCACAGAGATCTACCTGTCTCTGTCTCCCAACTCCTGGGATTAAAGGCATGTGCCACCACCGCCTGGTTCCTTGTTGTGTCTGAAAGTGGTTGGTTCAACCCTGTTGAACCACATTGTACCCATGGTCTCCACCATGGGCTCGTACACATCTTCTGTGCCATCTTCCATGAAACATCCTGAGAATTTGGTGGAAAGGCATGATATCGATGTCTCCTTTAGGCCTGGATGCTCTCTAGTTTAATTTTCTTCCTGCACAGGGTCAAGGTCTTGATATTAATTACTTTCTATAACACAAAGTTTCTCTGAATTAAGGATGAGAGATATATAGATCTATATGTATAGCAAGAAAGCATTAGGAATTATTTTAACTTTATTTCCATTTAGCAGAATAATAGTAATAAATTTCCCCTAGAACTTGTGGCTTATGTAGATATAGGTTCTATTAACACTAATAGGTATGGGTTCCATCTATGGGATGGGTTTTAGAGCCACAAAATGTGTTTGATTCAGGTCATCACATTCATGCTACTAGTGGGCATATCTAAATAGGCAGGTTGTTATTGTACCCCACGTAGTTCAGAGAAGGATGAGATTCATGGTGTCATTCCTTCTCCAGTAGAATGCATAGCATCTTCCAAGACTATTAAAAGTTATCAGTAGAGATGAAGCTTCCAGCTCAGTACATACTTGATTTCTCCATGTTTTGTAGCTCAAGTATATGGTGTCTTCAGCAACCATGTCTTACTATCAGCTTTTACAAAGTAACCAAGAAAATGGCAATAACGTGTAATAAATCAGATCATTGTTGAAGTTTTTTGATCCCTGTTGAGTTTCCTACAGTTTATTCTACTGCATGTAGCAATCCAGTTTGAACAGCACCATTTGTAGAAGTTATATTTTCTGTAGTGTATATTTTGCTCTTTTTCAAGAATTATGGCAGAGGATATGTACATGAACTTTGATCTGGTCTCTCAATTGTATTAAATTTATCAATACATCTGCTTTTATGCTAGCTTCCTAGAAGACTAGGTGCCTCTGGCAGCTTTTTAGCAGGGTTGTTTAAGGTATTTTGGTGGATGGTCATATCTCAACTGAACAATGGCACTATATAACAAACCCGTAGCCAAGAGCATGTTAAACATAGAAAATATCAAAGTGTTTTCACTAAAAGCAGAAAAAAGACAAGATCATTCACTCTCTCCATTTCTCTTCAATATAGTGAGGAATGTCTTAGCTAGAGTAATGTGGCAACTGAGGGCAAGAGTAGAGATACAAATAGGAAATGACAAAATCAACTAACTTTAGTTTGTGATGATGATTCTACATAAAAGAGCCTAGCTAGTCCATTAGAAAGAATACTCCTATAAATGATCAAAATATTCTTCAAAATTTCAGGATTCAAAATTAACAAACAAAAATCAGTAGCTTTATTATGTAGACGAACATATTGAGAAAGAAATCAGAGGAAAAAAATCCTATTTAAAAAAAACTCAAAAGAATCTTGGAATAAAGTTAACAAAGGAAGTGAAAGCTTTTATAATAAAAATTTCAAGGCATTGGAAAAAGAAATTGCAGAAGATGCTAAGATAGAAAGATCTCCCATGCTCATAGGTTGATTGGATTAATGTTGTGAAGACAGGCATCATACCAAAATCAATTTCCAGACTCAAAACAATCCCCATCAAAATTCTGATGCAATTCTTCACAGAAATTGAAAAAAATAATCCTAAATTCCTTATGGAAAAACAATTGCTTTTTCAAGCCTCCTATTTTTTTTTTTTTTAGGCTCTGAAATCTTTTACTTTTCTCCTTAGATCCTTGTCCTAATCTGTTCCCTCCTTGTTATATTGTGCAAGGGGATGAAATGAGTCTGCATACACAACCGCCAACTTTTTCCATTCATTTCCGCTGGAGCTGACTTTATTCTTCATTCCATGTTACCTCAGCCACAGGCTTATCACATTTGCCCTTCTGAAGATTGATTCTGTATCTTTCCAATTTTCTCATTTAATTTCTTGCGAAATCAATACTTTATTCATCTTGGCACTTTACGTTACTAATATCTGCATTGCTTCAGTCATCGATAACTCCCAGAAAAGATAAATTTGCACATTCTTGTGACTTCACAAAATATAAACACCTTCCCCCAACCCTGCATGCTTTTCCATCACTCTTCCTAACTAAAGAAAAATTTTCTTCCATATCTTGGTTTTGGAACCCAGGATCCTTCTATATTGCTCTTCAATTATGCTCAATGTTTGATTTTCTTCAAGATTCCTCATGCTTTCTCATGATCAAAGTAGAGAAGAACATATAAGGATTTTATTTAAATAGGTCAACATTGTAGAGCGCTACTCATTACTTCTGTTTATAATCTATTTGACACCTTACTGCAAAAGACCAAGGGAAATTCAAGTCAGGAAGAAAAGGTAGCAGGTTTGTTTGCCAATAAGCAATGTCTGCCACAGATCCTGTGTCTCATTATGTTTTTTTTTTTATTGTAATGAGAATACTTTAGCCTGGGCAATTTAAAGTTAATAGGAATGTATCTCTAACAGTTCTAGAGATCAATAAACCTAAGTCTAGGGAGAGCTTTCTTCCCACTTTGTAGATGGAACCCATTGCTTCATCTTTCAAGAAGTGAAGATTGTGTCTTCACATGAGAGAAGACAAAAAGGGTAGAAGGCACAAGGGTGGCCTTTTAACTTTTGCAGAGTTGGCTTATAACGTTTTCAGAAGGGAGGTGTGAAAGCTGGAAAAGCATCTGAGTGAATTGTCAAGAGGGATTCAAATGGTATATTAAATGATATAATTTGTAAATACGCTTTTAACAAATTATGTAGACTTTGGATCATGAAGGTACAAAATTACTCTTTACTTCTTTTTTCTATTGTTGCCTTTGGTTTAGTCATTAGCAGCTTGAATTCTCTACTATTTTTACATTTGTTCCATGTTGTTAGTGTATACTGTGATAAGAAAAATGATTTTAGAGTTTCTTTGATTTAAGGTGATTATGATTATAATTGTTTTCTAAGTATTTAATTTATATTATTTAGTATTTAAGGAGAGATTTGAATGCTATGGCTATGCATTTTCCTTTGGATAAATAAGTGGGCATGAGAGAAAGAAGAACTAAAGAGGGAACTTAAGGAAAGAGAGAAAACAACAAAGAATGAAGAAAAGAAATTGTGCTAACTTTGTGTAAATATAAGCTTCTGCTGGCTGAGGGACAACATTTTTGTTACCTTCTGTGCATTCTAACATTTTCCGTTTGCGCTGCCTTAAGGGTAGTTAGTCAGTGGGAGAGTGACTCATGTTAAACACATAGAAATCTGAGAGTTCATTTAGCTTAAATCATTAATTTTCACACCATCCTTCAAATTTCTATCTTGTTCAAGGTCAAGCATATTTTTACTTTGCACCAAAGTGCATACTTAATACGAAAATTGAATTGAGGAACATTCTTTAAAAACAGGACCAAGCGGCTTAGTAATCTGAGAAACATAATTTTGTTTCAGATATATCTGTATCTGCATATTAGTATTCTACAATTTTTATCACTGAAAATTTTACACAGAAGTAAGTGTAGAATTTATATGGACACAGGGGGTTGCTTTGGTAAGAAAACTGTTTAGAAAGACCTGTGGATGAAGGGTGAGGACTGATCATTGCCACAGCCCATTATTAGAGTTAGGACAAAGAACAAACTTCAGGAAATCATAGTGGACTATGCCCGTCTCTCCATCTTAGAAAACCAATCAAAGAGAACTGGGGCTTAGAAACCAGAAAAAGAGAACAGGAGCTTTACTGAGAGACTAATTATGTGGGACGAAGAGAGTTCTAATAACCTAATAATAGAGAGATATAATAATTAGATCTAATAATTAGAGAGATCTAATAACCTAAAGTGTGTCTCCAAAGTGCTTAGAGCTGGTTCAGTGTTTTATAGGGAAAAGAATGCAAAGGAAGGATTGAGGTGTTTCCTCACTATGGGAGGCTGATCTTTTCCTGGCTCTGATGTGGACAATTACTACTTTGTCCATTACAAATACTCTTATTATGATTTCCCTAGAGGAGAGGACACCACCCATATATCCTTCCTGTTGAAGGATATGATGTTCCTTGAGGGCTTTGCCCGATACTGCCTGATGCACGCAGGGTGTCTGGCAACCACAGCCAGTCTCACATCAGTCAGAACCATGGGCTAGTGACTGGTCCAGATCAGAAGATCCCTAATCATCCCATTCAGGGTAAAAGTGGAAGCTGGAGGACTGAAAAGAAACATCTACTCAGGAGGAGGACTCTATCAACGTGAATCTTTGAGACTAGGATAAATTTGCTATAGTCTTTGTCTCTGAATCCTGAAATTAGATAGACAGATTTACATATGACCACAGAGATGAGGACTTGTCAATTAACTTACTTCTGCATTTTAGCTCCTACCTGTCTTGTGACATCTGTAAACCCTGGAGACCTCCATCATGACATTATTCCCCTGAGGCACTAATTCTGACATGTTTGCTCTAGACGACTTGAGAGTAAGTCCCAGGACTGTCTCTGTGGCTATAGAGCTCATGCAGGCCTGACAGAACTTGAGGTCTTTCGGACTTTGGGCACCAAATTACATCAGTTTGACTCACAGGTAGGATGTCTGCCTCTTCCTAGTCCGTAGACTCTGTGAAAGATGCATACCATCAACTGTATATGTTCCTTTTTTTTTTTTTTTAATAATACTAACATTTAAGTCTCATGCAGTGCAAGGAAATGTGTTATTTCTTTACCTTCTGAAGATCTTACAGATTGTTTCAGTTTTAATAGAAAGCACATCTTTCTTTGTGAAGCTTAAATTTCTGGGGCATTTGGTAACATGTAACTAATATATGTTGATAGGACAGATGTATTCAATAATGCAGATCCTAACAAAATTAAAGCAAGGTATTGACAATTGTTTTGCAGAATTTGCAGCCATAAACAGGAGCTATTTCTCCCTTAAGCAAATCATTGAATTCATTGCCTGCTTCATTTGTGTAACATGAATACTTGTTGCAATAAATATAGGGATTGCATCAATGGGAAATAAAATCCAAACTTTGCATTCATCCTTACCAGGGGCTCCTCCTAGGAATGAATAAGCAGCATGATATCTTTGGACAACTAGGTGGCACTGCTGCATTAGCCTTTCAATCACAAAGTAAATTCTGCATCTTCCTTAACCTCCAGATCAGTGGGAGAAGCAGGGTGTTCTCAGCAGCTTTGCGTTTCTGTTGAGATTGAAGCGAGGGTCCCGATGAGTACTGAGGGCTATCATCTAGACTGTGTTAATGACTGTCTCCCATTGATGTTGCCGATTGGACTGGGACTGCAGAATTTTAGTTTTATATTTTTAAAGCATTTTTCCTAATAGTTGAATAATAGAATTTTGATTTTTTTTTAGAAAAAGAATTTTAAATTCCCTTTGGAAATGTGGATAATTTCTGTCACCTTAATATTAAAAAGATCATTCCAAGTGATTCTGTTAGCATTAGATGGTAAATAGATGAAGGTCCCCAGCCAAAGGGACACATATAACTACTTAAATCCTGCAAAAATATTAGCTAGATTTTGCAAAGATGATAATGAGAAAGCAAACATTAACATCAGATACTTTTGTATTTCTTTAGTGCTATGCAGATACAAGGTATGAAAGAATTTCAAATTCAGAAAACTCAACCAGCTTGTTAAAATATTTTTTTAAGAATGCTGCAAACACGTTAATAGATTTGAAAGTGATGTGGGGTACTTCAAAAAAATTTAAAAATAACTTCAAAGTGAAGTTAGAAAAATTGGCTCTGTTATTTTGTGACATGAAAGTCAAAATATTTTTAATATTGCATCATAAAAATAATGTAGAACTTGAAATTTACTTGCATATAATCAGATTTATTAGAAAAAGAGCATGAACTTTTAACAAGTGTTAAATGGTGTCTTTGACTCAGGTTATTTAAAATCTGGATATCCAGATAAAGAACATAGTAGTCATCCCCAGGTAGAAATGCAATATTTATTTCAATTTCTGCTTCCTTTCATTTTCATGAGTGGCAACCACCTCAGATAGTTCAAAGTAAGCTTGTCACAAGAGGCAAAAACAGAGCTCTAGTAAGTAGAGTGAAATTTTTATAGACAGACATTAATGAAACACCTCACAAATAGGTGCTATCATGTAGAACGTACTAGAATCATAAACAGTTCTATTACCGTATAATCCATTATACACTGAACAGTTAAAGTAACTCCTGTTTACTAGATTAGAATTCTATTGATTAGCAGGGTTGAGTTGTCCACACCTTTAGTGACAACCCTTGAAGAGCTAAGGCAGAAGGACTGCTGGCTGCAAGTCTGAGGTCAACCTGAACTATACAGTCAATTCCAGGCTAGCGTGAACGATTGTTAAAAAAAAAAATAAAAAGAAGCTATATTAATCAAAACTCCAAGATCCTCTTATTACATCTCCATACTTAAAGTTTCTTTCTAGAATCCAGGTTTGCCTCGAAGCCGGCTTCCTCATTTCTTTGTCTCCTAGAGCTAGAATTACTGATGTGCACCACTTGTGCATCCTAAAAAAGGTCTGAACTAGCCTGGCTGATGTCTATTGTCCTGGCAGGCAGTCACTCTCATTCCAGCACCCCAGAAACTCTAGCATCTTGCAGTTGTAGGACTGAGTCTATTATTTTCTGGCTGATGCTTCACTGTGGTTTTTTTTGTTGACTTCCTGAGGTTACCAGCATTCCTTTTGTGATTCCTGATTCTCAAAACCAATCACAACAGTTCAAGTCCCTGCTTATACTTTGAACCTTCCCAACTTCATGTTGTCCCTTCCTTGTCTGCTTTATAAGGAAACTGTGTGCTTAGAACAGGGACACTTAGCTGACCGTGTGAACAGTAAGATCAACAAACTGACAACTTTAATTACTACTGAAAACTTTTGTCAGTCTGTGGGTTATAGCCAGATAAAGTAATCACAAGTTGAAGAACTCGGTCTCATTACAGTGCCTCTACCTTGGAGTTCACATTTTTTTTTTTTTTTTTTTTTTTGTGATTCCCAGTCAGAGGACAAACTTCCAAAAGTCAAGGTGGTTATTAACGTGGACAATAGCGTGAAGAGTAAGTAAACAAGAACACAGCAATAACCACCATAAATTAAGAGTGGGGAAGATGCCTGGCACTGGAGATGTGTTTCCCCCTTTGATCTTCACACAGCTCTTCAAGTAGGAAGCTGTGCTTTGCAGACTTCCAGCGACTTGCTAACATCAGACAGCCAGTAAACGAGGGAGCCAAACTTCAAGACAAGAGCCCAGTGAATATTGCGTCTGTGCTTTTTACAGCACAGCATGAGAGAAAAGGGATCTGAGAGTCTTGTCCTTGAAGAGGAAAGTTATGCTTCAAGCAGAAAGATTAAATGAAGTTTGTTATGCAACATCAATATGATTAATGATTCATTACAGACAGTGCAAGGGGTTGTTATGTGTAAGGCAGCATTTTTAATACTACATGTATAATGTGTATAGAATGTATACATGTCTCGACAACCAATTCATTTATGAATTTTATATATTAAGTATAAGATTAGGATTTATTTAAGGAATATATTATATATATTTCAGAATTTGTCAGAGATAAAAAACAAGAAAGGTTTAAAACAGTGCATTCTGGATATATTTTAGGTTACGCTATCATTTGTAACATATTTTACAAAGAGATTTTGTAAAGTGATTCCCTATTTTTATGTACAGGGTTGGGTCCCATCAATTTTCTGAATTATGGGAGCCTGTGTCCTCTGGCCAGAAGGGTACTAATGTGTCTAATCTTGTCTCTCATGAGATGATTCTCAAAATTACTAGTGATAAGAGCATACTCAGACAAGAATTGAAGAAATCTAGTCAGGCCTGGGTTTATGCAATACTAGTGCACTGGTCATTACTAACATCTCTACTGCCATTTTTTGAGTACTTATATACACTTGTCCTCTTGGTGAACTGATGTTTCCAATTAAGTGTGAAGAAATGACTAAACTTCAGAGATGAGGATCCATGGAACCAAGACATTTGCTTTCTCAAGCTCCCACGATTAAGGGATATGCATGGAATTTTGGTCCAGACAGGTGATGATAGTTTTCAAAGCTTTTTCTCTTTCTTCAGAGTTATTGAGCTCTGCACATGTGTTTTGTCCTTATCTATAAACATCCAAGATTTTACAACTGCTCAGTCATCTGTATTTTCCTACCAACACACACACGCACACACACACACACACACACACACAATTCACCTTTCCTTTTCCTCCCTCCCTTTTTCTCTTCTCTTCCTGGATTTAGTGTTAAACAAATCCAAGTAGTTCTTACATGCGGTCTCCTGGGGGACACAACTGCCCATCAGTGACATCACAAAGCAGACCTAAAAGTTAAGAATAGAAAAATAAAATTTAGTTCTCTCAAAGTTAATGATAAAAATGGCTATCTTGATACTGTGAAATCAAAATATCTCCCTACATAACTAAACAGTCCATAGTGACTTTAAAAAAGTATGGGTGAACAATTAACAGAAGCAGTAAAACTGATTACTAAAGTGGAGAGTTGTTGGGACTGATTCTTTGCCATTGCCTACATACCAGGGCTCTGGGAGCCCTTAACTAGTTCAATAAGTCCTTTGAAGATGAGTTTTGGTAAGTGAAGTAACTTCAAGAGGAATGTCGTAAGGACATCTGGAGGCTCTTAGAGAACCATGTCTGCATTAATGTGATTCATTTTTTCCTTCTTTTTTATTCTCCCTGGAAGGGAATAAAGGCACCATCCGTTTGAGATACGGGGCGGGTAGGGTGGGTACCAACCAAGAAAAATGCCTTCATGCTGCAAACGTCATTGGGCTTTTCTCTATTTCTGTTCTTTAAGTAGTGCTGCCATTTCAAGAAAATTGTGTTTATATATTTGTGCTGTGCACATGTTTATATTGAACATGCATATTTGTGTGTGTGTAGGAGCTGCTATGCATGTATGTGGATAGGGTAGCTCCTGGGTTGTTTGTGTGCAGTGTAGCTGTTGCATTGCATTTACAAGGCAGAAGTGGAAGTCAGTTGTTTTCTTCTAATGTGCTGTACATGTTTCTGGAAGAGGTGACTTTCTCTGATCCCAAAGCTCACCAATTAGCAAGTCTGGCCTGCCAGTGTTATCTGGGAATCTGTCTGCTTTTGCCATGTTACTTCCCTCAATTCTAGGGTGACAAACATACACTGCCACACAAAGATTTTATGCAGGTCATCGGAATGCAAATTCATGTTCTCATCTTGTACATTGCATATGAGGGACTTATATGTGGGATTTACCTAAATATTGATTTGAATCTGGAACTTTTATGAAGATGTTTAAATTAAAGTATGCTTACAACAATTCTCACATTTCCTGTCCTTCCTCCAAATGCTCCCACGCTGCCTCTCTACAACCTCTCCCATGTTCCCATCCCACTCAAATTAATGGATATTTTGTAATCATTTGTATGTATCTATGTATGTACATATTCCTAAATATATATGTACAACCTTTTGAGTCTATTTACTGTGGCTTGTGTGTGTTTAATTTCAGGGCTGACCACTTTGGACTAGATAAACAGCTAGGGAACTCGCCCCTAAAAGAAGCTAATTCTTCATCTCTCAGCAGTAATTTGTTGCCTATAGTTTTTTTTTTTTTCTAGCGATGGAAATCCATGAGATTCCCTTTTCTGTGTTAGCATTGATTTTGATATTGTTAATTGATCAAATCTTGTGTAGGCAGCCATACTGCTGAGGTATCATGAGCATAGCTCCCCTGTCATTTCTAGGAGACACGATCTCACAGCAGACTTCCTAGTCCTCTGGCTCTTATAATCTTTCCATCCACTCTTTTCAAAAAAAAAAAATATCCCCTGTGCATTAATTGAAGGAGCAGTGTAGTAGAACTGTCCTTTGGGGCTAAACTCCACAAGGTCCACTGATCTCTGCATAAGGACTCATTATTGTTTTCTGCAATCATCTCAGTTTACAGAGAATCTTTTTTGATAAGAAATGACAACACATTACCTGTGAGTCTAAGGCTACATTTCAAAATAAAGTTAAGAATTATGGCCTCCATGCAAGGACTCTCCTGCCACATGCCTGGCTTGGGGGTCTTCCCTTAACTGCAGAGGAAATTACCACAACTCCATCCTTGACTCCTGTATCCTTCATGACTCTAAAGCAACGTGGGTTGATGCTGTCAAGTTCTTTTGCCTGCTTGGGGTGGCACCTGCCTCTTCGTTTAATTACATTTTTATAAACTGTGATTTGATGTTAGTCTTTGGGGAAAGATAATTCCTTAGGCCTTTTCTTTCCACAGGTACAGGATGACCCAGGTAGAGTCTCACTCCACGGGCATCATTCCCTTTTTTCTACTTATCCTTATCTCTTTTAATTACAAAACATGATTCCAACATCAAATGAATTGTCAGTGCTCTTTTTTTTGGCCCTGCTTGCTCTTTTTCCTTTTAGGCCTGGAGAAGCATAAATGCTAATAACTGAGTCAATATTAGGCTATCTTGAAATTTCCTCCACCAACAACATTAGTCCCAATCTCTTCTGGCATATACTTAGGACAAGGATAAAAGGCAGCCATGTTGTTTGCCAGAAATCATGTGAATGTTCTCTAGACCAGTTGCTAATACCCTTCTGAAACCTTTTTTAACAGGGTCTGAACAATACACATGGCTCTCAGTATTACCATCTTTCACATTTTTTTTTCAGGAATGGCTTCTATTGTGTTCAATTTTTTTTTTTCGAGTCCAAAGTCCTAATGTATTCCACATTTCTCCTGGAACTATAATAGTTGTGACTGTCACAGCACTAGACCATGCTCTGGTAATGATTCTGTCTCAGTCACTTTTCTACTGTCATGAAAAAACCATAACTAAGTTAACTTATAAAAGAAAGCACCTTATATCAGAATTGTGGTTCTAGTGCATTAGAGCCCAGGACTATCATTGGGTAAAATATGGTAGTAGGCAGACAGGTGAGGTGCTTTGGTAGTAGCTCAGACTTTCCATGTGCTCCATAAGCATGCAGCAAAGAGAATTAACTGGGAGCTGTGTAGGCATCAGAGCCTTAAAGACCCAATCCCTAGTGGCGCAAATCCTCCAATAAGGTCATATTTCCCCATTCTTCCACCTTCTGGGAATCGAGTACTATGAGCCTATAAGGGTCATTGTCATTCAAACCAGCAAGATAGGCATAGATAATTGATATTATTGTAGACATCCATGGAAAACTACATTGTGAATTTAGTTCTGCTTTTCTTGTTAGCAATTCACTCTGAAATATTTTGCTAAATATTATGAAAGATAAACTTATGTTTGTACCTGAGGGCTATGGGACACTGAGTTGTTCACATTCTCTTCTCTCAGTTGTTTTCTACTGAATGGAATTTTCAGAAAGCTTACCAGAGGCCTCACGTGCATAATATTTACCTACAGTATCTTGGATCAGTTTTCTAAGTGATTGGGGATGATGGACAGCCATCATCCTAGCAAACACAGGCCAGTGGTACTGAAAATAATGTCTCCAGTGCTGGGGAGATGCAAAAATGTTCCCCTACACACACTATTAGTTTCTCCGCATGGTGTTTATGGGACGTTTTGATGATGTTGCTGGTGTCTGTGTGGTAGTTATTGACAGTTGTTGCTGTCTCCCATTAAGCTCAGACTATTTTCCATTGTGAGGGAGTATGATTCTCCACTGATTCAGTAAAGAATGAATCATCCGCATTAGCAAATAAGACTTTGTGACAACTAGGTCCTCACGGTTCCAGATGTCTTCAAAGTACCATAAAACATTTGCGTAGGAAAATGTTGTTTGCTATTCCTCTCTGCTCAGGCCTCTATTCTGGTCTGTTTTTATCTGTTTCTTACATTGTACTCATTGAAGCAATCAAAGGTTTTTCTGCTTCTGGTATGCAAACAACACCAAATGAGAAAAGGCATGCTGCAACTTCTCCATTAGGCTGAGTAAGGGGACTGAGATAAAATTATGGAACTTCCACAGATAACTTTTTTTAACTTAATGATTCTTTGTGGATTTCATATCATGCATTCTGATCCCACTTACCTTCCCGTCTCTTGAATTTCCCTTCTGCCCTTGCAACCTATCCCCAAATCAAAACCAAATTTAAAAGAAAAACCAAACTAAACAAAACCAAAAAAAAAAAACCAAACAAACAAAAAACAAAAGGAAGGAAGGAAGAGAGAGACAGAGAGAGAATAAGGAAGCAAGGAAGGAAGAAGGAAGAAAGAAAGAAAGAAAGAAATCTTTTCGTGGAAGCCGTTGTGGCGCATTGAATCACACAGTTTACCCTTTAGTCTGTGCATCTTTACTTGCAAGTATTCCTTGCCTGAAGCCATTGCTCTGCCTCTAGTTCTTTGGCTTCTGCTACACCACTGATAATGGGCTTTCCCTGGGACTCCTCATGGATATTCTGTTCTTGTCCTGTGTCTTCGAGATCCTGCTGTTTTGGATCTGTAGATTTGTCCCCTTCTCATGCTCCAACAGTTTACTGATGATGTGGATATTAGGCTGGGTCAAATAATAGACTTGCTTCTGGGTCTGGGTTTTAGCTCCCTTTTCTGTCATGTGGTGGCATAAGTGAGGGAAAGATGCCCTTTCCCCTCACCTGTTGCCACCTGCGGTAGCTGAGAGAGTTGTCCCTGAGGTGACAGATGACTTTAAACTAAACACAGATTCAGACCACTTTCCTACTCATGTTTTCCCAAGTAACCTATGGAAGTTACCTGAGACCACTGTGAAACTGTGCCCTTCCTCCCCCTTTGCCCTGGCTAGATCACTATGTCACCAAAATGCAAATATTCCCTAGTTAGTGTCAGGCTGCCAAACAGTAGACTCTGCACTGAAAATACTTTTTAACTTTTCCTTCCCTTGCTTCCATTATATTTAGTGCTTGGATTTTAGTGCAAACGTATTCTTATTAGGAGTTATAAGTTGATACAGGGGTCTTATCTTATTAAACCCAATGACTCATAATATCTGGGAAACAGTCCTTAATTGGCTGAATATGAAACTTTTGTCACCATCGATGTCTGCCAGGCCTAGGCAGCACTAGGATGAGTTTGCTGCCTAAGAAGCTAACCAGAAACCCACTCAAAACCACCTTAGACATGGAGTCATGCAGCTCCCCGCAGTATCAATCTTCTGTAGTTGGATACTTTTGAAGGGGGTTCAAGGTGTGTTCTTTGCCCATTCTCTCCCGGAAATTCTACTTTTAATGTGAACTGTTTTACAGGGACATTTTAGTATATGTCTTGTCCAACATGAAATATGCATACCATAAAAGATTTTCAATTAAATCTAATCTGAATTAAATATACTAGGGCATATATGTATTAATCATATAAGACAGGTACATAAAATTTTAATAGATTTAGGTTCTTATTGAATTTAAGTTAGATCTTTATGTAGAAATGGGACTAGTACCAGCCCTTGTCTTTGTGATATCCTGAAGCTGCAGTTATTCATAAATCTTCCTAATATACTCTGGTTCTGTTTTGTGTTATGTACATGCGATGATCTACAATGCTCCATGATGATAGAGCTTTATTAGTATACATGCATATATTGCAAATATACATAAGTTAACTCCAACCATTCTGTTACAGTACAGTTTATGAAACCTGACCCTGTAAAATACAGATGTTGTCCCTCTGCTTTCATAGTGTCTAAATAACTATGTTTTTAAACTAAAAAGATTGTTCCCTATGATACAGTATTGGTTGGAATAGTCTGAGGCCAGACATCATCGAATTGAACATAGCAAGGCTTATTTAATCTTCAACTCATGTGTCCCTAATTCATTATCTGTTGGAGGTACATCCAGGCCATTGATTTTCAAGAGATAAAGAAGACTTAATTTCTCTAATCATATCTATTAGTTTCCTCTAGACAGACTAATAATTTCTCATAATTGCTAATGGCAATCAGAGGTATTTTATTTCGCTCCAGCACTGTGTAGTTGCAACTTGGCAGCATATTTGTGTAGTGGTAGATAAAAAATAATCCTAAGGCACTCAAAGTCTCCATTTATTACAGTATTTTGTTTGCAAAAGCATCGTTATAGGTACATCAAAGTACAAAACATTTCCACCTATTGTTTCTTTAATTAAAATTTATTTTAGACTTTAAGACAATTTGTTTCCTAAGGGGGAAAATAGTTTAAAAAAAGCCCTGATTTTACTCAGAGAAGATAAACTTACTTATTTTCTTTTTTACTTTTGAGTCAGAACAATAAATGGTTTGCAAGTAGTGCAAAAAATTATAGATTTATTTTATATTTCATGATTTTTAGATTTAGTTTATATTTCATGAACTTTGAATTTATTTTATGTACTCATCTCTGTGTATATTGAGTGAGATGTGTGTGTGTACATGTGGTGTGTATGTTAGTATGTGTGCATTGTATGCACCTATTTGTGTATGTATATATATATGTCATGTGAAGAAGTGATGACCAGAGGTGAACAGTATGTCTTTCTCTGTCTTAAACCCTTGAGACAGTCTCTCTCTCTGAACCTGAGCTAGGCTAGAAGCCTGCAAGTCTCAGTTCCTCCTAGATCTCCTCAGTGCCAGCACTGAGGTCACAGGCCCAGATACAACTACACCTTGCCTTTCACAGGACTTTTGGTGATTTGAACTTAGATTTCCTTAACTTCACAATAAACACTGAGCCATGAACCCTGTCGCTGTGAACTTGATTTATTGTCTCTTACTTTGTGATGGGACAGTCGTTGGATTTCATAATCATCAATTGTTGGAGAACATATTAAAATTTCACTTCATAATTATCTGAAACCAGGTAAATTCACTCTTATATTAACTCAATAACCCTTAGTGATTGAAAAATCAATTGTTTTAGAGAATTTCTCTTTAGCATAAACCCCAGGACAATACTTCTATAAAAAAGGGCTCTAAAAGTCTTAAATCTTATAGTTGCATAATGGTTTTCAAACCAAACAGACAAACTGACTTAAATGTACTATCTTGTATTTGCTAAAATTGAATTCCACTTCTGACATACAGAAGCGTAAAGGATCTAGAGGTTTGTAAATATTTATTAGAATATAATAGCGAGAAAGTAACCACATTGTAATAATTACAATGTGACTATCATCGTATCAAACAAACCTTTTAAATGTGAATCCTATGATCTAGGCCATACCACCATAAACATACATGTCCTTCTGTATAGGATTCGTCTGTAATTATAGAGATATTTGGTTATTAAACCCCCAAATTCTCTGGTGGAGAAAATCTGGTGGTGATTTAATATAAGACCCTAATAATTCTTGGATCAGCTTCTAAAAGATTGTATGACAATTTAAAGAGATCTAGGGATTGACTATTTTCATATTTTTAATAATTTTGTACTTATTTTGTATACAATTATCTAAGAATATTTAGAGTAAATACGTCTCTCATGAAGTCACAGTGGTAAGAATTATACATACAGGAAAGAGTGGATTTTAAAGACAGAATGCTCAATGGGAAGAGTGGTCTCTATTAGGGAAAGTCAATGACATAAGCTAGAAAAATCCTGTTTCAGTGTTTTGTTTTGTTTTGTTTTGTTCTTGTTGTCGTTGTTCTTTCAACCTGTAAAACCTGAAAAGAAGTCAGCTGATACACCTTTAATAATTCCTAGTTGTTGGGTATGATCATAGAGATGACACTCCCCAAAAAGACGAAAACAAAATAAGCAGCATAATATTAAAGATAGGATTAAGAAATTCTCTATTTCCATCAAATGAAGAAGAAATTGCCAGTGTTGTCCTTGCTATTCTTGTTTCTCTCCCTCTCTCTCTCTCTCTCTCTCTCTCTCTCTCTCTCTCTCTCTCTCTTCCTCTCTCCATCCCTCATCTGTTTAAGTATGTGTTTGTGTATGTGTGTGTGTTTTCAGTGAGTTCATGCACCTGAGTGTATATTACACACAAAGATATGCATGTATATGGGTTCTGTCCTATTTGGGCCCGAGGTTGATATTGGTTGTCTTCAACTGATTTTCCAGGATAGTTTTTGAGTTAGGGTCTTTCAGAGAATGTGAAGTTCACTGATTGGTATAGTAAGGCAGGCCAATGGACCAAAAAACTCTGTGGATCTGTTTATATCTGTCTAAGGCAGTACTGAGACTATAGACACATCTGATCACACCCAGAATTTTGTACGTGTGCTGTAGATCCAAACTCAGGTCCTCGCACTTCTGAACTCGGTACTTTACCAAAGGAACCATCATCCCAAATATTATTAATTTCTTGTTTGATTGTTTTAGAAATGAAAGCTAATTTCTATTTTTCTATTATTATTCCATTATTTCTGTTTTTGTTTTGTGTAAATGGTGTGTAAGTCTGTGCCTATGGATTTCAGGAACATGTGGAGTCTAGAGAAGGGCATAACATTCCTTAGGACTGGAATTACGTATGTTTGTGAGCCCACAAAACAAGTGCCTGGAACAGTATGAGTTCGGGACCACCTCTTTACACTTAACTTCAAAAAATTATTCTTTTTGGAAAGTGTTATAGAAGAAAATTCTAACAGGTTTTTTTTTTACTTGTCTTCTCTAAAACAGTTCAAGTATCCATTTGAGTTTTACTTGTGATTTAGCTTCCCAATGCTTTTGTTACTCATTATTGAGTTGTGAAGCACTGAGAGATTATTATTAGGATAAACATGTACTGTGATCATATTGTTCAAAGAAAAATAAAAGAGAGAGGGATAAAAGGAGGAAGAGTGAGGGGAGACAGAGAGAGAGAGAGAGAGAGAGAGAGAGAGAGAGAGAGAGAGGAAAAAGTGCCTGAATATTGTCAGGTGAGTGTGCTGTTGTAATGATGACATTTGCACAATTATAATTATAAAATGAGTTCTTCAAGTCATTGAAAGCAAAACAATCCTTGTTTTACTAACTCCATCAAAATCAAAGATACCTTCATAGACACATCCTGTACAGTGTTTGGCCAAGCTTCTGGGCATGGAGGACCAGCTTCTTTAATACATACGGTAACCTTCTCAGAGACTATCTCCTGCTCTCATCTATCTTCACTAGCATGCATGAATTCCATTCATACAACTGGAGCCATTTTTGTTTTCCTAGATGTTTGCAGAACTTTTGACTGCACTAACATATAATTAGGACCATTACTGCTCATAATCACTACAATTCTAAGTTATTTTACAATTACATTGGCTACCACTAGTAGTAGGAAATAATTTCTGGACACCTTTTTTACAGCTGGCAGTGGGACACTAATCTTAAATATTTCATGTCTACAAGTCTCCCCAAATAGGAAAGCAGTTTAAAATACAAATTTTGTAAGTAAGGACCATGAAAGTCAATGGGATTCAAGAGCTGGACATGAATGCCTTCTGCTATGAAGTGACAAAGTTGAGACTAGACCTCGGGATTTCTTATTTTTCTGTGTATGGCACTGGATCCTTTAATTAAGGATGTGACCATCTTCTACGCTGTAACGCAGTCAACCAGCT
Organism: Microtus oregoni; assembly: GCF_018167655.1. Taxonomy (NCBI): domain Eukaryota; kingdom Metazoa; phylum Chordata; class Mammalia; order Rodentia; family Cricetidae; genus Microtus; species Microtus oregoni. Next base: position 27,103,140 of record NW_024543083.1, on the reverse strand, counting down.
GCTACGGCTTCACAGTGACAAAAGTGACTTTCAATGAAAGAAGAGCCATTAAGGAAGATAGATGCACAGGTTTGGCCATTAAAAGCCCATTTATCACAGATTAGTATGAGAGTTTATGTAATATTTCACTAGGCTTTTAAAAAGAGCTTTCCAATGTGGGTTAGGTTTAAGGCAATACTGACAAGAGAATGAGAGTTGAAGTTTGGAACTCCCCCACCCCCAAGAACTTCTGCCCCATTCTCTTTAAATTGATTAGGGATGATCGTGTATTATAGAGTAAGTTTTGAGTTGCTTGGCAACTGTGATCAACACAGTAGTTGAAGAATTCAAATTTATGCTCACCAGAAAGAGATGATTCTGTTAAAAGGAATGATTGTGTGAGAGCCAAGGTAACAGAAGCCCTCCTTGATAGCCCAAGACTTCTTCCTCCTACACCAGAGGCAGCTTCTTCCTCTTTACAGGCTTTCTGTTCAGATAGCCAAGGATATCCCCAGTCACAGTGTTTCTAACTCAGCAGTCCTTCTCATCACCGTAGACATTCCCTTGAACCCAGGAGAGCTATCCTTTTCTAACAGTCCCGTTGGCTTTGAAAAATGATAGCATCTTTTAAACATCATAACTTAAAATATCAGCGGCAAAAGTTTTATTATTTTTCTTCATTTTTTAACAATATTATATAAGAACCAGAACTCCTCAAAATTCATTTTCATCAGAACTATACTAACAGAAGATTTAGAAGAACAAGTCTGCATTTTTGAACCTGGTACTCTTATGTGATCATATATCTATTGCTTGTAACGTATAGATTAATGCCTTCATTTTTAATGCAGTCTATTCTTTTTCAATTTAGAGTTGATTTTCTGACATATAAAAATAGACCCATAAATAGTTCCCAATCCTTCTGTATATGTAACCTGATAGTTTACATTTTTTAATTTCATAAAGTACTTGCTTACTTTTATTTTAAATGAAACCTATTTTGTGAGCAGAGACTGCTCATTCATTCTTGGTTTCCCAGACCCGAAATAATCAGACAGAAACTATATTAATTGCAACACTGCTTGGCCAATCACTTAAGCATATTTCTAGTAAGCTCTTAAATCTTAAATTAACCCATTTCTATTATTTTATCTTTTACCACGAGGTTCATGTCTTTCTGCTCTGGTGGCTACAAGGTGTCTCAATATGACTCCGCCTACTTCTCTATAAATCTAATTTCCTGTCTGGATATATGGTGCCCTGCTGTAGGCCCAAAGCATCATCTTTATTAACCAATGGTAATAAAACATATTCACAGCATACAGAGGTGAATCCCACATCACTATTTGGATGGGGATTATTATTAAGTTGATTTTGTTATGAATATTATATATTATTTGGTCATATGACAACTGACAGAGCATGAAGAATTTTTTCAATTTTATTTTAAGAAGTTATTTTGTTACTCACTTAGTTGCACATTTGCTTTTAATAATAAAAAATAACAAAAATATTTAATTTAACTTTTTTAGTGTTACTGTAAGCTATTTTATAATGAAGATTTTACCTGGAGATTTTATAAAATTCATGGCTAACATCACAGAGGAAATTTAGTTACAAGAATTAAAGATAAATAAATAAATAAAGCTCAATTTCTTAGCAAGAAATTATGTTACTTGTATGTGTGTGCCGGTTCTTTATTATAGCAAAATATTTCTCTTAATCATATATCTAGAGTACTGAGTGCCTAGCACATGATAATGAAAATTTCATAGTTATTTCTGTTTATCAAATAGCACCAACCATGGGCACCTCATTTAATGAGGTTATAGACAAAATAAAATAATCATTAAAAAACAGGCATAGTGGTAGGTGTATGCAGTCCAAACATTTATGAATTATGGGTTTAAGGGCGGCCTGGTATGCCTGAAGACTGTGACACACCAAAATAGCAAATAAAACTTAAATATAAACAAACTAAATTATTCTAATAATAATAGTTGAATAATTTTTTATTTAAAACCCTTCTGTTACACTATTTCTTTTATTTTATTATAACTAGGCAGAGAATTCTGTTGCCATAAACTAACATTAATTCATTTGTATTTTTAGACTTTGCCAACATTTCAACTTCCTATCTCATTATGCTATAATCCAGTATATAAATATCTTTGTGAATGTTTTAATAATAACATGAATCATTAAAATTTTTCTTGCATTAAAATAGGGATTTTTATAAGTAAAAATAATGATATCATTTCAAAATACACTACAAATTATTATGAACTCCCTCAGGCAATTTTTAAAAATTTGAACTATATTTTCAGATTAGTTTTACATTTGTCAAATACTGAGTCCAAAGTACAAAGGTTACTCTGGACCACCAAATGTAGCTTCCTTCATCATTAACCTCCCTCCCCAGAATGGGACAAGCCTTGCAGTCAATCAACCTAGGATGTCCACATAAGTTTTGCTTCTACAATTGTCAGTTCAAATAAGTGTATGAGCAATTGTAGCCACCACTGTATCACCTCAGTGATAGAGTTCATGGTCTGAATGGTCCTTTGTACTGGTTTTGTTCTTTCCACACCCAAGGCATGGCAACTGTTCATCCTTTTATGGTCCATATAGTTTTAACATTTCTGGGATCTTTTAAGTTGGAATTGAACATTATGCATTCTTACCAGACTGGTTCCTTTTAAATAGTCAAAGGTACTCAAAATTTCTTCATGACTTTTCTTGACTTTGAAAGTTCATTTATTTTCAATGTTGAAAATTTTACCTTATCTTAATTTACCAAAATGCATTGGGAAGGCATAAATTTCTCACAACTTTCAACAATTTTAAAGTTCCCACAAATAGCAGTGTATATACACACACATCTGTATCGGTATAATATTTCAGGTGTTTTAAACAAATAAAATAACATTACTTGATCCTGTGGGAAACATATATTTGATTTTGTAATAAACTAGTATAGTGTGTTTTGCAAGGTCAGGAACTTTTTGCATTACTTCTAACCAGAGAATTGACCTTATTCCACAGGTTCATTTTCAGTGTCCTTGAACATACTGACATCTTATGCCATGGAACATCTTTTCCCAGGATTGTTTGCTATCTCTATATCTTTTTGGTAAGGTGATCCATCAAGATCATTAGCAATATTCTAATCAGATTCATCTATTGATTCATTTTTTTTAGTTTACGTTTGAGACAGGCATTCATTATGCCACTGAAAGTACCCTTGAAGTCACTATGTAATCCAGACAGACTTCAAGTTTGCAATGATATTCCTGCTTTACCCTCACAAACTTCGGGATTACAAGTACTCATCACCATGATCTGATGTGGAATCCCACGCATTTCCTTCATATTGTTAAACATTTAGAGTTTATTTTGTCTGTTTTAGTTATCAGTTCACTTTTTTTGTTGTTCAAATGTGAACATGCTGAACACATGTTTTTATTAAGGTTTAAAAGAATAACTGCAAGGAAGGCAAACTATAAACCTCAGCTGTTAGCCAGAGAATGCCATTTATGATGGAGAGGGGAGCAGACACATGGCCCACAAACAACCAGATGGCGGGAGAGGAATCTGTAGAGAATTGCATATCAGGCTTTGGTCAGAGATGTGTAAATATGATATCTGTTATATGACTTTTATTTTCATTACTTTGCCAGTAACTAGCCCAGTAGGATTTCCAATTATTTCACTAGTGGGTCATGTTTTTGCTTGTATCTAAAATGGTATTTCCAAATACAGGGACACCAAAGGACAACCAAATCTTCTCCACTGTTATTCTCTAAGTGTTAATAGTTTGACTAGCTGGCTTTACATTTTATATTGAGTTAATCTGTTTGAGATAATTTTATTGAATGTTATAAATTCTTTGTTGAGATTTGTTTTCATACAGTAGTCAGTTGTTAAAGCACATTCATTGCAAAGACTCCCTTTGCTTCATTCTATTGCCTCTGTCCCTCTGTCGAGGATGAGTTGACCATCTTTGTGTGAGTCTGTTTCCAGGCTCTCTGTTCTGTGCCCTTGGTCTCTTTGTCTATCCTCTGTCCATGTTGTATTGCCTGGTTACTGTATCTCTGTGGCAAGTCATAAGGTCATCCTGTCATTTCCCTGTCTTTACTTTTCTCTATTGTGTTTAAGTTTCTTTGTTATGACCAATCTTCACATTTTTGTCACTTGGAAAAAGTAAGCTTTAGATCATGCTACAATATATGTTTCAATATGTGTATTGTTTTTTATTTTTATGACTTATTTTTAATCTTCAGTTTCAGTGTGATATATATATTCTGAAAATATCTTTTAAAAATTCTAAAATTATATTAATAATGACCCTAGTTGTATTTTTATAGCACATAAAATATTTTAGAAACTGATTGAAACAATTTTATTAATAATAATGAATTTATGAGCCTACACAATTTTAAGGACTTATTAAAATCTTATTACAACTCTGAGTCATTTAAATCATTTTGTGCAAAAGTATAAGTAACAATAAATATTTGTTTTGTACTTACTAGATTAAAATTTGAAGTGTTTGAAAATGGCACAGAGCAGACCCAAAAATAATTCTTATTAAAATTACACCTGTTCCTTTGTTAAATATCTGTTTGACAGAATTGATTAGTTCACTTGCAGTTGTCAAGATGCTTGTTTTCCATGTCTGAACAGAAGGACTCTATCTTCTTTATTGTATTTTAGCCACTTTGCAGGCAGAAGCCATTCTGTAAACCTTCAATCTCATTTACTTGAAAGAAATGTAAGAAAAAAGTCATGCAGGGCAGTTTAGATGTTCCTGCTGGAATCAGCTCACCCCCACAGGGATTGGTCCAATTACTCTGGCTTCATTAGCTTGAGAAGATTTCCGGGATTTAAAGTTGTCACTATTCTGTCCTACACAAAGATTCATAAACAGAGGTTTATTGCCTTCAGGCACACTAAAAGGGTTACTTAACCTTTTGTTTGATTCATTCTTTGAACTTCAAAACAAAAGTATATCTAGTTAAAGCATTGTTAAAAGTAGAACTTCAGGTCAAAAGTGTATCTAGTTAAAGCATTGTTAAAAGTAGAAGCAGCACTTTTTAAAGCACCGTCTATCATGTGCTTGGTGCCTCTTCTCCCTTGGCTGGAGAGGACAATCAGAAGTGGGCTGGCTCTCTTGTAGCAATCTCTACCTTTATCCCTTCAGAGTGAGAGTCTCAGATGACCCCTCCTTATTTACATGATTCCTGATAGACTTACAAATTAACAAGGACTTTTGTTATTGTTAGCAAATGTTGAGAAAAAATACAGCTAAATTTTAATAAATGAGATTTCCCTCAAACACTGCATTTTCTCACAAATTGAGATCTCTTAATTAAGAACTAATTTCTTATAAAATGAAGCAATCTAGAAAATTACAAGATCAAACACACAAGTCTTCATTCTACACACATAAATGAAAGATGTAGTTTTCTCTTGCTGTGTTTATATGCAGAACTAAATACCACATTCCCTTGGCTGAATTGACCCCATATATCTATTTCTGCCTTTTTATTGGTAAAACAGGGAATATATTTTATTTTCATGCTTTAAAACCTAACTACAAGGCAACTACTCAATAAATGTATAAGAGTTATGAATGAAGGCTACAAGAAGTAAACTGAATGGAGTGCTCTGGGCAGTTTTTTGTCAATAGGACACTGGGTCACCTTGGAGGAAGGGACCCAACTTCGAAAACACCTTCATCAGATTGTAGGCAAGACTACAAGGGGTGCAATTTTTGGATTAACATTGGATGTGGAAAGGACATCCCTCTGTGGACTACACCACACCTGGGCAGGTATGCTAGGTGATAGAAGACAGACAGGTAAACTTGTGCCAGTAAGCAGCATTCCCCAGTGATTTCTGCTTCAGTTTTTGCCTTCAGGCTCCACCTTGAGCTCCTCCCTTGATTTCCCTGGAGGATACACCATGTTGTAGAAGTGTAAGACCTAGTCAACCAATTCCTTTCCCGGGTTGCTTCGTTTCATGATATTTGTTATGGCAATAGCAAGCAAATTATTACATCTAGTAGCAATGGCAAAGGAGGAAGCAATGCTCATAATGGTTGCTAAATAGTAGATGGGGCATATTGCTTTCTTTCTCTGTCTCTAGCTCTGAGACGTGGTCTCATATTGCCCAGGGTGACCTTGAATTTACTGCATAGTTAATCATGACTTTGAATACCTGATTCTCACACCCCACTTGCTGACATGTAAGATTCAGGTCTTTGTCGCCATACCATGCTGAATATTGCATATTCATGATGAAATATTATTATTTAACCACAGGGACGGCTTAGTCTACAGTTTTGAAATAAACCTCACTAAGGCAAAGAAAAACACCTAAAGGGAAAAGAAAAAGTAAAACAAAACAAAGTGAGAATAAACTAAAACTGAAATTTCAGGGGCCAAAAAGATTGGGAACTCATGGGATCTGAACCATTTCTCTAGCACGATTAGCAAAAACTCAGAGAAAGATGTTGGGGTTCAACCTGAAGGTCAGAAAAGTAAAGCAGCCAGCCACTGGCTCTTACCTCTACCTCAGTCCAAAATGGCGATCCTTGTAGTCGGCGTAGTAATGAGGCTAGCTTAATATGAAACAACAAATTTTAATGAAGGAATAACTTATAACACCAGAGATCCAGCAAAGAGCAGGAGATACCAAAAAAGAGACTGCTCATGCTTGCCAGATTTATATGTAAACATTAACCCGAGGCGAACACGCCCCCTAACAGGCTGGGCTTATCCCTACATCTCCCCCTTTTGTCTAAATAAGACAGAACTAAACCAAATACAACTATATACAATAATAACAAATAATAAATATAACAAACAATATTGAGAACAAAAGTTTTGTTAAACATTCTATCTCAAGGAATCTAAATAATGTAGAGAGTAACTACAATTAACTAATCTTCAACTCCATCAAAGATCTGAGAAGGGAATAAATATCACTTAACAAACGAGAGATATCCAAAATGTGCCACAAATGACAGAGACAACTGACTACCAGGGCAATCACCCAAAGTCTTGTTTGTAATTTTGAGTCAACCAACTTTGGCTAAGGTCTAACATAACTGATATGCCATTATTAAAGGCAAGGAATTTTCTTAGAACTATCCTACCCTGTCTTGGCAAGATAAGACAATCCTGTTTTATCCACTTATGGATATTCTGTATCTTTGTCAGTAGTTGAGGTATGTGCTTTTCTTAACCCAAAGGGCAGTTTTGCCAAGAAGACAAGCTCCCAGTGGAGTGTCTTTGGTGCTCAACGTTCTCTCGGGAGTAGAGTGATGTCACCAGGAGTGATTGTGTCTCGTTGGCACAGAGTTCTAGGTTAGATTAAGAAGATTCTAGGTTGGATTAAAGGCCATTTTCTACAGCTCTTCGAAGAGGCTGAAGATTATACTATATATACTAAATATAATCTCTATGTATCTAAAAAACCTGATTAACCTAAAAATAAATATGACAAACATATAATTCTCAATACCTATCTAACTTGAAGACTAAGAGAATAAACAACTGTGCAATATATGAAGACAATGATCTTCAACTGTAAACAATGTCATTACATATCAAATGTAAACAATGTTATTATATAAATAGTATCAGAGGCAGAAATGTACATTGTAATATGGTAGATGTATCAATACAATATAGACAAAGTTATAAGCATACTGTTCTGCAAAAATAGAGGTAGGAACATTCACATTCAATGTTCAATATATCAATATACAAGAAACAGTATCAATACAATTTTCTAAAAACAGTAATTCACAAATACCAATCATCCCATCAAACCAGTTAATCCCCTCTTTTTTTTTGAAAATACCTCTAATTCCATAAAATATCTCCCCATCCCCTCAACCCTAAACCAACCACTAAATGATGTCCCTAACCCTGAGGGCAAACTCTGTTGGGAGAGGGGATATCGTCCTCTAAGATTGCTTCTAGCTGACATGGGGGCAACATTTTTCTTAGGGGGTCCTGTGAAAGCAAATGATGGTAAAATTCCCAAATTAACCTTTGACCTAAGAAAATTGTAACTAGTCTCTGAGCATTTTGAAAAGGTCTGGCCAGAGTGTTGTCAAAAATGTGCACCAAAATGTAGTCGGAGTAATAACTAGGCTAGTTTAATATGAAACAACAAATTTTAATGAAGGAATAACTTACAACACCAGAGATCCAGCGAAGACCAGGAGATACCAAAAAAGAGACCTGCGGGGCTCATGCTCACCAAATTTATATGTAAACATTAACCTGAGGCGAACATGCCCCCTAATGTGCTGGGCTTATCCCTACAGATTCTGTCTTCAGAAATCTCAGGAAGCAGAGGCAGGTAAGTCTTGGCGAGTTCGAGAACAGCTTGCTCTATACAGTAAGTTCCTGAACAGTCACAGCTACACGGGGAGACCCTGTCTCAAAAACACCAAAAAAGACTTAAAATTGCTATTCTACTGTATACTCATACGGTTTACCTGCCTTTAAGAGAATAATTTAACAATCAACTTTACTTGCTGTGGATTTCCCATGTAATCAACTTTTATAACCTAAACTAATGAATGCATAACTGTAACCCTACATTGTGCACTTTTCCAAGAATGCTCTAATAATCATTTGCTAAGTAAATAAAGAGGAACATAACAGAAGATAAAAAAAAAAGAAATCTCAGAATGAGAGAGTGTGTTTGAGAGTTGTCTCTTCTTGTCTTCCTCTCTAGTGCTGGGATTAAAGGCACGCACCACTACTGCCTGGTTAGTGTGGCTATTGGGATTAAAGGTGTGTACCACCACTTCCCCGTCTGTAAGGATGACCGGGGCAGTTGTTTTACTCTCTGATCTTCAGGCAAACCTTGTTTATTGAAACACAAATGAAATATCACTATACATTTCTGTGGATTCAAATGAGGAAATCTAAAAAAAAACTTGGAAAATAATGTAGTAATTTATTAACAGATACCAAGACAAACCACAGCCTAAGATAAAATAGTAGTGAATTAAGTGGGGACTGGAGAGAAGTCACTGAGAAATGACTCTGTATAAGGAATGGTACAAGGAGCTGTGAACCTTCCTCTTGCCTGAGCTTCTCTCTGACCTTTCTGTAGGTCTGGGCTTTTCACATGGCTTGTTTTGATGAATTTGCTGTTCTAGTTAGTTAGTTAGTTAGTTAATTTCTCCTTTTAGAAGACCAGAGAATTTCTTCTCATGAGCCTTTGAATTCATCTTTTTTATTTTTTTTCTTTAACAATTGAATGGGTTCTCTTTACACCTTAAAACAAATTAACTAGACTGTAAGCAGAAATGGATTGTGATTAACCCAGTTATGCCCAAATCCACAGTTTCTCAAGCTCAGCACAATTGACATTTTGGACCAGATAATATTTTTCCTTGAATTTTTTTTTAAATTTTGCATACTAGCCCCAGTTCCCCCTCCTTCCCTTTCTCATACTTTCTGTAAGCCTGAATTTGTGGATAGGCATTGTTTAAATCTGGTTTTGTCATGGAATATTTTGGTTTTTTTTGCCTATGGTGATTGAGAACCTTGCTGGTTATAGCATTCTGGGCTGGCAACCATGGTCTCTTAGTATCTGCAGAATTCTGTTCATGACTTTCTGGCTTTCAGAGCTTCCTTTGAGAAGTTGGGTATAATTTGCTAGGTTTGCCTTTTACATGTTACTTAGTGTTTTTTGTTTGCACTTCTTAGTATTCTTTTTTATTCTGTCTGTTTAGTGTTTTGATTATTATGTGAATAGGGAAGGATACTTTTTTTTGGTTTGGTCTATTTGGTGTTCTATAAGCTTCTTGTAGTTTTATAGGCATATCCTATTTTAAGTTGGGAAAATTTTCCTCCATAATTTTATTGAAAATATTTTCATTGCCATTGAGCTGTACTTCATCTCCTTCTTATATCCCTACTATTCTTATGTTTGATCGTTTTATGGTGTCCCAGATCCCGGATATTTTTTGTTAAGGATTTGCTGTATTTAACATTTTCTTTAACTAATGAATCTATTTCCTCTATCATATCTTCAATTCCTGAGCTTCTCTTTTCAGTCTCTTGCATTCTTTTGGTTATGCTTGCATTTGACTGATTTTTTTTTTTTTGGTTTTCTTGGCTTTTGTTAAGGGATTTATTGGTTTCTTTCAATTTTCTGTTTGTCTTTTCCTCCATTTTTTAAAGGAATTTTTCATTTCCTATTCAAGGGCCTCTTTCATGGTCATAAAATTATTTTTAAGGTTGTTTTCTTCTGCTTTGTCTGCACTGGGATGTTCAGGTCTTGCTGTTGTAAAACCACTAGTTTCTGGAACTGTCATATTGCTCTTTATGTTGTTGAATATATTCTTACACTGTTGTCTACCCAACTTGTCCTCCAATCAATGCAGGTAGTGCCTTTGGCTCTGGTGGTTGCTATTTTTTCAGGTGTACATGGCACCTCTAACTCTTGTGGTTTCCAATGTGACAGGAGATGGTGGGGGTCAGAGGGTGGGATGCTGCTGCCTGGTTGTTAAGGGTGTGGTAAGTGGAAGTGGGGTACAGGATATGCCCAGGGGCTAGGGCCAATAACAAGGCTGTCTTGCAGGTAGCTCAGACACTCACCTCTTCCTCACAGAATAGATAAATCTTTACTTGTGTATTTAAATAGTTTATGCTCTCATATACATTACAGAAAGTGTCACAATATGTTACTAGAACAACATTGAAATTAAAAGAAGGTATATTAAGATTTTTTTGGTGATACTCTTTGGAAACTTTTGGTTGTGTTGATGGCTATTGTTACTTGTCAATATGATAGTACCTATAATCATGTGATGGCAGGACTCCGGGAATGACTATGGGATATTATTTTGAATACATTCATCAGAATGATCCACCTTAATTGTGGGCAGGATTTAGGGATGGTGAAAAAAATTGTGAAGAAAAAAATGGAAGAAATGGAGTTGGGCATGCATGCATTGTGATTAGCTGTTTCACATCCCTGCTGTCTAATTTTCTCTTCATGATGAACTGGCCTTGAATTGTGAACTGAGATAAAACCTTACTTTCTTAAATTACCTCTGTCATGGGCAGGAGGAAAGAAACTAAGGTAGCTACCAACGCTAAGAATTTTTTCTGTCATTAAATCAATGTGTCAGTTATTTCCAGCAAACTGTGTCTCTGAAGATGATTAAACAAATTAAAGTTTTCAAAATCTAAAACTTAATTTTTCCACTTTGGGAGTAAACAATAGACATGAAGGATTGCATTCTTAATTCACTCTTCAACCTAAGGATGATGAGGTTGCATACATATCACTTACAGCCTTCTTAAAGCCCCCAACTTTTATGACGATGTTGAAAATACACTTGCTGCCGAGAGTGTCTAACTTGCATTTTGGAAGGAGCTCTTGGAGGAGAACTTGGCTCATTATAAAGTATATTGTAACATCGGTCATCTTATGAGATAACAGGGCTTCACAAGACAAATGTTATGGATCAATCTTCTGAGGCCAGCAGGACATGCAGCCAAAATCCTCATTGGCAGAACAAATCTGAACACCCTTAATGAATTCTGTTACCATGACAACATACTGTCAAAATATGGGCTAATAGCAAAAAGGCTAGAAAACCATACCTAGAAGCCAGAATGTCTTTTGGCAGGTTAGGAACTAGAGTCTGGTGCTGAACTCCAGGCATTCCATAGGACAGAAATGACAAAGGAATAAGGCAAAATCCTAGTGTGAACTCTCTGGGATTTTTAATGTAAATCCCAGAGCAGCTATGTGAAAACAGGGTCTTCTTGTTCCTTTATTTTATTTTTCTTCTCTTTTATCAGTTTTTCTCCCCAATCTAATTAGATGCTAGTTGGTTTAGCAGTAAAAAGCATGCCGGAAGCGTAATGATTGTATTAAAGTTACATTTTAGGAAGCAGAGTGTCACTAGATGTGTTGTGTATATCATACCAACTTTTGTAATTTATGATGCGGGGGAATGCTAGGGCAATTAGCATAAAGTAAGAGTGATCAGAGGTTCTTGAAGGCTTGGGGAATAAAACTGCAATTTGTAATTTTGCTTTTGGAAGATAGCTGCAAAGCATGTTTTCTCAGATTGAACCACAAGGATCAATTAAGTCTCAGAACATCAGAAATTTAAGTACACTTGCCCCTGGCTGTTTGAAGATGTCCAAGTATCTGTGAAGTTCACTGATAAGTGCATCCCTTTCCTGAAGCACCACTGCTGCAGGGATGCGCTTTCTACCAGCTTACTGAAGCTTTGCTGAGTACCCTAGAGACTACCAAAACCATGGTTCTTGCTTCGCTTCTTTTCTTCCCCAGGTCACGTACTTGTGCATCCTGTCTTGAATTTCGTTGGTCTTTCTCAGGAAACTTACAATTTTCAGTGTCTCTTCTCTTACTGTTTTGAATGCAATGTCATGAGAAACAGTTTGTTGTGTTTATTGCACTTGTCATTCAAGCCTGAGGAATCAAGTTCAGATCTTCATAAGCCCTGAGGATACAGAGTAGGTTGAACCAAGCCCAAATACAGGGAAAATATAGACAAGCCATCCACAGAATATCTGCTAGCTAAATTGACTGAACAGGCAGGCAAGTAAGAATTCACAGATAGACCCTGTAGCAAATATAAGGTAGAGAACTACCAAGGAAGAAACATTGTCTACCTCTGCCCTCCAAATTCACTTGAATGCCTTCAAAAGTGTAAGCCTATATATATGTGCACATGCTTGCAAAACGCATCTACGTAGACATACCAAACAAAAAGCATCAGAAGAATTCAAAACCAATTAACCAAAAACAAACAAACAAACAAAGAGAATAAAAAATAAGGAATGCAGAAGATGCAGAAGTACTCATGCCAGACTTCACTACCCAGAATCCAAGAATTTTCTCAGCGTTGGACTCTGAGTCAGGGGCAGGGTTTGGAGGGTAGAAGCACAACAAAGAACAGAACTCTGAAAGCTACATTCGAATAACATGGTGACTTATTCCTTGTCTAACAATTTACTGTCATAAAATACTTTATCATGTATAATTAAAGAAAGCCGTTTGAAGGCTGCTTGTTTGTTTCCTGGCTGCCCAGACTCCCGAAATAATCACACAGGAACTGCATTAATTAAATCACTGCTTGGCCAATTACTTAAGTGTATTTCTAGCTAGCTCTTATATCTAGAGTTAATCCATCTCCATTATTTTATATTTTACCATGAGGCTTGTGGCCTACCGGAAAGGTTTTATTGTTTCTGTCTCCAGCAGTGTCTCCATGGCTTCTCCTTGACTCTGCCTTCTTTCTCCTAGCATTCAGTTTCATTTTGTCCACCTACCTCTACTCTTTTGCCCTATCACAGGCCAATGCAGTTTCTTTATTAACCAGTGGTATTCACAGCATAAAGAGGGAAATTCCACATCAAAAGACTGTTTTTAATTTTTTCTGTAAAATTGCTAAAATATTTTATTTTCTTTCATGAGTATTATTTGCCCTAAGTTTTAAGCTTTTAAATTTTAAAAATTTTGGAGGAAAAATAAAGAAGCATATTGGGTTGTACTTTGTTAGCATATTTTGATCAATAAAATCTCAAGGTCCAAATCAGGAGCAGAAGGAGAGAGAGCACGAGCAAGGAACTCAGGACCGCGAGGGGTGCACCCACACACTGAGACATTGGGGATGTTCTACTGGGAACTCACCAAGACCAGCTGGCCTGGGTCTGGAAAAGCCTGGGATAAAACCGGACATAGCGGACAATGAGGACTACTGAGAACTCAAGAACAATGGCAATGGGTTTCTGATCCTACTGCACGCACTGGCTTTGTGGGAGCCTAGGCAGTTTGGATGCTCAACTTACTAGACCTGGATGGAGGTGGGGGTTCCTTGGACTTCCCACAGGACAGGGAACCCTGATTGCTTTTCGGGCTGAGTGGGGGGGGGGACTAATTGGGGAAGGGGAAGGGAAATGGGAGGCGGTGGTGGGGAAGAGACAGAAATCTTTAATAAATAAATAAATAAATTTTAAAAAAGCACATTTTTATAACTTATTATTGATTCTTTGTAGATATCACACATGTAACCTGACCCCCTTCATCTCACTGTCCTGTAGTATCTGCAACCAAACTGTTAAAAGAAAATGTAACAGAAAAAACAAAAAATGAAACCATAACCAATCAAACAAACGAAATCTTGTGTTGAAGCTATGCCCTTTTGTCCATACATCTTTACTTCTAAGTGTTCATTACAATGAGTCAATGGTCTGGTTTGAGGCCTCTGGTTACTTCTACTATTGATACTGTGTCCTATGGAACTCCTCTTGGATATCCTGTTGTTGTGCTATGTCATGGAGATCCTTCTGTTTTGAATATTCAGGTCTGGAGCCTTCACAGGCTCCAGCCGTTCATAGATGAGGTGGATGTGGGGATGAGCTAAGTCCTAGCCTGGTTCTGGGCCTAAGGGGTAGCCTGATTCATCATCTCACCTGTTTTCCTTCATCACCACCACCAGATGAGCTCCCCAGCAGTGCTCCAGCTAGCTCACCAGGAAGCAATGAGCATGGCCAATTCTGCTTTCACATCCTTGAGTCCAGCTAACCCACACCACCAGGCCAAGTTCTTCTTTTTTACTCTGGCAAGGTGCAGGGCCAGCTCCCCTGAGTGCTGCAGAGGGGGAGGGGGAGGGCCAGCTCTCCCACTCTTGTGACCCCAGGGCCAGCGCTTCCTCTGCTGAAGGTTGCAAGGAGGGGCATCTTTCCCCCAGTCAAGGCAGCACTTGACAGATAAGGAAGGCAGGGCCAGCTCCCCTGCTCTCTCACCCTCAGGGCCAGCTCACCAGTGCCCCACCTCCAACAGTGTCAGCTCAATGCTGCTGTCCTGGAGAGGTGTAGGGCCTGCTCTCCTAAGCACTGCAGCAGGTAAAGGGCAAGGCCAGCCAGTTCTACTCTCTTGACCTCAGGACCAGTTATCCCACCAGCACAGGTGGCAAGTGTTCAGGGGAGGGATCTTTCCCTTACCACTCTACTATGTATGGCAGGTGAAAGGTGGGGCCAGATCTTACTTGCACAAAAGTGACACTCTTCTAATTTTATATTAAAGGCCATTTTCCTACAGGTGGAAATATTTTGGAATAATACCAATTTTCAAAATGATATAGGACATAATACTCAGAAATATTTCAAAAGTTTCCTTACTTTGCCCTTTTAATTTTGACTAGAGAAAGAAAATAATATAGATAAATAGAATGGAAATGTATAATTATGATAAAAGATTACTTATGCCAAAATCATGTTTAACACAGAGCATATTCACTCACCTGGGGATCCAAGCTCCAAATCTTCAGATGTTAGCACATGTTCTAAACTAACTGCAGAAACCAAAAAAGTTAAAAAAGGAAATGCTGCCAGGGTGAAAGGGAGCGGTGGAGAATGGAACAGTGAGGTACAGATACTCTGATTGGAGAAGTAGAAAATTGGGCAGTGACTCTAATCGGTGAGTAGGAAGTAAGATAAACACAGAAGAGAAAGAAGAGTAATGGTAAGAATGGCCAAGAAAGTCATCAAGAATCAAGCTATTAGCTATCTTCCTGAATGGAAAAATTCTATAACTCACTTAAGAATTATCTAAATATACTTACATAGTTTAAATTAAGATTTTTTTCATCTAAGTTAACAATGCTCCAATCCAAGATCCAAAGACAATCTAAGAAAAACCTCAACACCAGGCATTAGAAGCACTGCATTGAGGTGTTGGTCAGGATTGTTCAATAGACTCTCCAAACATGAAGGCTATTGCTTTGCCTTTGGTTACCTCCAAAAGGTGGAAGGTGGACCGGTATTGCTGAAGACACCATGTAAGTCAGACACAGGATCCAGAGGTCCACGAGCTAGTATTGACCTGAAATGCTTCTCTCCGAGGAATAGCTTTCATGGTATCAGAAGTTATCAAGCAAGCTTCTGTCACGAGCCAACCCTGGCGGTGGACAGGTCCCAAGAGGATGTAAGGAGTAAGCAAGGAAAAAAATGAGCCAAGCATAATACTTAGGAGAATTTTACAGCCTGACTTAAAATCTTGCAGCCTGACTGGCTAGCAGCCAGACTGCTTCTCTATTTATACAGAATTCAGAAGGAAGCAATAGATTCATATTGTTCCAAAACATAGACCATAATATTTTTGGTTTCTGGACATGTGGTTCACCTTCTCTTGCATATCTTTTAGTCATTATTGATAAATCATGACAGAACAGAATTATCTTTTACAATCATATTTCTCAAGTTTAATCACCATTGATAAACAGTTACAGATATCTTTTATAATCATTTCTGCATATTAACCCTATAAACCAATTTTTAAGAATCTATAGGCATATGGCAGCCTATTCTGAGGCTAGTAGTTTTTTGTGGTTATTAAGTACACAGTAGACCAAAACAAAATCTCCAAGTCAGTCCAGGCAGATCGACATGTCCCAAGCAGTGTATTATTAACTATTAAAGGTCAGAGTGCCCAAGAAAAATCCTCAGACCAAAGCTGGTGCGGTAATTATTTAGATTTTGGTACAACACAGTGTCTAGATTTTATATCTTTATAGAGTTTGTTATAATTCCAGGATTATCCTTAATCCTGTCATTCTGTTGGACTTTGGTCATATGACATTATAGCGGCTCTGCATGTGCTAACATTTCTACGAAGGAGAGGTCCTGACACATTTCACTCATTTATCATCTTTTTACATCATTTTTTGCCCAAAGGTAAAAGTCTCTGGGTATGGCAGAGGTAACTTCAGATAACCTACCTCTATTGCTGTGTATGTCATGTAATTGCCTAGTGTATAGTGGGAAGAGACTTGTAATCCAACCTGTGGCCAGCTCTTCTAGTCCACCAAATCTTGTTGACCTTTTTAAGTTTTCTTTGTTTTGATTACCTTTTTTTTTTCTGAGTAAGTACAGGGGCAAATGTTTCAAGACTATCTCATAGCCTCATAAAAAGACCTTTGGATTCTTTATGTGTAACACAACCTCCAAGGTATAGGGAAGACCTTCAAGTATATAAAGATATCTCCCTCAGAGGGGGAGGGTAGCATGTTCAGGACTTGCACTGGTAAGATTAGAAACAATACATGATTCATAATAAATTTTCCATCAATCCAATATTCCCAAGTTGTGCAAATAATAAGTCTACCAAGTAGGCAACAGGTGAAGATGAAAACCAAAGGTGGCACAGAGGCCATTATGTGGCTCAGCTTTGCTGGATCTTCGTTAAGCAGTTGTGTTGCCATTATGACTTTCGTCATTCCTATCAGATGTGGTGTTGGGACCAATTGAGTCCTGGCCTTCAGCTGCTCTTCCCTGTCTAGAGCCTTCTAATTGAAGTTATTAGAAGCTGTGCCTAGCCTAGATGATCAGAGGATGGGATTCTCACCTGTTGGCCATTGACTGCAGGTATTTAAGCCTCCATGGTGCTATTAAAGAAGGGCTTTGGGTACCAGTTTTGGAAGGTCTGTGTGTGGGTCTTTCTCTGCGTGTGTATTCTCAACCTCCAGCCCCTTGCCCAAAGCTTGCAAGCGGGGTTCTAAGCACTTAGAGCGCAGACGGAGGCCGGGATACTCAGCAATGTGGCTGTTCCAAGCTTCCCTAAGAGGAAAGCAGCATCTGTCCTACCCACCTATGATGCTATAAATCACAAGGACCAGCATGGTATGATACCCCTAACAGCACAGTAACTGCATGTATACTTTACTGGTAAGCAGCAATCCCCTAATTGTGTTTAAAACCTATTCAAAAAAGAAGGAAATAATTCAAGAAGATGAAAACCTAGCAAATTGCCCAGAACATGTGAAGTCATGGATATGGTGATGAGCCTAGCCTACAGCTCACACACTTTTTTTTTGTATTTTTATAGAAATAAAAAATATTTACTCCTCTTGAAATTCATTATGTTAAATATTTTCGGATAATTTTGTCTGTGGTTGTAGATATTTAATTAACTGTTATCATTTTCTTTTGTGTTAGGCACATTCCGAACTTTAAATTAAAATTAACTTTAGAGAAATAACTCAGGAAAACAACTCCTGTTGCCCCAGTTATCGGGGTAATTTTATAAACTGGTTTTTGGGCCTGAGTAACTGAGATAATGTACAAAGTTCATTATTTCAGGTCAAATAATATGATACAGCTTCACAGTAAACATGAAATAAACTCTTTAACTTTTCACTGCAGATTAGTCTAGGATGCAGGGAAATGTTGCATTTAATCTGTGGATTTGTTCATGTCTTCTTTGTTTGTTCAGATTGCGCCTCTAACTTAATTATACCCTTTTTTCTTGTTATTTTCAGATTTATTTGATGGATTAGGAAAGGTTTGTTGCATCAAAAGAACCTTGGAAAACCATGAAAGCCCAAGTCTCTAAGCAGAATGAAATGCAAATGATTCTTTCTTAGTCATTCAGTATAAACCAATGATTATAATTCTTATAAAAATGGGAAAATGAATACATTGTTCCACCTAAAACATTTTTGTTTTATCTGTAATCAAAATTATATTTGATAAGAGTAGGATCTTGCAAAATGCGGTGAACATTGATAATTTTTTTTAGTTAGTTGGCTTTTCTAGTTCTTCACTCAAGAAATAAACTAGAATCAGGATATTATATTTATAAAAACTTTTATTTATGAACATAAAGCAATCTTATTAGTTATTTCAATATATATTTTATTGTGTTTTGAAATAATATATTCTTGTCTTTTTTTTTTACTTTTTAACAGGCAATAACTTCAAGCTCCTGTGGTGAATATAGATTTTACCCAAGAAAACAACAGTAAGTATTTATATATATTTACACAAATGTATATATATATATACATATATATGTTTATGTGAAAATTTTTAAAATGCTAGGACTCTTCAATCTTTAGAATTCCATTCTGGCTCAAATTCCTTAAAATATATTAATGTAATTTCTTAAATTTAAAATGATTTAATTATATTAAAATATTTCCATTCAAATTTAGTTACTGTAAAAGTTTAAACAGTTACAATCTAGTCATTTTAATCTTGAAGAGCTATGTGTCATAACAAGGACTCTGTTTGGCCATTGTTTACATCAGCTTTGCTATTTGTATTTTTATCATTGCCTTCCGTTCTGATTAACAGTTACATGGTCTCACTCCTCTATATGTAAGAATTAAACAAACGATCACGTTTTAGCTCATAGAACACCTATCCGCCGTTTCTTCTAGAACTATCCAGATGGTGAATAGTGTTGCATATTAGAAGTTTCAAAGGATATGTTCTGTTCTTGTCGCACGGGATAAAGAAAGGGTTTTCTTCTAACTGAAGTTCGATGGTAATGTCAGATGGATCCATTGTCTGCTCTTCTGCTGTGTGTTTTTCATGATGGTTTAAACCTATTTATTTCAACTGGGAGAATATGTAACT
The DNA here is from genome assembly GCF_018167655.1 of Microtus oregoni. NCBI lineage: Eukaryota > Metazoa > Chordata > Mammalia > Rodentia > Cricetidae > Microtus > Microtus oregoni. The sequence continues at coordinate 27,083,716 of NW_024543083.1, read as the reverse complement.
TGTTTTCCCTAACATCCTCTGTTATCTTTGTCCCTTTCTTTACATTAATGTAATTACTTGGCAATTATCTCGATTCTAAATGGAGTAAGGGAATATCAGCCTGCTGCAGGCTCTTTGCTCACTGAGGAATTAAAGCAATTTAAGATGCGAGACTGTAAATGGAAATGCAACTTTAATGAAAAGCAAGCAGCACTTCGCATGCAGTTTTCTATATCACTAAAACTTACAGGGATACAACAAAGTGATCTGTGAATTCGGGATTTTCTAAATAGTTCGTTTTCATGGTAGTTTTCCTACTCAAATCGATTTCTGGCGAGTTTCACAATGTAGAGTATGCACTGGTTTCTCCCTCACTGATGCTATTTCCTGCATATCATACTGACTCAACAGTTGCACCATTTGGCATTATTCCTGTCCACTGAATTTCAATTTGGCATGACCTCCACAGTCAATTAAAGCGTCTTTCTAGAGTGCAATAAATTCACTATTGTTATGTTATCACAGAACTAACAGTGTCACACATGTGAAATTTATATATAGCCAGGTCTGAGATATGTTGGACTAAAAAAGAAATGATCTTATTTTAAGAATTCAAAGGTTTAATATATATATATATATATATATATATATATATATATAAATATCATAATTTAGTAAATACATTTAATCCTATTTTAGGAGATAGGAAACTAGTATTAAGTTGGGTCACCTTAAATGGAGTGAAATTATTGGTGAAGTAGCTGAAAGTACAGATCTGTCTTTACTTCGGGTAGAGAGTTTGTGAAGGGCAGCAAATATAACTTCACACATAGGAAACATGGCATTGTTTTCTAACACAGTGATCAAACTGAGGTTACCTGTAGCAGGGATGCATATTGTATAAATAAAATTTAAAACGATGTAATTTAGCAGATATTTTTAATGTGCTTTTATTTGTCAAATCATGTCTATTTATTTTCAAGAACAAACCAAGCAGCAATGTATGATTACAGACATAATATACTATATAGTATAGAGACACAAACATATCATTTGTATGTAAATACATGTGAAAAATATATAATTGTGACAACATGTGTTTATGTGCAGACATACATATGTATATAAATAGACATAGACATGCAGTATATACGTGTATACATGTCTACACACATATAGATACAGTATATATGTATATGCATGCATACACACATAGATACAGTATAGATATGTATATATGCATACACACACACACACACACACACACACACACACACACAAGTTTCTTTGGGCCAAAAAGAAGAAACTTAGATTTCAGAAATTTTTATTTCATCCATGAATTATCTAATTCCATTTAATCTCCAAAACCTTAATGGGAATCTTATATGTTATTTATGAATGGTTTTAAAATCTCTTTGGCAATGAGGTGAACAATCTCAAATATTGAAAATGAACAGAGTAAATAGTACTTTCCTGCCTTCTAGATGCTCATAGGACTCAAGGATAACACTTCCAGTGCTTTGCAATAGATGTCAGGTGGCTGAGAGGTGGGCAGGGGTTCGGGTGAAGCTTCCATTTGCACCACAAGAGCTGTTGAACAACAGAAATGGTGATGGTGGTGATGTGGAATGTGTGCGTCTGAAGCTGGAGGGATTGGTGAGCATCCAGGATTGGATAGAAAGTCATGACTATCATCATGCTAAGGAGGAAAAGGATCCATTAAAAGTCTCTATTAAATAGTAAGATCAAGATGGTAGGACGGTACCTCTGTTCTGAGAATATGGAATCATTAAGTACAGACAGGGCTTCAGGGGAAAAGAGAGAGTGGGTCTCTTTTTGGAGTTTCAGCTTTGAAGAAAAGTCTTCATTTGACTTTATTTCTTCCTTTTATGACCCTGGCTTATTTGAGAAAAGAAGGGAACTTTAGAATTGTATATGGGAAGCCTCCAAACTGAGACCAAAATTAACAGCAACTATGAAGAAATGTTATGGAAGCAAGACAAGGAGCTGCTGCAGCATTGCAGTAACAAGAGAATACCCAGGAAACAATGGCAATACTTCCCAGAGCAGAAAAATGACAAGTTAATCAATGGTACTACCAAGTGGGATAGAAAAAGAGTAGAAAACTGTAGGCTTGACCCTTGGAGATGAGGCTGCTTATATGAGGTTAGCTCTCTTTCTCAAAGTAGCAAACTTACAGGATAACATTGGTTAGAATATTGAAGAGGGGGTGAGAAGTAGGAAGAAGAAAGAGACTAGCTTTAATACGAGTAGTTGAACGAGCAGAGAGTGCTAAAACAATTTATGGCACAATTCTTTTGTTATTAATAAGAGGAGGTATTGGGGTGATTGTGGACTTCAGTTCAGAAGCAGTTGGCTATGTTCTCTGTGATGCTTTGCCTTACCTTTTGGACTGTCAGAGTCATGCTAACTCCATGTGACTATAAAATTGGAATTAATTAAAATTAAATGAATTTACATATGAGTTCTTCAGCTGCATTCATCATGTAACAAATGCTGAAGAATCAAGGATAGTGGGTGATCACCACTGGGGAGCATAGGTAGAGCCAAGAGCCATATTTTAGTTATAACTGGATTTGATAAATGTTCATAAAATTCTATTTTGTATCTTGAATTTTAACACAATATTTTGACATTTATACCTGCTAAACAGCTTTAAAGGTGAGGAAATTAATAATTCTATAGTATTCCAATATTAGTCTATCAAATGTTGTCTAAATTTTCTTTGAATGAGAAAATGTACATCTCCCAGTTTATTCATTCGGTGATTTTTACCCTCAGTAAGGAGAATAATAAAGCTAATCTGGACCTTCTGGGGGAACTAGAAAATGCCAGACTAACCCAGAATGTTTATTCTCCAGGACAATACCATTTTCCTAAAACACATCAGTTTCTCTTTACCTACTAAGAACCACAATTTCAGCTTTTTAATTACTGAAGTTCATTGATGCTAGCTCTCACTAAAAGATAACAGTTGAAACCACAGAAATCTCATTTGAGTGCAAATTTCAGGGCTTAATATTTAAGGGATAGTTCACTACCCACCCATTAAAATGTGTGAAACTCTCAACTACCTCTCTCTGCGCACACACACACACACACACACACACACACACACACACATACACGCACACCTCTAAAAACAAAGTTACCTAATTAAGAACCGTCTTCATGATATTATCTACTAAATATCAATTACTTACACTTAGAATTTGTCTCACACTGTAATATATGTTATAAATACATATATATGCACATCAGCTGTTAGATCAAACAAATCTATATGAGTCTCCATCTCCTAAAGATGAAAAATTCTTTTTGTCATTTTTTAAATTGATTTTATTGAGTTATACATTTTTCTCTGCTCAGTTCAGTGTTCCTTTGAGTGTAATTCAACCTCAATAGCCAAAAGTGTTTTCTAGTGGTCCTCAGAAGAAAACAGCTTCCTGGTCAATCTCTGTGTTTGCACACCTTCTTTTTCCAGAGCCCTGTTTTTTCCATCATGAAAATCTATTATTTCTGTAAAAATACTAGAGATGATATATCCAACCTATTCTCCTTAACTCTGATCCAAAGGTCTTCTCACCTTCCCTAATTCCCAATAACCTACATCCTGTCTCTAAATCTACAATTTGCAACTTTCCTTCATGTGACTTTGGACAGCCCATCTTATTTATGTACCCACAAACTTTTCTTCCCCAAATTACCTTTTCTGGTTGCATTATCCCCCTTCCACTTATTACTTTCTTCATATGGAATTTCTTAATTTCAGACCTCTAAATCACTATGGTGACTGTACTTGAATTCAATTTAGTTAATGATCACAACTAATTTAAGTCTTGTAGTCCTGTCCTCTTTAGCTTGTTTGAGAGCAGTCACTATCTGAGAAACTTACATGGCTACATTAGTGGGAGTGTAACTGTATCAATTAGTTGAGGATTTAAGTTGAGGTAATTTAAACTACTACACATATGATCTGGTCACTGAATAACACAGACTATGTGGCTTGAAATGGAAACAAAATATAATTAGCAGAAATGCATAGAGTTAATCAGTCTTAAGAAGAGTGAGTCACAGTGGTCAAACTGTCAGTAGAGAATGATCGTCTAAGGTAGTAATTTGTGAGAGATAATTTCTGGTTAATTACAAATGTTCTAAAGAACATAACAACGTAGTAGATCAATTACTATGCATGCATATATTCCTGTAAGTAAAAGATTGAACTTGAAAGAAAGTGTGAGAAAAAAATGGAGTGAATACTCATGTATCTGCAGGACAACTATTTTGTCCTTCCTAGGTATAAGTGTAGTTACCAGCTGTCTGTCAGTGCATTCTGTCAAAGAGGAGCTAAAAATGCCATGGCAAATCTGTAGGGTTTTTTCATCCCATGAACTTGGTGACAGGTCTGAAGTAGCTTTCTTTGCACAGAGCATAAGATACAAATATATGCACACATCAGTTCAGTAATAATGAAAGCTGACTTTGTGACCTCATGTCATCTTTCAGTTATGTTTCCTTGGAAGACTGGGGAGTTGTAACATTGTGTGGAATGGGTTTGTCACAATTCCTTCTTCATTTATCTAAGATGGAATCAGTTATAGTGATTTTCATCCCTATTTAAAATTTTTCATAAGTAGGGAATCATGCATTTGGGTGTTGCTTGTTCTGTGTGAAATTTGGTCATTGCCCTCTCTTGCCTTGGCTTTCTGATCTTTCAGTTTTTTTCTCTCAGATTGGAAAAGGTATAAATAGGAAGAAAAACTAGAAATGTTATCCAGCCCAAATGCAGAATATATATAAAGGTCAGGGTGGTAGAGTATCCAATTCTAATTTTCAATATATATCAGACAAGAACAATCTGACATCTCATTCTGGTCACAAAAAGTGCATAATAACAGAATAGAAAATACTGTGTAAACTATTTTCACAGAGAACTGTAGTGCTGAATAAGCTAAGAATATTTGTCCATTTTACTAAACTTTTAGAATTATTCTTTAAAGATTATGAAAATAAAACCATGCATACAAAGTAGGAATATGTGTGTTTTTTTATAAATATATGCATGTATATACATATATACACATACATATACATCTGATGTTATTCATTTCCCTCTCTACTCATCAGAGAATTATACATAAGCCAAAAAAGAGGCATATGTGTAATGAATGAGAGACATATAATAAAAGAGTTTGAAATAAATTATTAAATAACATTTTTGATAGTGTAATGTTATATATTTATTTATGTCAAAAACAATGGTATGCCTATAGATATTGACCTCTGTGGTAAAAGATGGGGACATATGGTAAATTGAATAATGTCTCTGGAAGACTATAAATATCCTATCTGGAATTTTTAGATGAGTACTATTTTATATGACATAGAAATTATTGCTGGTGAGGTTAACTTAATAATCCTGATGTTTAATGAAAAGCATACCTTAGATTTTGAGTTAGATTCTATATAGAATCTCCTTTTTCCTCTTAAAGGAAGCATTAGTAGATTTTAGAGACAAACATATAGAAAAGAAAGGCAGCATGACCACAGAGGTACTAAAAGCATTATGTACCTATCACCTAGATAACACCACCAGCTGTGGTAGCAGTGAATGATTTTTTCCTTATGTCAAAAGGGACCATTAGACTGACACCATTAAGTGTTATTAGAAATTTTTGTCTCCAAGAACTGGAAAAGAAAAAATAAATGTACCCTGAAAGTTAACTAAGAGAATTTCATGAGTACTGGCTCATTTTCCCTAGCCATAGAAATGTTTTGTTGGTACCTTGCATCCAGATTATACCAAATAGTTCATCTCTCACCCTTACTGAGTGAGGAAATAATCACAAGTTTGATTATGACTGTTACATCCTCAGCTAATTCAGCAATGTTGTAGACTTAAACACTTCAGTTTGTCCTGGCATCTACCAATATATCACATAAGTTAATCACTACTTAAGAATGCCATGGCCTGTGACTCCCGTCACCATTGTGCAGAAGGTTGAAGACTACTGAAGGAATGAAGAGGTTGAAAACTCATTGCGTTTGGACAAATGATTTTGCTTCTTTATTTTCCCAATAATCAAGGGAAGAGAGAAGTTTTATAGGAAAATCTCTTTTACTCATCCTAAATTTTATTTTGAAGGAGAGAAAGAAGCAAGACATATCAACATCTCGAAGGGTAAACCCAGTGGCCGATGGAGATGAGGGTGATGAGTACCGTGAATCTTGTAGTTTCTGTGTCATGACAGTGACTCACAGCAGTTTCTGTGGAACCATCTGGTTAGTGACTCACTGTAACTCAGAGCAAATCTTTGTGGATGTGTTGAAGCAACACATGAGTTTGATAAGCACCCTAAAGTACAACAGAATTTTATCAACAACCTACAGTCAAAGTACATTTGTTTTTCAAACACCCTTTCTTCAAAGACCAAAGCTTAATACAGAGAGGGAAGAAAGAGGGAGCTTTTGAACAATTTGGTTCTCATTTTGTAAGGGGATTAAGAAAATATGATAGTGACTGAAGAACTAATTATCAAGACATTTATATCATGATAAAAATGGTCTGGTAAGGAGTGATAACTATGATGCTGAGGAGGTAGTAGGGATGAATTACTAGAGCAAATTCTTAGCTGAAGAGATACAAAAGGAAAGAAATGGCAGTAAAGAATGGCCCAGAAGTGGGAGAAACACAGCAATTCACCAAATACAGCTAAATATGAGTGCTACAGAAAGAGGCTTGTTGAAGGAACCTAGAGTAATGGGAAACCAAAATACTGTAAGTATGAATCAGAACAATCCAATCATTGATGAATAATTTTACATAAACAAAAGATAGGCATAGGGTTGTCTAATGACAGAAGATACAAAGCTAGTATTTTTTTTTCAGGAAAAAGATACAAAAAACTAGAAGTGTCAAAAAAACAAGGAGATTGCCAGGTTATTTTAAATCCAAGTGGGAGAAGACACACTGAGGCTAGGGACAGCTCATACAACAGCTAAAGAACTATCTTGGGGTAGGTATCCTATAGAAAAGAAGAGCAAGCAAAAGAATGAATAGTTTTCTCAAAGAAGATGATGCCGTAAGAATCATTTTGATGACCATTATCCCTGACTTGCAGGACACACTTGGGAAGGATTTATAGAATGTGAAAGAAGAAGGACATATGATTGACTGATGGGAATTTGAAAAAATGCCCCAGGCTCTAAATGTAGGCAGACTCAAGAGTCAGAGATGACATGATACAATTTACTTGTAAAATCTAAGGTCGCTGATTTGGCCAAACTTGAGACTGACAGAGGATAAGACAGCAGGGGAGCGTACCAAGAGAATGCTGACTCTGGAAATTCCAGGTGAAGATTTCTAGTGAGGTAGAGGTCATAGAACACTTTTGATATCTATTATCTGTAGCTGAAACAGAAATGAGAGTCATCGGATTATTCATCCACTTCATATTTCCTATTGACACCAGCATAGAATGCATTCACTAAGTGTGCATAAATAAAATTATGAAGAAGTATCTTTAAACATGAGGGCATTGAGATGACCCTCTTATTGATCCTACTTCACACCATAGACTTATGACAATTAGGACAACCTTTGATTACTAGCCATGAATTATACTTTAAAATTTTAATTGTTTTAATAGTTGGTGTGTGACTCTGTAAATATGAGTGTTGGTACCCATAGAGTTTAAAAGCATCAGAATCCCGGGAGTTGTAATTACAAACCATTGTAAGCCATTTAATATGTGTGCTGGAAATCAAATTCAAATTCTCTGTAAGATCAGTGTGAGCAGAGATGAGCTCAACTACATCTCTGATCCTTGGTTTATCTTTTTAGTGTTCAGAAGCAGAAAAAGTTTTGAAACAGTCTCTTTACTTAGCCTAGGCTATTCTTGAATTCAAAACCCTCCAGAATCAGGCCACTAAGCATTGGTATTTCAGTCATATATCATCTCTAAGCAATCTTCATTGTTGACTTCTATCCAGAAGAGTACATCATGGATAGAGTGAAAGAGTTACAAAGCTTACTGCACAACTTAAAATATTCTATTATGCACAATTATCCAAAGATCCAAGATAAATATGCTGTCAGGTTATAATGCAATAATGTGATTTAGGAGGAAAACATTACTTATGGACAGTTTTAATGGCAAGAAGAATAAAAAGAGAAAGAGGAGGAGGAGGCAGAAGGAGATTGTTGAAATAAGGGCAGCGGGGCTGCGTACCCTGGCACCCGGCTGCCCACACGGCTAGCTTATGCCCCCGAAATAATTACATGGAAACTGTATTCTTTTAAACACTGCCTGACCCATTAGTTCCAGTTTCTTATTGGCTAGCTCTTACATATCGATCCAACCCATTTCTATTAATCTGTGTGGCCCACGAGCTGGCTTTCCAGGAATGATCTTTACCTGCATCTGCCTGGAGTGGGAGAGTCATGGCAAACCCCTGACTCAGCTTCTTTCTCCCAGCCTTCTGTTCTGTTTTCTCCGCCTACCTAAGGGTTGGCCTATCAAATGGGTCTAGGCAGTTTCTTTATTAATAAGAAATCACTCCCACATCAGGAGATGAAGGATAAGGAGAAGAGGATGATGATGATTCATAAAACTGAGGAATACTAGAATGGAGTTTCACTGAATTAAGTCTGCACAGCTCTTGGCTTTTCATCAGCCCTCATTGTTCGCCATGTTCAGAGAATCCGGTTTTATCCCATGCTTTTTCAGTCATAGTCCAGCTGGCCTTGGTGAGCTCCCAATAGATCAGCCCCACTGTCTCAGTGGGTGGTTGCACCCCTCGTGGTCCTGACTTCCTTGCTCATCTTCTCCCTCCTTCCGCTCCTCATTGGGACCTTGGGAGCTCAGTACAGTGCTCCAGTGTGGGTCTCTGTCTCTATCTCCATCCATCACCAGATGAAGGTTCTATGGTGATATGCAAGATATTCGTCAGTATTGCTATAGGATAGGGTCATTTCAGGTTCCCTATCCTCATCTGCCCAAGGATCTAACTGGGGACATCGCCTTGGGCTCCTGGGGTTTTGATCCTACTTCATGTTCTGGCTTTGTGGGAGCCTAGCCAGGTTGGATGTTCACCTTCCTAGACATGGAAGGAGGGGGGAGGACCTTGGACTTTCCACAGGACAGGGAACCCTGACTGCTCTTTGGACTGGAGAGGGAGGGGGAGAGGAGTGGGGGGAGGGGGAGAAGGGTGGGAGGAGGGGGAGGGAAATGGGAGGAGGGGGAAACTTTTTTTTTTCCTTTTCTCAATTAAAAAAAAAAAGTCTGCACAGCTCAATGGTCCTTGTATAATTGAGATCCTAGTGGTAGGTGAGTTCATTCTGGGTGACATAAAAAGAAATAACTTGCCGGGCGGTGGTGGCGCATGCCTTTAATCCCAGCACTCGGGAGGCAGAAGCAGGCGGATCTCTGTGAGTTCGAGGCCAGCCTGGTCTACAAGAGCTAGTTCCAGGACAGGAACCAAAAGCTACGGAGAAACCCTGTCTCGAAAAATCAAAAAAAAAAAAAAAGAAAGAAAGAACTTCCTGGTAAAGACAAATGACTGAAATATAGGAAAGACAGAGAAGCACAATGAAAACAAAATAATAATCATTAATTGATCACAACTTGATATCTCCCATCAAGATTGGAGGAAACATTCAAATTGGAAATTTGCCATGATGGTTAAGTCTTTAGTAAGGTCTCTGGATCATCATATGTCTCTGTGACCTTCTATTCCTTACTGCCTCTCTCCCATGAGTGTGAAAATAGCCCTCTTGGAAAATATGTCCATCATATCTGTATCAACCTGGTTATATCCTTCTAACTTCCTCCACTCTTTCTCAGAGTTCAAAAGCAGTTACTCTTGGAAGACGAAATTATAGCTGCTGTAATTGCTATAAGTTGTCAGAGGAAAACCTAGGAAGAGGCTGTAGTCAGTGACTTCAAAGAGGTTTTTTTGGAATGGTTACAATAAAACTTAGGCAGAGATCCAGACCATAGGATATCCATTTGCTGAGAGCCATTGTGCTTGGAGATTGTTGGGTGGATGAAGTGGTGCCTGTAACATACACAAAGTATTAGTATTATCACAATTCTTTCTTAGAAAATAGCTAAGAATGTAATTGGGCAGTTTTGCCCTTGTTAAAGAATATAGGTAAGGAAACCACCCAAGGAGTGTATGCCTTATCATAGATGTTAACAGGGTCATGGTTTCTTTGTTACCACTGTTGTCAATTACACTGTTACTCCAGCTCAGATTTGAGGGTTTGTACTTTTCATTTGTTTAGTTTTGTTATGATTTTCAGACTTTTAAGTTCATTGGTTGGCCATTGACTCTCTTTTATTACAACTTCCATGGAAATGTTGAGAGATAAGATTAGAGACACCATCTTTTTTTTAACAATTAGAGTGATAAAGTTTTCTTTGATGGATTAAAGTGCAATTGAGCAATTCTGTTCATTATATCAGCCTTCTCTATAGAGGCAAATGCCTGGAAGTTTATCAGGGAAGTCAGATAAAACAACTGTCTCATTTTCAGAGCCCTCCACAGCAGTAGCTGCTTCTGCCCTTGTCCACGCACTAAATAGAACACCAAGTGATGGTAGACAATACGGATCAAATCTGCCTGAAGTCTGGATTTCATTTTCTTTCAGAGCATAGCCAGATATTGGCATCTAATTGCTAACTTATGAGAGAAATGGAATTCCATTAGATTTGTCTTTTATGTTCAGTGATGCCTCATGAACTCCATTCTGGTATCCTGACCAATTTTCCCAAAGCTGTGAGTTTGACAACATGGTATTTAGTAACCTCCTTTAATCAGAAGAACATGTAATAGTTGTGAAAGGTGATCTTTCTAGAGAAAACTTTTAAATTGTTTACAGTTGGTAAATTTAAGTTGATTTAAATTTAGTTGGCATTTAACAAGCTATGTCTTTATTTTCTGTTTTTTTTTCCCCTTTGTTGGGGCAAAGTGTTGGTTTGAGTCAAGGACATGGTATTCTAATCACAGACAGCATTTTTATTATTAAGAAGAAGGTCGGTGACAGAGAAGAGTCTTGGTAGCATCTCACATGTTTAAGGCAAATGCTTCGAGGTGCAGCCCCTTAAACTGTTAAAGATTCATACTAACTATTTCAATCTTTGGTCATATTTTTATGTGTTCTGAAGATAATACAGGTAGTCAAAACAACTTTTAAATTTAATATTTAGAAAAGGTTTGAACAAGAAACAAACATTTCAATAAACTTTGTTTAGACATCTCTTTCTAATTTTTCCATTAGTCTTTGTAATTTTATGAAGAGCAGACCTTTGATAATAGCTGAAGACTGACAAATTGACCATTGATATTGAAATCTTCAAGACCCTTTTGTGTGTGTGTGTGTGTGTGTGTGTGCGTGTAGATACATATATATTTTCTCTTTTATTTTTTATACATATCTTGTGTAATTAGTTTAGATCATTGTAACCTCAGCTAGTTTTTTCTTTCACATTCTGTAAATTTAGGCATCTTATTCCTCATACACAGATCCTTTTGTGTTAAAAATATTTCTATTTCTTTATAATATTAAATATAGGTTTTTAACTTACTCTCTTGTTTCCAAATATCATGAGATGTACCAGCTTTAACAAATACATTTTTTCATAGTTAATCATTAGTTCTTTACTTGTTAAATATTCATTTTCCTAGTGTGAACCTACCGTGTGTGTCAAATAATAAAGATGTGACATATGTATACTCATTCTCTATTATCTGTGGAAAAGCTCAGAATTTGAGTACAAATTTATGTAAAATGTAAAAAAATATGCCTATAAACAGATTGTGTTTGGGGTTATATACAAAGGGAATAAAGGAGGTTGAGTTGTTGTGAGACTTTTATACCTGGGGGACTAAGCAATGTCTGTTCCTTCTCATGAATTCTGCATGATAAACCAATATGTGACTGTGCTAAATTTTGCTCTGGGAACCTAGTAGGTCTCCTGTGTTCTCATGCAGACCATGACTGATAATCAAATTCCTTTTACAGGCCAGGTAAAGAATTGACTACCCAAGAAAGGTAAAAGATCAAACTGTGAGCAAAGAGTGAAAGTAATTTCACTATTGAAAGCAAGTTGACAGCTTCCATCTAGATGTGTCTGGATGGGAGGGAGCACTCAGATTTTGAGTCTCCTGGGTTGGGAGTGCTCTGAGTTAGGCCTTGTGTAAGGCCTATGTCCTCCTTATCAGAGAGCAGACCTTTTCCTCAAGGCTGCCTTCCTCAAGAGAATGGGATAGTCCCGTCCTTGTTTTCCTTACCTGCCCATATCCTCCTAATTTTCCATTACTTGATCACTATGACCTTGTTGCCAGTGTAGAAGTTAGAATTGAAGAGCAGATAATTAGCATCCCTTTTTAGCTTAAATTATTTTGAAAATGTATGAACATTAACAGAATTTGCATACAAATATGTACTTTTATATATGAGGATTTACAGAGGGACAAAATAATGAATGTATTTCATTCAGTAAGACTATTTACTACTTTTGTTAAAATACTTAAAGGTAGACTGCTAACATGATTCTAATTTTGTCTGGGGCCACAGTGCTTGAATTTGCAGGAATTTGGCATAGTTTCTGTCTAATTGGTCATGCAGACAAAAGAAGAAATGTAAAGCAAATTAGTAAAAACAAAAATTAGAAACTACAAATTCTTCACTGGGAGAAATGAATAGCAAGTAACTAATAGAAAGGAGAAAGACCGGGAAGTCTCCCTTCAAGCTGAAGCTACAAATCCAAATGATGGGAGCCCATAGAGCAATGCATAGACACCTTTGTTGGGTCAACCAAACACTGATTATCTGGAAAATCCAGAAAGCTTGCTGATAAATCACAGATGGGTTTTTGTTGCACATTTCGGTATCCTCTCCACTATACTGAAATGAATCAGATAAGGTAAGAAATGAACTCCAGATATTGGTCACTGTGTTGTAATAGTCACTAAAATAATATATGAAAACTAGTTTCTAAATATATAGAAAGCTATAGTGATGCCAAATACTAAAGAAATGGAGGAAAAACTACACAAATAATATATTACCTAGGCAAATATTATTTCAGAATGTGTAAACAATTATGACCATGAATATTCTTTACTAATCTAGTATTATATAAACAGCAAAATCACATTCTTATTTTATGTTATATTATATTTAAGCACTGCCCATGTGTTTTCATAAAATTGCTTAAATTTTTCAAGTTGACAGTATACAAATAAGTGAGTATATATTTAATTAATGTAGTTATAGAAGATTTATATAATAATATCACAGTGATTTTATTTCCTAATCTCATACTTAATAACTAATAAAAGGAAAATATTTGTCTGACTAGAGATTTTATACTTTCTCCTATTTCTTATATTTTGTCTGTGTCATGATGAGAATGCTAGTAAAATAAAAAAGTTAATTTTGTTTTATAAAGATGTTAAGAGTTTTATTTCTTATAATTACATTTTTAATAAATAACAATATTTACAATACAGTGGAAGAATTACTTAAACAATAATTTTAAAGATATATCTTTCTATAGAGAAATGACACATAAGAGTATGAAAGCCAAACTAGGTTTTACCAATGATGTGTAAATCTAAACCTAAGGTCTAAAATATGAATCACTTCTTTTTTATTAAGTTCTGACACTCTTGTCCTATGCCCGAGTGAGAACATCTTAGTGAAAATGCCATGCAGAGGTAGACATCTGGTGTAGAGTTGTTAATAGGATGGAGTATTTCCTCCCATTGTCTCAGGATTTGTACTATTTTCAGAGAGGGAGGAAGAGAGAGAGAGAGAGAGAGAGAGAAAGAGAGAGAGAGAGAGAGAGATCATAACCAAAATCAGGAAAAACTACACCCGAAATCAGGAAAAACTACACCCAGGTGACAACATCTCCTCGCCCCCCCCCCCATGTTACTTAACACTTCTCCCTTAATGTTAACATTGCTTCCCCTTCATGAGAATCATTGAACTTCCTTGAACTTGTAAAATTAAACCATGTGCATTCATTACTGATTTTTCAACATTATAATTTACACTGACAAATAGAAGCAGTACAAGAAAAAATTATATGTTCCCTAAAAAAGTCATCTTCTCTTGCTTTATAGATATTTCTTTAAATATTTTTAAGTAGACAAGTGACTCAACTATATAGAATATAATACAACTTTACAGTTACTAATTTTCTAGGATGTAGACTCACTACCATTTATACTCATGGAGGAATGTATCCTATTTGCCCTTATCTGATAAAAATGAGACATTAAAACCTGTCTTAAATGAATGAGTCATTTAGTTGCTAAATTTGAGAATAATCACAAAACAGTTACACACATTCTAAAACATATAATATTTGCCATTAAATCACCAGACATGTAAGACTTTGTGTTGTGTGTTGAAAAGATTTACAAACTATGTTAGAAAAAAAAGACTGTGATTTGTGATGTTCATACATAACATCTTAAGCAAATGACAAATTCATCTCTGGAGATTTTTCTGTTCAATTTGTAACATAACCAAGGAGTTGATTAGATTACTTGTCAATATTCCTTAACAGTCAAAGAAAAACCCAAAATGAGGCTGTAAATGGAATTGGCAATTCAAAAAAAATGAGAACATAAGTATGAGCTCCATTTTGCATGCCTGTAATTTATATTCATTAAAATCACTCTGATTAATGAGCTAGCATTTTAAAACCAAGAACAAATTGTTAAAGAACACCCTTTACCTCTTGCCTAGTTAGGCAGTCAATGTTTGTTTCAGTATTAGAAATAGCATCCTGAGTTGAAAGATTGTGTCAGGCTTAGGCGCTTTTGCGAGAATTAGCAATGCTTGATTCTAAGGCTGATTCTTGATTTACTGTGTATTCTTTCATGATCTGGAGCCCTAGGGCAGAGTTAGTAAGGTTCATATGAGACAGAACAAGAGAGAGTAGAATGATATGAGTTTATCTTGGAGCATCAGTAATTTAAAAGCCATATTTTGACAAGCATAGAAATCACTAGATATCTATATTAAGTCACCTTCTAACCTGGGTGGCTTAATTAATATTGCTTATTAGATAGATAGTCTTCCTGCTTTATTAATATCCAAAATGAGCTGACGCGACAACAAACAGCCTTAGGGGAGTAAATGGCAGAATTAGGAACATGATGGTTCCAGTTATGTGTTTCCCAGGTATCTTGATTTCATCTTATTCTTTTTGTATGTAACTGAAACAAGCTCTCGTATGACCCCAAAAGTCCAGATAATGGCAGCTATCTGATCTCATTTGTTAGATTGGGAGAAACTATCTTTACGGAGTCATAATTGTTTTTTCCTATGACACTCTCCCTCATGTTTTGCTTTGATAATAGATAACAAAACTTTTGTTACTTATCCAGTGAAAAATTCCATAATTTTCACAATATGTTGAAGTTTTAATGTTCAATATGGAAGGAGGTCTTTTATCATGTTTATTCCTGAATTAATTCATTCACCTAAATGAACAAATAGTAGTTAACTGTATGCTGGATATAATACTATTTGCTAGCAAATTGAAAAGAAAATACACTGAATAACCATAAACTACTTTAAAAAGTTGTCAACTTCTTTTGCGCTATAAATAAAATATTTTTAACCAAATTTAACTTTACATCAGAACTTAAAGGGCCCATAATAGCATAAGACCTAAGTCAGGATCTATTTATGAGCACCTGTGTGGTTTGAGCTAACATGTTCAGAGCAAAAATAAATTTGGAGAGCTCTAATTGTTCCTAAATTTAATGTCTCTGGGATATACTTAATGCAGAAAGATGATTATAATATGATTTCTATGTTACTGTGTATATATTTATGACTCAAATACTACGTAGAAAACATGAAACATGTCTCAATGAACAATAAGTGTGTAAAGATTGTGTCCTCAGTTGTTAACCTATCTGTATAATAATACAGTTCTGGAAATTCACATAGAAAGATTGCCACAAATATAACTGTTTTAAAAGGTATTGTGTTTATTTTATTATTTCTGCTACTCATGGAGAAAGCTTCAGGTATAGTTTCCTGTGTTAATATTCTTAACACGGCTCTTCAACATTGGATTCTAAACAGTCTTCTTTTCTTTGCACTGTTGAGTAGGTCTCTTGCAATATAGTTCAGGCGTGCCTTTAGCTCTGTGTAGCACAGACTGAATACAAATCCCTATTCTCTTATCTCAGTTTCCTAAGTTCTGGGATTGTAAGCACAGCCCTATGTTTGGAAAATCCTGATTTCTTCACAATAGCAAATCACTCTGGGAAAGCGGGTTGTCTTTGTCATAACAGCTAGAGTAGTAGTTATCTTCACAGCTGAGGGACAAGAAGTAGGCACAGACTAACACAATCAGTCAGTGAATATGTACAGAAGTGGAAAGGAGAGACAGTGTGCCGTCCCAGAGACCTACCTGTGTCTGATACCCTTCACAGACATAATGGAGTAATTGAAAATCTACAACCAGCACTTTTGGTTTTCTCTAATTCTTCTATTCCATCTTTGGAACCACAAGAGTGGTTTGGATTTTTGACTAGGCTTTAACTTGAAGCTCAATATTTAAACATTTTGCAGGTTTGGATCCAGTTATCATAGTCATCATTATTTTAATATATCTTAATTAAAATGTAATTGCCTCACTTCACCTTTCCCCTTTCTCCTTCCAGCTTCATGTCTCCTTCCTTTAACATCTTCCATTTCTTCCTTTCACTTCTAATGAGTTACATTGTTTTCTTGCATTATTGTTACACACAAAGAGGGGCACAAATACATAAACACAACTCACTGAGTTGTTTGTATGTTTATGGTTTCAGGGTTGAGCACTAAGTATTAGGTAGCCCTTATCCCTAAGAGAGGTTCTTCCCTCCTTAGCAGTTATTAGTGGCCTGGAGTTATTTGTCTTGTGGTGGGACAAGAAATGTTTTCTTTTCCCCTTCTATGTTAGCATATCTATTGAAAAAGTCATTGCTCATATCTTGCTTATGCAGTCATTTCTAGGATAGATAATACCACTCAGGATAACCTTTTCTATGTCCATCCATCTACCTGAAAATTTCATGATGTTGTTTTCTTTCCAGCTAAATAACAGTGAATTGTGTATATGTGTCACATTTTCATTATCCATCCATCCACTGAACGACATTTAGTTCTTTATATTTCCTAGTTATTGTGACCAAGGCAGCCACAACCAACTATGTATGAAGTAGGATGCGGTGTCCTCTGGGAATATATCAGGGGGTGGCATACCTGTGTCATTTTTTAGATTTTTATTTTGAAGATTCTACTTTCTGATTTCCAGAGCAGATACAGCAATTTGCATTCCCACCACCAGTCAGGGAGTGCTAGCGTTAGGCCAAAACCTGGTCAGCGTTTGTTGTAAGTTTTGTTTATCTTAGCCATCCTGAGCCAGTACTATATCACACTTTTCAGAATGTGTCATAGGATCCTAATCAGGAAGGTGAAAAGAGCAGACATCACATATAAATTCTAAAACAATATACCACAGATAGATTATGTTACCAGATTTTGCAAATATGGATAACTGTCTTTACAATGCATGCAGATTATCTTTGTGCATGATTTATTTGCAATTCTAATTTAACTATTCTTCTTGTATGTTATCTAGCAACCTTTAGTATAGACCTAAATGAAGTACAAAATTAGAGCAAATAGACCATATATGTTCTGATCATTTAGAGAACTACAAAAAAATAATTTATTAGTTTATTAACATAAACCTTTGTGTATGCGTCCCCTTCTAACTCTTTATGCATCAAAATATTTAGTAGATAAATAAAGTTTAAGTTCTCTATCTGAGATCACTTTTGATGTCATAAATCACATGCAAAGAGAAATAAAAATTATAATAAATGTAGCACATCTCTTGTCACATTTTAGGTAAATGCTAGGCTCAAATTTTAGAAATTTAGTTTCATTATTAGAAAAGCAATTAAAGATTCACCAGGATTCTGTGGAAAGAAGAAACATATAACTGATTGCAATTTACTTTTCCCTTTCTAGAAATTAGAGATTTCTAATTTCTCTATTTGAAAACAACTCTAAACCCTAAATGTAAACATGCTTTTCCAGTCTTAAGTTGAGGCCCATCAACTTTTGCACATCTGTCGGAGTCATCCTTGTTCAGCTCATGTTTAAACTATTATGTTGGTGAAACTTTATGGGTGTAGCTACTGTCATAACTAAGAGATAAAGTCTCAGATTGAACTTATAGATCTCCCCATCTTTCCACCCTGTCTTCAGCAATATTCACTGAGCCTTCATTGCTGGGGGATTGTTTTCTAGATGGATCCACTGGAACTGGGCTCCACTACTTTGCATTTCGATTGGTTGTCTTTTTTTCTGTAATGGTCTCTATCTGTTAAAAAGAGAACTTCTTTCGATGAGGAGTGAGGACTATATTTTTCCGTTGGCATAAGGACACAGGCGAAATGTTTTTAGCGATGATACTTGCACTACTATCGAAGAGAAAAGAAATTACACAAAAAATGGTTTCAGTTTATGCTACTACAGAGAATTACTATGGATTTGGTGCTTGTCAAACAATGATTTCTTATACTCCTGAAAATGAAATTGCCAAACCAAGGTCAAGACACACACAGTCCATTTATAGTCACTAGCCTTTTCTTGGTTAGTATAAGGCCTCCCCCCTTTTATTGTTCTCATACAGAACAGAAAGGAAGCTCTAATCTCCTTTGTTTTATTATAATGGTGTTATTCATGTCAAAAGAGCTCGTTCCCCAGGAGTCACCTAAACATTATGACTTTCTTTCTGAGTTCTATCACAGTAGGAGCTAAGAAGGTTTAGGTGGTAGGAGTATGCTACTCATCATAGCATAAACAATGTCATCTATGATATGTGTATGTATATATGTACATATATACACATATACACATATACATATATTTTCACAGTGATCTGTAAACAAAACTTTGATTGAAACCTTCATATGTGAAAAGAAGACAGACTTCAAAATAGCCCCTTGCCTTTTAAAATCTGTGATTTATGGGCCCCTAGAACCCCATTGATATTATTTTCAGAATTAAATGTGGAAAGAAATAATGGTATTAACAAACTGATTTTAAAAAACAGTTGTGTGTGTTACAAGTTGATCTTGTTGACTATTGCATCCTTTCCTATTATCATATCAATATTATTTGGAAGATAGCATATGGCAGAGAGGGAAATGAATCACAGTTTATATGCAGTTCAGCTGTGTAAGTGCCATTTGTCTTCATAGGTGGTTAAAAATAACTTCCTGATCAGATTTCAACTTTACGAAGAAGTTTGTTTATCTGTGTCCCAGATGCACACAATGCCTAGGTTTCATCTGAAAACATACATAATATTTTTCTGGGTAGGAGGTAGGGTTTGAAGACTAATTTAATAACAAGACTGGAGAAGTGTGTTTAATTCAAATTGAAAATAAAAATTGATAATATTAGTTATTAAATTTCTCATATGAAACATTATCAGAATATACCCTATAATTTAAAAAAAACACTAGAAAATAAAGATATTTACAGCTCTTTATTTATTTATTTTTATTTTTTTTTATTGCAAAAAGAAGAAAAAAAAACATAAACAAAAAACAAGTTTCCACTTCCTCCCAGCCTCCCATTTCCCTTCCCCTCCTCCCACCCTTCTCCCCCTCCTCCCACCCTTCTCCCCCTCCCCCCACTCCTCTCCCCCTCCCTCTCCAGTCCACAGAGCAGTCCGGGTTCCCTGCCCTGTGTTAAGTCCTAGGTCCTCCCCCCTCCGTCCATATCTAGGAAGGTGAACATCCAAACTGGCTAGGCTCCCACAAAGCCAGCACATTAAGTAGGATCAAAACCCCGTGCCATTGTCCTTGGCTTCTCATCAGCCCTCATTGTTCGCCATGTTCAGAGAGTCCGGTTTTATCCCATGCTTTTTCGGTCACAGTCCAGCTGGCCTTGGTGAGCTCCCAGTAGATCAGCTCCACTGTCTCAGTGGGTGGATGCACGCCTCGTGGTCCCGAATTCTTTGCTCATGTTCTCCCTCCTTCTGCTCCTCCTTGGGACCTTGGGAGCTCAGTCCAGTGCTCCTGTGTGGGTCTCATTTACAGCTCTTTAAATAAGAGGAGTAATATGTTATAAGAAGACTAAATCTAATAGATTTTGGTTTATCAATAATGTTCTTTTAATAGTCTGAAATTTTATGGAATTTTAAATAGAATGATTTATTTTTAAATAATAATTTTAGGAATTATTTCTATTAAAGAATCCACAAAAAAGTGATGCATATATTCTCTTAAGTTTGCATAATTGAACCTCAGATTTAAATTATATGTATGTATAGTGAGTTTTAATTTATAATGTAATAAAAATCATGCTTTGGAGAAAGTACTTTTTCTGGTTTGATATACTACTTTTGTTGGAGATATCCTTTAAAGTACTGAAAAACTCAAAGAATTTGCATTAGAAGTAAAGATTCAACTGGAATGTAATTAGATTGAATTTTCCCCTTCATTAAGCTTATAGATAAATCAAATGTGCCTTTTCATTTCAAAAGTTTATTATAGGAAAAACACATAAATGTAATTATAAGCATTCTCATTAATTTATCTTTGATTTCTTGCCATTATGTATATGTGTCCAATTTCACATCTATGCAGACCATTTTCTTCAATTGAGTTTCTGCTTTAGGGGATATGGATTATCACTATATTTGGAAGGCTTTCTGTCACCTACGGCCTAATGGCCATTAAATTAAACTTGAGATTCAGTCTCCCAGATATTGGACAACAAAGGCTGATAATGGGTGAGTGATTCTAGATGTAGACTTCCCAAGTTACTGACTAAGACTTAGGATTTATTACTGTGAATCACTTTTTAAATACCTGGTTTAGTGCACATACATCATTATTACCCATTTAGCAGAAATGAGGAGGATGCTAGTTTTTTTTTTAAAAAAATAAAACATACTTAATGTGATGGTTTCAAGAAAAGGTTATTTTGTTGTGATAAAATACTTTTTATTTTAAGGATAGGAAATGCCTCTGATGTGAACGTCTTCCATCTTTGCATAATATCAGCCAGCAGAGAGGCATTGTTTGAAGCTTAATAAAATAAGAATGCCATAAAACTTGGCAACATTGTTGCAAAACATTCCTACTGGGCTTCCTTTAACTAAGCAGGCATTCAAAGCTCCAAATATCAATGATCTGAAGATTCTCTTCATCCTGCTGTGTCTTACTTTTATTTAAAAAAAAAAACTTTCAGGAAGTAATTGATGACTAAAATAAGTATGTTCAGTTCCTCTAAAACTTTGTAGTCTGGTCAAATTAATCAAACATGTCCTCAAGCAAAGTATATGATTCCAAGGTTATTTTAAGTAAAATGAAAATTTCTAAAATGTGGTATAATAACACATACATCCTGCTAATAACAACACAATATTTTTTTAAAAATAATAAATAGTATTATTTATAGAAACTACATATGTAGAAAAGATAAATTACATATCTGGTAACGATGTCCCGGCTTTGGGGTAAGTATGTCTCTTGGGAAGAATGAAAATGGAAAGAGACAGATTGCCATAAACCATACTCTTTAGTCTGTTCCTTCCCTTAACCTACAACCACACAAACTGAGTAGTTAACTTTGGGGGAAGTAATTTTTGTTGTTGTTGCTGTTGTTCTAGTTCTGGTACAAGGCTGAATGTCTGTACCTGGCAACAACTTCACTTAGGCAGAGTTCCAAGATAACATGACAGATCATATGATCAGATGCACAGGAAATGTATGTGTGTCTGTCTGCATGTGTGTGTTCATGTGTGTGTGTGTGCACATATGTGTGTGTGCAAGTGTGTACACTTGACACAGGCATATGCCTTGGTCTCACTCCACCATTACATATTAAAAGATCATTACCCACAACCATCTCCAAACCTAATTGCCTCCTAGTTGCCTCGTTGCTAAGAACCAATGTTGATTAGTTCTAAGCCTTTAAATGTCTTACAAATTTTAGCATAAGAGTCTTTGAAGAAAAATGAAATCGTGCAAATCATACTGTTATAATTACAACAGAAAAGGTGAAATACTAACGTCAACAATCACCAAGTTCCACTGAATATATGCAGTGCCTATCGATTGTGGAATTTAGTGAATATTCGAAATACTTTGCATCTGAAAACTTTCTTGTAACTATCAGTTATCAGTTAGGCAGAAGTCTGAAAGACCAGAGAAGAGCACATAGTTAGAAGATGAGTACAGTAGAGAAAAAACTTTTAAAGACAGAATGGCTCAATGTCTGCCAAATAGGGATGATAGGTTATTAGAAAGGAGTAGCAGACCGTGTATTTAAAAGTGCATATGTGCAGAAGAACTGCATGTTTCTATATTCCAGAGTTGCTACTACTCCTCTACAAATGCTTTTGATAAATATCTCAGTTTAAAATCACTAAAGCAATGGTCTCTAACATGTTTACTGGCACAGTAAACCTATGTCAATAATTATAAACATCCTGAATTATAGAGTAATCATTATAAGAACTTTAATATAAAAATAACACACATTACATGAAATACACATATAACAATTTATTACTTTATAAATTGAAGTATAAATAGCAAACCAATATCACAGTGGTTCTTTATTTTTATTTATTTATGATGTTTTCTTTTTGATATGATTTTCTTAGCCTTATAATTTTCCACTTAGTTGTAAATTAAATTCATTGCTCTAAATTGTTAAATTATTGCTGAATGGTCATCTCCAAACTTGTTACTTTCATTCAGCTTTCCCCTCACTTGAGTTTCTTTTGAAGGAAATATGGGATTTGCCCTTTGCTTAAAATGCAAGACTCTCAATCACAATCTCTTAAATTTTTGATGATTTATTTAAGTAAAAATAAAACATATCTAATCTATTATTAGGCGATGGGCACTAGCTCATACTTGTGAGTATATATTCCCAAATATTATCTAAGTTTGTGTTAGAAGTATTAATTACCAAACTTCAGATAACCTCTCAATGTGACCTAGAATGAAAGTGTTTCTCTCTCTGAAACAAATTTATTAATTAAAGTTGTTACGAACTTTAGCACATATATTTTAAAAGCTAATTGGTTGACATGCTAATATGCTGTTAATGAAAAGAATAACACTGACTTGCCTTATTAACTCCTAATCAGTTAATTAGTTAAGTGTAATTAGAAATTGTGGTCTTATTGCTCTGACTGGTCACCTGAGATTCCAAATAAAACCCCTAAAATACACACTCAGCTAAGTGGTAGAAGACTTTTAAACAAACACAAGGTCCTGGGTTTAGGTCTCTGAACAAAACATTTAAATTGAATAAGAGGGACTTGTAAGTGTAAGACATATGACTGCAAAATAATGAAAATTATAAGAGAAATTAAGGCCGAGTGTTTACAAAACTAATTGCTTTTTTTAGGTATATAAAATGTTGCTTTCTTTAGGGATATCCTTGGCCTATGGACTAAGATATAATTAAGACAAGGGATAAAACTCAATATTCATGTGTCTCTACCTTACTATTATACAGTTTTACTGCATATTTTGAAGCAACGGATGAACAAAGAAATTATTCTATGAACCAGGCTACCTACCAATCAATCGTGAGTGATTTAATAGTGAGAAGTGAATGGGCAAATGTTTAACCAATTTGAGTTTCTAATGTAACCTCTGCCTCTGTGTCTCTTTGTGTCTGTCTCCCTTTATCTCTCTGTCTTTGTTTCCATGGCTTTTTGTCTCCCTATCTCTCTCTGCCTCTTTTGCTGTGTCTCTGTTTCTTTACTTACCCCTTTCCCCTCTCCCTCCCTACCTCCTGTTCCTCTCTTCTCTCCTCTTCCTGTTCCCTCTCCTCTCCCCTCCTCTCTTCTCTCCTTCCCTCTCTTCTTTTTCAAAATTCTCTCAGTAAAGCACAAAGTACATTCATTTTACACACAGAAAGTTGTTGGGAAGGATAAAGCCCTAGTGATTCAGCATTTCAATCCTTACCTCCATTCCCTATTAATCCCCTCAGGTAGGTTTGTTGTTTATAAATGTTTGCATCTGTTTCACTAAGAAATATTCATGGTATCCATTTTTCCTGTGAGTGCTGGGATACGGTATAATTTTCTCCTTGTTAACAGAAAGAGAACCTGTCAGATTTGAAAATGTTAGAATATAAACATAGCAATACAATCATTTAAATAATGGGGATGAAGTAAACAGCATGCATATAAATAAAAATGTTACATAAAAGGGAAATAAGACACTTATTTGAATTCCAATATATATGCAGCAATTTGTATAAATGTGAAGAGATCCTGAAAGTTATCATTCTGGTATCTGTGAAGAAAAGCTTCAAACACGACATGACCTAATGAAGGCCATTGTTATTCCAAGTGTATGTATCTATAACAGCATGGGTATTAATGGGATGTGGATATCTTTCTGAGACATATTCAGATAACAAACATTCAGGTTTGAGATGATTTGGCTCATCTTTCTAACAGGTAGAAAAAACAGTGATTGTTCTTTATCAGACCCTTTTTTTTTTCTGCAGCTCACTATCCTTTTTCAAAAGATAAATGTCTTTGTGCCCTGTTCCTCTTTACCTAAAGTATTTGTTTAAACAGTACATTACTGTAAATATACTTGTAAATAGTCAAATAGTGAATGAAAGTAGATCCACCTCAGAAAAATATACACATTCATGAGGACTTCAAATTCTGTATATACAGTTTCAGAATAGTCTCAGGTTTCTGGCATAAATGAAATTATAATTTATAGCCAGATAGTGGTGGTGCACACCTTTAATCCCAGCACTTGGGAAGCAGAGGCAGGCAGATCTCTATGAGTTCAAGGCCAGCCTGGTCTGCAAAAGCTAGTGCCAGGACAGACTCCAGAGCTACAGAGAAACCCTATCTTGATAAAACAAACAAACAAACAAACAAAGAAATTTTAATTCATTGAGTATTGCTTGATTCTATTCTTAATTTACATTTATTTATTTATTTATTTACGTTATTAACCCAGCAACGAGAACATTTCAGTTTACAGAACTCCTTTGAAACTTTACTGTTCTTTTTCTTACAGTGAAGTTTACTGCCATAGGGCTGTTAAGTTCTTATCTGTATAGTTTAACCTCTGATCCACTGTCCCATCTTCCAAACTATTTTAGAAAAACATATTTATCTAATACTATGAGTTCCAGATTAATCATAAAGAGTGTGCTTATATAGAGTATGCATAGCAATGACAATGAATGACAGAGTGGTCCTGCTTTCTGCTCCTTCCTGAGATCACTTAGAGATGCCTGCAGTGTGTCAGTCCCCAGAACATGCTGCTAGTATAAAGCAACTTGATGTCCAGAGTTATCCGTTGCCGGGCAAAAGAAAGGACTGTGTAGCTAATTATTGCAGAGGAAATTAACTATGTGGAAGTACACCGTAGTTTCTCTCATTATGACCTGAGGTTCTAAACAATTTAAACAACTGCGAGGCCTGAGCAGATGGCACCTTCAGTTCTTAAAGTAATAAACATAAAGAAATGGACTCCAGAGGAATCGAGTCCCCTGGAAAGCGGCACTGTGCATTGTCAGCACTGGGAAGAAACCCAATTCCCCATGCATTTAAAAAGTATAAGATTGCTATGAATTGAACCATACTGACACTTTAATCTACTTGTAATAAATAACTGTAATGCATTTGTCATTAAGAACCTGAGGGAAGATACCGATAGAGGGAATTACACCAGCCCCATCTATTTTGTGACTAACTACATTTTCTTAAGAATAATCTACCTGAATGGATTTAGATATAAAAAGAAAGATACTATGCGGGTGCTCTGTGTTTGAATGCCCTTTGGAATCCTATGTTAATTAATCAGGAAGTCTTTCTCCTTTTACAAGCTTCGGTCCCTGATTACTGATGTTTTTCATCAGGACTGAAGGATATTTCTTGTGTTTTCATGACTCTGTTAACCTCAAACATCAGTCCTCGTAGCAAAATCAAATACAAAAATGAAGTGAAAATGATAGTTTCGCCCCTGCTAGCTGCTATTAATTGCTTATTAAAATATTCATCTAAGACTATTTCAACAAAGGAAAATGAATCAAGTGGGCATATTCCCATCAGTGGAAAGGAGATAATTCTGAGGAAATTTGAATTTTGAAGGTCACTAGAATTCATTGGAATAAAATTGTAAAGGGACATGTCAGCTTGACCACTATGGACACCTATTAATGCTGGCAGTGTCTTAAAATTGCCTGCTGCCTTAAAGACATGAAGTTATCTATCTATAGTTGTTGGTCATTCCTCTCTGACATTTGTCCCCTATAATAATTTTACTGTCTCTATCATTATCTAGGCCACAAACGTGGTTTAAATATTTTCAGTAAAATGCCTTAGGTCATTATGGATACAAATGTATTTGGTCTAAAAGAATAATTAACACAGAGTAGCATTCAATTTATGTCCTTTCCCTTCTTTCTGTGCCTGCTTCATCTGACCATGACTACAAAAAATACTATATAAGAATACTAATAAAGGAATCTCAATCATGGTTTCATTTTCGAAGATTTGCCTATATATTTGTGACCATCCTCAGTAACCAAATTCAGTCATTCTGTATTTAGGTCCTGCTCATTTTGGATTTGAAGGTGGCATTCAGTAAACATACAGGAGAGATAGGAGTGGCTATGACCCCCTAAGCTGTCCTGATCTCTAATACCAACCAGGTTTCTAGAATCTGCCTTAACCTGTCCACTGTTCTAATTCATTTTGTTTTAAACAAAGCAATAAATCCTAGGAAATCTGGTCGTTCTTGGCCATGCCTTCAAATGCAATCTACCAACCAACATGAATACTACCAAGGCTTTTCCTTATTGTTATTTCCAACTCTTTGCCACAATGTGCCTTCGCGAGTCATATCATGGGAAAGTAACACAGTGGTAGGTAGAGACGCTAGCCCTCAAAATCTAAAGTACATCATTAAGTCTAAATATATTACTCCCCGCTTTCTTTCCTATTGAAACCCTGAGAGAAGCCCATAGTTCTCCCTGTCCTTCCTAACTCATGACAGCCCTGATGCTTTCCCTGTTTCCTGCTTTGCTGGCTAGAAGATACTTCAAAATTTTCTGATGAAATGTACTTTAGTATAATTGTGTTTGGGTGAAAGAAAGTACAGACAGCCGATCTTAGTAACTCACTGCTTTCCTAGCTGTCTATATCCTGTTTTATTTTTTTAAAACTATATCATGAGGTCCTAGAGCCAAAGAGTAGTTTGGGAAATGTGTTAGTTTAGTGTGATAACATATCTGAAGCAATCAGCTCTACAAAGACAGACGCCAGACACATTTGGTTTGCTGAGAGCTTCTCAGTGTCAGGGCTTTCTCTCTGGGCTCTCTCTCTGGGCTCTCTCTCTCTCTCTCTCTCTCTCTCTCTCTCTCCCTCTCTCTCCTTCTCTTTCCTTCTGTGGTAAATGCTGCATGTTCATGTCTGTAGCCACATGTGTTCACACATATATGTGTATGTGTCCGCATGTGGAGGCCAGTCATGCTCCCTATACTGTAGGCAGAGGCTAGTCATTCATTTTCCAACTACCCAGACCCGAAATAATCACACTAAAAATTATTTTAATTGCAACACTGCTTGACCAGTTAGCTTATGCATATTTCTATCTACCCCTTATATCTTAAATTAACTCATTTCTATTAATCTGTGCATAACCACATGATTGTGGCTTAGGTTCCATCTGGCGTCTGTCATCCGGCATCTGTCTCCTGTGGTGGCTACAAGGTTTCTCCCTGACTTTGCCTACTCTCCCTATATATTTTTCCAACCTGGCTATATTTTGTTAAGACATTGGCTGAAATCAGATTCTTTATTGACCAGTGGCAATAAAACATATTTACAGCATACAGAGGGGAATCCCACATCACCTTCCATTTTCAGTCTAAATAAAAATGAAGGTTTTAACTTTAATATAGCAAAACTACATATAACAAAACAGTTATCAAGCAAGAATTATAGTTACAATATTTATATATATTTTATCTTTTATCATAATTAAGGAAAACTATAAATATATATTTTTCAACTCCATCAAGGACTCCAGAAGGATATAATATTACCTAAGTAAATAGGAAATGCATTGTAAGTAACTTCCAAAACTCTAGAATTGACAGAGACATATCACTGCCTGGATAGTTACCAAAAGATCTTTTGTATCATTATTCTAGGAACCCATTTTTAGCCTACTAGGTCATAGCATCTTGCAGACTTTTCCATAAAGTAGGAAATTTCAAAGACAGTTCCACCTATATTGGCAGTTTGTCAGTCACTTTCTTCTGTGTCCTAAAAAATGTCTGGCAGACACTTTCAAGAAGCAGGAACACTGAAGGACTGTCTCACCTTCTTTAGGCAACTTCTGCAGTAAATTTTCTGTGGGTCTTGCATGTTCACTTCATACAGGATAAAATCAAACAGTACAGATAAGAGTATCTCTTGCCCAAATGGCTAACAAACTCCATGAGGAGCCTCTTCCATGCTCTTCTTCCTCTTGAAGTAGTTGGTGTTGCCAGGAGCAGATGTGTCTCATTATCATGAGAAGTCTAAGTTCTTAAAATATTTTAAATGCCATATTCGGTGGCCTTTGAAAGATCTGAAGAATATCTATTCATCTGATATATATCTTTGTACATCTAGAAAACGTAGCTAACATGACTACAAGCTTGACTAGTATACATAACTATCTATTAACTTGCATTTCTTAAATATAATTACATTTTTAATGAGCTGCACAAACACAATGCCTTAATCAAGAGCAGAAATACATATATAACAAAATTGATCTCAAGTTTGTATCAATAAACCAAGATCCATACCAACGCAAAGTATCCATCTCTATAGCATTTCCCCCTTTAAATTTAAATAAACATTTATTAACAATATTTGGGAATTGGGGTATAATTCTCACCATACTACTTTCTGCTTTTGGTTGGGCGAAGTAATTTGGGGGGTTTTATGGAGACCTTATGGGTAATCTTGGTCTATCAATCCACATTAGTCTGGAAGAAATTCACAGGTTCTCATCCTCTGTGGAAACAAAAGCAGAATCTCTTTCCAAAGAAACATCCTTAGACCCAAATTTAAAGTTAGATACCTTTAAAGTATATATGTATTTTTTTAGAGTAGCATTTCTGAGAATCAAATGTCTCTTCAGTCAAAAAATTTAAAGAAAACAATAATATGCATTATGTGGCTTATTTTTCTTTACCCCTTTAACCTATGACTGTCTGTACTCTGTCTGTTTAAAGACTTTACTTTAAAAAAAACTACTTACCTTTATAACTATTTTTTCTCTTTCTCTAACCTATGTACATTTATTTAACAATGTGACACATTTATAGGTCTTTTCTATCTGGATTTGTCTTCATTGCATGCATATCTGTAATTATTTTTTAACTAGGAGCACTTTTTTATTTCTTATAAATGCTAAGTGATTGTGGCTAGAACCAAATCCTTAGCACTGCATGTTGGCTCTGCCCAGTCCAACATGGCAGAGTCATGTTCACTGCCTCTGAGAGCCATGCACTTTGCCCCAGCTCCATGGACGCAGAGGGTCTATGCCACCATTAAGCAACTAGTAGTATGCTGCTCACAAACTCCACTTCAGTGCTCAGCCTTCTGAAAGAGGCAGAGTTCATGCTGGCAGCACAAACCAGGAAGCCAGTTTCTTATGCTGAGTCAGTTAAGTATTTTCTTAACAGAACCATGGTGCTCCTGCTCAACACCAACCAACAGAGCCCATTAGGAAAAAGATTGTGGCTACCAACAAAATGCGCTAAACTCTGTATTTATTTTGTGTCTAGATTTTTTTCAAAACTCTCAGGTTTTACTTGGATGTATTCAGCCCCACATGTGTGTGCCAGATGATAACATATCTGAAGCAAGCAACTCTACAAAAACAGACACCAGACACATTTGGTTTGCTCAGAGCTTGTCAGGGCTCTCTCTCTCTCCTCTCTCCCTCTGTGGTAAATGGTGGACATATATGTTCATGTCCATGTCTGTAAGCATATGTGTTTACACATATATGGGTATGTGCATGCATGTGGAGCCTAGTCAAACTCTCTTTTCTTCTGTTTACCTTTTTGGAGACATAATTTCACCATGAATCAGGAGTTCCCTGATTCAGCGATACTGACTGGCCATTGGGAAGGAGGGATGGCTCTTTCTGTCTCCTCTTCCCTAGTGCCAGGACCACAACCATGCCTTAGTTTATAATGTCTATGTTGTATGGACTTTCATAAAATCCATCCAGAGCAACCCATTGAAGAACTCTTCAATTGCACAGTGTGGATAAACACTGGCCCTGAGGATACGCTCAATGTAAAGTGCACAACTATACGATATAGTCCAGGAACCCATACTGTCCCAGATGAGGCTCCTTCTAATAACTAAAACTTTATGAAAGATAAATTTGGGCACCAGTCTATTAGCATTCATATACAGCATCCATGTAGGAAGCTATCAGATCTCCCCCTCTGGAGTACACTGGGATCTCAGATATCAATCACCAACATTAAAAAAAGTGTTATTTTAAGAAGAAGCTTCACAAAGTTCTCTTCATTTCTCTATAAAGAAAATGGTGATTATTATCATTTAATATTACATTATGATAAAGCTTACACAAAATTGATATGAATGGAAATGTTATTTTTATCCTCAGAGGTGAACATGCTGTGGGAACACAAGGCTGGGGTATGCATGTACTTTCTGAGACTGTGCAGTAATAACTGGGAACATTTTTCAACAAGTTGGACAATTGGATTGATGATTTTATAAAATTATGGCAGTTGTATGGAAGCTTAAAGGTTTTGATATGCATTGCTTTTAAACTTTGCTAATTATACTCTTATGTGCTCATATAGTTTTTGACATGTGCATACACACAGTTATTGAAATTTAAATCTGTTCACTGTACTTTTATGAATGTGTATTTCTGAGCACTTATTACCAGACGGAACGAACCAAGGTTGAGTAGAGCTGAGAGGGGGGAGGTTTTCCTGAGGACTTATTAAAGATTTTTCAGATTACACTTTTGACCACATTGTGAAATTCAACACATACGATTATGTGAGGAAAATGCTAACTTTTGCAGTCATTTGAAGTAGCTACTGAACAAAATGTATCTCAAAAGAATGGCTTTTTAAATAGAAATGTCTAGATTTAATGGCAATCTGAGGCATTCCACCGAAGCTATGAATATTGAAATACACCAAGAGAAGAGCCCTTGGGTAAATCTGACCACAAACCCATTGTATCTCACAGTTCTGGCCAGAAAATGAACCCATTAGGAAGTTAAAGAACCCATATGCTTGCTTTTTCTTTGATATAATGGTCATAGAAGGCAACATGTAAGGATAGTAAGGACATTCTCACCAATTCATCAATATATGGTGCTTGGTCATCGTCCTTGGAGAGACTTAAGTCCATTCAACTTATGTCCTCATCAACTCCATGTATCCAGAGCTACCATTTCATCCACATTCATGTTTTGTCTAGTTTTTCTTTTTACAAAAGTAGAAACAAGCAACCAAGGACTGAAACCTCTAAAACTATGAGCCCAAACCAACCCCTACTCTTAGAGTTGTTACTCTGAAATGTTTGTGATAGTAACATAAAATCTCACTAACTGAATTACAAAATACAGAGTATACCCATGTGTTAGTGATCCATATAGTCATGGCTGATTCTTTTTCTCCCGGGCATCTTAAAAACTGTGAATGAAAAGAAAGATAATTCTGTCTATAAGAAGATTCATTCTTTAAAATAAATAAAGATGCAGGTCTCCTCTACCTTCTTCTAAGTTCCAACTTGCTAAGAAAATGAATCTTTTTCTTCCAAATTAGGAAATAAGGTAAAATGAAGTAGTTGACTTATCTGCAATGAAATGCCAAGACCCACAACAAAATGCCTGTATACCTCCACCAAAATACAGCATTGTTTTCCATGATCATGGGGAGATTTACTAGTTAAAAAAAAATCTTATATAAAGTTATCCTTTTTGATTGGACACTTCAATTTTTCTAAATGTTTACTACTACCAATATGTTTCAGATCTTTATCATCAGCCCAATGATTTTCCATTTGTTAATAACTAATTTTAAGGCTTCTTACTAGATATTGAATTGTTAAAGATTTATTAGCAAAATTCTCCCTAAAAAGGCAGTTGACAGTTCAATACCCATTAAGTAGTATTTTGAGTTGTCATATGTATAAGACATATTTGGATTCTTATGCTCCCCAACACTGCTTTAATTCATTCTTTATAGTCTTTCTAAATTTAACTTTTTAAATGCCCTAATATCATCCTCTACTAGTTTCTTTGGTTAATAGTGATAGTATGTTTTATGAATTTGATTTCCATTTCTTCATTATTGGGGAGAATTATTTTTTTACTATTTCACATATTTTTTAAAATAATACTTATTTGCTAGGAAATTCATTGTGTAATATACAATCAAAAGGATTTATAAGGTAGGTAGCATTGCTTAATGATTTTATTAATAATAATGTTCATAAATATTTATTATATTTTAATAATGTTTCATTTTTATTCTAGGTATTTTCTAATAATGGTTATTTACAAATATCACCCCTGAAATAAAAGGCAAAGGAGAGTTAATTTCCTCAACATTGAACTGGAAGCAGTCACATACTAAGTTTGTCTGAAACCCATTTCAAAGTTCATCCATCTTAATTTTAACTATTAAATTCAAATACATGGTTTTTTTTCCATATTGCACCTTTTCTTTCACCCTCCCTTTCCTACAAGCCTACAGTTCCAATGCTCATTTTATTTTATGTGATTATGTCTCCTACAACTGAGATCCAGTTTCATCACATGAAGCCAGTGCAAACACACTCCACTGCCAGCACAACACCCTGCTATCTCATTTCTCAGTCCTTGAACTTTGAGCAGATATTACTGGTAAAGTGTATCTTTGCTTTCTAATCCTTTGTGGAGAAGAATCTTATTTATGGTTTCTATCATCCAGAGTACTCTACTACTATTCCCTTTCAATATTTCTCAAAGCATCGCCCACCATTGAGTTGAATGCCCCACTGGCAACTACGGAAAATCTTGTTGCCATATCCATTCTATGCCATCGACATGACCTCCCTGCATTAATGCCTAACCTCATTACAAACACTAAGTATTTTTCCCCTTTAGTTCTCAGTGGGGCACAAATATATTAACCTATGACATTCTGCTAATAGAGATGAGCAAATGAAACCAATACTCTGGACCTGACATTTGTATTCGATGTATGTGTGTGTTTCCCAAAGCCTCACACTTATTTTGTAGTTTTCTCTTTCTTTCTTTTTTTTTTGTTTTGTGGTTGTTGGTATGTTGTTCCTTGAAAAGAGAATAACACAGATAAATATGTAAGTCTAGAAGAAATGTTCTTTGTACAATCTGGTCTCTGGTCATCTAATTTCAAAATGCTGCTTAAGCAGTGGCTGAGGCCACGGGGGATATTTTTCTTTGAGAAATGCAGTGACTGTAATTCTACTGACGGGAGGGCACCCAGAAGCATATTCTACACAATTTTCCTTCAGATGAGTGAATTTGTGGATAAGGCACAAAATACACAGGATGGCATAGAGACCATTTGGGCACCAAAGAGTTAGGAGTAGAGGAGTGCAATATCCACCATCATGTTTATATATCTTGGCTTTGAAATATTGTCCAGTTTCTTTTTCCATCTCAGTCACTAGCTAAGCTACCAGGAGAAAAGTAATACTTATCTCTCGGAGGCCTTCGGGGCTTATTCATTCTTTTAAGAGTAGGAGGTTTGGAGGAAAATCATTAGTCATTGCCTGGATACTAAATAGAGGAAACCTCATCGGCTAAACAATGACCATTTTGCCATTTGCAATGAACCATTCAACTGGGGATTTTTTGTTGTTGTTTCTTTGAACTGAATGAGGGTATTCATCACTTTATCTCCCCCAAGGGCTAGTTACTTTGGAGCTCAGTGAATAAAAGAAAAGAAAGAAGTAAAAGGAATGAGGAAAACACATTATTTTCACTTGTCTCCTAATTATAATGATTTGTGAGTTACTACACAGTGGTATCAGATCCATGTGCTGCCTGCATCCCAACAAAAGGGTTGAGATATATCAGATGCTCCATGAATGAACTTTGCTCTCATAAATGATAATTCCATGCCAATGACTTTCTTTCAGCTTAAAATAAAAGAAAACAACTACATAGCTGCATAAAACTGGTCCATCTCATTTCTCTCAGAATCTTGACTGTACTTCCTTGTCAGCGTATAGAACATAACAATCTCATAAGAATTAAAATCATATTTTAGGGGAATTCTTGCCTGGAAATTTGATATATGGGTCAAATCTGTAACGCAGATTGATTTAGTTTATGGTTTGGAAGAAAACATCTACCTTCATTATCCCATATATGTTCCTTTCAGTGGTATTCTCTTCCAGTCCTATTTTACTGCTAATTTATATTTGTGCCCTATGAGTAACTTAATATTATATATTTATTGTTATCTTTCTCTCTTATTATTGAATAAGTTTAGTTTAGATATACCGACATTATCAACCTTGTTTTTAATGCATCTCTCTAGCACCTGGAAGAAGAGTGGGTGGCACTTGGTGTTCCACAGAGAGATGCCAAAAGAGCAAAGTCTTGTTCAGTATTTTTTCAGCCACATAAATTTATTTTCTATAAATCAACTAAATTTACTATGTCAGGTCCACTGATGATAAATACATGAGAGCTTAGCCAAATAAATCTTATTTCTGAAGCTCATGTTGATGCCCATGGTCCATGCTGCCACCTGAGACCACCTGAGGTCCCTGATGCACCCAGCAGCCATGATGTCTGAGGTTCATGTTACCACCAGGAACCATGTTGATATCTGTGGTCTGTCCTGCCACCAGACGACAGACAAATCTTATTTCTGAA
This sequence comes from Microtus oregoni, assembly GCF_018167655.1. Lineage (NCBI taxonomy): Eukaryota > Metazoa > Chordata > Mammalia > Rodentia > Cricetidae > Microtus > Microtus oregoni. Next base: position 27,048,682 of record NW_024543083.1, on the reverse strand, counting down.
GCTCATGTTGATGTCCATGGTCCATGCTGCCACCTGAGACCATGTTGGTATCCCTGTTGCAACAGATATCTATTCTTCAATCTGGAGACTGTGTTAATGCCTGAGGTCTGCCAGTCATTTAGAAGTCATGATGAGATCTGTGGTCTGTGCTGCGATAAGAGACCATGGTGATGCCCATGATTCATTGTGGCTCTCTATGGATGTCTGTGTAATTGTGGGAGGCCATGTGGAAGTTATGATTCATGCTGCTGCTGGATGTTATGGGCAGTGAAGCATCTGGGTTGGTGCTATTGAGGACTACAGGCTCCTAGTTGAGAATTAAGGACACTGAGGTCAATAGCCTTCACCACCTACAAAGGGAAATGGTCTATATGGAGGCCATTGGGGAGGGTCCTTAATGATTGAAATGGAGATGTTGAGGTGAGGTCTTCACAGTTGTTGTCTTCTGACAGAGGGATGGAAAAGACTCAACTATCTTTGAGGGACTGACCACTGGGAGCTTGGTCATATGCTAATGAGGAATATATGGGCAGCACAAACTATAGTTGGTGTGTTTTTGCGGGGTGGGCTCAAGGATAGGAGGGTGTACCTGAGAAGAAAGGGAAGCAAGTTTGATTAGGATGCCTTGTATAAAATTCTCAACTAATCAATAGAAATATTACGTTGTTAGAAAATGCCTAATCCAAGATTAAGGGTTAAATTCTTTTCTTTTTCAGCAATAAGGGCTGAATTGAATGTGCTCTTTAAGCTGACTCAGGTGGCCTATGGATTAGCAAATGGATATGTTCTTTTGAATTCTGTGTTTTTGCACCCTAAAATTTGTAGTAAAAAAAAAGTAATCAATAAAGTAGGTATGATGAAGTCTAAAATTTTAGCATGAAAAAAAGTAGTGTGCATCCCCACTCAAACATGTAGTAGCTCAAAGAAATTGACAGAGACTTTTTGGAGGGAAAGTCTCCCAAATCATAGCCACATAGCATGGACAAAGTAGTCAGAAATAAAAGAGGTGAGGCAGAAGGTGGGGGAAAATACCTAAAAATTTGAAAGTTTTGTAATGGAAATAAGAACTCTTTAAAATGTTAAGCAAGGAAGGAGATGAGACTAAGTAGTTTTCAAATATCTCCCAGCTACAAAATTAAAAACAAATGGACTAAAGCAAGACCTGAAATAGGGAGTTAGCAGCTGCCACTGCCAATAGAAGTTACTCTGTTAATCCAGGCAGCTGATGACGAGGCTTTGATCTTGGAATAAAGACATAGATTACACTTTTAGAGCTTTAATCGGGAAGGGTTTTTTTTTTTAATTGATCTAACATGGGTGTTTAAAGATAAGACAGGGCATAATGGACATTCTCATTTTGCTTTGTGTTGCTGAGTGATGGTACCTGCTGTTCTTTGGTTCACAGTTGTTAACATGAATTTTGTCAACTACCAGCTACCTCAATTGTATGAACATGGCTATTTACCAATACATATATTATTAATGCAAAAAATAAAGCATAACATATATGCCATGGCAGAAATATTGACCTTAGCAGAAAAAGATTATGAGAGTAGGCAAAGAAGATATCTATAATAATTGTCATCGGAATTAAGAAATGAAAAAATAAAGAATATAATTACCAGAGACTTGGGAGTCTTGGAAGACAGGCTAGTGCAAATGCCCTGATGGTTGGCAAGTCTGATGATCGTCAGCGTGTGGGTGTTACATGTCAGTGTAAAAAAGAAGGAACAGATATTAGAAAGACATTAGAGAGGAGCTCAGAGCCTAATCAGTAATAGACATTCTGTTGTGTGGCACTCCCCAGCTGCAAAACCACCCAAGTATGTGATTGTTGACAAACTGGCAGAGCTATAACATGAGGAAATGAAACATCAGAGTCTGGAGGCCCGAAATTTCAAGTCCTTTCTAAAACTCTGAACTTTAGCATCTATTATCAACCTAGTATATGATTCCTTGTGTCACAGACCGCATTTGTAATATTAGACTTCACTTGATACTCTCAAGAGATGGAGCATCCTCTTCTGACACCCAGTCAGTTATTTGAGTGTGCCAAGACATCTGCTTACTGGATAAGTTATTGTCATGTTCCCAGATCTTAGAGTCCCATGAAAATTGTTTCTAAAGATCTATTGACATTAGTATTTTAATATGATTCTATGGACATTCTTAGTTAAAGAAATTTTTAAACAGAAAAAATACAGTGTATCAGTGCATTAGATCATGGCTAGCATTACATAAAATTGAGAAGGAAGAGATTTACTTGACTGCTTTCTTTTTACAATAGATACATCCCTTTATCCACTGTGTTTGAAGTCTCTAACGCAGTTCTGTGTGTTATCACACTACAAACAAAATCATACCAATCTTACTTTTACTGTGCAAACTAGACTATATGACAAGTTCCCCTGTACATTATTTTTTCCCGGTAGAACAGGCGTCCTCAACATATCTTCTCTATTCCTCAGCAAAATCCTCGGATTTGGCCTGGATTTATTTAATTTTTGTTTTAGTCCGATGTATGCAAAATCAAGTGTCATCAGATGAGTCAAGTGGGTTCAACAAGGTCTACGAAGTCTGAAGAAGACACAGAAAATGGTTTCCATCTGCACTTTCTACCAACAGAACTGTTTACATCTATGAAACTTTCATAGTTTCAGTGTTAGAATCCACAGCAACCTCAGCGCCAGATGGTAGACAGAAAAGAATGAATGTTGAGCTTCATGTTCAAAGAAAACTGTGATCAGAACCCAGCCTCAGTCTGAAAGGCCAACAGAGATTTTTAATTGCCAGGAATAATAATAATAAAAAAACCTATGCATTCATTTTTATGTTAAGACTTAACAATAGCTGTGTCATTATTTGAATAAAATCCTCACTCATCGCTTACAGACTTCTACCCACATGATGAAACCAAATGAAGTCATTGCATCAGTCTCAGTAGAGAATAGATAGTGAGGAAAATATCATAACTAAACACACAGCCACATGCCAAACGTGTCTTCTTGGTGTGCTGTAGGATCAACCTGCTTGTGTCTTTAATAAGGCATCACACTGATCCTGGATTTCACTTAATTCATCTAAGTTTGTCTTTTTTAAAGTATGTTACAAAAGGTCTTCAGACAATGAGTACATTTTTTTAAATAACTTGCATTTGACATTAATAAACACTAGTAGCTCATTATACTGGTCTGAAGTTTTCCTGGTAGAGTTAAACTGAATGAATATTTAGCACTATTAGTTATTAATTCTTTGAGTATATTGTTTTCATCCCTTATAAAGGTAACACTATAAAATGCTCCAATTAGAGGGTATTTTAGAATATTCAATTGAGAATAAAAATTAAATTGAGATGTTTTCTATGACCAGGGGTTCTTTTCTCAAATAATCATACGATGAAAACATAGCATTGTTTATTTTTTATATGTACAATATAGGCTCTTCTAACACATTTTAAAACTATTTTTAATTTTGTTCAAAAAATAAAAAATTAATGCTATTTTTTACCAGACTCTCTTTTTTTGCTTCAGCAAAAGTGTTTCATTGTATCATGTTTCTTGACAATATTTATGCCTTTTATTTTTTGTTCTGTTGCAATAATTTTGGCATAGTTCCTGGAATTAGAATGAGGCAGATAAATGCACCCTTTGAAACAGATGTATTAAATCAGACATGCCTTCAGCAAATGCATCAAACAACTAAATATCAAAGACATTCTAATTGCTCATTAATAGCATTTTAAACTGTCTGAAGAATGCATATTCTTCAAATCATTTTTCAAAACGACAGAAAATTGTTATAACTGTCCACTTGAGATAAAAAGCATTAGATATAGTTTTAAGTGTCCATATCATTGATATGTACATACTCACATGTGTGTGCATATGTATGCATACACACATCTCTACTTAGTTTAATTCATGCAAAAACTATGCACACATATTTTGGAATTAAATAATTTTATTTTATACTAGAAGACATGACTAGTGAGGTATTGTAGGTACATTTCCTGTGCAAGTTGGTGTGCAAAACCGTTTTGCTATGAACGCAAAAACAGTTATCAATTTGTTGGCTCATGAAGTTCAGTCTTATCGTGAAATTTTTCAATTTAGAGTCCTATTGTTTTAACCAGATGCTCATTTGTTGTCAAATATCAATAGATGAGATAGACTTCTCATTGACCTCTGGAAAGAGGCTAGAGGAGTTAGCTTTCTTGTAACTAGACAGGTTAACCTAATCATTAGGAACTATACATTAAGTCACTGAGCTTGTCTGCTTTCAACAAAACGTAAGTTTATTCTATGAAGGGTAGGTCTAGGGAACATTATGTAGTCGCACAGTTAAACTGAATTTTATGAAGAGGATAATTGAAAGTGTTGCGGACTAGGAATCAAAAGGCACTGACTGGTACCATTTGCTGTTGTGAATGCTGAAACAGTCTTATTCCAAGGTACCTCTTGTTCATCTTAGCGTTTATTTCTTCGATGGTACATGATCCTAACAAAGCAAAAGGTACGTATGCAGCCATTCAAAGCATGCAAGATTCTCCCATAGTGCAGAAATCAATTGATATCAATGGGGAAATAAGGTCACTTACACAATTCTGAGTGACTAGTCACCCACAAAGAGGAAGCTTCCGTGTCAGTCTCGACTTGATTTACCCACATCCCGTGTTGAAATTGTTTATTTCTTTTGTTTAGATTCTTAGAATCAAGTTCTAGTAGGCAGCTTGCTGTCCCTTTTTTTAATGGTGGATGCTTTCAAGGTGCAGCAACTGCAAGGCTGCAGCTACCAGCAGAGACTAGGCCACTAGAGCCCTCAGGCACCTACTCTCTCAAAGCTCCTTGGAGAATTGATCTAAATCTCTTTCCTGCTAAAGAGCGCAGGATTCAAAGGTTGAGGTAGAAACTGCTTCCCAGAGAGGCTGAATAGCAAGCAGCTCACCTAGCTAACCTCCTCTTGTCTCTCAGGAAAGCCTCCTGCTTTTTCTCTCTACCGCTTAATAAACCCTTCTCCACCTGACTCCTCCACCTCCTGTCAGTTAGTTGCTGACTCAGCCTTAAGATTGCAGGAGAATTTTATTTAATCAAACTCATCTTTGCATCATTAATGAAATGTTTCAGAGCATAAACAAAAGTAACACACCTTGAAATAATATTCTACGGTAGCATCCAGCAGCAGTATATCCTATTATCAACAAATCAAAGAGTGGTATATCACACTTATCGCTGATTTCGTGTCTATTTCTAAACTTTGTTAATCTACAGCTTCTAAGACTAGAAACATATTTGGTCTTTAATCTGAACATTGTTTTGATTTCCCGGATGTGTTTTCCTCATGTGAGGTGCTTAAGCAGCCATCTTACCTCACAGGCCAGTCCAGTACCAGGGTTAACTATGATAATTATCTTGTATGAATTTGTATTTATGGACATGAATTCTTTGAATACCAGGAACCTCTCATGGCCTTGAAAACTGTTTTTCATTGTTGATATATTTTGTACGTGTGTGCGGAAGACTGGTTCGGATAGTATCATGAGTTATTTTAACATGTACATTTTCTTTTTAAATTTACTGAGATAGAAGTGTCTCCTTACGTTCCATTTATTTTCAATTTTGTAATATCAGAATGGACTCTAGCTGCACTAGATAAACTGCCTCTGGCTACATCCCAGCCATCTGATTTTTTCCCCCCAAGCTGCTGGGCTCTCTATCGATCTGGTCACCTAAGGTGAGAGAAAAAAGAAGCTCAACAAAAATTGTATTCAAAGCTCCTATGATCACTTTTTTTTTTCCTTTTTAGAACAGCAGGAGGAGGATGGGGGAGGGGATAATTCTCCCTCTCACTAGGGAAAATGAGAAAATCACAGCCACATGCAGTGTATGTAGGTCACATTTCTCCTGAATGGAGGATAAGTCTATGTCCATTTCCTGTATAAAGAAAGCAAAAATTTCTCACTCTAAAATGTAGCCCTTTGTGTATTACAAAAACCTCACCTCAACTAACTGAAAAACTAAACAGTATCTATGTTGCCCTAATGAATAAAATAAAACCTTTGGAAAACAGTTACTTCACTCTCTTGGTAGCAAACCGTGTAGGGAAATGAGATTATGCTAGCTTAATTTGGGTTAAATTCAAATTTAGGGAATTCTTCAATAAACCCAACACTGTCATCATTAAATATTCTATACTGAATTAAACATTTTATTCTAATGTGTATCTTATTTCCATATAAACACATTCGTCAAACTCTAAATAATAACATAATATTATTTTTTATATTCAGAATTATTCTGAAAACAATCATCCAGAAAATTTCTGCTTGTCTCCTTTTTGGTTACCCTGCTTAAGTGTAAGCCTCTCTACTGCTCCCTCCTCTTTGTATTTTTCTAAGCTATTTTGGATAAAACAAGATTATCGTCTACCTCTTCAAATAGAATCTTTGGCATTCTTTCCGACAATAGGGTTGAAGGTCAGAGCGGAAGACAGAGGAGAAATATGAATGTCAGCAGAAATCGCTAGAGAGAAAGCATGAGGGACAGAGGGCAGGAAATTAGGGTGTAGAGAGGCACCGAAGCAGACAGACAAGGGCACGAGATTAAAGCTGATAGCACCATTGCCGCCCCGGAGTGCAATTGTGAGACAAGCTGGGCCAAAGAGCACCTCGGGAGGGTCCAGGGCAGCACCTCCCATGCCAGTTTAGAACTGGAAAAAGGATTACAGGCAGAAGCACAAAGAGGAATTTTATTTTTAAAACCTCCAAGTAGTGTCGCCTTGCCCATCGCTCTTGCCAAACGTCATCTGCCTCTTCCACGTTTTCAGGAAAAAGGGGCCATCTTCTGGAGCAAAGATTTTCTCAACCTTCTTTCCAGCTTGTCCCTAAGCCATGAGCATCTATCCACATGCTCGCTGATTCCTTCTCACACATGACCTCTACAGTTCCGGAGTGTAATTCACCCTTACCGTTGCTCAGGCTTTATTTCGTTGGTTATACACTTTCCTCTCTCCTCCCCTTTTTTTCACACTGTTTCCTATATGGAAAAATGTTCAGATAAGATTATACTCAAACATCACAGAACAACAGGAGGAAGAACAGAGGCATGTTGTTATAGCTATGATATATTTATAAATATCTTAAATGAATTTCTTCCCTTATATCATAAATGTACATTCTCTGTTAGCTACCACACCTATGCATTCCTCCACATACATGTCTTTTAACCCTGAAATGTACGATACTTTGGTCACATTTCTGTCTTCATGGAATATAAAAACAGCTGGTACTCTTTTGGAAATAAAGGGGATAACTTTATGTTGAAAACTGATGAAGACATCAAAACTCAAAGATAAATGCTATTTTCATGTTGAAATGCATTAAGTCAGAATTTGTACTATGAAAAATGATTAAATCTCTTTTTTCCCCAAAGTCTATTTACACATTGTTGTATTATTATGTTTTCTGTAATCACAGAACACGCTATGTTGTACAGAGTTCTAGTTGACAAGTTCTGTATATTTTAAAATTCAATTATACATCCATTCTAATATATCTAAGGACTTTTAAGGATGTTCGGGGACAAGGACATCATCTAATAATATTGCAGATAAATTGTACTTCTTTCTTCCTCAAATATTACTTTCTTTTGGAATTTTTTGCTATATATATTTGATCTCTTTGTTAATTTTAATTCTATTGTTTTTTCCTAATCCAATCTTCATCAAATGACTCCTCCCAGAGCATAGACCCTCACAGTCACTGTGTCTATTGCTGTCTTCACTTGGGTAGATTTTGGTATCTTAAAATTAGCAGCTATGAAATTAAATCTATCACACTTCTCTTTCTTACCATAGATCTCTGATATTATTTTTTTTGCTTTAAAACATATTCTTTTTTTATTTTTTGTGTGTGAATATTGTGCTTGCATTTATGTATGTGTCCCTTGTGGTGTCTGGTGTTAGTAAAGTCAGAGGAGTGCATGGTGTCCTTTGGAATTAGAATTCTGAAAGATTGTGTGCTTCCATATGGCTGCTGAGAGCTGAACATTAAGGGTAACTCTTAATGGGAGCAATCTCCCCGTGTTCATCTTTCTGCTTTATTTTCTTTAAATTTTAAATAATTTACAAATCATGAAACTAACATTTTAAATCCCCCCCCCCATTTCCAAGGTCCTCCTCATATCTGGGTGAGTTGTTTCTCAAGCCATTGCAAAACTATCCATCATACTACTATTTAATTTCAATTTCTTTGTGTCTATGTATCTTTTTCTTCACAATACCCAATCAAATTTCATGCTCTGTTCCAATATCCTAATAAATTATCACATTTCTGAACAAAAATAACCTCAATAAATAAAAGTATGACTATGTAACTCTATGTTTATACACACACCCTCATCTGCTCCGTTTCCTATGCCCTTCCCTCACGTCACATAAGTTTGTCATAATCGTTGACTAGGATCCATATTTGGGCTTCAGGTACTTTGCTCCCTTCTGTTTTTGTTGCTTTAGTTGTTACTGTTGCCAGAATATCTGACAAAAGCAATTTAGAAAAGGAAGGATTGATTTGCCTTGAAGTGGATATTGTCTGTTGGGGATGAGGATGTAGAGCAAAACAAAACAGACATAAAACATGACATTATTGGCTTATGCTGGGTTTACAGTCAGAAATGATAAAGAGAAGAATCTGGGTGCTCAGTTTGCTTTTTCTTTTTATTAAGCCAGAGAGATCCAAGTTGATAGGATAGAGCTGTCCACATTAAGGCTGAGGTTTCAGTCACCATTAAAATATCCTGAAAATATCTTCATAGACAAGACAATAGTTATTTCCATATTGACAATAAATTCCATCAAGCTCCCAAGATTAGCCATCACACTTCCATGTTTGCTATTTAAAATTATAGAACTTGTTTCCCAGGTCCAGTGAGTAAACTCATCTAATCAAACTGAGTAAATTTCTAAGCATATGTACTCTATCTTCCTTTGATAATTTCTGTCAAATAAAAAAATCTATGCTAGAGTACCTAAAATACTATATCTTGTGCTATTGCTTGCACATTTTTCTCTGCTTGACCTCAACTTCTCTTGGAAGAGCTGATATCTTATTCACTACTGAATTTTCATAAGTAAATATTTAAAACCAATCTGCTGTGTTAGTTTCCTTTAAATTTGTGTGATAACATTCTAGAGAAAAACAATATAAAAAGAAGAAAATATTTGTTTTTGCACGTTTTCAAAATTTTCATTCCGTGGCTGGTTGATCCTGCTGCTCTTGGTCTGTGGTAACATAATATATCATAATGTATGTGAAGATGTACCATAGCTAGCTTTATGGAAGCCTGGGAGTCAAAAGTCAGAGAGGAAGCACTGGAATCCTAATACCCTCCAAGGACAGGTCCCCGGTAGTCGCACTAGGTATTCACCCCAACTTTCTGATTGTTCCATCACTTGACAATAGAACTGTAAACCAACATCTAAGAAATTAGAATAATAGCCTTGGGGAAAATGGGTTTCTAATCCCAAGCATGGTGACTTTCTCAGACTGTTCTACTAATCTCTCTCATGAGTTTCACTGTATTCATCTATGATATCATCCAGAGGGAAGAAGGAGAGCTTGTATCTCACAGATAGATTTTAAGAGAGAGTAGCCCTCTATCGGAGAGTAATCTACTCATCAAGCATCGGGAAACAGCTTATTGTGTACTGGATAGTTGAGGTTAGAGACAGTATCATATACTAATATGCTGCAGATGATATTCCACATGAAATCAACTTCCATTAGGTGTTTCTCACAATGCTTAACATCAACCACAGACATGAAAATTCATCTTGACTGATGTACCTGCTAAACATTTTCTCATTTGATCAAGAGCTGGTAAATTAATTACAGGATTACAGAATTGAGAGCTATGACTTATTCCAGGTCTTTACCTTTAAATTTCATTTACTGGAAATTAACTCAGTGGTCACTTTATGGGAAGAAAAAATTTGTGCAGAAAAGGAAAAGAAGTCAATGAAATTAAGGACCAATTGGGGTAAACACTGTGCACATAAATGCTGCAGAGAGGCCAACCGGCAGGAGGCTGACCCACTTTCTTGGTAACAGGTTAGTTTGTGAGTTGTTAGTGAATGTTGGCAGAGGACAGGTGAACTTGCCGTAATATATTTCTTCATATTTTTTCTTGAATTGGTAATAGACTAAGGATTGCAAAGACATATTTTTTGAATAAGTATAAGTTGAATGCATAGCAACAACCATTGTATTTAGGGAGTCAGCATTTGATAAATATTTTGAAAGCGTTGATGTTAAATTTTGTAAACGTATTTATATCATATACATTCCTTTATAAAAACCAAACAAAAGTTTAGGAAAATTGGGCAAACAAATTTGGGTTGTGTTTTTCTTTTGATCATCACCAAAGGTTGCACTGTAAGAATGTCAGAAAAGAATAATGATAACATATTTAGCTTCTTGTTTTATTGTTTCTCAGCAAGAATCACAATAAAAGGCACTATCACATAAAATATGAAGGAAAACTCCCTCATTCTAAACTAAATTTTACCATTAGGTTTACTACAAGTGGAAGGCTGTAGACAATGCTGGTGCACAGACTGTGCGGCACCAAGGACTCTGGGGACATCCTAGAGGAAGCTCCATAAAGTATGAGTTTTATTAACTTAAAAAGGGGACTATGACACTATGACATTTAGCCCTGCCCTACCTCCCAGAGGCTGTTCCTGCAGCTATGTTGCAGTGATAGCACCTCAATATCTAAAACCTAGAACTAGAAAGTACTCCTTCCTGCCGTCTACAAGCATTTCTCTCCGGAAGATAAACATAACCCTAGGCCTTGCCTCATAATAGGTTTGTCATGGGAGGAGAAACAGGCACCATCCTCCATTCCTGTGAGCATTGAAAGCAATTTCTGAGGTTCGATTACAGGGCAGACTATAAAGTTGTCTTCAAAGGTGGCAAGCAAATATTTCTTAAGTTCATGAAACAGCTAAGAAACTCTTTCTTTACCATTTTCTTTGAGAATATATCTCCTCAAGGTCAATATGGACAAAAATATGGAAATTAGTAAGTAGTCCCAATGTCATTTCATTTTTTAAATCATTCCACACTAAAAAAAAATGTTGTATGTAATAAACATAGTGATTGTCAGTTTAATCCTTAGCTTGCCACAATCTAAACCACCTGGAGAAAGATTTAAGGCTTCTGGGCATGCCTTGGTGACATTAATTGAGGTAGGTATGTCTGCCTGTTGTAGGTATCTCCTATCCATGTGAGTTCTGGAATTTGTACATGTAGAGGGGGCACTAAGTTCAAGTAAGCACCTATGAATTCATTTCCATGTACTCATGACTGAGGTTATAAAATGACTAACTGCCTGACTTCCATGGTGCCTTGACTTCTAAATGTGAGCTAAGGTAAGCACTTATGTCTACATCGCTTTTACTTTTTGCCTTTATAGTTTTAATCACAGAAACAGAATGGTAACTTCACCAACCAGCTGTATAGAACTACTTCAAGTATGAAATTATAGCTACATCCTCTGAGAAGAATTAATGTCACAATCAAGTCCTGTGATTCAAGTCCTGTGAAGGGGAGAATGGCAACATTCATTCAGAAAAATGATGATCAATATATTTATATATTTAATAATGGGATGAGAGAAACTAGGTTATGATATTCTAAAGAGTTAATGATGAAGTTGGTCTAATAAAATAAGGTAATCAAATTATTTATTTAAGTAAATATATATTAAAGTTTTACATTTATCTATTTTCATATGAATATGGACAGAAATGTTATGAAGAAACCATATCCTCACAGTTCTGTAGCAATTTTTTCTGGCCCCTATCAAACCAACTCAGATTTCTGGGAACAAATCAGTGAAAAAATTCAACGATAATTTCTGATTGATCTAAGTATTAATCCTTTATTTAATTAAATATTTTAAATACTAACAAGAGATAGAAATATCACAGTTATTCTATTTTCTTTTTTTTTCTTCTTCTTTTTTTTTTTTAAATTTATTTATTTATTAAGGATTTCTGCCTCGTCCCCACAACCGCTTCCCATTTCCCTCCCCCTCCCCCCGATCAAGTCCCCCTCCCTCATCTGCTCGAAGAGCAATCAGGGTTCCCTGACCTGTGGGAAGCCCAAGGACTGCCCACCTCTATCCAGGTCTCGTACGGTGAGCATTCAAACTGCCTAGGCTCCCACAAAGCCAGTACGTGCAGTAGGATCAAAAACCCACTGCAATTGTTCTTGAATTCTCAGTAGTCCTCATTGTCCGCTATGTTCAGCTAGTCCGGATTTATCCCATGCTTTTTCAGACCTAGGCCAGCTGGCCTTGGTGAGATCCCAATAGAACAACCCCATTGTCTTAGTGTGTGGGTGCACCCCTTGTGGTCCTGAGTTCCTTGCTCGTGCTCCGTCTCCTTCTGCTCCTGATTTGGACCTTGAGATTTCTGTCCGGTGCTCCCGTGTGGGTCTCTGTCTCTGTCTCCTTTCATCGCCTGATGAAGGTTAATATTCCTGAGGATGCCTATGTGTTTGTCTTTGGATTCGCCTTATTTAGCTTCTCTAGGAACATGAATTATAAGCTCAATGTCCTTTATTTATGGCTAGAAACCAAATATGAGTGAGTTATTCTATTTTCAAAAGTGACAAAGGAAGGGGAAAATCTGAAAACTGACAACTGACTGTTTCTAATTAAAATTTTTCCCACTTGGAAAAATTTAAACAATAGAATAAAGTCCACATGCCTTTATTAAAAAAAATGATATATGCAAACAGTTAATTTTGAGGTAATGATTTTAATTTTATGAGTGACCTGGATTCTAAGCACAGGTAATAGTACTGTTTTCTCTGTACTGTTCTTTTATTTTCAAAAAATATAATATTTTTGTGTATGTGTGTGCTTTCAGATGCATATGTGTGTTTGTGTGTGCGTGAGTGTGTGCACGAACACAGGCACAAGCATGTATGTCCAAGTGAGAAAGACCAGGGTGGTCTTTTCAGGCTTTCTGTAGTGCATAGTCCATGACTTTTCATTGTATAATGCTTTGGGAGAAAAGTTTGTTTCCCAGCTCTTCTTGTTTGAGGTCTGGATGTTGCTTTTCTTCCTTTCGCTGCCTATGGAAATATAAATCTGTTAGAAGAGATCTGAGCTGATTGAATGCAGCCTATGTTAGTGGAAACTTGCAATCTTTCCTGTCTTCCAGACACGATCAGTGTCTTTTTAGATATTTTAGATTCTGTAGTGTGCCCTACTGTGGGCACTTTCAGCTTATTTCCTTCCCCTTCCATATAAAAACCCTAAGATCACATAATGTAGTTTTTGTTCCACATATGCTGAAATCCTTAACATATACCCAAATAATTTCATTTTCTGCCCCAATACTGAAGTCTCTTTTCTTAGGCTGAATAAGAAAGGGAGTTTCAGTCACAGTGCCTAACCAGTTGCAAGATGTGGTACTGAACATGGAAGCAAAGTCTTCTGCTTACTCACTAATCAGCCCTGACTTCTCTGATTTCACTTATCTTTGCATGGAAGTACACAGGGATTTTGAATCACAAAACACTCCTTATTGTACAAGATGCATCACAAATCTCTTGGAATAAAAATCTTCTCACAAATACTCCATTTCTATCAGATGTTCTTTAATGGATAGGGAAGGCGATGGCTTTGAGAGTTCACCAATATTATTGTGCTTCCTCCAAATTAAGTGTATATTTAACAGCTTTTTCTGCTGATGTAATTCACACCCTAGTGTTCCTGAGAGTTATGTGAAATTCATACTAGGAATTCTAAGCTCTTCAAATCTAAGAAGTCCATAGTGAGGTTTATTTTATAAAGGATGAATAGCATATTATATGTTTCCGCCATAAATGGCCAGTGGTTAGTGAAACATACGAAAAAATATGGTATGATTTTGGCATTCAACTTGTTACAGATGTATAATGTAAATATTTGATGTGCTGTCTACTCTTAGGAAACTTATAAGTATACACAATATGTCAACTATCCATATGAAACAATGCTAGAACATTGTAAATCATATTAATAGGCAGGTACTACATATATACAGAATTATCCAGAACTGTGTTTTGAATAGAATAAATATATATAATTACCCACTGTGTGTGCACTGAGTACCTGCATGCATAAGGTTTTTCTTAGTGTTCACAGGTACTTAGAAATTTATATACCAGAGAATCTTCTGGAGAATCCAAGCCTGTCTGATAGGAAGCAATATTTATACATGTTAAACTATCCCTTTGTTGCTGGAATAAAATCAGTTTGGTCATGATCTATGGGCTTTATGCTGTAATGTTCAATTTCATTTGTATTTGCTGTGAACTTTGCATCTCTTTCCTCAGGAAAATTATTTGGCAATTTTCTCTATTGAGTGATATCTTTATCTGGTTTTGATATTGGAATAGTAATTGCTTCATAAAAAGAACTTAGAAATTGATCTTCAATTTCCTCAAGACATCCGATTATTTAATTTTTTACGTGTTTTATATTTTCATTTAAGTAATGTGTTTACACTGTTTCTTTTCCTTTCTCCCTCTCAAGTTCCTCCTGTGACTACCCTATCCACTCTCAAATTTATGACCTTGTTATCTTTAATTTGATTTATTTATTAAAAATATCCACCTCCTCCCCTCCTCCCATTTTCCTCGTACTCCCCCCTCCCTCTCCAGTCCTAAGAGCAGTCAGGGTTTCCTGCCCTGTGGGAAGTCCAAGGTCCGCCCCCCTCCATCCAGGTCTAGAAGGTGAGCATCCAAACAGAAGCCAAGGACTATGGCACTAAATTTTGATTCTACTGCATGGACTGGCCTTGTGGGAGACTAGTCTCTTTTATCTTTAATTTTTATTGTTACATTTACATGTATATTTGCATACATATACATACTTATAAATACAAATTATTGAGTTCATTTAGAGTTGTGTGTGTGAGTGTGTGTGTGTGTGTGTGTGTGTGTGTATTTATAGTGATCACTTGGGACTGGATAACCTGTCAAGGGTTCATTGTTGGAGAAAACATATTCTCCTCTTCTTAATAACCACGTATTGCCCATAGCTCTTTCCTTAATTCTGGAGCCTTGTGGAATTCTTGTTGTCCAGGTTCTCATCTCAATTGGTGTAGTCATTGCAGGTCTGTTTTTCTAAAGCCTGATTGGTAATTTTGTTGAAATTTTTCTTTTTTTTAGTGTGAGCACTAAAGTTAGCATAAAAACTTATGTCATGATTTACTTCATTGTGACTGAGAGATAATATGTTATAGCTTCATTTCATTCATTTCTAATCATTTTATTTCCTTCTTTAAATCTTCAGTGATCTTCCATTAGTTTTTGTAGTTTCCATTGGTATTGATATCTACCTTTAAACTTTTGTTACCAAGTAGAATATAAAATGCTATTTTAAAGTTCCTATACTTATCAAGGCATACATTGTGCCCTAATATGTGATCAGTTTTGGAGCATGTTTCATAGACTACCGAGAAGAATGTGTTTGGGTAGAATGTCTTTAATCCAGAGCCTTAAACAACCTGGCTAAAGTACTGTTTGCATAGAATGTTTATAGATGTTCATTTTACTCATGCTGTTGTTGAAACATACTGAGAGTCGTGCATTGTAATTAATGTGTGCTTTATGTTTAGTAGCATTTTATCAAGAAATTGAGTGCATCCACATTTGGTACATATGATTAGAATTGCTATCATTTTGATAGACTGTGGCCATGATTTCAAAGTGCCTTCTAAATATTTATGTTTATACCCATAGACACGGCTGCTATCAAGCCAGGTCAGAGGAGCTGCATTTTTCCAATGGGTACAGGCACATGTACAGGCTCAGAATTGATAAAAGTGCTGAGGCTAAGGATCTAAGAACTCAGTTTTAAACAGAACACTGATAACAACTCCTAGTTCTCACCAGAACAAGGAAGAGATGGGAAGAACATAATACCTTAGGGTGAGGAGGAATGCTGTGGAACGTGATCTTCTGGACATGACCAGCACCTCCATCATAAACTCACGGCTGCTGCAATTACTTGCGCAAGACATACACAAAGGGAAACTAGCCAGATATCCAGCATAGAAGGGTAGACCATCTCCTTACTGGAGACCCACACCTTACTGAAGAGCTATTGGCACTAGAGTTGCTGGGGGATGGAGAACTATTCTTTTTTTTTATTATTTAATTTATTTATTTATTAAAGATTTCTGCCTCCTCCCTGCCACCGCCTCCCATTTCCCTCCCCTTCCCCGATCAAGTCCCCCTTTCTCATCAGCTCGAAGAGCAATCAGGGTTCCCTGACCTGTGGGAAGTCCAAGGACCACCCACCTCCATCCAGGTCTAGTAAAGTGAGCATCCAAACTGCCTAGGCTCCCACAAAGCCAGTTCTTTATTGAGGATGCGACCCCTTGTAAGACTTACATGCTCCCATTGGATTCTCCTATGCTCATTCCCATGTGCACCATGAAGTTAAGGGAAGATGTTGTGGAGAATATAGGTTTTTTTCTTGTTTTTTTTGTTTGTTTGTTTGTTTTTTTGGTTTTTTTTTTTTTGTTTGTTTGTTTGTTTTTCGAGACAGGGTTTCTCTGTGGCTTTGGAGCCTGTCCTAGCTCTGTAGACCAGGCTGGTCTCGAACTCACAGAGATCCGCCTGCCTCTGCCTCCCGAGTGCTGGGAGAGAATATAGTTTTTGATGGAGCATAAAATTGAGGTTAAGTATAAATATGCTATATTTACACATATATAAAACTCTCAAATCAAAAAAAAACTATATCATTTAAAAGAGCTCATTTGACTTAGAGTCGGTTGAGGACAGAGAGCAAAACAGATAAGAATTGTTTCAAAAACTATCTTGTATCAATAGCAGAAGGACCCACATTAAAAATAAAATAAAATTAAATAATAACAATAAAAAACAATGAAAAGTTTTTCAGATCCAAATGGGACGATGACTGCCCCATCAGAGCTAATGTAATCCATGCTTAGAACTAAGGTTTGACTGGTCTCATTCAGAGTGGCTGTTCTCTGTTTAGGACTTCAGAAAGATGATGTTTTCATCTAAATATTCTAATCTAACTTTTGCTTCCCTGGGACACTGTGAGACTTAAGGGCAACAGCTTTGCCACAATAAAATGTCTGATTTACCCCTCTGCATGAACAAACCCATAGTCAGATTCATGTACTCACTCACACAAACAAAAAAAAATGTTTATTTCTAAGTATGGCCCTAGTTTATTGAAAAGCTGCAGGGGCGGATCTGGGGAAGCAAGTGAATTCCAAGTCTTGTCTCTGGTAATTACTTGCTTTATAAGAGTCAGCAAGATGCTTATATTCTCTCTGAGTTCATTTCATGTCTTAAACCACATCTAGATCTATCATACCCAGTAGTGAGAAACCTGCAATGGTTTCTAGAAAGTGTTTTCCAGTTACTGTTTAGTTACTGGACTAAACACTCAGAGGGTTGCTTCATGCCCCATAGGCTATCAGCAGGTACCAATCAATCTGTATGTTTCTTTCTGTGATTGTTTCCCTGCTCCCTTAATTACAAATAGAGCTGTTGTGTTGAGCCTCTTTTTTCAAGGCTTTTGTTTTTCCTTTGACCATGTTAATGCAAGCGAATATTCACAAATTTAAACAAAAGCTGTCTTTATTTAAAAGTCAGCAATCCCAAAACCCCTAAATGACTAAGTATGCAAAGAATATTGGGTCTATGAAAATAAAAGATTATACACGGTGTCTATGACCATTATTTATAAGGGAAAACCACATTCATTTTTGGCTTTGTCTTATCAAAAAGTTACTTATGTGCTTTTTACTGAATAAAACGTAATGAATTTTTTATTAAATTTATTTATTAAAACAATCTTTTCTCATTTTAAATACCTACCCCAGTTCCCACTCTCTGCCCCCACCCACCTCAGTTTCCCAGCCACTCCTCAGAGAGGATAGGACTTCCCAAGAGAAGTCAACAAAGTCTGACACATCACTTAGAGGCAGGAATGAGGCCCTCCCACCTATATGTAGACTGAACAAGGTATCCCTCCAAAAAGAATGGGCTCCAAAATGCCAATTCCAGCAGTAGGGATAAATTCTGGTCCCACTTGTCAGTAGTGCCAAAGACTGCCCAAGTTACACAACTGTCAATCACATTCAGTGAGCCTAGTCTGATGCTATGCAGGTTTCCCAACCATCAGTCCAGAGTCAGCAGCTCCTATTAGCTCAGGTCAGCTATTTCTGTGGGTATCCCCATTATACTCCTTACCCATTTGCTCATATTATCGCTCCTCCCTTTCTTTGACTGGACTCTGGCAGCTCAGCCCAGAACTTAGCTGTGGATTTCTGCATCTGCTTCCATCAGTTGCTCGATGAAGATTCTTTAATGACAATTAAGGAAGTCATTAATCTGATTACAGGAGAATGTCAGTCCAGGCACCTTTTCAACTATTGCTTAGGGTGTTAGCTGGGGTCGTTCAAGTAGATTCCTGACAATCTCCCTAGTGCCTGGCTTCTTGCTAACCCCATAATGACTCCCTCAATCAAGAAATCTCTTTCCTTGCTCTCTGCCTCTGTCCTTCACTTGCCTCATGGGGCATCTTGTATGCTGTTTCCAATTATGAGTTCCATCCCCCTTCACAATATATTTCTCACAGAAGTGCTTTGTTGTTGTTGTTAATTTTATGTGCAAGAATGTTTTGCCTGCAAGACTGTATATCACATGGGTCCAGCAGGCAGAATAGAATCCTCTGGAACTGAAGTCACAGGCATACAGCCATATGAGAACTCACAATTAAACTGGAGTCCTCTGAAAGAGCAGCAAGTGCTCTTCATCACTGTGATATCTATCCGGGCCCAAGTAGTTCTTTTTAATTTTTAAAATTGTTAAAACATGTTTTAAATATAAAGAAAATTATATCACTTAATCTTGTCTTTCCTCCCTCCAGCCCTTCCAATTCACCTTTTCTTTTAAAAGGTTTAAAAACACGTTCAAATCAAGTTGATGGCATCTTTTCTTTTAATTGTGTGTGTGTGTATGTGTGTGTGTGTGTGTGTGGCTGTGTGTGCACAAATATGTATAGATTCAACCTGATGAGTTTATTTTTATTGTTTATATGTATGTGGTCTTAGGCCTGACTGCTATGTATTGGACATAAAGAGGATCATTCCTTGGGGAGACTAATTCTTCTTTTTCCCGGTAATCATTAGTTGATTGTAGTTTTTTTTTTCTATGTTGAGATCACAAAATGTCGTCCCTTTCCATATTAACATGTCCATGATATTGCTCTTGTTCCAGTCTTGTTTAAACAGCCATTTCTCTGACAGACACATTCACTGCAGACTCCCTAATATCCTGGCTCTTTCAATCTTTCCACCCCCTCTTCTGTGCTACTCCCTGAGCCACAGATGCTTGTAATAGTATGAGATGTTATGATTGTTTGGGACTGGTCGCTCCACAATCTCTGCATGGTGTCTCCATTGTGTTTGCTGTGATGGGTTCCTTTTGCAGTAAAAAAAAAAAAAAAAAAAAAAAAAAAAAAAAAAAAAAAAAAAACCCTTCTTTAATGAGGGGTGGTAACTACTCTTACCTGTGGGTATAAGTTAAAATTTAGAGTGTAGTAAGGAATTATGCTGTTCAAGCCAAAGGGCAATAGTAGATTATTTTCTGAGGTCTATGACCTCTCTAGCCCTGGGAGGTTGTTTCCTTTTCTAGTAACAGGCATGTTTCCTCTCGTGTTGAATAGGTTTTAAGTCCAATTAGACAGCTATTAATTACTACCAACATGTGAGTGCCACTTATTGTATCTTTGTGCATTTCTTGCAATGCTGGTCATGTATTGCAGGTGAGTAGGACAGTTTAACTGATCTGTTTCATGGGAAGCTTGCTCAGTATATTTCTGGAACTACTGAAGCTATACCATGGGAGAGAGGCTTTCAGATATGATCCAGCTGAAGTCATCCCAATTAGGTTTGATTAAATAATATCTACTTTGACCAAGCCTGAATAACAGTAAATCATGAAAACAATGCAAAACAAAAAATCAAAAATGAAGACTATAAACATTATCATAAATTTCTCCCTAAGTCCTTATTGCTGTGACCATTTAGCAAAATAATGATACTAGGTCCTCCTTTTGTGGCAATGACATAGCCTGCCTCGGGGTTTTTGATCAGTTAGTGGTACAGGGCTTGCAGTCTGTCTTATTGAGAAGACTTTAAATCCAACAAAGTGTGATGGGTTACTACCATTAACATCATTGTCACTGTTGCAGTAGTGGGCAAATCTTATCAAGCCAGTCATTTCTGGAGCTCCCAGGGCTGCTAGCTGGGTAAGAGGGTTGATTACGAAGACCTTTCTTCTCCAGGAACATGCATAAATCTTTCTAGAAGTATGAAAGCTAATCAGTAGAGATGAAGGTCCAGGTCAGTACCCTCTTGATTTATTTAACTTCTACAACCAAAGTATCTGTTACCTTTAACAGTAAGATTTTGCCATCAAGCTCTGGGTGATAAACAATGCCAGTGTCAATAAGCTATATATGTTTATGGAAAATCAACAGGACTATACTGTTGAACAAATCAAAAGGCGATAACTAATACCTGGTACTGGACTTTAGGTTACACTATCTTGGGGAGAAGTTGTTCCTCCATTATAGGGTATTCCATTTAACCCCTTTTTATATGTATATGTATTCTTGGAAGGTCCTACAGTAGTTGGTTTCCAAGTGACATTTGCAGAAGTCTCTATACTTCTCTGTATTCCCTCCTCTACCCTGTCTTCCCACTCCTACTCAGTTTAATGGTTCCTGTTCCTTATTTATTGTTTGGCTATTCAAATTTATACATACACACACTCACATGTATTTTAAAATAGAATATGCATATGAGAGAAAATGCACAATGATTTTTTATCTGAGTTAGCTCTATCAGAATGATTATTTATAGAATAAAAATTAAAATATTCATAGTTTAATAATACTAGTTGGTAGGTCTCAAATACATGTTCATTATTTATTCATCCATTGATAAACATGTAACATATATCTATTTCTTGGCTGATGTAAAAATTGATCATCAAGAAGCATGGGTGACCAAATATTGTTGTAGTAGGACATAGAGTCCTTTGGGACTGTGTCCTGAGTAGTATGTCTGGATTACAGAGTAACTCTAGATCTAGCTTTCTGCAGAAGTCCACACTGATTTCCATAGCAGCTGCACCGTTTTGTACTCCCACAAAATGAGAATAAATTTTTCCCTTTCTTCATACCCACACCTGAATCTGTTCTCATTCTTAAATTGATCTTAGTTAGTTCAACTTGGATAAAATAAAACGTCAAAGCAGTTTTAATTTGCATCCTCATGATGGCTAAAAACATTGAACTTTTTTTTAATTCTTATCCATTTGTATTTAACTTTGAAAACTTTCTGTTTGGTTTGATACCTCAATTTTTAATGCTTGGTGTTCAATTTTTTTTGGATTTATTTATTTTTCTTATTTTTTATTGAGAAAAAAATTTCTGCCTCCTCCCATCCTCCCACTCCTCCCCCCTCCCCCCACTCCTCTTCCTCTCCCCCCACTCCTCTTCCCCTCCCTCTCAAGTCTGAAGAGCAGTCAGGGTTCTCTGCCCTGTGGAAAGTCCAAAGTCCTCCCCCCTCCGTCCTGGTCTAGGAAGGTGAACATCCAAACTGGCTAGGCTCCCACAAAGCTAGAACATGTAGTAGGATCAAAACCCAGTGCCATTATCCTTGGCTTCTCAGCAGCCCTCATCGTCCGCCATATTCAGAGAGTCCGGTTTTATCCCCTGCTTTTTCAGTCACAGTCCAGCTGGCCTTGGTGAGCTCCCAATAGATCAGCCCCACTGTCTCCGTGGGTGGGTGCACCCCTCTTGGTCCTGACTTCCTTGCTCATCTTCTCCCTCCTTCGGCTCCTCATTGGGACCCCGGGAGCTCAGTCCGGTGCTCCAGTGTGGGTCTCTGTCTCTATCTCCATCCATCGCCAGATAAAGGTTCTATGGTGATATGCAAAATATTCATCAGTATGGCTATAGGATAGGATCATTTCAGGTTCCCTATCTTCAGTTGCCCCAGGAACTAACTGGGGACCTCGCCTTGGGCACCTGGAAGCCCCTCTAGGTCCAAGTCTCTTCCCAACCCAATAAAGTTGATTAGAAAAGCTTATTTAAGTTTATTTGACATTCATGCATGCAATTCTGTTTATTTCTTGCGTTAGTGCAGTGCTAGGACAAATTCTAGAATTACCTAAATTATAATGCATGATGATTTGTTAAGAATTAACTATTATAAAATAAAAATATTGTTTCTAAATTTCACTGAATTTAAGTTAAGCAAGTACCATTTTGAAAGTTTGGAGACTGATAGCTGTAGCTGAATAGCTTATAAATTTTCTGATTTAGCATATGCTGAATAAACTTTGGGACTGTTAATAGTATAAGCATTTGTTTTAATAGATTTGTAAATCTTTGGCAGAGGAGACAGAATAGATATTTTGTTCAAATTCTGGTCTCAGAATCTGTAGCTATCAGAATTACTAAATATATAATTTAATGTAAACTGGAAAAGTACTTAAAATGACAAAGACGTGCTAATTGTGCTGGCTAGTTTTATGTCAAGTTACCACACCTTTTAATATTTATACCTGAGCATATCATTGATTAGTTAACTAAGTAAAACAATATGAAATTGTTCTATTTCTCTTGAACAACAAAATGAGACAAAAGCTCTTTCAAGATTCGATAAATATAGTTTTTCTTCTCTAAAGCTTATACAATCAGCATTCATTTGAATATTTGAAGAATCGCCTTGCTTCTGAAATATTGATAGGTTTATTTAAATCTGTAGTGTTCTCTTTTAGTACATAGAGGGGCAATAATGCAAACAAAGAAAGAAGTAGTATTTGATATTTCTTCTTCAGGACATTGTTCTGACACATTATACCACAATTACAATGGGCAATTCAAAATTTATGATGCACTGCATAATTTATTGTCATATTTCAAGCTAGTTTTTTTTTTTTTACATTTTAACTTACTGAAAGGATGAACATTTTGAGGCATTTTCAGATACGAGTTCTTAAAGTAATTCCTCGCCTATTTCTCTCTCTCTATCTGGCCAGCCTGCTCTCCTACCCCCCTCCCTCTGTCTAAAATTGAGAACTTTTGAACATCCCAGTGTCTGTGACGAGATTGAATTTATGTACGGTTGACATTTAAAATAAAATGTTATTGGAGAAAATGTCAGAAAGTGTAGGAGTTAAGTCATCTACTAGAGGAACTTAATATACTTTACAACCTTGTAATTTTTATCAGATTTAAAGATTTATTCTATCATAAATAAATGATGTTATCCATAAACTTGAACTTTCTCTTAGAGTAAATAATAGTCATTGAAGAAAATAAATCGAACATTGGGGAGTTTTAACCACCCTTCCAATGCTCTGGACTTGGTAATAGGAAAAATACAGGAGTTAAAATTTTCTTTTTTTCTGTTCTACTCTTTCTTTCTTTATAGAATAATGAAATTATCCACATGCCTTCTAGATATATGAAATCTCACGAGGGGTGGAAAATATGGGAATAAAACACTAGCATTCACCCGAAATCTATTGTCCTTCTCACGTGGCTGATAGGGAGAAACGAAGAGAGAAAGAAGACTTAAATCAGTGCAATGGCATACACCAGGAGGAGCGCCCCTCGTTCCCACCGCACCGGCCTTGGCTCCGTGGAGATGGAACTAGGAACACAAATCTCCATCCTCAAATACTTAGAAATGGAGCTGTGATGATACACATGAAATGGGCAACTTAAGGGGTATTCACATAAATCAGTCAAGACAAATGTCCAGGAAACAACGTGGGGTCAAGTTCTTAAGCCTTGTCTTAAATGTCAACACTGCACTACACAGCATGTACTTCTACCTTAGATGGCTGCTGTCAGTACCATAAAATGGCACTTACACACTCATTTGCAAACATCAAAATGTTTAAAATGTACTTATAAAAATAAAAGTTCTATCAGATTTTAGGTTTCAATGGGAATTTTTTTTTATTTATTAAAGATTTCTGCCTCCTCTCTGCCACCGCCTCCCATTTCCCTCCCCCTCCCCCAATCAAGTCCCCCTCCCTCCTCAGCCTGATGAGCAGTCAGGGTTCCCTGCCCTGTGGGAAGTCCAAGGACCACCCACCTCCATCCAGGTCTAGTAAAGTGAGCATCCAAACTTCCTAGGCTCTCAATGGGGAATTTTGAAATCTTACTGCATCTACTTTATCATTTCAGTATTGAAGTCTTCAAAGAGCTTGAATTGCTACTTTGATTTCTATCAAATGTAAATATTTGCTTCAACTTATCATGACAATATAATTTTCTCTCCCTTGTACACACACAAAAATATTTTAATACCTTATATTCCAAAGAAAAATCTGTCATTAGGACACCAGGTTCTCTGTGCTGACGTGATTCTACTGCCCCATGAATGGCTCAGCACATCCTGGACGACACTCAGGAAGGTCTATTCTGAATGAGAGGTTGATTGGATATTTGGTATAAAACGAACTTGTGCCCATGTGTTAAGCAAATTTCAACAGTTATAAAAAATGAAGTCAGTGCTAAGGTTTCTCAACATGAACAGAAAGCTTTCTGCTTTCTGAACTCAAGCTTAAAAGAGCCTTTCCTCCTTTCTTCCCTCTTTCCCTCCCTGCCACCATCCTCTCTCAATTACCCCATTTTTCTTTCTCTCCTCCTCCTTTCCTCTTATTTCTTTATCTTCTCTTCTATGTGCTTTCTCTCCTATCCCTTAACTTCTCTATCCCTATTCTTGAAGACCTAGCACCTGATTTGTACCAAGCACATCTGTAACACAGAGTGATAAACCCAACTTAACATGTTATTTTAATTAATTTTTTTCATTTTACATATCAAATACATTTTTCACTCCCTTCTCTCTTCCTTCTCCTTCCACCTTCTCCTGCTCAACTCCCAACCCACCCTCCACTCCACTCATCAGGGAGGATAAGGCTTCCATGAGAAATCAACAAAATCTAGCACATTGCTTTGGGAAAGGCCCAACGCCCTCCCCATTTTATCTCAGCTGAGCCAGAGAGAATGGGTTGCAAAAAGCCAGAACAAGCAGTAGGGATGAATCCTGGTCTCACTATCAGTGATCCCACAGTCTGCCCCAGCCATGCAACTGTCACCCACATTCAGAGGCCCTAGTTTGGTCCAATGCTTGTTCCCTCACTGTCCGGAATTAGAAGGCCTCCATTAGCTCAGGTTTCAGTGGGTATCCCCATCATTGTCTTAACCTATTTGCTCGTATTCTCACTCTTCCCTCTGAATACTAACTGTAAACAAAGGATAAGAAGTCTATAGTCCACACAACCCCAGAGAAGCTAAGTAATGTGGAGAAACCTAAGAGAAACATACATAGATCCCCCTGGGAAGAAAAAATAGACAAGATCTCCTGAGAAAACTAGTATAGGTCTTACTACATTTTAAGAACATAGTGAAGGCCATCTGCCTCTCCCTACTCATTTACTATGCATCATGTAACCAGACTGATATTTTGGCTCAGGTTTACCTCTCCAGTTAACAGGGTGGAGCCTCCTGGTAATGACTCATGTGGTTTACTCTGCCTGTGTAATTCTGCTAAGAGTGCTATCCCTAGGGTACTGTGAAAGAGGGAGTAAGGACATGTAATTTAACCACAGTGATTCGACGTGAAATGATGCAAGATATGGACAGAGTATAAAAAGAAAAACAAGTTGTTGAGAAAGCACCACTGTAAATAGATTTTTCTGAGGATTCCCTTCTTCTACCCCAGTTTCAGAGACTCCCCAGTTAATGGTCTTGAGCCCCATAATTTCTTGCAGTTTTTCTTTACTCTTCTAGATAGAAATGGCTTGAAATGCCTCTGTTTTTATCCCAAAGCAGAATTTGCCAGCAATTTGTTTTAAATGATGACAGGAATATTTATTGAGCCAATACCAAACACACTGTTAACCTAAACAGCAAAAGCTTGTACCTCATGGGGTGTTCGTTTTCAACCTGTGTTCACGGCAAGTAAAGGAAGAGTGAAAATAAGTTTTGTTACTTATCATTCCACAGGACTGTACACTTAATTAAAGGAGAAATTTCCCTTGGCAGTGACACATTTGTCGGGAAGAGAACTTTGCCCCCTCATGAATGAAAAATGTTTGAAACAGGACACTACAGCTACAGTCTGTGAAATCTTAAAGTGTCCAAATAAATTTCTAATTATAGAACGTATCTCATTAAATAGTGAACATGTATAATTACAGAAAGGTTTTCACTTAATTAGAATCTCATCAGAGCTTCCATCTGCATCGAGATTTTGATAATAGAGGTCAGGACCTTTTGGGGTTGTTGGGGAAAAGTAGGTCAAAATATGAGAGAGTAGTAAGATCCATCATGAAGTTTTGAGCATAAATAATATTTATTGAGTTCTGGGAAAAGCATATAGAAAGACTGTGTTATAAATATAAAAGATCATTGCCAGCATGGTTCGCACCCAGAATACATGTCAAGCAATTGTGCTCTTAAGAAGGACCCACTCTACATACTGATGAGTTGTACACATTTATGACTTAGAGAAAGTTCAGAAGTAAATAAAGCAAACTCCTTGAATTCTGACATAACAAGAGGGCTCTCTAATCTTTTTTTCTTTCTTTTTTTACATCATTGTTTTGCTACTGATGAACTTTAGAAATTCTCCATGAAACCTGAAACAATTTTGTTTGAGGAAAAAGGTTTTGTTGAATATTGGAATTTATACTATATGTTTACTATAACAACATCAGGACCAACATATAACAGAGGCAGCAGAGGATCTCAGGCTTACATATTTTGTGTATAATAATGCATTCATTATTCTAAAATATTTTGCCATTCACTTTGACGATATTTAAAAGAATACTATTTAGTTAGTTCAACGAAGGTACACATTTAAAAACAAATAACTCCAAAGTAACAAACAGCTGGCTGAGTACCAAAAATTGTTCTAGGAAAAGGAAATATAATAGTGCATGAACTTCAGTCCTTATTCTGATTAACTCAAGGACATGTGACATAAAGTACATTTCCTTGACTACAAGATAATATCCATATTAATAGGGAAACACTAAAAAGCAACAGAAACATGTTGTAGGAGGTTTCTGTCCCACCTCGTCATGCAATAAACACACAGAAACTATATTATTTGGAAATTTGCTCAGCCTATTAGCTCTTGCTTTTATTGGTTATCTCTTACATCTTAATTTAACACATTTCTATTAATCTGTGTATTGCCATATGACTATTGCTTACCGGCAAGGTTCCCTCTAGCATCTGTCTTCGGAGGGGTTACATGGCTTATTTCTGACTCTCTCTCTGCCTCTCTGTATCTCTCTGTCTCTCTCTCTGTCTCTCTCTCTCTCTCTCTCTCTCTCTCTCTATATATATATATATATATATGTGTGTGTGTGTGTGTGTGTATGTACATATACATATATAGATATATCATTCAGCCTGGCTATGATCTGTTAAGCCATTGGCCCGAGAACAGCTTCTTTATTCATTAACCAATAAAAGCAACATATATACAGAAGTGTGGAAGGAGGTTTATGTCCTGCCAGGTCCTGCAATAAACATACAGAAACTATATTATTTACAATACTGTTTGGCCAATAGCTTAAGTGTATTGCAAGCTAGCTCTTACATCAAAAATAAACCCATTTCCATTATTTTGTATTTTACCATGAGGTTCATGGCCTACTGGCAAAGTTCCAGCTGGTAAACCAAATCTTTCCCCTCTGGTGCCTCCATGGTGTCTCTCTGACTGCGCCTACTCTCTCTCTCTCTCTCTCTCTCTCTCTCTCTATATATATATATATATATATATATATATATATATATATATATCTTCCAGCTTATTATATTCTGTTAAGCCATTGGCCGAGAGCAGCTTCTTTATTTATTAACCAATAAAAGAAACACTTATTCAGAAGGACTTCCCACACCTGAAACATGTGAGTGTCAAATCCACAAATATTTTTAGTCATGGATTCATTTTTTCATGAAACCCTACTCTTTAACAAGCTGAACACATCCCTCCCATCACGTGCTTGTATAATCACCTTTCAATATCAAGACTCTGTATCATTTTCAATTAATAATGAAAATCAATTAATATGATTTTCCACTTAAAAACCCAGCATGATATTGTCTTGGAAACAGATTGAAAAGAACCCAGTTTATTATGATAATGTCATAAAAACAGATTGAAAAGATTGAAACTTTAGACGGATAAGATTAGTAACTTATGCGAAAAAATTCCCTGTACCCAGAAACATTAGGAATACAACAGACTTTAGTAACTTTTGTACAAAAAAATAATTATACTGGTTAAACTAAATAAATCCAAATCAGTGTCTACTTACTCAATAAATTGTTGGTTCCAGACACTCACCAGAGATCACTCTGAAGAAACACAGGACTTGAAGATGCAATCCTTGCCTTCAAGGTATCTAATATTGAATGAGAGCAATAAACATATAAATAATGAACCCAGATACAAAATAAAATTCATTAAGTCAAAAATCAGAGTACAACTAATTGGCAGTGTTAGAACAAGATGATTTAGAGTCTTTACAGTCCTCTCTGGCCAGCAATAAACTTTGAAGGCCTTCTCCTGGGTGAGCTAATACAACAGACTTCTCCCAAGTCTCTCTTGCTTCTTCCACTTTGATTCTCCTCGGACTTTTCTGCTCATTGGGTGAATAGATAATATTCAGTCTAAATCAGAATGTATCTGTAAGTAAAATATGGACTGAAAGACAAAGGCGAGAACCAAGATCTGTTCCACACAGAGACAGAGAGTAGGATGATGGTTCTTGGAAGCTTGGAGCATAAGAAGGTGGGGGACGGGTTGTGGAAACAAAAAATCTCATTGAGATAGATGACATTTAAAGTAGGCTTCAAAGAAGATAGTCTTTATGGGAAAAATGAGAAAGGGACCATTCTGAAAGCTTTGACTGAAAATATAGGTTGTAAAAATGATTTATTTTCTCAGAAAGAGTTTCAAATTGAAGTTAAGTTTTGAATACATTTGTAAAGTGCACATGTATGATAGAGACTTTCACTAAAAAGTGAAAAATGACTGTAGTTCGTGAATGCAATAGAGGCTACATTTATCTCCATTAAAATTCTGATATAGATGCCATTTGAGAAATGGCCTAAAAGGACATAGGATTCCATAATGATTGTTCTCTTGAGTCTAAACCTTAAAAATATTATTCATTCATTAATTTGTTCCCAATGAAATGTAAATAGCTGAAGTAATACTCCCAAATACTTAAACCACTGAAGCAGTTTTGGGTTCCCAGTACCTTATCTGGTAGGAAATAACTTACTAAGTTTTCACGTGCCTCTGCTCATCAATCTTACACTCCTCATGTGTTAATCAAATCTCTAAAGAGGAAAGTACATAATTATCCTGAAACGAGCTTGTGCCCGAAGTCTTATGCTTACATTAGAGAAGTTACACAATAAAGTTGCAAGGATAATGAAAGACTTTAAAATAGCAGTAAGAAGCCGGAAGTGGGATTGCCTGTCTATAATCTCAGCCCCTGGGATGTGGTGGCAGGAGAATCAGCAGGTCAAGGTCATCTAGTGCTTCCTAGAGTGTTCCAGGTCCACCCATTCTCTATGCCACTTAGTCCCAAACAAGAACAGCCAATCAAGCAGCCAACCAAACAATCAAAGAATCAGTTACTCTCCCTTCTCTGGACCTTCTTCCTTCTGAGTTGGTTCTACTTTCAAATGTGCATATGTGATCATCCTTCCAAATTAGTTTCTTCTAATGTACTAGTTATATATTAAAATGAGACTCAAAGTTGTGACGTATAAG
The DNA here is from genome assembly GCF_018167655.1 of Microtus oregoni. Classification (NCBI taxonomy): domain Eukaryota; kingdom Metazoa; phylum Chordata; class Mammalia; order Rodentia; family Cricetidae; genus Microtus; species Microtus oregoni. The sequence continues at coordinate 27,018,739 of NW_024543083.1, read as the reverse complement.
ACATTCTAGAAAAACTCTGCCTCACCACGGTAATTATCTATACATATGCCACTTAATATCACAACCAGCTCTCCGAGTCTGGAGCCAATGATTGGTTTGGGTTATTTAGAATGATATTTGCCTATTAAGTTATTTAAAATTTGGTATCAATATCACACAGCCATCACTTGCTGTTAACATGGAAGCCAGCTCTGAACTAAGAGTTGTTCTTTGTATAATGGAGTGTGTACATCGGGAGAGCCACTAATGCAGTATTTTTGAATAAAGTAACTGAAATTGACTCAGAATAAACAACCAAAAGAGATTTATAAAATTTTTCCCAGCATAAAACATCTTCAAAATCATATCTTCAAGGGAGGGGTTATTTTGCTTTTTAGGAAGATGTCTCTAAACAAAAAAGAAAAGAAAAATCTATTGGATTACCTATGATCTTAGTCACTTAGGCAGAAAACACTTACCCACCCTCCAGGCGGTCTCTTAATTTAGATGTCTTCTTAAGCAGATCACTGGCCTAGCAAGTGATATATTCAGCAAGAGGAAAATAAATCTCTCCGATTGAAAGTCATCTTTTATAAAAGAAACAGAATTCAAAGAGTGGGATTCACCCAGGCTTATAAAAACAAGCTTTCAGCATAGACACTCCATTTGAGAGATGTGAGTTGATCTCCTGTTAATGTGGATTTGGGTTAATCATTTGCCTGCAGAAGAGGGATTACTTGGTGAACAGTGCCCTCTGTGTACACAGGCTCTATTTGACAGCATCAGGCCTGCTCAGAACACAGAGACATGCACAAAAGGATGTTCAAACCAAATCAGTTTATATTTGCTTAACATTTTCAGGGAGGGAAAAAAAGAAATCTACCAATGAGAGACACTGTAATCAGTCTCTAATGGAAAAATGAGGTCTGATTAAGACCCTTCCGCTAATGCACTCCAGAGTTAGTTATAACCAAATTACTGAAAATGCTCAAAAAGCCCTTCCGTTATTACTTGACTTACTTTGTCTCATTTGTCAAAGGGTTTTTGCAACCTTTCTTGCTGAGCAAATGTCCTTTTCGCAGCCTTGCATTTCTGTGTGGGCTTGAATTCCTCAGCCAGTTTCGCCTGATCACCCAGCAGGCACAATTAAGGAAGTGCATTAGTTCTTCAGTAGATAATAGAAGCTCTAAATAGCTTTCTATAAGAGCCTGCCTGGCACTGTTCTATATTTTTAAGTCAGCTGGATTCACTGTTTAATAACCCGAACAGCTTGAGTAATTTGAAATCATAGAAATATAAAAACGGAAAGGATAAAAAGTGGTGTAACGTATTTCGCTTCAGCTCTTTCTATGTATTTTTCTACATATTTCCAGTATATCCGAAAGAGATGGGAAGATTATATCTGAACACTGGCATTTACTGTTATATGCATACCATGAACACAGAATAGCTAACGGTGAGGATCTTTGTGAATAGTATACTTTGATCATTTTGGCCAAATAGTCCCCACACTGGTAAGCAACAAAATGAACATGGTGTAAGAGAAATAATTCAATACTCAGAAAAAAAAATCATTGAATACTTTTAACATGTTCACAAATGACATTGAAGCTGTAAGGATAGTATAGCTGAGGAAATAAGCTTGAAATCTATTAAATAATAGTGAATCTTCATTTATCAAATGTATACTGAGTATTCTAATTGCAGAGATTTAGGATTTCCAAATACATGAAAAGATTGCTTTGATTTTTCAGTGATTGCTCTATAATAAAATGAATATATGACAATCTTAGCATAGAGTCTCAAATACTTGAATTTTGGCAAGAAGTGTAGATGACAGTCCTTTGTGTGATAAAATATGGATCTTGGAATTACTGATTTACAGGTTATCCGCTTCTTTCATAAAGTGTAGTGGCAGGTATGGGCATGCCAGACCATGTCAAGAAATACTGACTTTCTTTGTTACTGATAAGATTCTACAAAGCAAAATAAGCAGAAATTTAAGTGGATAATTTAATTGGACACACACACATTCATGTTGTGTTGTGGAGATTGAATCCCAGGGTTTTGTATATGTTAAGTGTTTTCTGTGCTTATAGGAATATGTATTCATGTGTGTGCATGTGTGCAAAAGGAAGGAATGGGTGTGTATGAGTGTTCTGGAGTTCATCTACTAAATAAATACATATATTTATCTTGCAAAGTAAACTTAAGCCTGATTCTGTCCATGATTCTTTGTAAAACTACTTTATTAAAAAATTGTTATATCTTTTGTTATTGTAACATATCAGGTAGCCTCAGTTTCCCTTATATGGAACATGTATCATTTTTAACAGTGGTTCACTCATACCTTTATTTTGATGTCTTTACTAGATGCTTTCATGAACATTTTTCTAACTAGATTTTTGTAAAATTCATTTGTACTTAGATGAAACAATAAAAGAAAGAAAGGTTTGCATCCTAAAATAGGGCAATTATTTTACTGTGTCCCATGCTTATCAGTAACCAAGGAACATGCACACTCCCTCCCGTGTGCCCTTGAGAACAATGGACATTATCTTCAGCAGTCTGTCCCAAACTGTGTTTTGAGGAAACCTAGCGTATAATGAATGTGAATAATTGTTCTTGAATGAATGTGAAACGGTCGATAAAGTTTAGGAACTACATAGTGAATCTCCCTTTAGGTGATTCATATTGCACATTAAAATATTAAAGACTGTAAGAAGTACAGATATAAATACACCACTTCAGGTTCTGTTAAGTTGGGCTTTACCGAGTCTTGGTTAATCAAGGAATTCTTTATGGATGGAGTACCTATTAAGGTAATTTAAGGCATCAGAATTCCTTAGAATGCAGTTTGTAAAACTCCAGTTGTCCATTTGGCAAGCATATAACTGTTAATTACGCAATATGCTGTGAATGGACAGTGTAGTATCTGCTCTCTTCTTCTTCGCCATATCATTCAACAGAGAAATGTGTCCAGCTAATCACCTTCACAACCGTGACTACTGCAAACCCTAGGAATTTGCTCCTGCAGAGCCTGAATCCTTTGGACTTACCTTCACTCCCACTTACTCATCTTCTTTGATAAATTTACCTGCTGTGTTTCTATGACAGTGTCTTCTTCACTCATTACTGTTGGTGATTTCAGTATCCATACAGAAGGCTACTGCAGTGTGGATTTTGAATGTTTCCCTTAGGCGTATGTGCTAAGAGCTTCCTCCCAAGCATGGCACTATAGAAAGCTGATGGAACAGTCAAAATGTGGGACCTCTTTTGGAGTTGCTTAGATTACTATGGTTTGACCCTCTTAAGGGGACACTGGCCCCCCATTCTTCTATTACCTGATCATGACATAAGTGGTTTTGCATTCCCATACACCAAGTTATAAATTGATGGGGCCAGCCTATCTTAGAGTAGAACCTCAGAAACAAGATGGTAAAGGGAAGATTTCTTTGTCTTAAATTAATTGCCGTAGGTATGTGCTATGGTGGCAGAGCCTTGAGTAATGTAGTGATCTTTACATACTTTTGAATACTTCTTTCACTTGGTCACATGTCATTCACATGTTCACACTTTTGTTTTGTGAATAAAGAATGACAATAAAGAGTCTGTTTTTCACAGTATACTCCACACACTCTTCTTGTTTTTCCAATGATGCTTTTACACTTTAAAAACTCAGATTTTTACTCTAATTCACTGTCTTCGTCCAGAAAACACCCATGATATTTATTTTCCCTTTCTTGGTTTAGACTTCTCATTAGTTATAGTGATGCAATGGTGCACGATCAACTTCCTCACCTTGAAACTCTTTCTGCAAACATTTTTCTAAACTGAAATACCAAGTTTAACTCTCTCGTTGTCTACACTTATGCAGCCAACACAGAGTAGTGTTAATTATATTTTTTATAAGTAAGAAATAATTCAAGATTATTATATCAAGGACTTATTCATGTTTTAGCAAGTCCATATTATACATCCCATACCCTGTCCTGTCAGATGCATATTTAATGAAATAAATGAAATAAAATAAAATTGAAACTCCTTTCTCCAAGTCTTTATGCTTTCCTCTGCCTTTCATTTTCAGTTGACATAAATGTATCCTAACTTACTGAGTAAGTCACAGTAATTACAGACATTTTCTCTTTCTTTCCCTCTCTTTTTTGAAGCAGGTGTCCTTTTCAGATTTTGAAGTAAAAGGCAATGTGAATATTTAATAAGTAGAAACATTATCTTCACTAATTACATTTATAACTTGATATTTTCACTTAATTACATAATTTACTATCAAAACATTGTTTATAGAGATGTATTATAATGCATATTATTTACTTTTTAACATCCATTTATGTTTTGAAAAACTCTTAATCTCTCATTTTTATTAGTTCTTTAAGAAATTTTTAAAATTAAAAATAATTTCTTTTCTCATATAACACAACCCAACCACAGTTTCCCCTCCCTCCACTCCTCTCAGACCTCCCTAAGCTCCTTTCCCCAGATCTACCCACATCCTGTTTCCCTTCAGAGAGAAGAAGGCCTTCAAGAGACAGCAATCAAACATGACACTACAAACATATAGAAGTTGGACAAATTAATGCAAAACCAGGCAAAAGAGTCAGAGATACATTTGGTCCATCTGTTAGGAGTTCCACAAAAACACCAAATCGACACAACATATATACAGAGGACCTGGTGCAGATCCATGTAGACCCCCTCCATGATTGCTGCTTCAGTCCCCGTGAGCCTGTGTGAACCATGCTCAGTTGATTCAGTGGGCCATATTCTCCTGGTGTCTTCTTTTCCCTCTCACTCCTGGAATTTTTCATCACCCTCTCCCTCAGGGTTCTCTGAGCTCAGAGAAAAGGGACTGACGGAGACCTCCAGTTTAGATTCTCTTTCTTCTCAGTATCTAGCTGTGGGTCTCTGCACTTGCTCCCATCAGCTGCCAGAGGAAACCTCTCTGATGATGAATAGACAAAGAACTGATCAATTAATATAGCAGGATATCATTAGGAATCAGAATCATGTAGTAATAGTAGTAGTAGTAGTAGCAGCACTAGTATGCCAGCATGTTTGTTTCTACCCTTTGATTCTGGGCTCTCTCTCCAGATGCAGTTCTCAAGTTTAACCTGATATTGGTTGACCACTCCCTTCTGTGTCACCATTGCCCCACAACATCTTGCAGCCAGGACAGACTCTAGGTTGAAGATTGTATGACTGTGTTACTATCTTGGTTTCTCTTTAGATACATTGCAGAAATACTTCCCCCCAAAAAATAGACTAGAACAAAGGGGTGAAGGCTCCATGCAGACTCCATCTTGCTGTTTACATTCAATGATTTGTATGACTATTGTCCTTGGTAATTGGGGAACTCTGTCAATTTACAGAGAGCAGCCATACTAGTATCTTCCAAGTACATTTATCAATCTGCTACCATCTCCTGGCAGATCCTTTCAAAGCACTCTAACTTGATTCATTACTTCTGTTGCTGTCTACTTGTCCTTCGAGAACAGACGTTGTTTCAGGAACAGCACCCAACTTGGTCACCAGAACAAAATCTCCTACAGAGGAAAGCATTGGGAGTAGTGTTATTAGCTTTACATGAATGGTGGAGGAAAATGAGCTGTTTTGCAATATATTGCATTATATTTTCCATTGTTGACCAAATACTTTGATGTTGGCTTTGTACTTAGATGCATCTGGGAACGAAAGATGAACTCTGACCTCATGATGTTTGGACTCTAGCTGAAGAAGAAAAAGTTGAGAAAGTAAATAATACATTAAATAATGATAAATAGTATGTTTAAAGTAAGCAATACAAAGTAACATGGGCATCTTAACAAGCCCTGGGAGGACATGATGGATGGAACTCATGGGTATCTATGGGGAAAGATGCAAAGAGGATGGTAGATGAATGAAGGAGCTGGTGTGGCTAGAGCTGAGGATGCAATGGGAGCCTGAACTTATCCTCTAAGCTGAAGAAAACAGCTCAGGAAAAGTCAAAGTTATAGTTTTCCAAATAATCTCAAAGGAATGTAGATTTTGAAGAAATAATCTTTGATAACAATATTAGAAATACATGTAATGAAAACATATAGGATATTTTACATTATGAATTTGTTGATTTTTTTCTTGATTGAATGCGTATATCTTTTAAACTTATAAGAGAAGATCAAAATTTATTTTTCCTTTGCTTTTGATTAAAATTCATATAGAAAATACTCCTTTGGTAGCAACCAAATAAGCTTGCATCTAGGTCCTATTACTAACTTTAACACATGGAGGGCTTCCATGTACCAAAAAAATCAAGTTCACCATAGCAAGGTATTATTGCATTATATAGCTATGCACCAAAGCAATGTATTTCTCTACAGGGTTTTTAAAGGATAAAGATTTCTTAAAGGTAATATAAAAATATCATGTCAGAGAAATATAATCATAAGTCTCATTATATTTGTATAGAATTTAAAGGAAAATTGAAGAGCAACATGGTACATACATGTATTATTTACAGCAGTCCTAAATTAATTTAGAAAAAAAAAAAAGAAAAGTACTCCCTACCACAGGGCCAGGAACCCTGACTGCTCTTTGGACTGGAGAGGGAAGGGGAGAGGAGTAGGGGGAGGGGGGGAAGGGTGGGAGGAGGGGGAGGGAAATGGGAGGCTGGGAGGAGGTGGAAACTTGTTTTTTTTTCCTTTTCTCAATTAAAAAAAAAAAAAGAAAAGAAAAGTACTCCCGATGAATCCTCCAGCTCATCTTTGCCCTAGGTAGCAACAATTATTGGAGGAGAACATGATGTTTTTAGAATCTTCTCAATTAAATTTTTGTGTTGAACTATTCTGTGTAATTTAATTCATGTAGTTCATATGTTCCCAACTATTTGATTCCTTGGAGGCACTATATAACAGAAAGGGTTTAGACCTAGTGATTCTGTGTAATTTAATTCATGTAGTTCATATGTTCCCAACTATTTGATTCCTTGGAGGCACTATATAACAGAAAGGGTTTAAACCTAGTGAGATCATCTAAATTGTTTTATTTAGAACTAAAAATTTTCTTAGATAGTTAGAATTGCTTCCTCTGAAAATTATTTCTGTAGAAAATAGCATAACAGCATGCTTAACTTTTAAAATAAGTATTAATTTTGAGACAAAAAATTTCATAGTAATAAAAAGTATTGGACATAACTTCAAAATTATGGTTCTTAAACTGAGTATAGTCTAATCTAACCTATAGCACTTAGATAAACTTCTCAACTTCCCTTCTTTATGCTTGAGCATCATCAAGCCTCTTTGTACAAAAATAAACCCTACACATTGATTCATTGCAAAATATAAAGACCTAGTATCTGAGACTAAGTGTTTACAGACACATTCAAACATTTTGCTTGAGAACAGACAAACACACACACATAAACTGAGAACTGCACCAGACATAGGTTTGATCTAACTGAGGAAACGGGAAATGAAGAAACAAAAAATACACATACGGAAAATCTGGGTTAGGCTGGGCCATACTCTCTGATAGAAGCATACCACCAACAAGATAATTCTATCCATCTGAATAGAGAAGGCTGGTTTATTGTAGACAGCTGAACATGGAACTAAAGTTATCATATAGAGATGAAAAAGGAGGAAGTTTTAGCTAAGAGTCTAGGGTCTCTATAGAGGAGTAGTTGAAAGCTACAAGTAATCAAGAAAAGGATGCTGCAGGGTATCTTTTCTGATCTCACTGCCAACATCTATGGATGGACCATTTGGTATTTTTTTGATCTTGAATGAGGAAGGCTTTGCAGTTCCCATGGATGTAAGGCACTTGTGACATTGACACAGCCAAGTTCATGTCAACAATAGACACCAACATAGAACTTCATCATCTCTTACTCATGTACTCAGGACTTTCTCTATTCCCTACAAAGTAAATCATGCAAATTTCACCACAATAATGCTAGATAGAAAAAAAGAAGCCAATTAAGGAGATAATAGGCAACCAACCCTCAAAACTGTAATATGAGGGAATGGAGATTTTGGCATGAATAAGTGATTTGATAAAGATTTATGTCTAACAGAAGAGGGTTTGATAGAGTCATGAGTGCCCATCATGAGAAGAATTATCCTAAATCATTAACCATTTTGGAATTAAAGACATATTAATATAAATAAGTTCTGGGGTTCTATTCTGTTGAAGGTATATGCATTAATCAACTGAAAAGGTAGAAAGAATTGTTTTGCTTTATAGTTTTCTGGTCAGCTCATTCCATGGCTTTAGGTTCAGGGCTTTTGTAGTATGTCATGGAAAATGGGCATTGCAAACTTGCTACTCATCTTGTCTGGAAAGAAGATTGAAAACAGAAGAAACAGATTCCAAAATGCATTGTTCAATGGAGCACCCTAAGTGACCTATTTCCTCCAGTCTTTGAGTTTATTAACTCTCAATTATCCCAATCACTTTGAAACTATCAGTAAATCTGTTGATAAAAACAGAAGCCACATGATCCATTTACTTTCCATAAATATCTTCAAATGGTAATCATACTTTTAATCTATGAGTCTTTTGAAATGTATTTCATATGTAAACTGTAACACTAGTTGCATTTCAATATAATCAAATTGGTAGTGATGATTAACCATCACAGAAGTATTGTTATTAAGGTGTTGTCAATTATGTCTAAGTCTAACTCCAAAATTAGGTTTAAAAGAAAGAAAAATAGAGGCAGGGAGGCCAATTAGAAACCCATTGCTTTAGCTCCCTGTAAGATTTATAAAATCTTAATCTAAGTGGGAAAACAGGTTTAATGATTTTCTTTTCTACTGAAAGCGAACACTACTTTAGGTTCCTTTCAAACAGTGTCTCATTTAATTCTCACCAGGATCTTTCATAGTTGATATTATTATGCCTAATTATAATGATTAAAATGAGACAAAACTGAATCTCAGGGAGGGCATGAATCAGGACCAAATCACATGCCAACATTGAGCAAAATTTGGAATTCAATTGAACAGTAAAATTATCATTGTGTAATTAAATACTTGGGTCAAAAACAGAGAAGAAAACTGTTGTATCTTCTTAAAGATAAACTTAAATAGAAGAGATTAGAAAAAAGGGAATATTAGAGGTACTGATTTTTAAGGCTTAATTTCTTTATCCTTCAACGTTGTCAGATTATTACATCTGAAATTGACAGAAAATGAAGAAGCTAGGGTAACCATCACATCATGGAATCGTGGAAACACTACATAGTTAAGGTTCAGTCATTCTATCTTTTATATAGCCATAGCTTCTCTTTGATAAATGAACACAAACAAATGCCCTGAAAATACACACAATGGATGCATGATTGAGCTATTCACCGAGAATCCCACTGGTTAGTGTCAAGGAAACATCAGACTTAGTGGCTAAGAAGAGATTACTTTAAAAGATAGAAGGATAGAAGTAGATGTTATAGTACTAAAGACCCTGGATTTAAAAACTGGAAGAGGAGTAACTTACAGGAGAGGAACTGTTTTACTTCACATTGTGCTCATTAAAAATAAGCTTTAAAATCAAAGATATGGGAAGCTATAGGAGGACATACAAAACAATTGAGAATGAACAGGTCTCTTATGAGTTTGAAGGGCACAAGAAGACAGAACTAAGTGGTTATTTGTTCTTTGAAAGTGTAGAGACCTAGACCCTCTTCTGAGCTTTGAATATAGAGGAGGATTGACAAGGGTCAGAAAAAAGACACTTGGTAGAAAGTTGAATAAAACATAATATTAGTATAATAGTCATAGTTGTACTCACAGTAGAAGTATTAATAGGAATACTTGCTAACACAGTGAGGCCCTTTGAGCTATGCTTCAGTGTTGACTTTATTTTCCAGAGATAGTAACTGAAATGGTTAAATTGTGTCATCTACTCCTCCAAGCTCACGAGGAAATGGCTGCTTTCTGAAATCAGTTGTTAATTGTGTTTTTAAAAAGTAAATAAATAAAACATCATTTGCAATGCTTATTATGGTAAACTTTATAATATTTCAAATTATTAAAATAAAAAGAATATGGATTACTTGATCTGTTCTACATAAATAATAAAGAGTCGATCAGTAAATAATCCAGGATTAAATGTTCTAGTTTCATATGCTTCCCTCATGCCAAGCCCATTGTTTATGAAGTAACAATAGAATACAGAAACATGAAATGACTACAAATGACCAAGCATAGAAATAATGATGTTTAAGCCTTTTAGGTACAGTCTCTGAGTCACGGAAAATTCTCAGGACCATGAAATTACAGTGGTAATTATAACCATCTTTGTAAAGTTGTACTCAAATGTAAGGTTTTGGGAATTCTCTCTGGAAAGTCTAAATAGTTATTTATAGCTATTGACCAGAAGAGGGAACTGGAAGTCAGCAAATATTCTAGGAGGTGAGAAAGAACTAATGTTAATGTCTCAGGTCACTCTACCGCTTTGCATAGTGCCTTTTGCCACCAGAGTGACCGTAAAGCTGATTTCATATGCTTTATAGATGGAATGACTTTCCCTTGATTCTTCCTCAGAGGAGTAGAGAAATGGGGAAAATTCTTTGTACAGATTTTTCTCTAGTTGTTTGTTATTATAGTGTAGCTGTATATCTACTACAGATATTTGCCCTGATGACATATATTGTGCAAAATGCTCATGTCCTCTTTGTGGAGATCTTTGTGGAGCTCCCAGGAAGTACATTGTACTTGGTGATGCTTGAACAAAGTGTGTACACTTGACAAGGCAATTCACATCAAAAACATGCTATTAAGAAAGCAGGAGAGGATGACTTGGAGTTTGAGGATCTGAACTCAAGGCACATCACTCATTGAAAACTTTGGAAAATCTACTTTCTTACTGGGTCTCACAACTTTTGGAAGACTGAGATAATGGAAGAATAAGAAATGCTAGAGTCTGAAATTACTCCAAAATATAGATTATTTTGGTTTCTTTCTCATTCACTCTTTTGGACAGAGAAAAAAGAAGGTTATCCATTTATATGAAAAATGTAGACCAAGTTAACTAACTATGAACCTAAATTTCAAAGATCAACTCTCTTGACTTTTTCATGAGCCCCAACTGTATAGTTGTGAAGACACTGGATCAAGGGGGGTAGATCTTCAGACTGCTCATTTGAAATCATGTCTGGAGAAGTAGTAGAAGAATATGGCAGAGTTTGCATGAGGGAAGTATAAATGTAAGCCTGGGATGTATCTTCTAAGTGTGTCACTTATAACTGGGTTCCTGCTGTGCTTCAGTTTAGTCTACTGCAAAACAGGCCTGGAAATACTTACCATCAGATTCTCTTGAAAAATTACAAGCTGTGTATAGTCTATGAACTCTGCTTGATAGCAGAGCAAGCACTCATGGGCCTTAGCTATTACTATTATTGCATGAAAATTAGTACCTCCAAGACAAAAAAAAATTGGCTTAATATATATCAACTACTAGTAAAGGTTCTGGCTAAGGAGAAAGAGAGAAATTATTAACCCCTTTAAGCATTCAGGAAATGAGAGGATTCTGTCTCCAACCCTTTAAATGCCAATTTGTAAGTTTTTTTATTTTTCAAAGTTTTTTTTTTATTCAGATATTGCTCTCATCCTAGTTAAGTTCCCATTTCAAAAATAATGATTTCTCAGGAATATACCTAATGATGCCACTCACATGTAAGAGCAGAACTTCAGGAAGAGAACATATTTTAAGTAAATAAAAATATTGTGTTCTCCCCCACAGCATTCAGGGACTGTGAATCTAGTTTTTCTTCCATCCTATTCAAATCAACAGGAAGCTGCTGAAGAGTCTCTCTAACAGAAGCTTGATGTGGAGTTCAGTGGGAAACATCATGGCATACAAAAAAAAAAAAAAAAGAAACAATTTTAAAACAAAAACTATTGCTGATAATTTTAGTTGCTACAATTAATTATGACTTAAGGAAAGTTACTGTTTAATTGAAAAGCGCTATTCATATTAGACCGCTATTTTGTGGAATTCCAGAAGCAAGTTTTACTCAAAATGTGTACCCCTTTAATAAAACCACCAACCAGGCACTGGATAGAGAGCTCAGAAGTTAAGAGCACAGAGGGGCAGCAAGTTCTTTTCCTAGCACCCACAATACAGTTAACAGCCCTGTGTATTTCTAGTGCCAGGGGATCTGGTGCCCTCTTCTGGCCTTCTAAGGGTTCAGACATTCATGTGGTGCATAGTATTATATACAGGCACTCAAATATACACATGATTACTTTTTATTAAGACCACTATCAAGTGGCCTATATATCCTTTCATCTTCTCTCCATTTGAAATACATGTAGAAGAGAATTCTGTGATATCAAGCAGAAATACATTTCCCCACAAATTTGCCTCTTTTTAATAAGAACAAGAGTGTTTTCATTAAGAGATGTTTTCTCGGCATTCACAGGTAGTAATAATCTATCCTTTTTTTAACAATTGCTTCAGTTAAAGGCTTGTAGACTTAAAATTGTGAAAGAATTCTGGGAAATTTGATTATTTGTTCTACAAATCACTTGCCAGAAGACTATATCTGTCATTTTTTGAGCACATATATTCCAAATTGTAATTGTATCTCATTGATTATTTTTCTCCACTAATACAGATACAATTTATAAAAAAATCAAATGTATACACTTTATAGTTTACTGCCTACAAATTTAAATCCATGCTAAATATTCTCTGTGTAAATGGTTTTAGGGTTTGAACAGTAAATTCCCCTGCTATTCTTGTACAGTATTAGGTCTCTTTTCAATAATCCTCAGTTGATCTCTACTTCAGGTTTCTCTCCCTGACTTAGTTCTCTCCACTTCTGTTATGGCTATTACTGCAGAAAACATCTGGCTGTGTTACTCTCTGGTGCTGTACTCTATCTTCCACAGTTCAAAAAGTAAAGACATCTGTTTTAATTTATATTCTTCCGTGGGCCCCATTGTCTCTTTTAAAACCATCCTTGCTTATCTATTTCATGATTGTGACAGTACTTCCCAATCAGACCATTCTCCATTAAGCAAACATACTTTTTTTTTTCTTAGTAAATCAACCAGTCTAGTTTCTCAGAATGTTCCTACCGCATGCCTTCTTCTTGCAAAGAGATCACAACCATTTTCACAACTAAACTGGGAGTGTCACTGTCTATTTTAATCCTTCTGGAAAGGATTTGTGTATGCTTTGCCATTTTACCACATTACTCTTACAGCACTTACCATAACATGGAATTACAGAAACTTAAGGTGATTACACTAGAGCCTACAATAAGTCTCAACTTTGTGTATGGCTGATTCAGAGAAAATTTGTAGCGGCTGATTTATGGACAAACATTGCACTTATCTTAGAATAAGTAATTGTTCTATGTGTTTTCAATATTTGCTTACTCCAATGATTGTTAATTTTAAAATATTTTATATACGGCACATAATATATTTTCTCACATTAACTGCACAATTTACTTTGAAACAGATAACAAAATAATAGCGGTAATGAACTAGGTAGGGAGTGGGGCTGAAGAGGTAGATGGAAGGCAGGGTCTCGGATGTTGCTGTTGCTGTGGGATACTCAACACAATATCCATCTTCTCTCAAACTTCCCTATTGCATATACATCCTGTTACTCTCTCAGGAACAAAGACAATGTAGACTCTTCTCTCTCACCTTCCTTCCCATTCAGTTTACAGTTGTGAAATTATTACTTTTTTTCCTCCATGTTAATTATGAATGATTATCTGTCTGTGAGATGTGGCAGCACTGCTGTGTGCATTGGACCTGTGTGCTGACTCTTCAGTTCTGCTTCAACATCGTGGTAATTAATAGATGGCATAGACAACAGGAATATTTTCATTCAGTTCCAGGGATAGGGAGCCTAGCACAAATGAAAGATAGTGAGCACTTAGGAAGGGCTTTCTCCTATAGTTTTAGACATTGCCTTCTTATGTTCTCATACTTCTTGTTCGTGTGCCTGTGAAGAGGAAGAGAGAAGAGAACACTTGGGAGCCTCATTCCAGCAGATCATCCAGGTTAGCATGATTCGTTTAACCAGTGACCTCTTGACCCCCAAACCAGCAACTTTTGGATCAGGTCCTTAAATGTGGACTGATATGGAGAGTATATATACTAAGTTCATCAGAGTATATTATTCTAAAATCAATGGTAATGCATTTCATAAAAGCTGCAGTTTTTGATGTGGAATTCAGGACTAGGGTAGATGTGTTTCCAGAAAGCTGAAGCTTTGGAGAAGTTGTCCAGGTCAGACCTTGCCAGGTTCCCACAACAAATCTCTTAATTGATGTGGTTGCATAGTTATTTTTCCCCTAAATTGGAGTCAGCTCTTGTTTACGTAATCCAACCTTGTCAGCCTTCTGCTCTGGCTCAAATGCTTTGTAGCCAGTTTGATTAATCCCGTGGCTTGGTGTTCAGTTTCATTGTCCCTTTGATAAAATGTGGAATCACTTTGTATAAAGCATACAGTCATTTATTTCCTTTGTTATGGCAATGTGATTTTAAACTTACCCTTTCTTCTGCCTTCCAAATATTTATTAGAGAAATATATGTATTTGCAGCACCTTCTCTCACTATACCTTGTGAGTCACTTGATGATTAAATCAGGTGATTTCTAAAGGGGCATGTTTACCTCTTCAAAGGTGCAGAATCACACTAAACACGTTAAAGTAAAAATCACCTGTAATTCTAAATGCATCACTGCTGCATAGGGTGACAGACATATTGACCAAGGCTATGATTGCACAGCATCCTCAAATTGACCTAGATTACTTTGTGGAAAAGAAGTTGAATTTGTAGCCTTATACAAAGCATAGTAAGTATGAGAAGCTATACACTGCAAAAAAAAAAAGAAAGAAAGAAAGAAAAAAAAAGAAAGAAAGAAAGACAAACCCTCTGGATAATATCCAATACTTCCGTTGCAGAAGGCTGATACAGGTCTGATTTCCTTTCATGATGGACTTGTGATTTATATATTACATCCTGAACTTGTCAAGGCATCATAATCTCAAGTTTCATGGCATTCATCATGGACTACAGAATTTGAACTACTTTGGAAGGACATGTGAACCATTTACCAAGACATAAAGCAGTGTTAAAGATTTGTCATATGTTACAATAACAAAATTAACTTACAATAAAATGTACCTTTTAAAATTTGCTAAATATGAACCTGTAATCTTTGTAAGTAAATGATTCAGTTACATTGGTTAAAGAGAAATGGCAGCGGAAAATATGAACTATGCCATCAAAAACTGTTTTAAATGTCAAACATTCTATTATGACAGTTAATTGGTACCTATATTTTCAGTATTATGAATGACTTCTGCAAAGAACTTATGGAAGATTTTTCAGTTTGAGAAACCCTCAGGCACCTTCAAGATAAAATAACAAAAAAGTAAAAAGAAAATATAATTGTCACTCTAGCCTTTTAGCGGTTAGATTATATGAATTTATATAGACTTCAAAATAGATGGCAAAATGTTAGCACTTTCTTTATGTGGGGTAGGGTAGGTGTGTGTTCTCACATGTAATTCAGTGTATTGTGGTGAGAATATATGAACACTGTGTAATTTTTTTAGATAATATGACTTGTTGCATTATAAATCTACTATTATAAAAGGCAGTCATTTTCATATTTGTGGAGTAGACATTTAATTTTGAACAAGCCATCATGTTGGAAATCAAGTACATTTTATCAACATAAACACAAAATAATTATATTGGTTTTATTTTAACATCACATCTGCTCACATTGCATCTAATTGTTATCACATGTTTTTAATTCCATCTGTGTTCTGGAGTGAAATTTAAAAGTACATATTTATCTGCAAGGCCTAACCAATCATTTAGTCTCAAAAACTAAAATGACAAAGCTGGAAATTTAGATTACAGATAGAGTGCTTACCCACTAAGCACAAGGTTCTTGGTTAATTTCTACAAAACCATCATAAAAATAAAACAAAAATAACATGATTTGAGACATTTTCCCAACCTCACTAGAATAAACTGTTTGACACTAATATACTGAAATATATGACACAGGCTGCAATTGAAGAAAAGAAAATTATTTGTCTTTCTAACTATGATCTTTACAGGCATGCTATCAACATTTTTGGAATCATGATGTCTTTGAGCCAATCATGGTGCAGAGGTATGTTTCAGAGGGAGAACACAGAGAGAGAGAGAGTGACAGAGACTTTGGCTAATATCAATCTCAAGCTGTTATTAGAAGTAATTTCTCACGAGAAATCTGTACAATAGAACACTATTGTTCTCCAGACGCTACCTCGGTGACAGGAGAGTCCTATGTTATGATCTCACTACCTCATAACCTCTGCCTACCACTGAGAGCCAAGTTTCCAATGCATGGAAACTCCATGGACACACTGAAATTATATCAATATTTGACATCCATCCAAAATAGATAACTGTCTTTTGTGCTAGAAACACCATCTCAATATGCTCTTTTTATTTTAGAAGGAACCAACAAACAAGAGTGGGGAGAGATTTTCATGGGGATATTGCAGCAGCAACTTCCTTTACTCTGAGTCTAGGTAGTTGAAGCCCATGGCGGGATATGATGCAGCGTTAAGGGCAGCAAACTGATTGGAGCAGGCTACAAAAGACACAATGAGCCGATGTAGACTATTGTTTGAGGCCAGTGGCAGATTTTACTTTCAAAATGTCATCATAGTATAAATAACTTAATTCTTTCTTAGGTCCCTAGACGATCATATACCGTTCTACGAATGGTAGATCATTACTGTACTTGTTACATAGGATCCTGAACCTCTGTTCCGTTCAGCTTTAATGAATACCCACAGTGTCCTTCTGTCCCACTTATCTATACTAAAGCAAGAGCCTTATAATAGCTTTTATTGTCACCGCTTCCATTCAGAAAGTAAGGACTTTACTCTCAAATCACCTTGTTAACCAAGCCATTTGAAGAGGACAAAGGGCTGACATGAATGACTTTTTTTTAAAATGACTTATAAAAACACAAAGGTTTTTCTTTCCTAAACCTAACTATTCCATCATCCTAGTCAAACCTAGATAAAAGTTAGACCAGTTTGAGCATGATCATAGAGTTCAATGTAAAATTACCTAAGAAAAATGAACATATTAGAATACATATTTTTGTACATATTATATATAATATAGATCTTGAAGAAGAGTATTTTATCTATTTATTACCCTTAAGAAAATGTTATTCCTTTTTGTTTATTTACTTTCTTTTAACAAACAGGTATTCTTATAGCCCAGGCTAGCTGTGAACTCCCTATGTAGCTTAGGATAGCCTTGAATGAGTAGTCCTTTTATTCCCTGCCTCCCCTGCTAGTATTTAGGCTTGTGATATATATTTTTAATTTGCTTGTGGTGTGTGTGTGTGTGTGTCTGTCTGTCTGTCTGTTATATACTTACATGTGCACTTGTGTATATGGGTTCATTCATATATCGTTATGTGGAAGCCACGGATTAAACTCCAGGTATTTTCTCTGACTTTATTTTCTCTTTGTCTTTCTTTCTTCTTTTGAAAGTGTATGCATTTGATATAAGGATGTTTAAATGAGTTCACATGTATATAGATACATATATGTGCATGCGGATGTCAGAGATTGATGTCATGTTTGGGTGTCATCGTCGATCACTGCCCACCGTATTTCTTGTAGCATGATGTCCGGCTGCAATTGGAACTCGGATACGGCACTGCTTTAGCTGATCACTTTGCTTGGTTTCTGTCGTCTGAGCTCTGAAATTGTTGCTGACTTATTACACCTGTGCAGCTTTTGCCCACTCAGTTTTTACCTACTCAAATTTCACCTGGGTGCTAAAACTCTAAACCCAGGACCTTATGCTTCCACAGTAAGTGCATCATTCAGTAAGCTGTGTCCCTCGCCTCTCAACATTATTTTGGGGGATTCTCACTGAACCTCAATGCTTGCTGCTTCATTTATACTGATTGACAACCAAGGATCAGATATTAGCCTGTCATGTCTCACCAGTGCTGGGATTACAGGTCTGTACTGCCAATTATGTTTTTATATTGGTGCTGGGATTGTAACTTAGGTTTCTGCTTCTACAGTAAGGACTTTATCCACCCCCATCTGTAAAAACTGATGGTTGTATCATGATTTGGTAAGATGGTGGTGAAGGCAATGAAACCTAATTACTTTCACATTGTGGCTTATACCACTGATTTTATAATCAACGTACATGTATTTGACATTTTGTTTGTCTTTGTGATCCAAAGCAAAATATAACTTTGTTATTAGAAATAAATGTACTTTTGTAAATCCTTGGGAAGGTAGCAAGGTGCTGTTGTTCTACCTCAATGGACCTGAATGGGGTGTGAGCATGACAAAAGTGTCATGAGAGAGAGAACAAAAGTGTGGTTTACAGATACCAAGTTCCTCCTCCTCCCTGCACTGGCAGGTCATCCATTTAATTGCTCTGAACACTGTAAGGAAAGTTCCTATGGAAGCTGTGGAATAATGCGTAACTGGGGAGTACTGTGGATTGGTCTGGCTTATTAACAGATTCTATTTTATTTTATTGAATCCAATGATCTATGCTTTCCCTAAATTCAAATATTGCAATAAATTTTTATTCTCAAAATGTTTTATGTACAATGCTATTATCAATTAAACTCCTACTAATATGACTATAGTGCCTCAATATCTAACTTATTGTCAGGTATCCCCTGGGTTCAGAGCTGATATAAAAATGTTGGGCACTGAGGAATATTTGAAAGGTGGAAGCATATTATTCCTTTGCCTTCTTATTCAATTTAACTTTGCTCTCATTGAATAAGAATTGGCATTCTGTTTGTAATGGATTCAATGTTGGAAATATTTTGTATTGTTTCTTTTCTTTAATTTTTTTCCATTGTACATATCAACCGCAATTCCCCCTCTCTTCCCTTCTCCCATCTCAGCTTCTCCCGCTTTTCATTCCCCCTCCCACTCCTCTGAGGGGGTAAGGTTTAAAATGAAGTCTCATTGAGTTATCAATTAAGAGAGTGATCTCGGTGTACCTTACAATTTCATCAATATTAGATTTATATTTAAAACAAATTGTTGTTTCTTGTAATTTGTTTAAAGTGGTATTATTTTATACATAAAGATAAAAATTGTGACTTTTCCTAGTAAATTGAATTGTTTAACATTTGAGATTTAATGATATTTAGAGACATAATCCAACTTTTCTCTAATGGAAAATATTAAGAAATCTCCACAATTCATTTGTGAATACTACATGGCTCAGTTGGTGAAACACCCAATATATAATCCATCATTTCTTGTTGGAGCAAGCATTTACACCAGCTTGTATTAATTAGTTCAAGTTGCTAACTTGTGTGTTATTTATCTTCACTGAGCTTATAATTTGTCTGCACTGGTGCTAACTCATCCATGTCACTATTAAAATGATGCCAAATATCTACATTCTTTCCAAGAGTGCAAAGATTCAAATTGTATTGGAGATTAACACACCACCAGGGAGCATCCCTTTGTACTAGAAAAAAACTTACAGTTCTATCAAGATTTTCTTTCATTTTTATATTTGTGTGTGTGTGTGTGTGTGTGTGTGTGTGTGTGTGTGTGTGTGTGTGCGTGCATGCAGAGCACATTGGATCACCTATAGCAGGAGCTATGGTCAACAGTCTGCAGCCTGATATTGGCCTTGGGAACACAACTCAGGTTCTCTGAAAAAGCAACGAGTGCTCTCAACTGCTCATTCATATCTTCAATACCTCATCACTGAAATTCTTATAATATTGAATTTGCTTTACCAAATTATTAATCTTGATCTACTTTGAAACTGTGCTCTCCCCCTTAATGTACACACCCTATGCACACCCATCCATACATACCCAATTCTCTGTCATCTCCTCCTTATGTGCTCCTCCTACACACACACACACACGTGCATATTTCTATTCCTCCCTCATCTCCCCTTATAAACATATCCTATACACAAAATTATATGTGTCATGAATGCCAAATAGAAGTTATTGGAAGCAAAGGACCTGGTCCACAGGAGAGTTGCTCAGTGGGAGGGGAGGAAGGGCATGAAATTAAGAAAGGAGGAAGACCAATACAAACAATGAATATATGCTAGTTCCACAATAAAACCCATTTGTTTGTTCACTTGATAAAGTAACAGTACTACTACTACTACTAAAGAAAATAGGAGGGCACGCAAGGGAAAATGAAACTCTTTAGCACACTGAGCTAGTAACAATCTTAAAGTAAAAATAATAATTGCAATTAAATACTTCTGTGGTAGTTGTTCATCTAATACAAAAGTTACTTGTAATTTCTTCTTTTATGTCCCTTTGATACTATTTTCTTCTTCCCATTATAACTAAACCATATGCAACCAACACAGGGAAAATATCTTGAAAGAATTAGTATCGCTTCTTTCCCATCAAAAGAAAGTTTACAGTGGGAGGGACACAGACAGGTGACAAACTGCTCTGCCGTCTTTTCTTCAATGAAAGGAACTTTCACAAAATACAGCAAATGCTGTAAAACGATGCTGTGATGCGATTTTGAGTACGTGTTGCAATGTTTGGAATGTATATATACAGGAAGATGATTAAAACTTAGTGGTAAAACCATGCTGCTCCTCATCATAGTAGTACAGGGAAAGAATTTATTTATATTTCACTCTCATGTATTGAAATGGACCAGCTACTAGTACTTACCATCTTCCTGCCCTTCAGAGGGAGGGAAATAACAATGTCCTCTGTGCACTTCACTCCTGAGTAATTAGCATCACCCTTGAAGAGGATAATTCTGCCTGCATAAACTAATTTATGTAACGTTTAGAAATTTTTCCCATTCTCATCATCCCAGCTCTTGTCAAGGTTGCTCTTTGGAACTCATATTGTTAGTTACTTTATGTGTTACCTAAGCCATTAGTGTTTGCAAAGAGATTTACCATTCTACCTGAGCCATTGATGACAGACTTCCTGGCTATCTTCATCTGCTACCTTCATTCCTCTCCATCCCCTTCTTTTCTTTTCTGTTTTTGATTATTTCAGGTTTTTTTTTCTCAGACTCTAACTGGGAATGTGCAATTGAGCCAGAACCCTTATCTTTCTCCTGTTTATATTGCCTTTCTAGAAGCAAGTATCTATGTTTCTGAATGGAATTTTCCTTGGGCAGATTATTTCAAAATATTTATATTCAAAATAGAGTCATCCTTTTAACTCTACTTGTTACTCCACGGCAATGCCCAATTTGTATGCTATGCCTGAAAGCAATAGCAAATACTTCTAGTTTGGAGTGTTTTGTTGTTGTTTTGTTTTGTTTTGTTTTAGCGAAGCCTGCTTCTCCAGCATTTCTTATTTCTCAAGCCCTACAACCTTTCATTAGTCCTCAAATTAAGACCTGGTATTCCTTTAAAAAAAATTCTCTGATTTGATTGGCCACAATTCCTCTTAATTACTATCCAAGATATCTGTCCTCACTCCATCTCAGTGTTAACTACTGTGAACTATATTTCTTTACGCTTGCCTCAGCAACCTAAATGATCCAATTGCTTCTATTTCTTACATTTCATACCCTGCATTTCAGGTAGCACAGCCTTGCTAAGTAACCAGAAGCCCATCGGTATAAAAGAGAAGTATCAAAATAATGTATTAATGACCCTGTGACATGGCTTACTGGGTAAAGGTGCTTTGCTTCCCAAACTGGCTAGCTGAGTTTAGTTCCTGGAGCTCATGTAAAGGTGAAAACAGACAGGTGACTGTACCAGGTTGCCTGGTGACCTTACACATGTACCAGACACATGCATCAGACACACACATACATACATACACACACACACTCACATACAATAATAAACAACTTTCTAAAATATTCCAAATTTCTCTACATATGCATGTTGATTTTTTTCTAAATGCTTTTAAATCAAGAATATTCTCTTCTTTCTGTTTTGTTTCATCTACTTTTATTTCTATATAAGAAATTGTATTACCAATAGGAAAAACATTTTAAAATTTCTTGTTAATATTTTTTTTGCTTGGAGTTCTTTATCCAGCCTTGTTATTGTGTATAGACCCTCTGTATAATGTTGAAAAGAAAGGTTGACACAGCTTTCTGACTTAAATGACTATACCCATAATGACTGAACAATCAACAACATTTTTCAGACTTTCACTTATAAGTCAAGGTTGCAATGACAAAGTTCCACTAAATTTCTAGTTCAGTTCGTAAGTTTAATTAAAACAAAACTATGACTGCATATTTATTTTAACTAGACATTTTGCTAAATGAGATTATTCATCCCAATCTAGCATCTATAGAATATATATATATATTTATGTGTGTGTGTGTGTGTGTGTGTGTGTGTGTGTGTGCATGTACTGTTATATAAGAATAGTCTCAATTCTGGAATCTAACATCAGCTGGAAGACACCAGAGGCTGTACCCAAAGGGAGCTTTTTGTCATGAACTTGGTTAATGTTGGAAGACCCATGCCAATTGTGGACTGCACCTTCTCTAGAAAGTAGATTCTATACTGCGTCCATAGAGAAAGTGAGGGGAGCAGTGCCATGCATACATCACTCTCTGCTTCCTGATTGTGGCTGCAACACAACAAGCTACTTCATGTTCCTGCTGCTTTAACTTCCTAAAATTATGTCCTGTACCCTTGTACTGTGAGACAAAATCCGTCATTTTCACAGGTTACTTTTGGTAGAGAATTTAGTGACTGCAAGAGCAAATGAACGAAGGTATTTGTCACTAACACATAACACATATTTCATTATGACAAACTGTTTATTCAAAATTAAAACTAAGCCGGGCGGTGGTGGCGCATGCCTTTAATCTCAGCACTTGGGAGGCAGAGGCAGGCGGATCTCTGTGAGTTCGAGAGCAGCCTGGTCTACAAGAGCTAGTTCCAGGACAGGCTCCAAAACCACAGAGAAACCCTGTCTCGAAAAAAAAAAATTAAAACTAAATGCTTTATTCCAGGAAAAAAGCTTTCTATGAAATTAAGACATTGCTACATTTTTATAGAGGTCCTATATAATTATGCTCTACTTTTAGCTTTCTTGAGCAAATTGTCAAATACAGTATTCAGAATGGTTTAATGCTTATCCAAACAGATATTGTAAGCTTTCTGATAAAGATAAGATAGTGTCAGAAAAGCATAATCTCTCGATATGATTACACAACAAAAACTTAATGATTTCTTACCATTTTATAATCAATGGAAATTACTTCTGAAGCATGTTTTTCTTCACTAATGTTCTGATCTCTTGATCTTTGGTTTAGTAACTTGTCCTTGTTTTGACTCTTGTTGATATAGCATGGAGTCTATATTCATTCCAATGATGTGATTTGGGTCTATTTTTAATATTATAAGTAAATGAGTAAGAGAGGAACAATGAGCATTCAAAGTCTTCTGTCTCTAACAACATAATGATGATGTGGAAAGAGTATTAGAAATAACTATGGCATTGCTGACTTTGATGAATCTACTCAACCCATGCTACAGGAGACAATATAAAATGTTTATCAAGGCTGTCACCCAGTTTTCTCACCAGTTATTCTCAGTTTCATTTCACCAGCATTTCTGATCTCTTCTATCACTTTTGGTTTCCAATATATGCTTATAATATGAGCCTTTCTTCTTCATTAGAAAAATAATAGTTTTCAATTTCATTCCATAGCTCACCTGCTTTTCCTCCATCCTCTACTCTTTACGGTATATTATAGACTGTCCTTGAACTCCCTGAACTCATTATGTATCCCAAGACTGGCCATGAAGTCCTGATTCTTTCCACCTCTGGAACTGCACCTATGCCGCCAGTTAGCTTATTCTTTACTCTGTCTATAGAGTAAAATGTAATCATCACGATGCATCCTTACTCCCTATTAATTCTTCATTGTCCAATTTTGATTTTATTTTTCACTGCTGTTTGAGTGCGTCTCACAAATGGTGCCTGGGACCCTCATGTGTCCAAGTCCCCGGCTGTTAATAGACTGCATTTTCTGTTTGTCTCTTTGTTTCTGAAATGGTTGACTTTTAAGTTTTCCTTTTGAAGCTCTTTGGAGAGCCTTAAAATGAATGCTCAACTTTCTCATTTCTCTCATACTTCATTGACTATCAGCTCTGTCCAATACTATGTACATCTCTGTTCCTTACTTTCTTTCTTAGATAGAATTATACCCTAAACTTCTTTCTTCTTCATGCCAGCTATTTATATAACACCCAGCTCTAATTTACATAGAATTTCAAACTCTTTTCTGTCTATCATTTCTTGTTCATCTCTGTTTCTATATTTTCAATGGTTTAGACTATTTCTCCTAAAGCATCTTCCACTTTACACATTCTTTCTATGAGAACTTACAAAGAGGAAGGCCATCTTAGAATAATTATTAGTCTGTGCAAGTTAGATATTTGGTCCATGTTTTTCATGATCCAATTCATTCCGTGCAACATGCCAGGTAATTGCAACTAAACTAATTCTTCAAATATGATGCTGTGTTATTAATAAATATTTTTGGCTTGAATGAAGCTCAAACTGACAAAATTCTTAACCTTGCAACAAGTTTCTATAGTCTTCAACATCACAATTTTAATCATAACTTCAACTATGAATCTCCTCTGGTAAATTTCTCATTCTATGATAACTTTTCTGTTCAGAGCACTTCTGATGATTATGTTATCTACAGATTGACTCCATGTGGAATTATTTCAAATAGATTCAATGCAAATTTAGTGACTATCAAAAAGTCTTATATTGATCAACATTCTTTCCCCCCCAGGATATAAATAAATTCTTTAGATGCCAAAGAGACATATCTTGAAGTTTCTTCTACTGATGGCCAGTTTGATCAACCCAAATATAAGATAGTTCTGTTCCTATCTCATTTGTAAAATATTACACTTATTAAATAAGGTTTATCAAAATTTCACATGTTGTAAATACA
This sequence comes from Microtus oregoni, assembly GCF_018167655.1. Taxonomy (NCBI): domain Eukaryota; kingdom Metazoa; phylum Chordata; class Mammalia; order Rodentia; family Cricetidae; genus Microtus; species Microtus oregoni. The sequence continues at coordinate 26,993,808 of NW_024543083.1, read as the reverse complement.
TACTGTTCTCCCGAGATTATTTGAGAAATGAGCATCTGCAAAATAGGTGAGAGTTTTAGTGATCATTAAGCTTTGTCTGGGGAATTCCAGTTGTTGGTTGCAATAGAGACATTGCAAGACTCCTCCAGGGTAAAGAAACCACAGAATCAAATCATCAGCAACCAACAGACAGAACAAAAGTTCCTCAGAAACACAAGAATGTGGTTCTGCTATTTTACTAATTTGTTTGTTTGTTTTAGAATGGGATCTTAGGCTCTCTTGTTGTCTGCCAAGAGAAACCAGTTAGAAGAATATATAAAAGTTTAAAGCCCTGGTCTCTATTGTGAAAAATCATTGCCTCATTAGTGTATGGATGTGATGTGTGTTCGCACAGTAGGCTTGTTTATTGTGACAATGGTTATGTGTGAAGCCTGTCTGTCCTAATTGCAACTTAGCAGTAAGTTGCAACGTAGCTAATAAAACGTCTGTCTATTTGTTGTTTTTACAAAATTCTCTTTTGATTGACAAATCCTCTGTTTCAAATGAGGACTCTGAGAGTAAACGGGCACAGGCCAGAAGAACTGTACTCATCTAAGAACAGCCGTTGCTGTGTGCAGGAAAACACAAAGAGCCTCTACCTTGTCCGCCAGCAAAACGTTTATGTGTTAGATAAAAGTATTGTTCTGAATATCACCGCCCCAATTAAATAAGGGAAGAGAAAACCTGGCAATTTAAAAAAATATATACTGAGAATATAAGTACCATAACTCAACATGTTTTATAAATGTTAGAGACCTAATGAATTTGATTAAAGCAGTTTAATTAAGGTTTGGTCGGCACTGTTACAGCCCCCTTCCAGACAAAATAGCTCAGCGAACAGGTAGTACATCCCCAGTGAACTGTGAATATCAAAGTCGGGGAAAATTCCTCATTTTAATGAGCTGCATTTTCTGAGCCCAGACCTCTCCCCTGACAGGGTGGCTGCAGGAGGCAAAAATGAAAGTAGTTGTTGTCCTTTGAGACTTTCTGAAGCTAAATGCTGTGAATGCCAGAAATTAGAGTCGTGGTGCTGAGATGCGCTGTGTCTGCTCTGGCTTGTGCGTGCCCTTGGGCTGAAAATTGTTGTTAAAGGAAAAAGCTCAACAATTAAGAGTATGTTCATATTTTATGTATATTTATAAGACTATTATCATTACTCGGACTATGAGGATAATAAAGTACTCCAGGTCATTATTTACGAATGAATGATGTAAATTTGCAAGAAATAAATGTCTATCTGTTCCAGATATTGAATGATAAATTTGCTAAAATGAACCATTTTATTTTTCATTTGTGGTTTAAATAAGGTTCTTGAGGAGCACACAGGAGTAAATAAATTAGTGTGATAATTATTATTGGGGAACATTTTTTTTATTTAAGTTCCTTTTTCAAGGTGATGTACTAAATGCTTATCTTAGTACTTTGTTTTATAAACGAGGTCAAATCTACATAAAGACATTTATTTGAACTAATAATACTATATAGTAGTCTTCTGTTAATTAACAATTAGATTACTAATATAACCAGAATGGGAAAATTTATACTTAAATCACTAAAAATCTCACATAATTGAAAAGAATGTTAATTTCTGATCCAATACATACAGTTGAAAATGCCCTTCTATTATTTTAAAGATATACATACATCAGGAGTTGGGGTTACCTATTTTACCAATTATTTGAAACCATTATGCATAAAATCAAAGAAAAAGAAAACCTAGTATTATTCATATAATATTTGAATGTTCAATTTCTTAGTCTTAATTTACATGTAAAAACTAGTACAAAACACCACAAAATAATATTTGCTGGCAAAGAAGTAGAAAGCTTAAGAAATTATACTGATTTCCATAACATTTCCACAAAATTAGGAGGAAAACTATGATCCAAAGAAATGTATTCCCAAAGAAATCAGTATAATTACCTAAGTTAGTTAAAGAACCACCTAGGGCTTCTGGATTGGCTCCAAGAAACTCTTCAGACCTAGGACAGGAGTTCATTGCCACCGTTAGAGGGGAAAAAGCTACAGTGATTTATAGCTTCTAGCCTTAAAAATATGGTGTTTGATAGCAGTTAGAAGGGAATCCTTAACTAAAGCTGATTTTCCATACAGAAGTTTGTCGTCTCTGAATATCAAAGTACTCTTAATTGTAGGCAATGTTAGCATAATGATTTGAAATAAGCAACCACGCACTGAAATTAATGTGTGCTACTGTGAATTTGAACAAAGTACAGGAAATCCCACTTTAATTATACCCATTCTGTCTTCTTTTCTTCTTTTTCTTTTGTCTTTTTACATTTCAAGAATGTATTCTTTTCTTCCCTTTTTCTTGTTTTCCAAAACCAAAGGGCAGCACACGTAATTACAAACTCCTGGGTTATCTCCCAAACTAGGCCGGCAGATTAGCACTCACAAACACAGCATTCCATATTGGCAGAATGGAGTGGCCACTCCAGGAAGGCCTGTTCTATAGTCCACAGTTGGCTTTCATTGGGCCACTGAAATCACCATCATTGGATTGTGTGCTTATTAACAGGACAGCTATGAAGGTAAAAGCCTGCCACATTTTCCATAAAAGACCCAGTATGCACCCATTTAGAAAACTGATTTATTATATATAGATTGAAAATTATTCAGCCACACACAGTTTGGCTGCACATAAACAGGGTTAATAAGCTCATGAAAGTTTACCTCACAGTATCTTGTTCCTAGCTTTGGGGATACTATTTTGTCTATGATTGGTGCAGGAGCAGTCATAATTTTTGATGTCATATTTGCAAGCAAGGCATGTGTGTCTGTTCTTGATATGTGTTTTATACTGTATGACAATGTTAATAAAATGAGCCATTATACTGTTCACTATACTTCAAAGAAGGAAAGCTCAGCATTAGTGGCCATCAAAAAGCACATAGAATTAAGTGAATTAGTGTAATAGATAGCACTGAAAGACACAACCTTAGCAAGGAAAAAAAAGATTATTTTTCTCTTGGATAAGGAAAGAAGTAATGAATGATTGATATAAAACAAAGACATACATAATTTTCTTCTCTTAATTTGTAAGACATAATATGTACTTAGCTTTAAGATTTTAATATATTTTATGTTACTTTATAAAAATACTCAGCACACTTCAATAAATGCATAGTTGTTAGATGAGTAAATATGGAGAATTTTATGTAGGGCATTAATTGACATTAAGAACAACTAACCCTGTAAAATTAGACATTTTATTGGTTAATACTGGTACATTCAAATTAATTTTTAAATATGGAGTTCAAAATAAAATATTTGAAATCTCTCATTTATTTTTTTGGTCTTTTAAAGAAATCTCTGTGATGGAAGTATTTCTTATTGTTTGATTACAGTGACCTCTGTTCCCTCTCAATAACGATTATTTTAGATATTTGTAAATTCTTTGTGTTTGACTCCTTGTCTTTTTCTTTATTAATTCTTTTACTGTCTCTTCCTACAAAAATTATTAACTGTTATTTTTGCCATTTTAAAGATTGACCATATCAATATTCCTTTGGAAATATAAACAGGGTATTTTTCTCACGACCTTGCAACCTATTGCCTAATATTTCTTCGTGACTTGAGTATATAATAATGCATAATATAATTATACAAGTAGTACAAACTTTCTCAAATAAAAAAAAATATATCAGACAGCATGGGAGAAAAGGAGGGCAGAGTTAGGGAGACGCCATGGAGCCGCTGCCAGAGTCAGACATGCCAAAACTTTAGTCCATAAGCCACAGCCACGTGGTGATACACAGATTATTAGAAATGGGTTAAATTAATATAAGAGTTAGTCAATAAGAAGCTAGAGCTAATGGGCCAAGCAATGATTTAATTAATACAGTTTCTCTGTGAGTATTTTGGGTCTAAGCTAGCCAGGCACCAGGAACCAACAAGCGGCCCTTTATACAACAGGCTGCTACTTTCCTTCTGCCTCTTCTGTAGTACTCTCAGATCTTAAAGAGATTGGAACTGATAACGATGTTTAGGACTGAGAGTTCATCGATCTCTTAATCTCTACTTTAACTTATTCTAACATTCTTCAAATTGTGATTGTAACTACATAGTCTTTAACTGAAACTTTCCTTATTTATTCTAACACACATATGTGCTCTCATGCACACAGAGGGAGAGAGAGAGAGAGAGAGAGAGAGAGAGAGAGAGAGAGAGAGAGAACAAAGGGGGAAAAAGAGAAACATAAAAAGAGATTTATAATTTAGTAGTTTTTGATGAACAAAAAAGACAGAGAGAAATCATAAGAGTCTTTAATATTGCAAAACTGAAGCTGTGGTTCCAGTTCAAGATTTCATGTGATACTCATGCACAGAATGTATGAAGGAAATGTTTAAACTTAAGGAGAATTTGTGGACCCACAAGGTAGCTCTGCAGATATCTTGAGATCCATCCATGGTACCCATATGTCACTAGTAGTTCTCTGATCTGTGCAGATGTCATGGCACGTGCACACATTATGCATGTGCACACACACAATAAATAATTGTCTGCAATAAAAGTAGTTAAGTGTATTTGTGGGCAAGTATTTATATGCTTCTTATTCTGGAAGAATGAAAACAACTTTATTAGTCTGAGGAAGAGATTGTAGTCATTCATTTGCTTCTAATGACCAATAATGTTAGATTTAATTCATTTTTTAAAGTGCAGCTTTTATGCGATAGATGGAATTGGCTATAGAAGCAAGAGCGAGAGAGAAGGCACCAGAATTAAAACAGCTGTTATAGTCTATTCAACAAGTTAGGGATACAGATGGCTACTTCTTCTCTCCAAAATTGTAGCAAATATAGAAAATTCAAAGACTTTATAGCTTTTTTTTTTCATTTGCAATAGTTCTTTTTGAAAGCAATGAGTTGAGGCATTTAAATAGCACAATGTAAAATTAAAGTAAAATTGGCAAAGTTAGAATGAGATTAGCTACTTATTTTAAGTAAGAAACTTCTCTCTGTCTCTCTGTCTCTGTCTCTCTTATGCGTGTGTAGGTGTGTGGGTGTGTATTTGTGGGTGTGTATGTATGTTGTCCATTTAAATAAAATGAGTACAAGGAATGTACCATTATTTTGCCTGTGAAGAAAGAGCACAGTGATGCTTCTAGAGAAAAAAGGAAAAGAATCATTTACAACCTCTAGGAAGAAAATGGTCATATGTGCAGAAGCCAGTTAAACACATACTACAATGGATGTGAGAGAAGCTAAAGTGGTACCATCTACAATCTTGATGACAAAAAAAAAAAAACAAACTCATTGGAGTGTGCAGAGGAGAGTGAGCTGAGATGGGGCTTCAGAGGAGGGTTGCAGAATGAAAATGATGGTCACCATGTTAAAACAAAAGAAGAGAAAGCTACAATGAAGTTTGGGGTGAAGAGGTTTTAATAAGAAGGCAGCAGAAAACAGAATCTTGGAGGGTAAAGATGGAGTTGCAACAACTCCTTTCATAAGAAGAAGTTTCATGCAAAATCTAAAGGAGACAGATGAGAATGGGAGGAGGAGATGTTGCAACCCTAGGTGAAGGAATTGCTAAGAGGCAGGAAAACAACAGCCTTCAAGTGACTTAACAGGCATGCCAAGCACAAAGGACATAAGGGGCAAACAAGGAATGGCGACTAGGGCAAAGTTGGGATGTAAGGAATTAAAGGAGAAGAGGAGCTTAGAGCATCCTTGCAGAACTGCATAAATATGGGAGAACTTCAGGGCCTCCTGCTCTGCTATGAGAATGAAAAGGGAAGAATGTGCTCTCAAGTAAGGGCTCCAATTAAAGGATGAAGAAGCAAAAGCTCACGAGTGGAAAACAGTCTCAAGAAGTCTCCAGTGTGAAGGGCTTTGAAGAAAAGCAAGATCTGACAGCTGCTAACTAAAAGCCTTTTGAGATCTGTCCAAGTGTTGTTCAAAGGGATGTGTGGGGGGGAGGGGGATATGTTGTCCTTCTGACACAATGGGAAAGGAAGCGTTGACAGTGGTGTTTCTACAGTGCAAGGGTGCTCAACACTGGGGCTACAGAACACAGACTATAAGGGTTTCCCCTCACCCCTCAAAATCTGTCTTCAAAAGCTAGTTGGAACCCATGAAGATAGATATCCCTGGCTGCATTTGGACCACTAAGAGAAATCGCAGAGGGGGCTATATGAGGAAACTGGCAAGGATGGTTTTCACATTCATAATAAGCATTGTGTTTTCAGGTGAGCAGAATTGCAGTGCACCTGCAAAGAAATGCGAACAAGACAAGGTTCCCTCCTCATTAAACTTTTTTGAAAAAGAAAAGACAGTCTGGTCTACTGGGTTAGTTCCAGGACAGGCACCAAAGCTACACAGAGAAACCTTGTCTTAAAAAACTGAACAAAAAAAAAGAAATAAAGAAAGAAGAAAGAAAGAAAGAAAGAAAGAAAAGAAGCAGAAGACATGATGCTGTGTGTGGGGGTATGTATACATATGTATCTATGTACGTATGTATGTTGGGAAAGACTGTTCATTCCTTTTCTGTCTGCCCAGATTCAAAATACTCACATTGAAACTATATTAATTCCAATACTGTTTGGCCAATAAATTAACCCATTTCTATTGTTTTATATATTACCACGAGGCTCATGACCTACCTGCAAGTTTCCAGCTGGTGGTTTGTGTCTTTCTCCTCTGGCAGCTTCATGGTGTCCCCTGATTCTGCCTTCTCTCTCTCTCTCTCTCTCTCTCTCTCTCTATATATATATATATATATATATATATATATATATATATATATATATATCTTCAAGCCTGGCTATATTTTGTTAACCAATTGGCTGAAAACAGCTTCTTTATTAACCAATAAAGGCAACAACACATATATAGAAGATTTCCCACACCATACGCATGTATATATGCATATGTGTATGTGTGCATATATATATTGCTTAGTGTATCATTCATCTGAATTTTTATGTTTTGTTTACATCTTTTAAATGCATAAAATCTTTGTTGAGAAAGAAAGGAAGTGTATGGACTCTTAGCATCCAGGCACAACTTTCAAAGAAATCCCTCTTTATGGTGTGGTGACCTGTCTTCCTGTGATGAAAGAACAAGTTACTTCAGAGCTCCCTCAGGCTGAAGAATGTTAGTGAAACCAGAGGGAAACCCACTTCCTATGGAACTTCTTAGTCGTTAGAGAAGCTATAATGTACATAATCACACATTTCTTGCATATGTGTCAGATATCTATGGAGCATATATATGTATGTGTATATGTTTTCTAATCTACACAGAGCTGTCCATACTTTAATGCTACTATTCTATATGCTAAAATATATATTGTGTGATACCAGTCATTTCAGGTGTTTTATAATGTATCTGTGAGTGTATTTGTGTCAATGAATATATTGGGATCTGTGAATATCAGGACATTGGTACTCTAACATTTAACATGTGAATTTGATAGGCTACTGTTTGGTCTATAGCATCCAATATCACAGAAAACAGAGCCAGTTATCAAAAAATTTTCTTTTGCTTTACTTTGTTTTATTTGCTTGTTTGGTTTTGCCAGTATTACTGGGGCACAGTGCTTTGACTTCTACTAGAGAGTAGATGGCAAACAAATGTAAACAGAATAAGTTGGAATTGCAGATAATCATGTCGTGTTTCATAAGTTAGCAGTGATGAACCTGTGTAGGTTCGGGGGAACATGTGGTACAAATGTATTTCCTCATATTCTGGTGGTTTAACATCCATAAATTCCTGGGACAATAATAAGAGCTTTAAATTTGCAATTCTGAAAAATAAGCGTAAGAATTGCAATGAATTCTCGTTTAATTGAACCAGGCTTAAAAACATGATTAACTAGTAATATAGTAGAGCCCTCAAATGTGCTTTTATAGACATAGACTTGAGGGCTGGAAATATGGCCCAGCAAACAAAAACTCTTTCTGCTCCTGGTGAGAACTCATGCTCTGATCATAACACCCACATGTTTGCTCACAAACATTTGTAACCGGAGCTCCAGGAAATATAATCTCTTGTGGCCTCCACAAACTCTTGCATAAACCATGTTCACATATACTCATGCGGGTAAACATACTTTCAAATAAATAAAATAAGTAATTTAATTTTGCGATAGCATACTTTTATCCAATTATATTTCTATCCCTATTCCTCCCAGATCATCCTCACCTTCCTATTTAACCAAAATTCATGTTCTTTCTCTCTCTTTTTTTCTCAAATAAAATAAAGTAAAGATCAGAACACAAAAGCTAATTGATTTCTTTTAATCCATAAATAGATGACCTGTCATAATAGTCACAATGATTTACTGATGTAAATAAAAAATTAAAGTAGAAAATTTCCATTGTCTTCTGTTCCATTCAAACAACTCCCAAACACATGCGCTTTTGTTTGGGTTTTATACATAACTAATTGGCCTTTAACACTCTTTCTGTATGACGTGTTTTACATTTCTGTTTAATAATTTTCTTATGCATAACGAATTTTCAAACATAACAAATGAGGGACTCTTTGGGGTCTGTCTAATAGCAACAGGTAAGTATTCACTTAATCACCAACACATCCTAATATCTAAGCTTGGTCCAATGTTTTAAAGGCCTGGGAAGCAGTTACAACACTATGGAATGGTTCACTGAAACTGTTCCACCTCCTGTCATACATTGTGGACAAACTTTATGAATGTGATAGACATTATTTAATGTCTTAAGTAAAAGAGGTGTTTGGAAAACTCCCAGAAAATACCACACTATATTATATATTGTGGCAAATTCATTTATCAATGATGCCATCAACCCCTAAAGAGGAAAGTCCTTGGACAGTCAATACAGGCTCAGTTTACCTTTTCATTTGATTACTTTTTTGAGTCCTACATATTTTTTTTTTAAAAAAAAATAAGCCCTCTGCCAGTCTTTACTTTCCCCACACTGCTCTTCTTGGAATATCCTGTTTTTTAAACTTGTAGCGTGAATAATGTGTAGAAGGCTACTGTATTACACAGTGATGTGCTGGAAGAATATCTCTTTCTTGAACATTGTGCAAAATAGGAAAACAGAACAAATGCACACGTGAAAGAAAGACATCTTACAAACAAATGTAAGCAAATAAAAGCTTGCAAAAAGAAGTCAAAATCCACAGGCACAAGGAGAGAACAAGAGGTATAAAACTCAATGACACTGCGGTGAAGGTGAAAATCAGCGGCATATAATATAGCCCTCCTGATCCTGAATATGTTTTAATTTAAATTAGAGTAAAAAGCCTGCTGTTAAGTAAGGACAAGTCTTAGAACTCAGTAGAAATGATATTATTTTTAGCATATCTTGTGGAAGAAAGCAAGGTAATAGCTCTGAGTTCAATGAAGTTAAATAAAGTTTTTTAATGACTAACATAAAATACTATGCAATTTAATATTGTCATTTAAGTGTAGCAATTTTGCCTAAACTTAAAACATATATAAATGAAATTTATAAATTACATGTGAAACTTCTTTATTGAAATGAAGGAGCTTGGGTAAGCATATTTTTAAGTTCATCGATATAAAAGTGAGTCATAAAAAGCTGTTAAGAGAAATAATCTGACTATATTGAACTCTGCAATGCAGTATTTCCACAGTATAATTTTAACTAGAAGGTGTGTTAAAAATATTGTTTACACAAAATATTTCCTTTTCAAATATATTCATCCTGAATTTAGAACCAGTGGTAATGTTAGGTTGTTTTAGATTAGCCCTATACACTTGGACTTATTAATGAGATAAATGTAGAAGTAATCGAGAAAATTAGAAAAGAATAATAGTTATTTTTATTATGCAGGTCTTTTTTATTGTTGCAATAACCTTTAGTCTTTCTAGGGCTTGCAGCTGGTTATGTTCATATATAGATCGCTTTATTTGAAGGTACTCGTAGGAAAACAGCCTCTCTAGAGGTAATTTTTGATTAAAAAAAAAAGAATTCTAATGTTGAGGTGGACCATAGAGACTAACCTTCTGCATGACCCTCCCCCACAAAAAGATAATTAAAGCTTTTTACATGAAGAAAACAGAGATGCTTACTGAATGTTTATTCTGTGCATGCCACTATTCCAGATGTGTTCACAGATGTTCATGTTGAATTGCGGTAGCAGTAGAAAGTTAATCTTTAACAATGCTTGATTGTAGACAAGTTTACTGAGACTGTGAGTGCTGAAGCTCTGAGACAAGCCTTCAATCCAAATTGATATGGAAGTCAAATATTAATTTATATTCCTTCCCTTGAAGTAAAAAGTGTTTACATGCAAATCATTCTGCTAGAAGACCCACTCTTGTCCCCATCTCCAAGTTTCGTACCAGCTTTAACTGCCTCAAAATTTCAAGGTCATGACAGAGTTCTGTTTTTATCTGTTGGCCATTGATATAACATGGGTTGTTTCTCCCCACCAAAAAAAAAAAAAAACCAACTAAAATACTAATACTTACAATGTCAAAGAACAACTCCATTTAGTGAACTTACTCTTGACTTGGGTAGTTCCATAAATTAGGTTAGGTTTGATTCTTTGACTAGTGCCATTTGAAGAAGAAATTTATAGTCAGCAGCACACAGAAAAGGCTGAGTGGAGGCAGAGAGATGATGACCATCTGCAAAAATATAGCTCAGAAACAACAAACTCTGAATGTATTTTGACCTTGAATTTTCCTCATGTGAAAATACAATGTAATGTTTAGACCACCAGGTCTGTGGTTCTTTGATACGGTACCACTAGCAAACTAAGGCAGTTACCACCCTTCAGAAACACACCTTTCCTCTCTCACTAGCATTTTGAGGTTATTTTATGTTGGGAAGCATAGTGTGTAGTATCTGCTGAATAGCTGAATAGAAGATGCTAAGTGATCTTCTTGCATCAATCATTTCATTATCCCTGTTAGAAGTACAAGCTGTGGAGCTGCCGGGCCTGCACTTAACTCTGGGCTCTGGTAGCTTGGCAGCCTCTACCATGTCCTCTAAATCACTTTCTTGTACCCTAAAGTACTCTGGAATCCTTTGGAGCACTCCAGTTCATTTAAAGCACCCATCTTTAACTATATATTTTCAGCCAAGTTATAATTTGGCAAAAGTAAGATGTTGGTCATTTTTTAAATCGTTTGTTTTTCTCACCTTTCTGCCATTAAGTTTCCTTTTCTTATCATTCACCAAAATCCTGTTTGTGAAGAAGCCAGAAAATGTGCCTCCATGAACTCTGCTTTCCCAACAGATTTTTCCATTTTCCTTTAGTGAAGCTTGGTGATTCTTTCCAGCGACATAGGCACACATGCTTACTGTACACTCTTCACAGGTATCCAGGTAAGGACATGGATACAAACTATTTGAGGTTGTAAAACATGATAGCCACATACAGTAGCTTGTCTCATGACGTAGAACATTGGGGCTTATCGATTCTTTGCTGATATCACATAGAGATACAATAGTCCCGCATTTATCCAGCATCAACAATAGACATGTGTTTTCCAGATTGTCTAAATGACTCAGGGAGTACAGCGGCATATTTCTTAAGCTTGTCATCCTGAATTTGATTCCTAGAACCTATGAGAGGAGGAGAAAACAGGCTCCTAAAGGTTACCCTCTGACATTTACACACATGTTATAGCATGCATAAGTGTACAGACTTACATATACACATGCACACATACAAATAATGATTATTTTTGAAGTGTACTAGAAGGGAAAGATTGTAAGAGCCAGAGCATCAGACAGTTGATAGTGAGACTATGTCTCTTAATAACGCCAGAAGCAAACCCTGTAAAGTCTCATCAATGTGAGCCCCTAACATGAAAAAGATAACAATAGACTTGTCAATCTGCATGGGTAAGACCACAAGCCTCAACTCTACAAAACAACCACAGGAAATTAAGGAGTGCTGAGAATAGGATAACGAGTCTTCCCTAGGGATGAGCATACCAATTGGTGCCCAGTATCAAATGGTCAGCCCCGAAAACATCAAATGAAGCCTGAACAGGTCATAGTAATCAGTAGATACATATATGCACATACATGTATGCATGGGATGACAATGAAAATTGAAGCAATGCATTTGAAAGAGGGCACATGGGAGGGTTATTTAGAGGGGAAAAGGAGATAGGATATAACTGCATTATAATCTCCAAAGTACAAGAAATAAATTTTTAAACGACAAAAAATTGGGAAACTTTTTTTTTCATAGAATTCTTAGAGTTAGAAGTTCAAGATCAAGGTGAGAAATGGCTTCAATTCCCCCAGTGTCTCTAGTGCATCCATACAGCCTACTGAGCATGTGCATCCTGGGACTCCTTCTTAAACTTGAAACAGCATTCTACATTAGTGCCCAAAGTGCTAGGAGCCTCCACATCCAGTCTAAACTTATTTATTTAAAGGACTATACCCAGACAGAAACACATTGACAAATATACCTTCAACCTCTAAATTGTGGAAGAGGAGTGTAATTCAGCCCAAGACAGCTGCAAAAAGGCATTTCTAACATTTCTCGACTTTAATGCTAATCAGTCTTAAGTTACGCTGTGTGGAGGATAGTCCAAATTTGAAATATTTCTTGGAATTCTACATATAAGGACACAAGCCACAGTGTAACACATACCAAGCCTGCAATTTTAACAGTCAAACATGTGGTCCCACAGGTGTAGCTAGGGTTTTTCAGAGCTGATGGTAACATAAAAATAAAGATATGAGGCATGCTATAATTACATTTTTACTCCTTTGTTCTTTGGCCAAAAATGAAATTTCAAACTCAGACATTAATCTCTTTATTTCAAATTCAAATTTTATATTTCTAGAATTCACGCTTAAGTACACGGTATTTATATGATTTCCACCACTCTCCCTCCTCAGTTCTTTCCATGTCTCTCCACCGTGGCTCAAAGGCTGAACAACTGGTTAGGACTTTGGGTAACGCTCTTCCTTGACAATTACAACAATTTATCTCTTAAGGGTAAATTATATTATACATCAAAAAATTTAGGCTCAAGTTAAAACTTGCCTTACTAGCCCAATATTAGATGAAGTTTATCTTTGGGAGAGTAGTAAATTGATAATGAGATAAAATAAGAACGATAACTTTTACAAAATGACATTTTAACGGACAGCACATTAAAATTAAGTCATTAAAAATTGAATCCCCAGTAGGCAGCTTAATCATTATAATTAAAGCAAGTAGTTTAAGTAAAGATTAACCCAATTGGTAATGATGCTTTGAATGCTCTATGTTTTATGATAAGCACAATCAATGAATTCTTCAAATAAGTGCATTGTATTTTTTAAAAATTTCTTGCTTATAGTCAATATATTTTTAAATATTAGTAATAATAAGGACATGCTTTTGAACATAATGATGAGCACAGTCTCATTAATTCAGAAATTCACTCTGCAGCCATTTGGTGTACTCTGAATGCTTTGGCCGATGCAAGGGTAGTAGAAAGGTTATCAATTACTGCAGACTCTCTGGAAATATGCAAAAGGAACATATTGCTTTGTGTAGGTATCACTGACCCAGAATGTCCCATTTCAAGACGGTGGTGTCTTAAACGGGCTAATTAATATAATGTAGTGTGTAAAGGTTATCAATTACTGCAGGTTTTAGTAAAGACATTTTGCTTCCCCGCGATACTGATGAAAACACTGTACATATTGCCAGACACTTTCACCTGTGGAACTAAAATCTCTGACACCAGATAAATGGAATCGGCCTTTTCCCTTGCGCTGGGTAAATATTTAAGCACTCCAGACCGCTTTCACTCGCAAACTTAGGCTGACGTTCGCTGACCTCAATGATCTCCTCCAATTACAAAAATTATCACAGCTAAGCAGATACAAACATAAAGGTTAAAATAGTCTATTCATTTACATCTGAATTTATAATAGCATTAATGCATTAATGCACTACCTAAGTAAACAATGATGTTGCACGGAGTAGTTATCATTTATCATAATGTATGTATTATAAATGTAATTATACCCAAATCAAAATTAGTATGTGGATTATTGAATGATTGTTTGCAAAGTAAGAAGTTTGAAGTAAAATTACAATGATGATATTTGCTATGCTATTGTTGGAATAGTTATGCCTCTAAAAAAATTTCAATACTATAAAAAACATAAAAATGTGAGGTAGACTAGGCTTTGATGAGAATGTGAGAGCCGAATGCTTTATCAGGTGGCCCCACCCTTTCCTTGATGTCTGCTCTTCATGTATTAGAGAATTATTACTAGAAATGTAATATCCCGTTAAGACAGAGCTCCCTACATTAGCAATGGTTCATCATACTATCGATTGTGAAAATCCTTTTGTATAGTTAAGACTATCAGATTCTTCCTAAGTTTGGGGGCTGAGGGTAAAGTTTAACTGGTGTGGAGAGCTACCGTGAACTTAATCCAAAAAAAGTACTGAGGAGGAAAAGTGTGTGTGATGACTCTCAGTAACCAGACAATACTACAAGATTAATATTGCAAGCCAGGTAAATGTTATGTTTAGCATTTTAAGCTCCTATTATATAACTCTAGTAATCATTGATTTTTCTACCACTCCTTCTATGTCATTGAACATGTGTTATTACAGATTTGGCAAAGACAGAACATTTTAGTGACAAACATTGAATATAAATACTTCATGCTTCCAGGTTTCACTGACACATGCTTGTTCGAACAAACAAACAAACAAACACAAACCTCCAAAGAAATCCTTGCCTGTTTTGCAACTGCATGTGTCACTGAAAACCTTATCTTCTCAAACCAATGTCAACATGATAACATGCTCCTACCTTTACTAACTGAAAACCAGTCCTAAGTAACATAATTGATTTTTAAAATGGCAGTAAATTAAATCTCAGTACAATTTTATTTTACCTCTCCAAAACTGTACCTCTAACATTCTGCTTAAAGCATGACTGCTCTTTCCATTCTATCCTACAGTTACTGGAGCCTCTGCGTTTCTTGCACTTTAGTATTGATGAATCTACTTTTTAAAAATTTCCCCAAGTCAAGTGCATTGAATGCTTCCCCATTTTCTGTAATGGCGTAAACGAATGCAGACAGATTGTAAATATATATATATACACACATACATACATACAGCTTTAATGGCGAAATAGACTTACAGAACCACCGTTCCTCCGGAGACCAGGAAAGGAGAAGAAGCGGCTGGGAGCATGCTCGCCAAATTTATAGGCAAACATTAGCCCGAGGTGAACACGCCCCCTAAGGGGCGGGACTTATCCCTACAATTTTCTATGTTAAACTCTAAACCCAAAGCAATGAAATTCGAAGTGGATATTTGAGTGGCCAATAGCTATGAGGGTAGAGTGTTCACAAATGAGAGTGATCACCATTCAGAATGGACTTCAGGGAGATGCCTCTCATTCCAACCTGCCAGAGCACAGTGAAGTTCAGTGGTGCAAATCCCAGAAACCTATATCAACAGGTGGCTATGCTGGCACTTTGACCCCAGACTGCAGCTTCAGCAACAGTCAGAAATAAATCTGCACTTGTAAACTGCAAAGTTCAGGGAATCTTGTAATATCAGCCTGAGCTAATATATCACAGCACCCGCATTCCTGAATGAAGAAATGGCTTTTGTGAATAAAAGCTTTGTTGCTTGAATAAAGCCAAGTCCTTCAGTCCTTGAAAGCTAAGGTGTAACTGCATTTAACCTGTAAGAGCTCCTAAGCTTTCTATCAAATGAAAAATGTTCATGTTTAGTCGCGTTATTATGGTCCTCTTGGGGACTGACAAAATAAAGGAAGGCACAGTAAATAATACCTGACAAAGAGCACACTACAAGGTATCAGAATATCAGGCACAGCACTGACGAATGTGTGTGATACACTTCTCCATTTTACAGATGACTTACCTGACAATTTCCCTCTGATATCTCACCTTGACATCATGTAATCTCATGTGAATTGCCTCAGTTCTTCCATGTGTAATTTGATATGAAGAAGTAGTGATGTTTATATTGACTTATACTATACTATATTAATAACTATTCTACTCCAAATAATGAGTACTAGGATAAATAGGAAATAACATTACTCATAAGACATTTGCTTTCATTGGTGACATGACAGAATTTTTTTTAAGGATTAACCCTCAGAGTTTGTATCCTGAAAAGCAACAACGAGACCCATAGCACAGCTTGGTAATTTCAATGACATGGAAGGTTGAAGAAGACAGATCCCAATTTTAAGGCCTACTTGGGCAACAGAGTATATGCAAGGCTAGTTCAAGCAATGTAGGGAGATCTTTTTTCAAAATAAATCTGAAGGGGGGCTACAAATATATTTTATTAGTAGGTTGCTTGCCTAGAATATTTTACATATTAGGTGTAAACTCCAGTACATAGCCCCCACAACACACATACACAAAGAAATACTCAAAGTAAATATGGACAAATTCCTTCATTAATCCTTGGACACATCTAGGAGTAACTGGGTGTGGTTATATGGTTTCTATCCAGAGGTAAATCTATAATAATTTTTCATTATTACTAGAAACTAGGCAGAGAATCTGTTCTTGTTTTTTCCACTCTCCAGCCTAGGTATACCATTGCCTGGGGGTAGTTAAGAGTTCAGCCTTTGCCTTTGTCTCCATAAAGCAAACTGCATGTCTCCCTCTCTTGTCTCTATTTCTCCTCTTCTAAGAACAATTGAGTTTATTGAGCTATCTCAAAAGAAAAAAAAATCACAAATGAAAATCCACTCCAAATCTTGTATAATGATAGCAAACATCAGTTTTACAGAGGCCAGTCATCAAATTTCATGACCCTCAATAGTAGAAATATGTTGACTTGGTTCAGTGTGACTCTGCCCATACATTGAGCTGATACTATTTGGAGCTGGTTAGAGTTTATATACACTGTATATGATCAAAAGTCCCTCAACCTCTTTTCATAATTGGATACGTCCTCCATTTTCATTCTGAGTAAAACTGTAATGATAAGAATTCTTGCTAATGCCTCACAGAAACACAATAATTAAGTTTCAGAATTTAGATGGCCAGCCATATTTTTTAAATTTGAGAATTTATTGGTATCTAATTTTACCACATAAACCAAAATTTATTCATGTAAAATTCTATACTAGAAGTCCATACAAGACCAGCATTAACCATATAAATTTTCAATATTTCACATATATTTTATTTCCTTTGACTTATTATAGCTAAGTAATAAACCCATTACAATAATCTTTGTCTTCTATGTTCATATTTAAATGTAGTCTCATCACTCTCCTTTGTCTATAAAGCCAAATAGCATTTCCTCTTTCTTAATAAGTGCAAGTCTTTATCTGTAAAAAGAACACTCTTGTTATCTATATTTATTTTATTGTAGATAAATATCACTAACTAGAATTAGGTAAAGTGATAGCAAGTACATTTTTTTTTATTGTGCCATATGAGTATCTACATCATTCATGTTGTTGCAATGAGTTCTCATTCTGTATCTCATGAATTTCTCCCTGCCATCTGAGGCCATGCAGCTTTATGCATGTTCTGCAGTGTGCTTCCCGTCCTGTTTTAGATACAGGTCAATACCAATCCACAGTTCTTAAGCAATTAAATATTGTGAAGTTATTTGATTTCTACAATTCTTCTAGTGTAATATCTGTATTTACAATGCTCAAGAAGAAAAGAAAGTCTGGATTTTTTTTTCTTTTTTTTTTTTTTATTGAGAAAAGGGAAAAAAAAACAAGTTTCCACATGCTCCCAGCCTCCCATTCCCCCCCCTCCTCCCACCCTTCTCCCCCTCCCCCTACTCCTCTCCCCATCCCTTTCGTTCACCTTCCTGGATTTTTTTTTAACCATGAATAAAACAGGTCCAGCTAAGGAAGAAAATATTTGACTTAGCCTTTTTATGTGTAATGAGAATTAGATGCTTTCCTGTTGGTTTACTAGAGAATAACAGATACTTTCAGTGTAAGCTCTGCTGACCTGATGTAGATTTTAAACATGAACTATTGAATCTCTAACAGCCAGCAGAACACCAAGCATATAGTTCATCTTCTTACATAATAAAGAAGGTTACATGTCATTGTGTTCATGCAAAAAAAAAAACCAAACAAACAAAAAGAAATCCTGGATGCCCAAAATGTTCACTATTATTGCCAATACCAAATGATAAAGATAGTGGGAAGCCTTTCTGAAAGAGAAAAATGGACTGGAAACAGCTGTCTTTCGATGAACTCATCAATTTTTCACAGGAATATTAAAAAACCAAATATGGTAGTCATTATATTGATAAGATAGTAAGTCTTAGGTTATTTGGGGAAGGAGTGTAGTAAGTCTTAGGTTATTTGGGGAAGGAGTGTTGACTGAGGTTTTCTGTTCTACCCAGTTCCCGCAATAGTTGAGTCCCAAAGATATTACACAGAGGGCTACATTAGTTATAAATTGATTGACCCATTCGCTTAGGCTTCTTATTAACTCTTATAATTTTTATTAGCCCATTATGCTTGTCTATGCTAGCCACGTGGCTCGGTACTTTATTCAGCAAGGCAGTCACATCTTGCTTTTTCTGTGGCTGGGCTAGGACTACAGAATAGGACTTCCTTCCTATTCTCACTGACCCGCCTCTACTTCCTATCTTGTTGTCCCACCTATATATACTTCCTGCCTGGCTACTGGCCAATCAGCATTTATTTAAAATATAATTGACAGAATACAGACCATTGTCCCACACCAAAGGAGGAAACATGTAGGTAGTTGTAGAAGAAACAACGTCTTAATATTCTTGATTAACACGGAGTTCCTTGCAAAGTAACATAAGTAGAATTAGGTAATATTTAAAATATTTTGCATAGGGGTTGGAGATTTCTCGTGGTTAGGCACTGTCTGCTCTTCCATCCACTGATTTTAAATTCTGAGTTCTCATAGGGTACCTCACTATTGTCTGTTAACTCCAGTTCCAGACGATCTGATATTCTCTTCAGGCTTCAGAGAATAACATGCATGCAGTAAATATGGAGACACATATGCAGACAAAACACTCATACACATAAAATAAAAACTTCACAATAAACAGTTTTGAAGTTAGACTATGTTTTCAAATCTTAACACAGATATTTTTCTATTTGTTTAGACAGAGTAAATAACTCATCTTGCAGTCAATGAAATTGAAATAATGAGGTCAGGCATGACAGCATATGTCTGTAATCTCAACACTTGAGGTTCAGAGGAGGGAAGGTTTTGAGCCTAAGTTCAGCTTTCTGTATATGTGAGAACTTGTCTCAAAAAAGTAAATTAAAAGAAATAAAAATATTAAAATATTTGTCTGAGATGGCTTTGTTAGGGTTAAGTGACATTAAAACAGATTGTTTGATTTAGCCCGATGAGAGTTATCCAAGCAATATGTACAGAGAAATTCTGGGGTATATAAAGGTAATTTTAAAATAGTAGTTGATCTGAGCACCTGAGCAGAATTACTATTAGAGTCAAATTGTTTATGTTCTAGTCTCTTAGTATCTCATAACTAAGATAAAAATCACATAGCACTCTTCCAAATTTCTTTCACATCGTTTTAGTCAGCACATTTTTTTTTACTTATTTATAATTTATATGTATGAGTGTTTTGCCTGAATGTAAGTATGTACATACTATGCATGCCTGGAACAGACATCCAAAGTGTATGCTGAATCCCTTAGACTGTATATCACAGACAGTTTTTCTTTGTCGATAACTCCAGTCCCAAGCAAGAGCAGCAAACACTCTTAACCACTGAGCAGTCTCTCCAGCTCCTCAACATGACTTTTTAATAATGTTTTAAAGAACTTTTGAAGTCATTATTTATCATTTTCCCTTCTCTCTCCTCTCGCAAACCCCTTCCAAATAAATTACCTGATTTCTCTTTAATTGTCTCTCTTTTTTTTGTTTACACACACACACACACACACACACACACACTTTGCTTTGTCTGTATAATGCTACCTGTATGTATATGATCTCAGGGCTGAATATTTGCTATTTCGTAACAAACTAGATCTTCTTGTTCCATTTCAACTGAACCTCTTGTTATCTAGAAGTATTGTCATTTAAGTTAATCGTGATATCAACTCTAAAATGCCTCCAAAGTTTTTACTCTGCATTCATTCTGACTCAATCATAGTAAATCTGTGAGACATTAAGTGTATGCAATTGCTCTACTTCTCCAGTAAAAAAGTCAGACAATTGTGTTATTCGCAGACAAATTAGATGTGCTGCTTCCAAACTTTAGTTCCTTGGTCAGGTATAACCAGATAGGAGACTGACATTTTCTAATGTACTGGAATGATGTGATGTTTAAATAGCAAAGTCCATCGGGCTGACTGAGGATTGCCTAGGACCTGCTTGTTTGACCAGCTGAGAGATGACTGTGATAAACTTTGCTTGAGTGATTGAGCCCCTGTACCTAATGCACCAGGGAGGCTTGCTGTCCATCATGGGAGTCGAGAGCACATTTCTGCATGACCCCTCTGATTGGTTCCTTAACCCTATTCAGATACAATATTAGGTGCACACATTGCAGGGTACCAAATGTCCTTGTCAAAATTGCACCGATTTTAAATTTTTATATCATGATAAATATTGCAAAAGCAAAATCGCCATTCTTTTCGCGTTCTCCAGATATTTTGTTTTCCATCATTTCTAGTGTTTTTGAATAATGTGCAGTCTCCATTTTGTAGTAATAAATCTGCCTATTGTAGCATGATAACAATAGTTGCATGAGTTTTCAACTAATAAATATACTTTATAACTAAAGCACTACTCACAAACTGAATGACTTGCGAAGCAGATGAAGGGAGAACACTGGTGAGCAATGAAGGAAAGCTTATTCTATAATTCAAATGCTATTAATTTGTAAATAAGTAAAACTGGGAATAAATAACTGTAGATATCTTCATTTGTATTTAATAGTGAACTTTCTTTAACTTTCTTTTTTTTTTGGCATCTCTTTTCTGATGGTAAATGAAAGAGAGTCACATGAACCAAAGAAATACATGTTCTTGCCTAAATCTCTCATCTGACTCTATCTTGGGCAGGGGGAAGTCAGAAGTAAATGCAGGAGGATGGCATGTTTTACTGTTTTTAATTTCTAATTTTCATAGAATTTATTATTCTCTCTATCAGTTTTGAAGTACAAAAAATAAGTTTTTGGAGGCCAAGATGGCTTGAGAAGTAAACTGTTGACCTCCAAGTATAGTGACTTGTGCTTAATTCCAAGGAGATACATAGTGGAAAGAGAAAATAGACTCTTGCCTGGTTGCTTTATTTATTATTTTGTTTCATTTATGTGTCTGTGGTTGCCTGTGTGTGGTAAAGATGGGGACTGTGGATTAAATATGTAATAATTTAAAAATTAACAATCAGACTTTATGTAACTAAGAGATCTTATCTATAGTGTAATATTTATACCATATGTCTTTCTAATTGCAATAACACATATGCAAGGGGAATAATATATTAATACATCTTTGGCAACAAATTGCTAAGTAACTGTTTAGCAGTTCCAGAACAATATTCCTCTACACAACACGTAAAACCGCATTTGTACCCAGCCTATGTTTTTAAATATCAAACAGTATCAAATGGTTCTGTGACTTCAAAAGTGCTTACTATTAATTCCAAAATATAATAAGTCATAGGCTATTAAAATGACTTCACGAATAACTCTGGAGGCTAATCACCGAATCTGGACTACTGATTCAAAGTATTGCTTCTATTTAAATATGGCCATTGTTTCCACAGACTATGAATGATGTACGCATTCTAGCTGTTGGATAAAATATTTTATATTTATTAGTTATGGGTAACAATTTAAACATTCTCTGCCTTTATTAATTTATTCCATGTTTGTTTGATACTTCCTATTTTTTTAAATAATCTGTTATTGGTCAATTCACCTATTATTTAGTTTTTCCAGTATTTAAAATATTTTTGTTATGCTTAGTGTGTGTGTGTGTGTGTGTGTGTGTGTGTGTGTGTGTGTGTGTGTTGTGTGTGTATCTATGGACCAGTTTAAAAGTTTCATATTCTTGATCCTACCTGGAAAGGCAAAAATTGAAAATATGTAGACTATGAAAAGGTCCTGATAAGGGGGATGGAGCATCGGCTGAAAGTTGAAGCTAGCTGTTTTGCTTTCATAAGACCTTCTTTGGGACCCCAGAGGCCACATGGTAGTTCACAATACTCTAACTCCAGTGCCAAAAGGTTACTGCCCTCTTCTGGGACTGAGGGCACTGCACACATGTGATGTATATGTATACATGTAGGCAAAACACAACTATACAGAAGGTTAAAAATAGCTGTGTTGTTTTGCACATTTAGAATATCACATTTTAGAAACATGAAGTTCAGTGAACTGAGCTAAATATTCCTAGCTTCATAGATAACCAGTTTATATTATATAGAAAACAAAGCATATACCACTTTATTACTTCCGAACAAATATATTTTGCTTTTTAAGCAATATTTATAATAGATATTTGAAGATTACAAATAATTCTGAAAAATATCAACTTGACAATTCATCTAGTTCACAATTAAATATAATTTAAAATATTTATCTGAAATTTTCTGCATTTATTTTCACAGGACTAAATGATTTCTCTGTGTATAATTTATAGGTTTGGAAAAATAAATACATAAACTCACGTCTAAATATGTTTACAAATACATTACCTAATAATTGTGTGATATGTTTCATTGTGATAAATTATTTTCTGAGTTATTGTAACCATAAAATTTATTTACCATCAATATTGACTGTGAAAACACATAAGTATACTTACAGCCACAACTCTCTTTTTCTTGTGGAAACCATTCCTTCTTTTCCCAAACCATTTTTTTCCTTTCTATGCCCACTAGAATTGGAGGGTAAAGTTGCTGTTCTATTGACAAGATTCTAGTTTAGGACCCTGCAATGATTCACTTGGGTGTGGAATTATTTCCCTTGAAAAGCAACAAGGGAGTGCTAAGATGGTAAAGTAATAATTACTTCCTTCAGCGGCAATAGTTTAGGGAAAAGCCCAAAGACATATGGGCTGAATATTTAGCAGACAGTGATAATGGTGAGGTCATAGATATGACTCTGTGGAATGCTAGCCAAGCAGTATTGCCAGGAAAATTGATTGAAATCTTTGCCCAAAAGAAAAGAGAAAGGCAACTACAAATACCAGAGTTAGGGACTAAAATTAGGAGCCTCCAAAAGGAGCATATTAAGAAGGGTAAGGCTAAAACTAATTGATTTAGAAAACACCAAGGGGAAACTTAATAGGATTCTAAATGAGAGAGCAGAGTATCTAATAATGCACGGTAAGACCGAGTTTCCCTCCCATGGCAATAAAACAGATACTGTCTTGGCCTGCTAACTTAGAGGGAGAACACAATTGAGACTAATTAGGGAAATTAAGGGACAAAAAGGGCCCCACTCAAACCCCAGTGAAACAGGAACCAGCATTGTTCCTTATTACTCTTTCGGAGACACTGAGCACAGAAGCTTTTGTGTTATGTTTAAGTTTCTAGACTCCATTGATCATGATAGACTCCAATCTTCATCGCTCAAAGTGCTGTTTAGAGCTTTGTACGTTTGTGATATTTGAGTCTCTTCCCATGAATATAGTGTCGAGTTTGGGGCACAATGTAAACAAGCAATAAAGTGTTCTGAGGAAGCCAATGAATGGGGAATTGACTCCCTCCCTCTCTCTCTCTCTCTCTCTCTCTCTCTTTTCTGCTTAAAACTGCTAACATTTATACTATCATTTTCCTAACTTTCCACATAAAAATCAAAGTTCCTGACATTTTTGTTTTAAACAAAAACAGCCATTGATTTATGTTCCCCAAACTACCAACATATAGAAACTTTAAGGTAGTAAATATTACAGTACAAAAGCAAAGATCATTTACGTCAAAGAAAAACAACTTAGACTAATAAAAGATTTAAAAAAAAATAATGAAATGACTGAACTTAATGAGAGACAACAACTTACTAGGACCCAGTGGGCTGCCCGCTGCATTTAGTGTTGTTTTTTTAAAACTGAAGTATCTTTTTTGTTTAAAGGACTTGGGATCAAATTTTAGATCATCACACATTGAAGAAACAGCATTTGATCCGGACACTACTTATTTCTTAAAATCCTGGTAACAGTACATAATCTTCATTTTATTTTCATATAAAGAGTGACATTAAACCCTTGCTTGCCCAGATGATTAAATAAGAAATGTATAATGCACTTGGGAAACACTAATTATTATTTCTCCAGTTGTTCGTTATTTATTTTCTTAATGGCACTTATCCACTTTTAAATTTCCAAATTACAACTAGACGAGAATTTCATCTTTTTTGTATTCATTCACTTAATTTATTCTTTTGTGTAGACATACTTTAAAACCTATTTAACTGGGAATCTAGAAGTCACAACTTTATACAATATTAATACTTACAATATTAGTTTGACTGGTATTTTTTTTTCTATAACACTTCCATGGTTACAACTAACTCAGGGAAGCATAAACGCTCACAGGTCTGTGGGAAGAGAGTTTACAATAGATATTATCTAAAGTTCTACACATTTTTCTTTCCATTGAAACAGGGTTTTCCTAAGTAGCACTAGCAAGCCATATTTTTTTTAAGAGTTTTCAGTGGCTTTGAACTTGCAGTCCTCCTGGCCCAGCCTCAGTGCTGTGATTTCGGGGTGTTCTATGCCACACATCACAATACCACCACAGCTTCCTCCCAACAGCCAGTCCTTCAGAGTGGACTCATCATCCAGAAACAGATCTGAGTTTCTGAATGCTTATGGCAACTGGACTCTGAATGTGGGCAAGACACATTGGTGAAAATGTACTTTTCTGTGTTTTGGTGGCCCTTTGATATTAATACTTTTTCAGAAATAAGACTAAATGTCAGTTTGGCTCTACGTGTTGTTTTTTCTCCTCCTGCTCTCCTTTTCTATTCTCTACATTACTTAAAAGAAGGGAGCTACACATCCTTTATATAAAATGTTATATATAACTGTAAATAAAATATCATAGTCAGAATAGTTATGGGAAAACTTTCTCCTAAATGTAGTAATGCCAGGAAAATGTGAAGTCGAAACTCACACCACATTTAAAGGAGTTGATTTCATTTTATTAAGAAATATCATTGTTTCTCTTAAGCGATTTCCAGTAGTAATACTGGCTTGCAAGGACTCATCCTACATCTGTAGTTTCGTGTAATTTGTATCATTGTTTCATGCAACAGAATTCTGTTTGATTGGCTAGTTTCAGCCATAAACAATCATTTCTATTTCCATTACAATAGAAAGTTTCTAGAAACCATGATCTTAATATGTTTGTTTTTAAGATATATATAATTTACTTGTTTTTTTTTAATTTATTTATTTATTAAGGATTTCTGCCTCGTCCCCACAACCGCTTCCCATTTCCCTCCCCCTCCCCCGATCAAGTCCCCCCCCCCCTCATCTGCTCGAAGAGCAATCAGGGTTCCCTGGCCTGTGGGAAGCCCAAGGACTGCCCACCTCTATCCAGGTCTCCTAAGGTGAGCATTCAAACTGCCTAGGCTCCCACAAAGCCAGTACGTGCAGTAGGATCAAAAACCCACTGCAATTGTTCTTGAATTCTCAGTATTCCTCATTGTCCGCTATGTTCAGCTAGTCCGGATTTATCCCATGCTTTTTCAGACCTAGGCCAGCTGGCCTTGGTGAGATCCCAATAGAACATCCCCATTGTCTTATTACAAACAATGCTGCCATGAACATAGTATATGCTCAACTATGTTCATGGCAGCATTGTTTGTAATAGCCAGAACCTGGAAACAACCTAGATGCCCTTCAACGGAAGAATGGATGAAGAAAGTATGGAATATATACATATTAGAGTATTACTCAGCAGTAAAAAACAAGGACTTCTTGAATTTTGCATGCAAATGGATGGAAATAGAAAACACTATCCTGAGTGAGGTAAGCCAGACCCAAAAAGAGGAACATGGGATGTACTCACTCATATTTGGTTTCTAGCCATAAATAAAGGACATTGAGCCTATAATTCATGTTTCTAGAGAAGCTAAATAAGGTGAATCCAAAGACAAACAAATAGGCATCCTCAGGAATATTAACCTTCATCAGGCGATGAAAGGAGACAGAGACAGAGACCCACACGGGAGCACCGGACAGAAATCTCAAGGTCCAAATCAGGAGCAGAAGGAGACGGAGCACGAGCAAGGAACTCAGGACCACGAGGGGTGCACCCACACACTATAATTTACTTGTTTATGCATAAATTTTATTGAGAAAAGAATTTAATATTACTCTATGGTATTACTAATATAAATTACTATTGATCAAGAACATATTTGCATTACTTATAACTTTAAATTAAAGGCATTTCTTTGAGTATTTGTAAGCTTTGAACCTTTAATTCTTTAATACGCAAAAAATCATTAGTAGGTAATAGGTTTTTGAAAATGTACATAATCTTTTCTTTGCACTGATAAAAAGAAGACCCCAAACACTGTCTGGGCCTGTCAGGTCTGATAGGGAGCATGTTTGGTGGAGAATTCATTTCTCTCTCACTCAGGTTGCTTCTGTGCCACTGCAGGACTTGATGCCCATGGGGAGCAATCCCCCTGCCCACTGCTTTCCTTCACTTGGATCATACGGCCTCACTCCCTGTTTTAGATCCTCAAAGGCCTAAAACCACAAAAATCATTTTATTGACAGGTACTTTCAAGAATTTCAAGGATGTTATAAAATCAAAGGCTTAAATATGAAAGAAAACTCTTCATTCATACATATGCATTACATCTCACACAGTGGAATGTATGCCTTCCAAGAATAATCTGAGCAAAGGTGTTAACAGGTGCTCACATTGCGTTAACTAATCCTATCAGGGTGTTTTGTTTCTGTTCTTTGTGCGCATCATGCAATTCAACAAATGTGAATACCTGGGATAAAGAAGACAATGACTTAGTAACTGTCAAAAAATAAAAATACTTTTTGCTACCATCATTTTGTGATTAAAAAAAAAATCAAAGAAAATCCATTATTCTGCAATTTCTAGTACTTGCCAGAAGATCCTACCTATGTAGATTCAAGGCAGGCTACTGTCTGCTAAATGCTCCTTAACTCATCACTACAGTTTGAGCCATTAATCTAAATACCCTTAATGGATCCACTGATTTTTTTTTTCTTCCTCATGGATCTCAAGTTCTTATCTCTCACATAAGCAAGTCCTTTTTCTATCACAAGAAGAGAAGGAAGAAAAGGAGTAAAAAATAATGAAAATAAGTTCTTAATATATAAGAGACCACATCATTAAGGCAGGGGCAGGTGTCTGTCTCCTGGGACATTGTGCATCATTCTGACCTTCACTAAATGAAACAGAGAGACTCCCTTTTTACCTTGTGAAAAACAGAATCTCACAACACTCTCACATTCTAGGTATGCAGTGAGATAAAATATGAAAGATGATAGCTGATACAGAAATGCAACCTTGGAAGACAGGGGAAGTGCTGTCACGGGCAAATGAAGAGTTTAAGGCTGTGATTTTTAAGAAAGAAAGCAAGAGAGAGAAAGTGGGATGACCTTCCCCAGGTCAGTGTGGGGGTACATCGTGAAGGTGAAGGATTCTCTTTATAAAAGATGACAACTCATATGCTTCTATTTAATCTTAGTTTAAACATATTAAAAGACTTTTCATGGAATAACAATAATTGACAATATGAATTCACAGTGATATATATGAATAGTTAATTTATACAAAATACAGAGTGAACTTAAACATTGAAGTTAAATCTCATTAACTCAAGTTTTTCCCTACTAAGTGTCTACAACTAAGTAGAAAATATTGTTTCCTTTAGCGTTTTAAAAACTCCTTTTAGTCAACTTTAGTTTGGAAGTCAATAGTCTCCTATTAAACAATGAGACATACTAGACATAAAATTTTAACAAATTTTTAGAAGTAATTATATAAGACTAGTTTGTAAATACCTTTTTGTTGAATACTTAAACATCTATTAATGTTATTTGTTTCTTGAAGTAAAAATTGTTATTTTCCAAACAAAATTGATATTTTCATGTTTGTCTATCATATTTTTGTATATTTTTCTCTCCCTGAAATTTGTTCTGTGATTGACAATATTGATTTGAAATAAGAAACATAATCAAATTAATAATTATAAATTAAAACTCTGTGTCTACTTAGGTTGTTAGTATAATAAACATATAATTTAAAAAGACAATTAAATCTCCATGTACCAGAGAACTTTCATAATAGCTTTTACTCACATTATTGGAGAGAATTAGAGGACTCGGAAAATGTTTTAATGACATACATTATTAAATCTTGATCACATTTTTTTGCTTTTCTATATTTTAATGTTAGATACATAAAATCCAATTTACATCAACCTTCAAATAATATCATTCAGGATTCTGACAAAGACCTTTCTACAGAAATGTAGAATGTTCTTTCTACAGAGAAAACACAATAACATTTCAAAGTGGCATCCACCACAGGATAGCTCTTTGTTTTAAGGGATGTCGACCAAAGCTCACCAATTCTCTGGGCAAAAAAAAAGTCAGTGTAGATCAAAGTGCTTACAGGGAGGTTTTCATTGTGCAGGAACACCAGATAACTGTTCCATTTCAATTACTCTTTGATGAATAGCTATCATAGTGAAGTCATTTTCACAAAATACAGGAGGCTTGCATTACAAAGACATAATTTTTAAGAACAACCATTCATTTGTATTAATTTGGATAGATAGCTATGTTTAATTTTCATCACTGTGCTATATAGTTTGATTTAAGAAGTGTATGCCAGGCATATATGTTATTTTATTGCTTTAACAAAGATTTGGTTAGTGCCAGTCATGTGTTCCAAATCATAGTTATGATCTCTCATTTTTCAACTTTATGGCTGAAATGATAAACAAAGACAACAAATAAAAGCCAAAGAGAATTGAACTTGCCAGCACTGCCACCTTAATTCTCATAGATCCCATCTCTAATTGCCATGAAGGAACCATATGAAATGACAAGAGCGTGCAAGTTTCAGAATGAACATTACTTTCTCTAAAAGATATCTTCCCACTGGTTGTTTGTTCACACCATAGAAGATTTAAGAGTCTGTTTCTTGGACCTGGGAAGTATTGTAAGGGAAGAAGAGCCAACCTAGATGTGAGTTTCTGGGTTGTGTCTCCTGCACACATATGTAGGCTCACAGTAGAATTTAGGGAATATGTAAAGATAAACCCATTAATGAGAAGCACTTTATCATAACTTTAAAGCAAAAAAATGACAAACTCAAAATGATAGATACTGACTGAGGAAGCACTCCCTGTAGATTTATTTTCATCCTGGTTGTAGATGTTAATAAAAGATACCAGCCAGCTAGGGACCTGATGGCTCAGGACTTAAGAGCACTGGCTAATCTTGAACAGGACCTAGGTTTGCTCACTAGCACCTACACAGTGGATTACAACCATCTGAAACTCCAGTTTTAGGGGATCAGATACTCTCTTTTGGCCTTCTTGGGCTCTGTACTCTCATAAGGCAAAGGCATACATACAAGCAAACATGCATACACACGTGATAAAATTAATGTATCTTAAAAGAAGAACCTTGTTCTTGCAGAAGACACAGGTCCATCCCTAGCACCCACATAAGGCTCACAACTATCTATAACTCAGTGCCAGGTAATCTGGCTCCTATAATAATAACTCTAAAAAAATGCCAGCCCTCACGCAGAGGGATGAAGCAGTATTCTGGTGGGTACCTTCTGTCTCCCACATTCCATATTTAATGAGTTTCTTGAGACAAGGCTTATCTTTAGCTTTGGAGTCTGTCCTGTAACTACTCTGTAGACCAGGCTGGCCTCAAACTCACAGAGATCTGCCTGCCTCCTCCTCCTCCTGAGTGCTGGGATTAAAGGAATGCATCACATGAGCCCAACCTCATTCATATATATATATATATATATATATATATATATATATATATATATTTAAAGACCATTGAATATTGTTTTTTCCTGTTTTTTTCAAATACCCTTATTCTAATCTACTTTTCTTCTCTCCATCTTCTTTAGTAGTTCTATACTTTCATCCTCAGATGAAGCCACACCTCCCATATATTTCCCATCCTTCCCTTCAAGGCACGTGTCCTACAATCTCCTCCTTTGCAGCCAGCCCCTGTGATATTTTTCTTTGCATGCCTGGATTACATCAGTCTAGCAGTCTAGTCCCATACTTTTGCTTACAAATTTCATCTTCTTTACATCCTGGAATTTTATTGTCCTTGTGTTTATGCATCACCTTTTCATTGTCTGTTTACTGGCTGAGGAGCAGTCAGATTGCTTCCATTCCCTGGGTAGTATGAATAATGATTGACAATAGACATGTCTGAGTGAATTCCTGTGGCATAAGCTGTCGAGTCCTTTGTGCATGTGACAAGGAGTTATATCTCTAAGTCATGCTGAAGCTGCTGGAAGAAAACATAAGCAGAATGCTACAAGATAGAGGCGTAGGAAATAGCTTTCTGAATAGGACTACCATTACTCGTGTGTTAAATCCTATTTGACAAATGGGACCTTATAAAACTAAAAAGCTTCCTTAAAGCAAAGGAAATAATCAACTGAAAAGGAAAGACCTCGGAATTGGTGATGGTATTCTCCACTTATACATCTACTAGAGGATTTACTTCCAAAACAAGCAAAGAACTCAAAAAGAAAAATCAAGAAAACAGATGAATCAATTAATTGATCTAAATAGTGTTATCCAAAGAAGACATCAAAATTGTTAAGAAATACCAAAAATAATGTGTAACACCCTTAGAAATTGCAAATTAAAACTACTTGGAGACTTCACCATACCCCATCAGGATGGCTAAGACCTAGAAAACAATGAGTAACAACTGCTGTTGAGGATGGAGGGAAAGGGAACGTCTCATTCACTCTGAGAAAGGTTCTGCTGCAGCCCTACGAAAATCAGTGTAGAGAATCCTCAAAAGGCTAAAAGGAGATCTGACTTATGACACAGCTAAGCACTTTTCCAAAGTCTAACAACCAGGAAAC
The DNA here is from genome assembly GCF_018167655.1 of Microtus oregoni. Classification (NCBI taxonomy): domain Eukaryota; kingdom Metazoa; phylum Chordata; class Mammalia; order Rodentia; family Cricetidae; genus Microtus; species Microtus oregoni. Next base: position 26,962,739 of record NW_024543083.1, on the reverse strand, counting down.
AGCCTTAAAGAAATTAGCCTTGGAAACACCTGGAAATTCAAATAACAGAACCAATTCCAGAAGATCTCAAGGTCTACACATAAATATTCTGATATTCAAAACAACATTTTAATCCCAAAGCTCTACTTTTATATCTCAAGCATTCTGGATAAGCAATATACAAACTCTGGTAAACTTTGATTCTAAAATTCATGAAGCTTGATTTTCTTTTTTAAATAATATTTTCTGAAAACTTTTCCATTTTTGAATCTTATAGAACTGAACTAAATTGCTACAACTATAGTGGCACTTCAATTAAACGTTAATAGTAACAGTTAAGTTGTTTTAATTCCATGTATTGATCAAAACTCATAAAAATTTTATATCATAAACTCTATAAGCATAATAGCAGAAGATTACCAGAGATGGAGTATTCATAATCAGCTATAAGTTAGAATGAAAATTGATCTAAATTTTTATACCATAATAGCATTATAATTAAGAGTTAATTTATCTCAAGTGCCTAATTATGTTTAGTGTCATTCAAGTAATATAAAAAAGAAAAAGATCGTGCTGTGTGTGTTCGTTCATGCACATGAGTATGTATACGTGTGTGTGCACATGCATGTACTCATTTGCAAGCAGGCATAAAAAAATGCAGATGTGTATATCCCAAGTAAACTGTCAAGAGTCTTCTCTGTGGATATAGAAATTGAACATGATTATTAGAATTTGGAAACAGACATTCTTACTTGGTGTGGGAAGTCCTTCGGTCTATGTGTTGTTTTTATCAGTTAATTAATAAAGAAACTGTCTTGTGCCAGTGCAGGAAATAGATCTAGGCAGGGAAAACTAAACTGAATGCTGGGAGAAAGAAGGAGTGAGAAGCCATGTAACCCTACCAGAGACAGATGCAGAAACTTTAGCCGACAAGCCACAGCCATGTGGCAATACACAAATTAACAAAAATCGGTTAAATTAATATGTAAGAGTTAGACAATAAGAAGCTAGAGCTAATGGGCCAAGCAGTGATTCATATAATATAGTTTCTGTGTGATTATTTTGGTTCTGAGTAGCCAGGATGTACAAGCAGCCTTCTTATAGCACTTACCAGCTGATGTTACTGTAGAAATCATATACATAAAAGTCAAATAATCCTACACGTTGACTGTATAAAGTAACAGACAGAAAAAGGACTAGGAAGCTACATTCAATAGCCTTATATATAAAGCCACAAATGGTGAACATAAATTTCTTTTGTATGGATTTATTTGACAGTCCATTCTTAAGAACTGCTGCACGGATCCTCTCAAACTAGGTGATTGAACTGGTATCTTACGACTTGTGTTTTTGCCTGGGTTCTAAATTAAATGACATACTGAGGCCGTCTTGAAGTTTTGATGCTATTTTTATGTGTTTGGCCTCTACTGTGCATTGTTCTGCATAAACAGACTGTGCTAATGCATTTGACCAAAAGTTATAGTTCAAATAATTCTGAGATTGTCTCTGCTTCTGTGCAAATAGTGATAGCCTCAGGTGACTGTATGCACCACTAAATATTACTAGCAAAAGCCCTTGTGTTATTAACTTTTCAAAAAATAATATTTGCTTTCAGGTCCAGTATATTCAAAAACATAAAAAATGCACTACTTCATATTTAATTGACCACAGGGTTAGTTCACATTGGCAAAATCTGAATTATAGGAGACTTTAAAAAAAAATACCACTTCTTTTCCCTCGTGCAGGCCCCTAATAGATTATTAAAGAAAATGAATATGAGTTCTTTGTTATGAATCCTGCTGAAATATTGTCTGTGAGTACATGCCATAGAGATACCTTTTAGGTAAGGTCATTGCAAAATACATTTTTCCAGAACTTAGCAATTAAATGCTGAGACCTTTCTATTACTCAAAATCTAAACATTTGCTTCCTTTTAAACAAATCAAAAAATCTTTTCAGTCTCTTGGAATGGGGAGATGATTGAGTTGGTGAGGTGTTACTATGTAGCCTAATACATAGTATTATAGTATATATATAATATAATATATGTTCCACAAAATCCACATGAAAAGGCAGGGTGTTACAGCATCCTTCCGTACTCTAGTATTGGTGCCAGTCTCACAGACTCAGCTCCTGTTTCAGTTAGAGCCCGAGTCTGAAACAAGAAAGCAGAGAGGGATACAGAACAGCACAAAATGTCCATCTCCAGCTTCCGTGTGCAGACATGGATATGTGTGTTTACCCTTCATTTATGCTAAACAGTGTGATTTCAACCTATAGCTTACAGCAAAAATGCACAAATAATACACCATATTACATTTTGTTCTAAAAGTGACAAAAGAACATATCAGTCGTTTTCACACTTCAAATTTTATTTAATTCACAACACACACCCAGACACCAAGTTAGTCATTTATAATTTTAAGTTGAATTTTCTTGAGAGCTTCATATATGAGTTTTATATCAACAATACTCCTCCCCTTCCCTTTCCAACAATTTCCATATTCCTCCCTCTCTCCTAAATTAATGATCTATTTTTCTTTAAGTATTATTGTTACATACATAAACATACTCATACATAACTGTCTATACAATTAACTGAGTTCACTTAGTCTTGCACATATGTATGTATGTCCAACTGTGATCACTTGGAATTTGAAGACTTATTTGGGAGGCAGGCTCAGGTAGAAACGGATTTTACCCTTCTCAGCTACTATTGATGACCGAGAGTACTTCATTTAGGGGTCCTATCTTGTGGAGCAACTCCCATCCACTTTGGTATGTCAGCTGATACTGTCATTGTGCAAATTATGTGCAGGCAAACATATTGTTGAATGCTTATGCGTGCATTTTCCCTGTAGTGCCTTAGGCGGAAAGTGTAGTAGTATATGTCCTGGCCCTCTTACACTTAAGATTTTTATACTGTCACTCCTGAGTTGTTCCCTGACCTTTAGTTATGATGATTGCATTGCAGTTATTTCAACTGAAGGTGGGCAGCATGCTAACACTTGTTCTCTGCATTTTAAGAATGTGTGGATCTCTGTAGTAGTCTCCATCCATTGCAAAGACAGGTTTCTTTGATGAGAGATGGAGAATCTTTCCAATACCTATATTTACCTGTGGGTATACGTGTAAGGTGGGTATATGAGCAAGTGTTTAGAATACAGTTAAAATTTACATTCGTTAATTATAATAATTAGGGATTATTTTGAAATATTTGTTTTATTGTACAGGAGGAGAGCTAGACCTGATTCTCTGCCTAGGTGTGCCTCTAGAGTCCAGGTTCTTCTAAGCAATATGGAGTTGGTTGGGTTCATAGAACTAAAAATAAATCCCCTCCCATCAAGCAGGCAAGAAGTACAATCAGACAGATGTTGGCCACACTGAAGACAGATTATGTTGCTGGGCTAGCTAATGTTGTAGTTTGTAGAATTTACAGTTGGTTAGGACTACTGATTTCTTCTCTCCATTAAAAACAATTCATTTAAACTGATCTGTTATTCATCAAGGTGCTTGTTTTTCTCAATGAAATGTTTTATTTAATATTCATGCTTACTCTTTACTGTTATATTAACAATACCATGCATGAGTCCCTAATTCCCATGAATTATCACAGTTTCAGTAGTTATCAATAAATCACTTTAAGTACATTGCTCTTTTTGAGCTCTAGAACATGCACACACACACACACACACACACACACACACACACACACACACAGTGAGAGAGAGAGAGAGAGAGAGAGAGAGAGAGAGAGAGAGAGAGAGAGAGCAAAATCAGCAATATAGTCAGCATTGCTCTTCAGAAATGAAGTCGGAACTTAAAACAGATTCTAGGTCCCAAGCTCCCTCTGGCCTTATAGTTCTGTTTGAAGCCATCCACTCACTTAAAACTTCTCAACTCATTCTATGATGTCAAATTGCTACTTGTTCAAAAGACGTGAATGTTGATCATGAACAAGATGATGAGATTATAAGTACTCTTCTTCTTAATGTGAGAAGTCTTGTTATTTTGAAAAATCCATGCTTTTGTTGAATCATAATGCCTTTCCTGGTAGCAATTACACTGCAAAACAATATTTTCCCTGCTAAAACTTTAAAAGTACCTATTTAAAAGTGGTTATGACCCCCTATTGCCACACTTAAACAATTTTAAAGCAGGTCATTTCAATTTCATAAATTGAATGTGCTCCAAGTTTTCCTAAGCCCAGTCTGTCCTTTCCTATTGCTCCTACCAAATTGGGAAGAAATTTTGCTTCCTCCATTGCAGCTCCAGTGCAGTGTTCTTTTAAACTGAACTTATCTTCTGTGCTCCTGGGAGGGAGCGCAAGATGTGATAAGATAAAAGAAATGAAGCTTGCAGTTATCTTTCTAATCCTCATGCCTGGGATTCCTTTCAAAGAGTGTGTTTGCTCTTATCTCAGGGGAAATTCCTCTTCCCTTGGACTACAAGGATCTGCCAAAGTATTTTAGAAAACACGGTACACCAACCATTAAGATAACAAAAAGCATCTGTCTTTTGAGAGGCCCTTATGTAGAATAATATATCAAATATATTTATGTATTCTTTTAGCCTGATTCAAGACCCCTGCTACTCTCCCAAAGACAATGTGTCAAGGGAGAACAAAGGAAATTTTCTTCTAGATGCTCAAAAGATTGTCTGCGGTAGACATTCCATCATGATTTCATCATGACTTCAGGCTCTCAGGCTTCATTTTCTATGGTCCAAAGTGATTGCCAATACAATATCAATAGACGGAGCTGCCTCTAACCTGTTATTCCATTAGACTCTTAGATTCCATTAGAAATCTCTTTTTTTATTTTTTTAATTTATTTACTAAAGATTTCTGCCTCCTCTCCACCACCGCCTCCCATTTCCCTCCCCCTCCCCCGATCAAGTCTCCCTCCCTTGTCAGCCCAAAGAGCAATCAGGGTTCCCTGCCTTGTGGGAAGTCCAAGGACCACCCACCTCCATCCAGGTCTAGTAAGGTGAGCATCCAAACTGCATAGGCTCCCACAAAGCCAGTATGTGCAGTAGGATCAAAAACCCATTGCCATTGTTCTTGAGTTCTCAGTAGTCCTCATTGTCTGCTATGTTCAGCGAGTCCGAAACAAAAATATATAGTAAAAACTAGTACATGAGTTAACATGAATGCAAATATTTCTCACAAAAATGAATTTCACTACACAAAAAAATGTTATAGAAAGATTTAAAATTATGCATAATCTGGTGTCCTTAAAAAGAGTCTTGAAATAAATATCATATCACCCAAATAGAAATAGTTTTTAAATAGCCGTTTAAAAAGTATACAGAACTTAATATCTCCTCAACTATGTAGGCAGAGTTACTGTAATTTCAAGGACAGAGTATTTATATGTCCCTGTGTGTTTGTGTTCATACATGTATGAATCTCTGTGGGTGCCTTTTAATTCTGAGCGTGATAATAATAAAACATGTCACAGCTGGACTCCATTTCTGTCCTAGTCACTGAAAGGCTTGTAGCAAATTGAAGTAGCTTTTCATTTCTCAATAGTCGCATTCATGTTATCTTAGGGAGATTAACTTAATATCACATGCATATGTAGAAGCCAATATTCCTGAAATTTTTTTCTTTTAGATTTACAAATATATTTCCTATCAATTCACACCACAATTACTAGAATTAATTGAAAACTTTGAAGGAATTGTGGAAAAAAAAAACATCCAAATAAACTCCTCTGTTTTCTTCCACTTTCACAGGAAAAGGATATAGAAAAAAAAAAAAAAGCTGTCTTTTTTGACAGTGAGTGAACAGGCCACCCCATTTAGTCGAAAGGGAGAGTTCATACACCTTTACTATGAGTGCTAACAGCCAGCTACTGAAATAGCTCTAGTAACTTCAAATGGAATTTCTTTGAAGAGGGCCCTGCCTTCTTCTTGCTACACCACAACCAGAATTGATTCTCTTAAATATAATTTGGAGATATTGATGTGTTCACTACTGCATTGTTTAGACTTCATTTTAGTACATTATCCTGGCCGATTTCACATTAATTGGTATTTCGTTTTACCCCTGGCTGTGGGATTTTAAAAATTACACCTCAATTTATATGCAAATGTTGAGCCAAGATTATAAGAATGGTTCTAAATTCCACTCTTCTTTTTAGAACTTCCTCAAAATATAACATTCAAATTACATGTACTAAAATTTGCATAAGAAATAGCTCTATTTGTACATTTATTTTTTGAGAGAAGGTCTCTTTCTATGTTGCTCAGGCCAGTCTCAAGCCCAGGGGCTCAGATAAACAATACTTCCATCTTATTTTTCAAAGTAGCTGAGATTACAGGCACATACCACCATCCTGGATGTTATTTACACTTAAACTTATTCTAATTGATGGACAAAGAAGTTAAAATTGCATAGTATATTAATGAAGTCTAGGGTGAGGTATCAGCACACATTGATTATATTATAAGTACATCTGATTAAATAATCTGTGTTAAGTTAAAAAAAAACAAAAATCTTTTACTATAGTATATTGCACTATAGTCCACTGCTCTTATTTTATTATCATGCGACAGCACAACAGAATTTCTGCTCCTACTTAGTACTGAAAAATCAGCTTCCCCACTGCTTCCACTTGCTTTAGGTTCTAGTAAGCAATTTTTAATATCTCAAGCTCTGGAAGATCAACCATTTATATTGCGTGTAGGACCTTTCTATGTGTGCCTGTTTTCACTTGACATGGATCATCATTTTCATCTTTGTTGTCAAATACCACATGACCTCATTCATTTTATGACTAATATTAATTGAATGACTGAACCATTTTTTCTTTATCTATCCATAAGAGAATGGTATAGCTAAATTATTCTCATTCCTTGGCTTCTTTAACTAGGACTACATAAGGGATGAGAGGGCAGTTACCTTATCAACAGATTGTTGTCTTTCTTTTGGATATATATCTGCTAGGGGGAATTGTTCTGGATCATTCAGTGTGTGAGTGTGTGTGTGTGTGTGTGTGTGTGTGTGTGTGTGTGTGTTTAAGAATGCAGTAGATGTTCTCATTGTATTCAGAATCACCAAAAGCTTCTGCTTCTCTCACTTATACCTTCTTAAAAGAATTGCAAAAATGCACCACTCTTCTTGGATGGGTAATGTTCTTTTCAAAAGAATATTTAAAATTATCAGAAATTTGGACCAAAAATGAAAGCATACAAATAAAAGCTCTGCTTTCTGCCCATTTAATGGAATGGGCAGAAAGTGACCCATGAATATAGTTATGAAAAATAGTATCTTAGAAATCAAATTATTATCAGTAACAAAAGTAGTTTGGGAAAATATACAGGTTGCACCAGTGGGTTTATGCTAAGGTTACTTTAAAGCAAGATACTATTAAAAACCTTTTTAAAAGTTGCTGTATGCTCTACAGTCTACCGTTGGCATGTACTTTCTTTGTCAGGTCACTGCCAGCTCTTCCTTTACTTACTAAATAGTCACCAAACACAAAAATAAAGGAGAATGGGCCCCAGCGTTATGAGAGGGAAAATGAAGTTGGGCAATTTTTAATACAGCATTATCTATGCAATAGGAAGGGAAGGAAGGCTCTTGGACCATCCAGAGAAGAATATAAACAGCTTTAATGGCAAAGGTCTCTGGCCCTAAAAACTCAATAAAGAAGTGAGAAATTCATTAAAGGGCTAGCACACATACACTAATGTTTGGCAGTGTTTACCAGCTGACAATTGGAAAACTACAAACTCATTTGGAAGACACTTACAGAGGTTAGGTAAAAGCATAAAATGACAAACAATCAATATTTACTGAACAAAAGTGCTATGTTTAAAACAGTTAAAAGTAGTAAAGTTTAAAACAAATGGTATATATTGAATTTTTATTATATAATTCTATATCATATAAATTTTATTATGATATATAGTAGTAGTATTTGATATAATTTTCATTGCCAAATACTTAAGTATTGATGTGTTCACTACTGCATTGTTTAGGCTTACTTTTAGTTTTTGACGAGCAACCCTGACAAACTTGTTGTTTTGTAAAAGACTGAACTGAACCTCTATGAAATATACAAACAGGAAGAGAACTTCTGTACAACAAGCAATATTTTTAAGAAGAAAACTCAAGTATATGTTTGTGAACAGACTTCTGTTGTATTATGGAACTCTTAAATAAACTACACACTTGCATGTATATATTACAAAACATTTAGACACAACTTACAGTGCTATGGGAAGAGAGTGTGAGCTTCACCAGCTTTCTACATTGAAATGCTCAAGAAAATAATAAGAGGAGGAAAATATGTTTACAGAAAGAAAAAAGACAATTAGCCAAGAAAAGCATGACTAATGTACAGAACAGCTCACTATAATCACAGCTGGCATACCTTGTATTTTGTATGTGCTTCTGTGCATGTTTATGTTTAAACTTGGTTAAAAGCCTTGTGTTGACTGATGTTTCTGTTCTGCCAGGTCCTTGTTCTTCCCAGTTCCCACAATTGTTAAGTCTCCCTAGTGTTGGCATAAAGGCATGTGCCACCACACACAACTACTCTCTTTTTATCTTTTTTCTCCCAAGCCTACATATATTTTTAAACCAAGTAAATCATTTACAGTTTCTTTTGTCTTTGAATCTATCTTTACCATATATCTTTCTCTTTTTCTGACCACATGAGTCTTTAATTTTCTAAACAATATGGAGAGGATTAAAGCCCTGGCTTTGATGGCTAAATCCAGCCCATTTCAGTGCTTTCTGAGATTCCAGCCTCAAGGAGGAGGTACTGGCTACAGCTGGGTTTATTGTCACAACTCTATGACATTTCAAGGTCCCTGCCAGCAAGCAAGCTGCAACAGTATGCTTACAAACCACATTCAAATGTTCTGTAGCTGGACCTCCTGCATGAAAAAGTGAGAGTTTGTGTTGGCAGGACATCCCAGAAAGCCAGCATTTTAAAATGATGTATCTTTTTTTCCTGCTACAGCTGAAAATCAGAAAGCATGCAGTCAGCTTTTCATCAACACCATTTAATTTTTTCATGACAGAACCTCTTAAAAGAGCTGCAAGGTTTTGCAGCTAAAGCTGAGTCAGGAAGCCTCTCTTAAATGAGAGTGCTTTCTTGCCTCTAGCAAGCAGAGCAGACCTGAGAAATTGCTGCTACCAAGAAGCCATGCTTTACTCTATTCTTTTCTGTCTTCCCAAGCTCCTTCAGGCTTTAAGTGGATGTAGTTGTCCACATGAGCGCCATTTGTTATGGGGTTTCTGTCCTGCCCAGTTCCCACAATTGTTAAGTCCCAAAGAAAATCACACAGATGTCTACATTAACTATAAACTGATTGGCCCATTAGCTCAAGTTTCTTATTAACTTTTATGATTTATATAGCCCATTATTTTTATCTGTGTTATCCATGTAGTTAAGTACATTATTCAGCGGGGCAGTCACATTTGCATCTTCTGTGTCTGGGCTGGGACTGTGTCCTCTTCCCAGAATTTTCCTGTTCTCCTTGACCTGGCTCTACTTCCTGACTGGGTGGCAGGCCTATACTTCCTGCATGACTATTGACAAATCAACATTTATTTAAAATATAATTGACAGAATATAGACAATTGTCCCACACCAGTTTTGGAAGAAAGAATGGAAAAGGGAAAGGGTAAAAGAAAGAACATGAGAGGTACTTGAAAAATATTTAAAGTATTAAGCAATAACCCATGAATTCGTCTATTTTTTAATTATATTTGTCTCAAACATAAAACAAACATTCATAGGAAAGCATATGTACTCTCTTGCCATCTCAAGTAGAACACAAATTCTCAATGGCTGGGTTTTACCAAGTTTACAAAAGTATCTGTCCCTAGAAGAACAGTGGTTTCATAGATGTTCAACCAGCCACACTGAATGGTAATCCATATATTATTTCTCTTTATCTTACAGTCAACAGTGGGAATCGTATTGTTTTCCTGACTTGTAACTTACTTAACTAAAGCTCAGAAAGATTTTGTTCATTCTTTATGTTCAATTGTGAGACAGATAATTGAGCCACGTCCAATTAATATAAAAACCCATTTTGTGTATTTTTGGAATATTTACTTTTCTTCAAGTTTTTAACTGATTCTGATATGTCAGAAACATTAAGAGCGGTGTGTGTGTGTGTGTGTGTGTGTGTGTGTGTGTGTGTGTGTGTTTGTTCATTTGAACTGGTGTAACAAACTGCCATTTGTTCAGCAGCTCATGAACAGCAGGAATTTATTTCTCAAGTTCTAGAGATGGGAAATCACAGTATAAGTAGGTAGCAGTATCCAATGAGTGCTTGCTGTAGGGTTTTTCAGTGATTCCTTCTAAGCAGGATCTTTTCCAAGTTAATGGGAAAATTGGATTTCTCATGTCTGTTTCATAAATACCGTCACTAATGGCTCTAATCTAATGAGGAACTCCCATGACCAGCCCATAGCCTACTGGTTACATGTGACAAAGAACAGGTATGAGCAAGGCCCCAAAGCAAGTTCATTAACTTATGTAAAACATTATGAAACTTTATTATTATTATTTTTTGGAATGCAATTATGTGGTCCTCAATCATGGAGATTGTAGATTTCAATGTTGTGTTGCAATATCAAAAGATTAGGTACATCAGAAATCCTTTTAAATGACCCATTTTTAACTAGAGTTGGATCACCCTGAGATTTTGAGATATGTAGGTGAAACAGAAAGCACACATATTGAAGCCATATTAGGTTAGATTCTCTGAAATATTTTAAAATTTTAAACTTGTGGCTCACATTTCAGTTATTAAAGGAAAATACATTCTAAAATATCAATTGCCAATATAACATTTTACTTTTTAAAAAAATAACACAGATGGTATTATTAAAGTTATAATATTTATATCTTCTCCATTTCATCATATAATAGTAGCTGCAGAAAATAATTGTAAGAAATCTTATTCACTAAAATCATCATGGTAAGAATGATCAATTGGTAAGAAACAGAAATAGGACTTATATAGTCATTGTGCTTTTAATATGCTGGGCAAGTCAATTTATTATCTCCTTCCATCGTAAGCACAAATAAAGGTATTTTCTTGGCGGGTTTCTCTTGTATATGAGATAACAAACTGCTCCTGTGAATTTAACACAGGCTATTGAAAAACACTAAATTAAATGCTTTTATAAAAGTAATAAATACAGACGCCCAGACCTATCTATATATAATCATCATATTCTATTTGCTAACTTTCTGATTGGCTGTAATTACCTGTGCTAAATGAATATTAAGATTAATGGTTGGTATATTAGTATAATTCTTAGAAGCGATACAGTGAATCATAGTTAATTTATTTTGTGATAAACACTGGGCTTCTAAACACTCAATTTCAACATTTATTTTATATCTGTCACTTAAAGTTTTGTAATAAATCCAATTCAGAAATAGTCGCAGAAGTAAGTGTACTAATGATTTTCCTAATTTTAGAAATCAATCCAGCAATTGTACATGGACAGTGCTCTGTCATTATAAAGAGATTGATGTATATAGTATATATGTCCAATTGAAGGCTTCATGTAGACTTTTTATTATTCTAATAAGGTAACGGTTGTATTTTTATTTAAACTGTCTTAGTCTGGCTCTCCCATATACTTTCACCAACCACAGAAGAATAATTGATTCCATTAGATTATATTACCCAGTTCTCTTCTGAAGATCATTTTTTATTCTCATCCATTGTTTCTGCTCACACAAATGGATAGTTTTATGTTTTGACCAAAAGCGGTCCCATAAGGCATGTGGATGCTTGTGAGTGTACATGCCACATCTTCTCCCTTTCCCTGGCCCCTTTCTTCTATTTCTGTCCCATTCATAGTCAAAAGTGGCTTCTTCCTAGGGTTTCCCTTCAGTAATTTTCCATATTTAGGGAGCCTCGAAAGTTATTGCTGCACATGACACTGTAATTGGTAAACACTCGCAACTCGGGCTTTGTTGCATAACGAAATATATTTCTGCTCCTTTCCAATAAGTAACCTGGTACTTATTGATTTTATTTGAAAACATTTTATTTGATATTTCAATAAAACTGTGGACAGTTTTATTTCTTTCTTCTTATTTTTTTTCTGTTCAGTTTCATTCATTTAACCACAATAACCTCACTCAACTTCAAGCTTGCCCTAAGGCACCCTATATTTACTGTTTTATTGGATGTCTTAAAGCAGTATCTAAGCATTAAGTCTTCGGCCTCCTGGAGGCTTGGAAAGGCAGCCCCAGGTAATTAGATGAAATGGGCAGCAGACCTAAGGTGCTGGAATCCAATGCCTTTTCTAAAGTTTGTGCCTTCAAGGTAAGAATCCAATTTGTTCACCCCCTAGGGCCCACTTTAGGAAAACCTTTCCTTTCAACTATGGGAAGAAATGCTTACATCACAAAAACAATGATGTCATCATTTGTTGTAAAAGGTAACTGGCTGCTATAACAAATCATTCCAATTTGTAACTATTTTCAATCAGACAAATATCTTCTCTGAATGAAATCAGCATAGTGTGTTGAGGCTGAATTCAAATTTTACATCCAGCTACATTACAGCAAGGTTGTGAAAGGAAGCAAAGATGTCATCCTTTAGATTTAATTCCTTACTTTTAACTATCATGCCTGTGTTGGAAATACGTAACCATCAAGGATTATGGATTATCCACAACTCAGGATCTTATGTGGAAGGCATTCTGTTTAATGACTCCTCATTCCATTGGCCGTTAGACTATAGATCAGCTGCGCACCTCTGCCTTTCAACATCCAACTGTTTAGCTCCCACTAATAGGTACATTAAAAAGAATCTTACTACAAATACGAATGCAGACATCATCGCCATATACATTTCTGCCTAGGCTCACACTTTTTAAAAGCTCCTAAGAGAAATCTTCATGAAGATAAACTGTAACTCTTTTTGTGCAGTGTTTGCTAATGGAGAAAGACATGGCATGCATTTTTCTGGCCATGGCTGAACTAGAGCTTGAGTATGGCACTGAAGAATAAAAAAGAAAAAAAAAAGATTTAGAATAATCAATACAGCTTGATAGGTGTACATAATTGATACCTTGTTTAGCTTTCTGAACAGCTGTGAAAGCATCCTTTGAAATAGCATTAGAAACACCACTAAAACTGTAAATTGAATTACAAAATGTTATCACAGCACCTTGAAACAGTGACGGGTATCATTAACAAGAAATGGGGCTAATGGGGTTTGAAATATTACAATTATAATCTAAACCTGTAAATAATGAAGAATCTCAAAAGATTTCAGAAGAAATTTCCTTAGGTTTCCAATGGCTTTTGTACATGTTGCTTTTTAAAGGAAATTGAACCTGAATTCCTAATGAAGTTTTCTGAATGTTACCTGTTAGAAAACCAAACAAGCAGAGAACCGAATAAAAGACATTTTGCTAAAGAGGCACTTTAAATGGCAAAGTTTACTGCATGTGCTTCCAACACCCAGAAGATTCTAAAACCACCATGCTCATGTAGTGTTTGTGAAATAATTGTGAGAACATCTTATTGAAGCTCACTATAAATAGTTTATTTAACCGTGAGCAAATCTTAAGGAGTCGATATGAATCTTGAGTGATCATGTTTTTGGTTGTATATCTTGAGGGGAAAAAGTTATTTAGACAAACGTAAGTGTTTTTGCAGACAGAGAAAGTGTATTTTGTTCTGGCTCTGCTTAACAAATTTGCTAGTGTTGAAAGCAGAGTCCTAGAAATCTCTTTGCCAGTAAAGCAGGAGAGAAGACTCTCCTGAAATCCATTTTCTTCCACGTATATAATCCTTTCTGTGGAATGAACGAATGAATGGATGGTCAAGGAAAAATTAATTTCTGAAGTGTCCTAATAAAGTATATTTTGATAATGATGATCACAGACAATATATTACCTTTATACCTATTCTGAAATGCAGCCAGAAAAACTCATATTAAAATATTTCACTTGGAAGTGTTCGAAGTGGTGAAATTTAGAAGACTATACTTCAAGGGTCACTTTAAAATAAAACGTTACAATTCATTAGCCATTCTAGTGACCCAGTATACACACATATACACACACACAGACACAGACAGAGACAAAGACACACACACACACACACACACACACACAGAGAGAGAGAGAGAGAGAGAGAGAGAGAGAGAGAGAAAGAGAGAGATTTTTCTTTAGTTGTATAGTTAATGGGTTTAAACAGGTATTAAAAACAGTTGACCACAAATTGTCATTTAAAATAATCAATAGTGGCATGAAACTATTACGTTTCAGTTACAAAAAAAAAGAGGAACAGGAGTAAATCATGTGAATTAAATCAATTTCTATGTTCTTGTCAAGCCATTGTGAGTTTTCCCTCTATTACAAAGTTACAACCTTTGTCACATACAGGAAAATGTTGTAGGATGGTGTATGTAGTTTTCGATAGTGTCAAATATCTTTTCCTGTGTTACTAGGTTTTAGATTTAGGGGACATTCTATAGTGTGAGAAAATATCATTGCAGACAATTGCAGATGTTACTAATCATCTGTGTGTGTATTTATATATAGAGAGATATGACTCTACTGTTATTCTTGAAACGATGACAGCTGTTACCCAAGCATCTCGTGAAGCATACAAAAATGATAATTTCCCTTCATCTGTGTACACTGGCTGTGCAATTTTGCCATATAAAACGTAACGCCCAGTGCAAGTTGATATCCTTTCAAATGGTTTCTAAAGATTAAAAAACTGAATTGTGTCATGTATGTTACTAATATTGGCTTCCCTGCAAGGTTGAATAAACAGAAAATAAAATGAAAACAGCTGCAGAGAGTGATCCCAGTATGAAATATGGCCATAACATTTCATTCCAATCAGAATCGCTGTTTATTTTCAATATTAAGACCAGCAGTAGGTAAGACCACCGGCTGAAAATTAAAAGCTAATCTATGGAAAATTGTAACCAAGGGATGTGTAGTCTGAATTTGAACATTTGTTAAGTAAGTCATGAAACATGAGAAAGAAGCCAATCCTCTCACTCTTGGGTTTGATTTTTACCTTGGTGCCTAGACCTGTGGGCTGTGTTTCTTACCATCGAGCTACATGACTGTCTCACACTTGTGAGCTACTGGTTGCTAGACCATGTCTGTCTCGTTTTCTTGGTCCATGCTGCCTGCTGACATGCAGGGCATTGTTTTAAGAAGCTCAGAGATTCTGTTAGCAGCAAAGTTGATTTTGTAGAATCCAAGTCTGTGGTTTTTGTAAAGTACTCCGCATTTGGGCTCTTTGGACTTCTCGCACAATAAAACTGCTATAAAACCCGTTGCAATTCACACTGCAGTTTGATGAATTGCCTTCTCTGGATCTCATTATGAATGTGTTTTAAAGTGTGACTGCCGAGACCGAGGTGTTTTAAAATAACAAATAGGTGCACAGCAAATGAGAAGCTGCATGTCTAAATGCCCCCGGTTCTGAGTGCAGCGGGAAGAAGCCCCTCTAATTCCTCACATCATCTGTTTATTGTTTTATTAATGCCAGACGAGGCAATTTCATTATTAGTATACAAAAGAATACATCTGTGTAGAGAATGCCGCATCAGGGGGGATGGCAGGCTTGACCTTTGAGTGAACCAAATAATCCCAAGCTAGTCTGGGTTGCCACTGACAGCAGCAACACCTGATGTCTCTGGCCAGGCAATACGCAGGATGCACTTCCTGAGCTCTTGTCTTCATTAGGACTTAAGCAGCTCACTCTAGATGTCAAAGCTTCTGGGAGAGGAAATGCAAAGAACATTTGCATGAGGTAATTTTTCTTTCTTATCTTAAAGGCAGGATCACTAGTTGAGGATCCTTTTTGCTTTAGGAGCCACTAAATCACTGGTGATTCCTGGGAGACACACTTAGGTGGAATCAGTTGTCTTCAAATTATAGAGCTCTCCATTGTCAAGAGACCTTAGAGCCGTGACAACCAGGAGAGCAGTCTCTCATCCCACACCACACAGGCGCGAGTTTGCAGGATGACTTCTGTTCGGGATCAATAACCATCAGGGATTTCTCTTCCAAATGATCATGTCCTGTCCATTTTAAAGGCATTTATATACTTAACATTTTACAATCCTGTTCCAACCCTTCTGAAGGCTGCCAGATTATTAAAGTCTGGTTTCTAAAAATAAGAAAGTAGCCAGGTGGGGGTAGCTCACACCCATAATCTCAGGAGCCTGAGGCAAAAGGATTGCTGAAAGTTTAAAGCCAGACTGAGCTACATAATGAGACACTACATCAGAAATCCGAAAAGAATACTAACCAAACAAAACTAGAAAAGGAAAAAAAAAAACAGTTATTTGACATACATTTCAATTCAACTTACATATTGATGGGACTGCTTCTGCAAACTGAATGTCACAGAAAAGAACCCTGTGCCTCGGGTTGACATAACTGCCCCCCATCTTTTGCTCCACAGCCCAGGGAATGTTACTGTCTTTCCTCAAATTAGGGTGAAGTAGAGAATCACGGTGGGAATGCCTGTGGAGCCAGGTGTCTCTAAGACTGGGAATAATTTCAGGGGAGCAGCTTATAACGGTGTCTGTACTTCATGTCTACTCCTTCATTTACAATAAATATAAAGGCAGTGCCCAGAATAGATGAAGGGACAGAAAGAGAGGGAGTGAAAAGGGAGGGAGAAAGGGCGAGAGACAGAGAAATACAGAGAGAGAGAGAGAAATACAGAGAGAGAAAGAGAGAGAGAGAGAGAGAGAGAGAGAGACAGAGACAGAGACAGAGACAGAGACAGACAGACAGAGAGAGAAAGAATCTGATTGTGTGTGTAAGAAAGTATCCTGAGGAGGTAAGAAGAGAGTTGCGCATCTATAGGTCTCTGTGCCTACCTCCCCTTCATAGCACTTAAATGACACACTATCACATTACCAAGAAAGCCATCTCTCCAGCTCCGACTTTTGAAAGTCTTTCTGCTGCAATAACACAATGAATTAACAAGTAGAGTGCCTTTATTTTAGATAAAAGCCTTTTCTGGACAGTTCCTATTGTGCATAATTGTAGTGGATTTAACGAGCATTTAAAGGACAAAGTACTGCTCTTATGTGCTTTGTGCTTTGATACTTGCTTTCCTAGATAGATGAAGACTCTAAGGGTGGGGTGAGTTTAGTGATCTGTCCAAGACCACATGCCTTGAGAATATTTAAACTAACATTCAGAATTCTCCACTCACAGTCCAATTCCAATGTACCCTGACTATCAAATCTATCATCGGAAAGTAAATACATAACTAAATGACAGAACAATGTCAAATAAATATTTCTAAATTCCTGCATTGTTAGTCTTCTTCACTAGATACCATGCCTAATTTTATGAATTATCCAAATGGTTTATCATAGGATGGGACTACTTCCCAGGTTAGATGGTTGAATCTGGGATTTCTTTTACTGGTCATTTATTTTAGCAGAATTTGCATGTTTATTGACCCCACAGACTTAACACAATGTTTATGATACTGGAAGGTGGTATGTGTAAGTTGTATTCACTTTTATTGATTTTCCTGTTCTATAATTTAATATTTTATGTGCATTGGTTATTTGTCTGCATGTATGTCAGTGTGATTTTGGAGTTACAGACAGTTGTAAACCACCACATGGGTGCTAGAAATTGAACCCTTGTCCTCTGGAAAAGCAGTCAGTGCTCTTAACTGCTGAGCCATCTCTCCAGCCCATTTATACTTACTTTTCATAATTCACCACAACATAGGTGCTAAAGAACTCTGAAAACGCTTGTCAATATATTATACACTTTTATTTAAATAGTCATTCTAGTAAGTTTGACAATATGCATTGGATTATCTTTTTATGTATGCCACTATAAATGTACTACATGGAAAACATTTCATCATCAGATGGAAAGTGATATGTAAATTCAGTAGTTAAAAATAGATGCTGCTAGTTAATAATAAAAATAGCCATCACCCAAGCAACCAGGGACTTTTGTTGAATTTCCAGATTTAACCATTTCCAATTTAGGTTACCATATATAATAAAGTCATCAAGAGAATTAATATTTTATGATTCATCTATTTCCAAGATTTATGAGGATGTTAAAGGTGGTAGAAACCCACCTGCAAAATATCCTAAGCTTCCCTGGCATCTCAAAATATTTCTTTTATCTAGAACCCTGAAGTGATTATCACAGACATGAAAGACACTGTATAATAAATCTTGGTTCCTGAAGCTAAAATGCAGTAATAAATTTAATCATAAAACAGTAAGATTTGCTGTAGACTTAGTAACCCCATCACTCTATTGCCTGAAGAGCATCTACAAATAGTTCTGGCTCAAGCACTTTTTTTGCATACTATTTCAAAATCTAATCAGCAGACACCTGGATGATCATGACTTTGAGTTTCCCTTGCTGACGTCTAGACACATCATTGAGAATCAACAATCTTCAGTTTGAAATTATATTTTAATATGTATTCCCAGATAAACAATATACATGCTTTGGGGTTGCATATGTGACCAAGTGCTGTTTGCAATTTCCCTAGAATCTCTTTTGTAATAAGTATTTTTCTAAATGAAATGTACACCAATAGTTAGATGTGATTTTATTTTTAGTTAAAATATCAGCCTGGCATTGGTATTGAGTCATATTTTTTTTTAAATTTTCTTACCTAGAAAAAGGTTTGCTATATGTTGTAGAACTATTGGGTTATTTTTTTTTCTTTTTGTTATTCAGTAGTTTTGCTTTAATTCTCCCCAGAAGACTTTTTATATTTTATGGACCTTCACATTATGACCTGTAAATCATCAATCGTAAAAGCTTTAATTTGAGAGAAAGGATGACAAAAAGCTGAAAAACTGACTTTCGGAATCAAAATTGCTTTCTTAACATATATATTTAAAGAGGAAAATTACTATGTCAGGTTCATTGCAATGTAAAACATCATCTCTGATAGATTACAGGTATTTTAAGATTAGCAATTTCCATAGTCATTTTTCTGCCTATAAATGCTTCAGATTTAATTTAAAATAGCATCTGTATTAATTTTTATCATTCAGAATAAAAGTTGATTGTTTCTGGTGCTTGTAATTCTCTGCAGTACTGCACATCAAACTGTGCTCTCTGAAGAATTTAAATCATAAATAAAATCTGCATGTTTCTCCCTGCAGGAATTCTATCTGAATCAAATCCATCTTTAATTTCTGTCAGAATGGGCCATTAATAATTTATTAACATTTATTGTAGTTTATACCTTACTCCTTAAAATAACTTAAGTTGTCTTAAGTGCATATAAATTATACTTTGAAAATTATTATATATAGTTTCTTCTGTTCTTGATTCTGCTGATACATCTTTGAAAGGTCTGTGCATTGTACTGGGCCTTGCAGAGCACACATGAAGGAATATAGCTTACGTAAGAAGGACTGAAATTAATTTTAATGTTCATCATTACATTGAGATGCAGCAACCTATGATTCCGTGCCTGCTCATTTAATTTAATTAAAGAATTCCAGTCTTAAAAACTCTTTACAGGTAAAATCACAAACCTATATAGATACAAATGAGTGACATCAGTTTCAAATACAGACATCATATAAAATGTATTATATAGCAACCAATATCTATAAAAATTGGCTTTATTCAAGAAAACTATCTTGGTGCCAAATGTTATTTCAAATGTTACAGTGTTGTCATTCTACCAAAATGAAAATATTCTTGGCTATATGACATTTTACATATAACCATAATTGAAAAAAATCAAGTGCCAATTGTTTATCTAAAGAAAATGCAAGTCACATCTCACTTTTATTGATTGATGACATATAAACATTATTTAGAAAGAATATTAAGGTGAAGAAATCATTTCACCAGTTTAGCCTATTATTTATAGAGAGCATATATCCTATTCAATATACATACTCATATGCTATATTCTGTACACAATTCACACACACACACACACACACACACACACATATATGAGAGAGAGACAGGGACAGAGACAGAGAGACAGAGTGGGTATTCTGAACTCCTTTGAAATATTGGCTGGCACTATTTTTGCATGATTAGGGCATCTACTCTGTGATTGCCACGTCCTGACAACTATAGCAATCTGTGATATGACTGAAAATCATCAAGAAGCTTGCTAGAAACTTAATAACAGCCTCTACACCTAAAGAGGTCTTCGGAAATTTTGCACAGAAGATCCTAAACATAAAAGAATAAGTGTTACTTTAAAAAATCTTTTAATGCTGATTTTTATCCTTCATTTTATTGTTAATAAATCAAATAAACTGCTAGGAAAAATACAACTTCTGTGTCTTTATTATTCCATGTTAAGGAA
Organism: Microtus oregoni; assembly: GCF_018167655.1. Classification (NCBI taxonomy): domain Eukaryota; kingdom Metazoa; phylum Chordata; class Mammalia; order Rodentia; family Cricetidae; genus Microtus; species Microtus oregoni. The sequence goes on along the minus strand of NW_024543083.1, from coordinate 26,942,427 downwards.
TATGGTATCATTGTTAAAGTATCAAATTATAAATTGTGTCCTCTTGTTAAGACAAAAGATGATGACTCAGTTGAGAAGAAATTGAAATTTAACCTGTACTCCAGTTCCACCAGGCTTCTTTGCCATCGATTTCCAAAATTTTTAGCCACTGCCATAAATTTAACTAATCACAAAACTAGCAGAATTCCAAATTAAAAAATCCACAAACTTCAAAGGTATTTATGGGTTCAACTTTTAAACAATTCAAGCAGCCCTGAAAAAAAATGAGCTTTTTTATAATTTGGAATTGGATTTTTACATATTGCTGCTACCTACATGTGATATATCATGTTCAAACGTATGTGTTTACTCAGTACTCTACACAGAAATGTATTATTCTGGTGCTTCTTTTTGTATGCAATAATACTGTGATAGTGTCATGAACAAATATAAGAAGAGTTATATTATTGTTAATTGTGTATGAGTGTGTGCAAGATATGTGTGTAGACATACATGCTATGGCTCAGGTGTAGAGGTCAGAGGACAAATCTACGTTGTTGGTTCACTCTGTCCATGCTCACATGTGTTCTTATTAGCAGCATTCATATCCAGTCTGCCAACAACTTAATCCTTCTTTGCCCTGTGAATTTTTCCATAATATCTGGCCCCAAAGTAACAGCTCTTGAACAGAAGGAAAGGGAGAGATGCAAAAGCCACAAATGAAAACTTTGGATCTCTTCGACCAAATCTCAAAAGCAGCATTCACTCACCTCCAGCACACTAGCATGTCTCATCCAAGAGAAATGACTGAATAAGTCCAAGTCAAACATGCCAGGGAGATTGTCCAAAGATATTATACCAGAAGATAGGGTGGCTTCAGCCTACTGGCTATATCTGATCAAATTTGTTAAATTCTTATGGAAACTTTCAAAAGTGAAAGAAAAGGACATTAATTACTGGAAGTGAATTCAATTTATCAAAATATCTATTCATTTCAATTATATTCGAGAGAGGTTTAGCACGTTTAAAAATTTTTAATGTTATTATTTTACATGTGTTAGTGCCTTTTGCTCATAGGTATGTATACTTGCACGTACCAAGTATGTGCCTGGTACCCGCGGCAGTCAGATGAAAGCACTGGATCTCCCGTAACTGGAGTTAAATATGGTACTGAGCTGCCGTGTGGGTGCTGGGAATTGGATCTGATTCACCTAGAAGAGCAACAAGTACTATTAAACACTGAGTCAAGCCTTTGGCACCTCTGGCCATATCTTAATCACAGTAATGCTATACAGAGAATACAAATCAGTCCATGGCAGCCTGATATTTATTCTTTATAATAACTCATTGTTGGCCCATAGTAAGAACATCATTTTATTGCTTTGGCCATAACTAGTAGCTTTTCATTTATTTGTGGTATTTGCTTGTACAGCTGATCTTTTATTTTTTTATATGTCACAGGAGCTTAGGAGTAAATGGCATTACATAAACAGACCTTCATTTGAAAGACAGCCCCGGCAGTTACAAGCTATGTCAATTTTCTTAGTGTTTTGCTTCTATTAATCCTTGGTACAATGAAGAAAACAATCAAACTTCACATAATTGTAAGGAACAAAATATCCATGCACTAAAAACTTTGAAAAGTGCCCATCACTAATTAGGGTGGCACTCGGGTATATCTTCTCAGCATCAATATGACAAGCAGGGATGGTAACAGAACATCATGTCAAGCAAAATGTGAAGATAATACAAACTGTTAAGTTCTCATCTAATGAATGGGCCATCCAATCGAAAAGAAAACAATCCTAAAGTTCTCAAATTCATAACATTTTTATTAGCAATTACTTTGAAATAATTTTCTGTCCTCCAGAAAATACAAGATACAAAAGAACACTTACATCATGTTTTTATTAACCAAAAAAATCCAGTTTAAATGATCAAATTCCGTTAGGAAGTTGCACATATAAGAAAGAAAAACTTTACAATGAAGCTCTCTGCACCAGATCCATCCTCCGCAAAACCTAAGAAGAGACAATAAAATCTCTCTCTATGTAGCTGAGTCTGTAACATTTATGCTAGCAGAGTGATACCTAAGAGGGCAAACACAAGAAAAGAAGTTTGAGTTTTAGCTATGGTGACACTTAATGAGATGTTAGTGAAATTTTATATCAGGTCTACTAGCATCTAATTGATAATGCCAATCTTCAACATAAGCCAAGTCTAAAGTGTCTGGGGACATGCTGAGTATCTGAGCATCGCCGGAAAATTTGACTTTCCTACAGTTCATTAAAAACTATGTTGCAGACATTGCAGACAACAAAAGCACAAACTCAGTTTTTTTTAAATTAGTAATTTAAATATTTTATAACTAAAATTTGAGTCATGAAAGTGTGTGTGTGTCTTTAGCAGTATTTGTTTATATATTTTAAAGAAATCTAGGAGAGAGTGTCTTCCTTTTCTTAGTAGTAGACTTAGCTGAGGTCTGTAATAGCAAACAGCAGTGACATACAAAATAGAAAAGATCTTTGAATTCAGACCTTTTACTACATTGTACTGTAAGTGTGTTAAGACTAGGGGGTTTTCAAAATGTTTCTGAATGATTCAACATCTGACACATGCACTCATATCTTTCGCTTGTTTTCAGTTCATATTTCAAATAGGTCAGGCTGGAATTAATTTTGGAGTAAACCTGTCATTTACACCTGCCTTTCCATCTCTCTTGTAGGATCTAATTAAATACACAAAGTATATTAACTTTGGTCGGTGGAGTGACTCCTTGTCATTCCTCCATAAACTAACACAACACAGGCATCATTTCAAGAATTCAAAATGATGGGGTGATTAAAGCAGAGGTTCAAGGCAATGGAGTTTGTCCTCTTTCTGTAAGCATAATTAAAACAGGCCAGGAATGGTGGCTCACAGACAGATGGGTGCAGTGTTTAGCTGAATACGAATGGCATCCTGTTCAGTATTGCTTCATTGGCAATCTCAAGCATTTCTATAGTTTTTATTGCTGGGGAATTGCTTGTCTCCTGTGGGTGTGCTTTATAGATCTCATGGCTAAATAAGCACATAGTCATTACAAATACACAGAATCATAAATTGATTTATTTCATAGTGAGGAATTAGTTTAAAACTGACTTGTGGCATAACTATTAGTCCTCACCAGTTGCCTTAAAAGCTTCGTGGATTTTAGTATCTCATAAGGAAGGCAGGTCTGCTTCTGCTGTCTGTGTTCCCACTTCATACCCCAGCAGGAGCACAAACTAAACAGAGAGCTCAGTAGTTAAACTGTGATTATTTCTCACTGCAGCTCTTCAGGATTTTGTTGTTGTTTGCTTGTTTGCCCTCTTCTTCCTCCTTTTTTTGAGATGACTATTAATAATTAAGAGTATATATATTAATCACATTCAAGGTAATCTTTCAGAGTAAAGCAAAAATGTTATCTTTTTAAACTATTCCCTTGCCTAGCCATGTATATGGGCTTACTGACTATTGCTGGCCATTGCTTCGTGGAGAGCATGTCTCCTGATGGCCAGGGGATATAGCCTTGACCCTTTCCCAGTGTCCCCGTCAAAACAATGACAACATAGTAAAGTAACAAATATAAATGAAATGTCTCAAAAGGTGTGAACAAAGAAAGGACTTGAGGAAGTGACCCAGAATGTTTCCCAGTAGAACCCTTAATTATACTGTGTCACTTTGTCATTTTTAAAATATAAATCAGAATGTGAAGTAGATAAAATAGAATTGTCCTTAATACATGAATAATCTGTCTAGCATGCTAGAAAATCTATTACAAATTTAATATTGATTATAGATATGATATCAGTTGATTAAATCCTTCACACTGGCATATCACTCTATCAGTTATAAAACATTTCATGTTTTACCTGCATAGTCAGGATGATTTGTAACTATGCAAATCCAGTAGTTCAGAGGAGGCACGGAAACCCATATATAGTCTGAATTCCTGTATCACAAAGATCACAAAGTATTCTTACACCATAAAATTTACTTTCACTTTGGGGAAGTTCTTTTTCTAACTATGGGAAACATTTCTCATGTAAAGAAGAAAAACAGAGCACAGTATTGAATTCATTTGGAAACTTCCCGCAATTCCAGGAAACACCATCAAATATATAAATATGCTAAAACTAAAAAAAAATGACTGTCCTGTAGAATTGTTTAGTTTTTTAAAACAGAAAGAAATCCATCTTTATTTAACATTAACAGAAGTCTGTATCTAAGTAAAGCAGAGGCATGGAAGGTCAAACTCTCCCAGAGTGCAAGAGGCCCCAAATCCTGGCACGTATCCAGGGCACTCTGCAATGAGATACTTTGTTAGCTTCTGAATGGTCATCAAATGCGGACAGATGGTCATAAAATAAATCATATTAGCAACAGGAAAAGAAATGAAACTATCAAAATCATAATGAACAAAATATGCTACTATTTTTCAGTTTCAGATTTCACTCAAATAAATTGACACTTATGTCAAATATAGTATATATTTGCCCGTCATTCACCTATGCAGATAAACTCATATTTTTATTGTAGTAAAGGATATGCAAGCTATTCTGAGTTCTTAATTAAGGCACAGAACTTTCAGACAAAACCACATTTGCTTAAAAATACTATTCCTATTCATATACAAGAAATGGTCAAACTCAATGCAAACCTTTGATATAAATTAACCAAGTTAAAATTGGAAAGCTTTTATTTCTGTTAAGGGCTAGATTAAGAAAATCTTCCTTTGGGTAAATAAAAATTAGTTGTAGAGTATCAATTACTACTTAGAGAAATGGATTGGGTTACTTGAAACTATTTACAATTTTTAATTCCAATAACTCTAAAGAATAAAGTTATAGCATTTTATACTCACTGTGCCTTTTCTGTTTTGGAATAAAGATGTGCATTTGTTTAGGCATGGGATGATTGCACATGCCTGCAATCCCAGTTCTAGTGAGGTGGATGCAGAAGGATCAAGTGTTCAAAGTCACCCTTACTATATTGTAAGTTTAGGACATCCTGAGTTACATGAGAGCCTCTCTCAAGCAAAGAAACAATCAGTTATTTATACCTGATTTGAATTTTAAAAACTTATGTGTTTATCTCCAGAAAATTTAATAGCTAGAATACTCTATTAATTGTTGCCTGCTTATCTTGGTAGTGGGTCAAAAGTTCGATACTTTTCCAGTAGACTCCATTAACCTACAGGGAAATGGGTGTCCATTACTCATGGATAAATATATTCATTACTCCCAGTACAAAAGTGTCAAATAGAAATTTCCAGAACACTTCATAAATTCAAGACAGTGTTTTGTTCTGTATGATGAAATTTCATGCTGTCTGTCCTGCTGTTCACAAATCAAGAATCACACCATGTCCAGTATTTCCACATGGACACTACCTTTTCCTTGGTCATACTTCCTGAACCATATGGTAATCAAATTGAATACTGGGGACAGGAATGTGACTTTACTTGACAGTGGCTCTGAAGCTCAATTATATCATGCCCAAGACTTTGGACATTTCAAAAGATCTATAAACTAGTTAACTGGAACCAGAAAAACCCAGATCGAAATTTCAGATATCAACACACATATGAAGGAGTCACAGGCATCTGTTCCTTCACCTGCAGGTGATCTGGCACCTTCTGGCTAGCTGTATGTTCATGTAAAGACATATACATACAAACTCAATTAATAATAATAAAGTCAGTAATGCCTTCCAACATGTTTTTGAAAAGTAAGATAAATTTATGATCTTGTTAAAACTTATGACAATTTATTTTGGAAGTTTTGACTAGACCTAATTTATAAATTAAACCTCACTATTGAGACCAATGAAATAAATAAGAGCTAGCTATGCTAAGGCTTTTGGTATACAGCTGTTATCCTGAATTATATCCCCATTTATCTGACTGTTCTACGGAAAACTAAATAGTAACATATAGTGGGCAAGAGTGAATTACAGCTGTGGTTCAAGATCCCCATTATGTTTTTATGTCTGTGTATGAATATTTCACAACTTTTTTTTTTATTCTGGGTCTTACTGGTTTTAGTTCTCATGGGCAAAAATGATAGATTACAAGTGATAGAATCTAAAAGAAGAAGGTAGGTGAGAAAGAAGAAATGCATTAAGGGAAGAAAAGAGGGCAGATGTGAGCAGCATTGTTACATACTTATTGTTATAACTATATTCAGCCCATAGAAAAGCATGCCAATGTCAGAAACAGCAAATAAAAAGTCAGCAGGAGAGAGTGTTCTTTCTGGGAGACACTTCACATTCTCAACATAGTTGGCATCAGATGTGCCTGTGCAGAACACTCTACTGTATGTTTTCCATCTCCAGCCCTGACCTATTTCATCCATCCAAATGTGCTTGCTGGAATAAAGCTTCAGTGTAGGGTCTTCAGTTAAGGAGAACCCTGGTGAGTTCCCATGTGAAAGACAGAGGGATAGAGGGTAGTATAGGTAGGGCAATGTCAAGGTCATGGTTTTGTCTTGAACTGGAATAGGGATCATCTCAACATTTATCAAAACAATGCATAGGTACTAATAAATTGGAAAAAAAACCTGAAGATTTGTACTATCAGACAGTTGTCCTGAGACTGTTAACTTCCTGAAGACAGCCTCCCTGACTGTAAAGTACCAGCACAGATATCTGCTTATAGAACACATGGCTGTTGTTGACTGTCCTATACCTGTATAAATCTCTCGTTTCTTTTCCTTCACTTCTCTAGCATTCAACAGTTCTCCACGTAATATCACAAATATTTGTGATATATTGTAACTTTACATAGCTTTCTCTTCTCTTCGTCTTTTACACGTTAATTTTACTGTCAGGTGAAACAGAAACAGATTTAAATAAACTAAATAAATCCATTATTCTGATTAATCTAACGAAAAGGACAGTTTTAGCATAGACCAGACACAATACAAGTCTGGAACATTTGTAAAGAAAAGGGAGGTCATTACTGAAATCACAAATACCGTTGTAGTCACTGATTCATTTCATACTTAAATGACAGAAGAAAAACAATATTTTAACCCTCTAAAGTACACGAAGATAGAGTTCCTGAGTTTGAACTCAATTGCAAGAAAACAGTCAGAGAACTAATATATACAAGGGTTAATCTTTAGGAAAGGTCACCCATTATACCTTTTTGTACAGAAATAAAAGACAAAAGCAATGCACAAAATGGAGCTGAATTACGTCAGCAACTAGGCTCTTTTTTTGCCTAACAAAATGGAGATAATTTAAAATATTTAAAGTAAATACGCAAATATGATTGATTAGAGAATGTTTGCTAAATTGAAATAATAGCCATTACCAGTGACTGAAACAATGAATCTTTGCCTAAAGCACCGAATGCAATAAGGCTTTTCATAACTTTTTGTATGCATAGTAAAGACTAAATTTGTTGCAGCATCCACAGAGATTTAAATTAATTTCAGAAAGAAAATTATTACATTAATTTGTTTTCATCGAATATAATTTAGAATTAGTTATTCAGTAAGGGTTTTCCCAGTAGCCTTTAATAAAATGATAGAGATGGGCTTATGGGGAGCGAATCTTAATTGTTCAGCATTCCATTTCTGTTTGACTCATTTTCCAAGTTCGTTATTAGTGTGGAACAGCTTCAGTAAACTGGTGTTTGTATACTATAGTCCCAGGCTCCCAGCTCTGGTCTCCAGTTGTTATGACTGCATTTAAAGAAATACACACAGACAGGACTGCTTTAGTCTGCATTGTCTGAGGAGTCTCCCCATTGTTCTCCTAAGCACAACAAACACTGGAGATAAATGTCACCTCACCCCCCCATCCTCTCAAGTTTATAATTCATAGAAGCATTTTTTTCTGGGTCCATACGCATCTTCTTCCCATGAAATGGGCATTTGGTGACTTCCCATTAAGTATTTGCATTAATTTACCTCTGTTCAATAATATAGCTCCTCCACAGAATAAATGCATAAAAATTCTGTGCTTGAAAGAGTTAATACTTCATTAGGAAGGTCTAGATATATTTGGTCAAATGAGAACGGCATATAAGGACATATTTCACAGTAAGCTTATATCTGAGTTCCTCTCTGTCTACTTCTTTGTGTATGTGTGTGCGTGTGAGTATACATATTCAGACACACACATGTGTAGCACGGGGTGGGGGAGTCAAGACAAGCACATGCGATGTAAAAGTACTCTCTCGCAGAACTGTACACTGTAGCCTTAATTTGGACGCTTTATTAAGGTATGGCTGGTTAATTGAAAATTAGGCTCAACAACTCTTTCTGACTTGTTGATGTGCATATACTTAATGAAATAACACATGGAAATCAATTGGAAGATATTAAGTGACTATAGAGTTACAGCGGAGTGTCTTGCAGATTTACTCCTGGGATTCCGGTTTATTAATGAGTTGTGAAGTTGGAGTCTCATTTAGTCAACAAGAAATGAAAGGCGGTTGTTTAAAGAAAGTTTGACAACTTTGGATCTACAGTGTTAAGTTCACAGACAACAAACTCTCCCTAGACCTACTGCAGAAGTCCCTTCATAATCTTTGCCTTCATCCCTTCAAACAATGTAAATGTTTACCATCTCTCTTCTCCCTCTACTTTATCATCTCAATTGATTTTAGAAAGGTTAACTAAAACCTAAAGGGTTAAAACATACTGAAACATCAGAAAATAAGGCTTTTCCATCTATCGTTCTAGTGAATATATTGTAGAAACTAAATATTAGCAATTATTCAAGAAATAGTTGTTTGAATGAGTAAAATTCAGTACTCGTTTAGTGCCCAATATTAACATGATACTACAATCAATGACATTTAGAAGGCTAAATTTATGTTTCTTACAAACTACAAATTATGTTTCTTACAGACATATAAATATATGTATATATATACATATACATATAATATGAAATAACCATGGACAGTATATAACCCATCATATTTAATGGAAAACAATGTAAGTTGGTTTAAAGTTGGATAAATATTAATAAACAAAGTAGAAGCAGAGCTCACATCTAGTGAATATAATTATTAACCAGTTTCCCCCAAACGAAGACCGTGTATTCGCAGATGTGGGAATTTGTGCTTTTTTTTTTTAATACGCGAAACTCTCAGACAATCAAGGTGCTGTATGTCCATTACAGACTTGAGGCCGGACACATTCTAACAACATGAAGTTCAGGCTGCAGTACAGAAAGAGTAGCAGGAAAAAGTCTATCTTTATCCTACTTATAAGACGATCAGAGTATGAGTTCTGAGAAGTGTCAGAGAATCAATAAAAATGAGCATCACTCATATAAATGAAATGAGTTTCCACAAACTAGAAGTTTGCTGTATACATTTCAAAACTTCTTCTACAATAATATCGTTTCAAATATTGTTTCAAATAATGAACATATAGGTATGTTTAAATGTATGAGATAAGCAGATTTTAAAAAGTTATTTATTTTGTTCAGACTTGAGTCATATTGGGGATGGAAGAAAGAAATTTGAAAATCTTAATCTACAACTTAACAACACCCTCACTCTCACTTTTGAGAAAGGGTCTTGCTGCTTTCACCCTGTCTTGTCTTGGAGCCCAGATCTTCCTCGCCTTACCTCCTAAGTACAGTATGTGCCCCATGTTGGGCTTAGTTCATTGTTCTTTACTCTTGGCCTTAGACTCTTCCAAGGAGAACTTGCGTGACGCCATTCCCCTATTCCCCAACACTCCTTGACCTGAATGCCTGAAGATTCATAAACTTCTTTTAAATGTAATATTTCTTAGAAAAAGATAGTGGACGGAACATATGAGTGGGTGCTTTCTCCTTCTTTTATAAGAACAGGCATAACCTTAGTGAGCAAACATAGTGATCCAATGTGAACATTTAACTCGTATCCTGTTCTAACATCGTCACTTGTCATTGCCTCTTCTTTCAATTCATTTTAGAACTATATTGAGCTTGCAACTACAACCACGTTAACACAATCTAGGAGCAGGTGGCATTCAGTTATATTACTTTCTTAAGATATGGAGGCTTAGGGCTTGCAATAAAATACATCCATGAATAATGTACTGAGATCCGGGTTGTTGAATGTGAGTTAGAAGACAGTGTCACATATAAGAGAACTGTGGACACAGATTTCTTTGTAAAGGGTCCTTCTGAAAAGAATTTAAGTATCCAGGTAAATAAGTGACCAGAGCAGCAAGAATTTGTGAAGCTGTGCAAAAATATTAAGTGACTATCAACATAAAAAATACATGTTTTGGTGCACAATCTTTATTTTTTACATTTGCTTTTAATCTCATGTTTTTTATAACAGTTTTGCTATTAATAAAAGAAATAAGAAACAGGTTTCTCCTATTCCTATCAGAACTACCATTCATCAGCAATTATACATATTTGCATTAAATGTTTAGATGTTGTCTTAAGACTACATGTTTCTAAAGTGTTCTTTGTCTTTAACAAAAGAGTTGCTTTGATGAAAATATTTATTCTAAATTTATGTTCAGAACATTCATTTTATAGATGAAACTTCCACTAAAAGGATCCCTTTCCGTGTTTATTGGTGTCAATTCATTTTATGAATATTCATTAGTTGCTCACAAATGTATTAGAGACCACACATACCATTAGGCAGTATTAATAATGCATGCAGTGTTAGAGTACCTATTAATATTTTTGAGACTAACTCAGCTTTTCCAAATGATTTTAGATGTAGGCAATGTTCCAAACGACATAAAGTTGGAGTCCCCCCAATAAAAGAAAGACTGCAAATCTACTTAGCTAATTAAAGAAGCTTATGTTAGGCTGTAGGCTCAACTGGGAAGACGAAGGATCACACCTATATTTTTAAAATAATGTACAGTGGAAAATTTAGAGGTCTGTATATTCATTTCTCTTGGCATTTTCTAGTCTATAAATTGCATTCACTAGAATATCACCTCTCTCAAATTAGGAGTTATTAATCACTTTGTCATGTCAGGAAAAAGCAGCAAAGACATTTAAATTAATGTGCAATTTGACGTTTTTACCTATGCTCTGCTTTTCTGTATTTTTTAATTATTCCTTTTGCTTGCTACTAATCAAATGAAGTTACTGCATCACCTCTATGATATGATTACTATAAATTAATTTTGAACCTTTGGCCAAATAATTCCTTACACTAAGAAGAGCCATACATCTGGTGAAGGTCTGTTATGTTCCCATGTCTTTCTTTAGCAGCCTACAAGAAAAGTAGAAAGAAGATAATTTTGCCTTCCCATGTATTTTACAACATTACACAGAGTTTCATGTCTTTCAAGTGTGCATATTAATTTCTGCTGCAAGATATGAGGGATAAACATGTAAATCATCTATCACACTCACATGTGTTTAAATTTCACATCCACATTTGCCAAAACAATTATACTTACTTCAAGAGTTTCTTCTAGAGCTAGTTACTTCACAAATTGAAATAATTGAACATAGTGACAAAAAATGCCCCTCTCCGTCCTTTTGTTATACAAGCTAATTAAATTAGAATTAAAGTGAGATTTAATTTGCACAGATATAGGCAAGCAAACAAATACATACTTGCTCTTTAAGGCACGTTTTTCTCTGGCTTGCTAATCTGCAAAATCTGAGAATCCACAAAGGGCATCTTTCTCATTATCACAAATCCACAGACGTGCCACATAGAGCATGGAACACTTGACTGGCACAGTATAGCCAAGGCCAGAAGTGGTTTGTTTCTGTTTTTCTGGTGGGTATATAGGAAGGTTAATGGGTTTTGGTTAGAATTACTTAAAGCAATTAAAAAAAAATACATTTCCAAGCTTCCCACCTTGACCTATTAGTTGCCCTATTAGACCCAAAGTGATAAGAGGAAAAACTTGAAGCCATACCCCACCTCCCAGCAGTTGCCAGGTGTGATTTTGCTGTAACGGAAATCTTTAAAAGCCTCCGACATGAGACAATGATACCCCCCACCTGCAAAATCTTAATGATGTAGAAAGTGATTGAAACAGAAAAGAGGGCTGAAATTGCCATGGCATTTATTCCTGCTCCTATTTTTAAAAAGAGAGTCCGTGGTTACTTTGGTGTGAGAATGCACATTAGTTTTTCTCCATCAGCTGGGCTTTCTAAATTCAGGCTCCACGCACACTAATGTGACTATCGATAATCTATTCAGATTCACGAAATAGGCATCGTGTAATTGCCTGCTGTGATTCTGTTGAATTGCATTTTGGAAAGCTTGAACTTTTTATGAATTGGTACCTTCCCTACCTTTAAAGGTACATTTACAAAGTCAACTTATAATTATCTGACTTAAAAGCAACAGCTAGCAAGACATAGCCTTTAAATAACAATACATCAATTGATCAGTTAAAGCTAATAAATACCCTTGGATTCGTGGCCAGGGACCAAGAGTGAGATAATCAATGGAAAGTAGGAAACATAGCGCATAATTTATTTGTTGTCAAATAACATGTTTACAACTGCATATGTCAACATAAAATGATGGCATAAAATAAGTTCTCCAACATAGAGGAATCAACATTAGAATGTACAGAAGAAATCAACCATTAAAAGGTTGATGCATATGTCTTAATATTTTTAAATACAATGATTTGCACTTTCTGTGAAAGAAGGAGTATTCGGAAGTGATTTGGCATTTTCCCCAGATATGGATTAAATCCAGTGCATAGTGTTGTAATTTTTTTTGGATGGCTAAATAGTTTGTCCCATTTCTAAAATAGAGGGGCAATAAGGCACTGCATTATTGCATCAGGACAAACTGGAAAGGTAACTTCGCCTTGGGCTCTCAGCCCTTTCCTTCATAGGGACAATGAGGTGGACACTCTGCTCACATGTTGGTCCTCATTCCATTACCAGGGAGAAGATTGGCTCTTGGCATTGCCTTAGTCTTCTTTGCAGGAAGCTAAAATCATCACGTGGCTTTAAAGATGAAAGTTTTGTGGGTAATCTTACAGTAGCAATTTTGAGACACTGTGTGCATTTACCCACATGATTTTTCAAATAATTCAGGATGCTTAATTGACAAAGAGTCCCAAAAATTAGATCTTCATGTTCTCACATCCATGAGAGTCTTAGTATATACAGTGTAATTGTGTTGTTTTAAGGTTTTAAAATGAAAATAGAATTTGCCTGTTAAAATGTATTAATGAAAAAAGAAGCAAGATATTCAAGGAGATAACTCACCTTCAACATTGCATTGATGGGGCTGGAGAGATGGCTCAGTGGTTAAGAGTATCGCCTGCTCTTCCAAAGGTCCTGAGTTCAATTCCCAGCAACCACATGGTGGCTCACAACCATCTGTAATGAGGTCTGGTGCCCTCTTCTGGCCTGGAGACGTACACACAGACAGAATATTGTACACATAATAAATAAATAAATATTTAAAAAAAACATTGCATTGAATCCCACTCTTCAGAAGCAGTCAGCTATTAAAGGTGTGTTGATTTTATATCCAGGTGCTTTGCTCTCTCAAGCACACATCTATGCCCCACATCATGATGGTTCCAATACCCTGAAAAGTATTTTCTCTTTGATTCTTTAATTACACACTCTATTGTGGATATCCTTGATCACATTTATTATTATTTACTTGTCACATACTATTCTGTTACATATGTTACATGACCATATTTTACACATGGATTCTAATGAAGATTGTGTTATATTTAACTTTCTCTCATGAAGATTACAGTGCATATAGATAGGAAGTTAGTTCAAGGGTATAGAGTCCCAGAGGTGAGAGAACTTATTGAAAACTAAGTAGGTATTCTCATGGATGAAGAGTACCAAAGCCTTTCTCCAAGCTGTGTATGATTCCTCTGAGGCAAATTCTTAGTTACTGCTGACGAGAACAATTTTATCATATCCCCAACATTGCTGGATTTTTACCTTTCATATGTATATTGGTGATGGATCATGATAAACTAGGCGAACTGCTTCTAATAATGAGCATAATTCTGTAGCATAATTTTGTGTTTGAGAATAGATTACCAGTGCTAAATTTATACAAAACAACCCCCCAAAACAACCAGACATTTCTCCAACACTGAAGCAAAGCAAGAGTGGATTTAATTATCCAAGGCATGCATACCTTACAAAGTTAAGGTAATATTATAGCACAATTCTAAAATGTTGAAAGAATGTAGGACTGCTAAGTACAGTTGCTGTAAAGAAAAATGCTAAAACGTTTTTGAGACAAAAATGTCAGCATATGGCATAGACAGTTTCTCTATAAGAAATCACTTCCAAAGCAAACAGAATTAACTCTTTCTCTCTCCATTACATGGATTCTAAATATTCGAGTTGTAGATATAGCTGAGTTTTGCTGGCATTTATGTGTGGGCCTTTCAGATGACTCAGTGAGTAAAGCCACCTGACAGCAGACATAATTACCTGAATTTGATCCCAAAGACCCATGTAATGGAGAGAACCAACTTGCAAAAGGCATGCTGTGGTACGCCTGCGTGGATGGACATGTGCACACACACACACACACACACACACACGAATGCAAAAATGTTAAAATTAATTATTGTAAATGAATAGGATATCCACCACAAATATTAATTTTCTTGAGTTTGTACTTACCTCTTTTCTGTAAACTCAGAGACTCTATCTATATTCATGTTTGCTTCCTAGTAATCCTCACCAAAAAATTAACAGTGGATTATGTGGGAGAAGAGCATTGTTCCCAGGAATATATACACGCAGAACTCAGTCCTGAAACTGAGGAGAATGGTCACTGGGTAAAATGTTTATCATGCAAACAAAAGGATTGAAGTTCTAATCCCCAACACCCACAAAGAAGTCTGGTAGCTGTTTGACTGCCTGTAATCCACTTTGGGTTGAATGGAAGAACCTGTCTATGTATACAAGTTGTAGAGAGACGTCAACTTCTACCCATTACAGTCATGTGCACACACATGCATATGCAATTGCATATACGTGTAACATGTATTAACATGAATATGCATGCCAATAATAACAATATAATTGATAATAAATATACTTATCTCTATCTTCCTTGGAAGCAATAACCATTTAATTTTAAGCCCTCTCTATACAACACACTACAAATCAAAGCAGTATGAGTATGGATCCCTGGAAAAATAAATGAAGAATGAGCTGTGGTGGGCTGGCCATTTAGAGAGCTTAGAAAAGAAATTTGAATTTCCAATAACCCTGGACCAAGTTTCTTAAATGCAGAATGATGAGAAAAGTAACTAGACTTTCAGGGGTTCATGATAAAGACAGTTTGTTGATCCACATAACAGTTACAGCCAGCACATAACCAGAATCTTCTGTTGTTGGATCTGTTAGGCTGCTTGGGATACAATAACAGAATCCTCATAATCTAGGAATATTTATTTATTTTTATAAGTATTTATTTATAAACAGAAATATTTATTTCTCATAAGTCTGGAGTCAGGTATGTCCAAAGTCAAGTCAGTTGGTGACATCTGAATTGTCAGTTGTCAGAGGGAAACATACAGTTATGTTCCTTTCTTAAGGGTGATGAGTCATTCCAGGTATCTAGACTTTCATCGTCTGATCCTTCTTTTTGACCCCACATTCCAAGGAGATAGTTTTTTTTCAATAATACAAATACAGGAAACAATAATAAAGAGTATGCAACACTACACAATTTTAAATATAAGATTTGCCTTCCAACTTTGGTCTTTCTGGAAACTTCATCTTGATATTGCCCTCTCTCACTCAAGACATGCTTTTCAACTTTATCAGAAAATAACTTGCTTATATTTATCTTCATTCTGAAATTAGTAATATCTCCTTTTTTTGTAGGTAAAAGCATTTTAGTGTTGGTCTTCTCCTCATTTTACCCCACTGTGACTTAATAACAGAACTTTGGAAGGTCACTGTCTGCAAAGAGTCCCTCTGTTCCTATTTATTCCTGACCACTATATTTCCTCTTTCTGTCAAAGCTCATTCACTTATCCATCCAGTCCTTCTTAGATTAAGGATTAAACATATCTTGTGCATCACGTTCTGCCTGCTGCACTGTGACGAGGTGTTTTCATTCTTTGTATAAGTGGCTTGGGCCGATTCATCCAGAGAGGTTACTCTGTTCAAATTCACATAGAGAAAAATGCTCTTCCGCTCTGCCTTGCCTTTTCTTCTATGAAACCATGGCTCTCAGAAATGGTAGCATTGTGCTTCCTGTTCATCATCATTTACAACAAAAGGATAAATTTCAGGGGGAAAAAAAGCAAGGAACTTTCTAGAATAACTCGATACATCTTTGATTACACAGTAATGACACCTGGGCAGAAATAGAGGCAGAATGAGTGGCAATATTCTCAGCAAGTGGCTCCATGGCTCTGTCACTCTTCAAATCATGGGGAATTTCCTACTATTACAGACAATGTTATTTGATTTCAAGAGGTAGGCATCATTAGCCTTTCTAGGATTTAATTTTATTTGATGAAATAAGTGACTGTAATTTGGTGTTTGATGCTATATGTTTTAACTTTCAGGTAACTTTCATAGCTTATTTTTTACAAGATATGTTTTTTTTTTATTTTTACTAAAAATCTGTGGGCTGTCTGCTACCTATCTATCTCAGCTTCTAAAATCTCTCCTGAGCAAATTCTGTCTCTCTCTCTCTCTTCCTCCCTCCCCCCTTACTTTATTCCCTCCCACCTTCCCTTCTCTTCTCCCTCTCTAATTTTTATACAAGGTACACACACAAATAATATATATTTATGCATCTACTTTTCTTCAGTATCACAGTCCTCTCAAATTATTAGGTTACCACTTTTCTCATTCTAGCAACATGTTAATAAGATCATTTAACATGTGTTCAGTATTAAAGGCTAAACAAATCATTTTCAAATATTATTACAGAAAAGAATCATGTTGGGAAGGTGTCCTAAACATGGATTCCTAGGTTCGTTCCAGACTTTCTGAGTATTATTTCAGAGGAGTGGCCCTGGTTATGTTAGCTGACTGCCTTTATAAACTTTATTTTTGGAAATTGGATCATTTTTTTTTTTGAAAAGAGAACAACACAGTTCTGTTGTTGATTTAGTGTTTATGGTTTTGCTAAATTCTGAGCTAATTCTAGGTAAGAAAGCTATCGCCCATATAAAGCCCTGTCTTTTTCCTGTTGTTGTGTGTTTCTGCTGTTCTAGAGCAAATTCAGGGAGTCCAGCATGAAAAGCTAGTGTCTTAATAGTCATCTTTGATCACAAAATCATATTGATTTATGAGTTATTAAAATAGGAAATGTTCATGCTGTTCTTATTTCTATTTGGTTAGCTAAATAAGGAGCTTGTACCTTTAGCAAGTATTCTCACTAATCAAGTAAGTAAACATTTTAGTGCCATTAGGACTCGCTGAACATAGCGGACAATGAGGACTACTGAAAACTCAAGAACAATGGCAATGGGTTTTTGATCCAACTGCACGTACTGGCTTTGTGGGAGCCTAGGCAGTTTGGATGCTCACCTTACTAAACCTGGATGGAGGTGGGCGGTCCTTGGATTTCCCACAGGGCAGGGAACCCTGATTGCTCTTTGGGCTGACGAGGGAGGGGGACTTTATTGGGGGAGAGGGAGGGAAATGGGAGGTGGTGGCGGGGAAGAGACAGAAATCTTTAATAAATAAATAAATTAATTTAAAAAAATAAAAAGGGTTATAATTTCAAGCAAACCATAGACACAATGGAATTGATTCCTTCCAGAAGAAAACATACAAGGATTCATTACAATGATGACAGTTAGTGAGTATTAGAACACTTGGCATAAGAATATATGAAAAATTAAAAATAAATATCCCAGCCTGATTTAATATACCTTTTCTTTCTCGGATGGAATGAAGGCCTCAGGTGCAAAAATGTGAACCTCACATTACTGTTGAAGAGATTAGCAAATACATCAAATGCTTTTTATTAGGGAAGTCCTGGGGTAATTACACAGTCACAAATATGAAAGTGAGAGATTATATGCTCATAGAATGACCATTCAGTACATGCCCCAATGAAGTACCTGGCAAAATTATGTCAAATGAATTATTGAATACTTGGTTTCAGAGCCAGCGCTGATAAAGTAGATGAATAAAGGAATTGCACGGAAGGAATGTTGGAAGTGTGCGTAGCATACAATAAAAGATTTTCTAAACTTAGTGTCCAATTATAGTTCTTTTGTCACTGGCGAATAATGGGATCTTGAAAGTTTATTTGAAATTAAAAGCAAAATACACTTCCAAAATTGATTATTAATACTTGAAACATTACTTAGTAAGTTTGTTTCAAATTTGATATGACTTAATAGTCATAAAACTCTGTGTGTGTGTGTTGTGTGTGTGTGTGTGTGTTTAAAACTGATTATAGGTTCACAAAAATACAGGAAGAGGTTGATATAGAAGTAGCTGATCCAGCTTTACTTATAATCATACATATATGTACATGTGAGTGTTTTATATGTGATCACATGGGGAAGGAAACA
Source organism: Microtus oregoni (assembly GCF_018167655.1). NCBI lineage: Eukaryota > Metazoa > Chordata > Mammalia > Rodentia > Cricetidae > Microtus > Microtus oregoni. The sequence goes on along the minus strand of NW_024543083.1, from coordinate 26,923,963 downwards.
TGGGAAAATGAGAAGCAAGGGCACTTTCAAACTGAAATAGAGAATCCTAAAGTAAACTGATGTGTATGAACTGAATATCGTTCCAGCCAACATCTTTATGAACCTGAATCTAAGGAAGGTTGCTTGCACGAATACCAGGAAAAGTAAGTGACCTCACTATAACCTTGAGAAAGAAATGTAATGCCTTTAGTCACAGCTCATATCCAGTCCCACACACATCCCCAGGGCTCTCGGCACTTTGTGTTCTCTCTCCTAAATGCTTACACCCGTGCTCATGTCTACCATTTACCTCAACTGTCCTTCTTACTATTTATTCTGTTTTATATTTGTTGTCTACTTTTTAATACTCATCTAATAAGCTCCATCACTCTTTTCGTATAAATCTTTTCCTTATCTACCATCAATTTTACCAAAGTGCAATAAAGATATATTCAATTGACAATACAATAAGCTCTGGTAATTATTAGTAGTAATATTCCATGAACAATACAATAAGATCCTATTATTATTAGTCAATCTCTATGCGATGAGGTTCTCCAGAGTTCTTGTTCGTGAGTTTTATACTCATGCTTTCATTTGTGTAGTTATGTGACTATTTCTTGTTTATGATTAATCTTTTTTTAAAATTGACTCAGTCCAATCTATAATCACCTTTAATGAAAATATTGTGAGGCATATAATCATTTTAAATAATTATTTTTGCATTTCAAAGCCTACCCTTTTGTTTTATGTACTAGTACTTATTATTTTGTTTCTTTATTGAGAGACTGTATTTCATGAAGTTTTGCTCACTGCATGACTAAGATGCTCTTTTGTGACCTCTCCAATGATGTATAGAGGAAACCCTAATTCTGATGATCAAACCCAAATCATTCAAAGTTAGGCAATTACTCTACCAATAAGCTATGCCCCAAGCCCATTGAGAAAGATTTTCTTGCTCAACTTCACTCTGCAGAACATATCTGTGACTGATCCATCTTTATGCCTCTGTCTAATGAATTCCAGGTTTCAGACATGCACCACCATGCCAGGCTTCAGCGATATTTAACCCTGAGTGAGCGTCATAATTTCTGTGCTGTACTGTTCAACCTGAAAAAAATCTAGTGATTACAAAACAAGGGTTTATATTGAGCACCTAGACCTCTGTATTAAGTACAAAGTGGATTTCAATCTATGCATAGCTGGGGTTTCGATTTCCAGATAGAGCTAAGACAGATGAAAGTCTTCCTTGTTACTTTCCAGAGGGTGAGTAGAGAGACCTTTCTTGCTTTTAAATAATACCTTCTGGGGTTTCATTTCTATGCAATGATCGTCTCAAGCTTGTGATCTGTAGCAGAAGGAGGAGTTTTATCCCTATATGAACATTACCTACTAAATCTCAGACAAAAAGCCCTATATTTGGATCTATATCATTTCCATGTCTGGGCCATTTACTAATGTGTTTACAGCTCTGCTTTAAAAACCTTGCCTCCGTTTCTAGCTCCTAGTAATTTTTCTGTCTTCCTACATGTATGTATATCTATATTTAGATATATTATCATGATTCCTTCTATATTATAATTATTATTATTAAAACGATATTATTCCTTCTCATAAACAGCAGCATAAGTGTGTGTTAAATTTTTCTGGCATCTATCATTGTGGTTTGGCCTCAGATCAATCTATCATATCATCATAAGTTTTACAGGAAGGTGGCAGGAATTGTCTGATGCATGCCAGAGAACCCCTGCTGGCAAGAAATTGGTTAAGGTTTTATTATTTTTTGTAGTTATCCAGACAACAGATGCTAGGCTGGATTTTCAAAAATTCTTTTCTCTTGGGAGATTGAAGATGCAAGAGTGAAAGCAGAACTCTCCATTTGACCTCCCTGGAAAATTCCCAAAATGCAGGAGATGATGGAAGAGATTATGAGAGACCACAGCTAAAGGCAAAAGAAATAGGCCAAGTCACAGAGGATGAGCCTCGTTTCTTGCTTGCATACAAACATGACAAAAATCGAAGAAACACATAAACTTGGGCTGGTGTGATACCTTAGCATGTTAGAACATATGCTATCAAGCTTGAAGACTTAAGTTCAATCCCTGCAGTGTACAGGGTGGAAGAAGAAACTGTCTCCTGGATGGTGACATCTAACTGTCACACATACATTGAGACATGTGCACAAGCGTGGCTGCACACATACACACTCACACACTAAAGAAACAAATATCGCAATGTTTTGAAGTAACCAAAGCACAATGTCTAATATGATATTTGCTAAAAGGAAACCTTTTTCATACTGATGAGTCTACATCCAGAAGTATGAGAAACAATAAAAGTGTCTGGAGTGACTGATGGGGCCTGAAGGAACAAACCATCACTCCCTTGAAGCTTACTTCTTATAGTTTATTAGAATCGGTCCATGTATACTCCTTCTACCAGACTGACTCATCCAGCCTTAATAGGAGATGCCTAAGTCTCACTGCAATTTGATATGCCGTGCCATGCTGATATCCATGGGATGCCTGTCGGTATCCTAAGAGAGAGAATGGAGAATTGGATGGGGCAGGAATAGGAGTTGGGGGGCGGGGAGGTGGGGAGGAACTAGGAAAAGGGAAGGGAGGAAAACTTTGATCGGGATATAAAAACAAACAAAAGATAAAAAAAGTAACAATTGAAATATCAAGAGGAACATGAAAATGACTGGATGGGTATGTAATATGCTTTTACCCACTTCATAGATTACTCCCCAATGGCCCATCTACCATTGCTCCTTCTCCTACATAGCACATGTTACATACTAAGGCCTTGGACTTGCCGACAACCCACTGAGCTGAAGGAAGGGGTGTTCTTTCCCTGCTGAGCTAGAACTAGTCTGTCTTCATCTGAGATCTGGTATGAGAGTTGGCAGAATACAGAGGTGGAAATGTGAGAGCAATAGATGCAGACATAATAGCAGGGTGGACTTGCCTTGTATTCTGCAAGGGGGACTTATGATTAAAATGAATAGAACTGATTACAGGTTGACAAAATTACAGGAAGTAGGCGATGTGAAAGTATCTGACCCAGCTTTACTTTTTAAAGCTACTGTGATAATACGTGTTATAAATATGTCGTGGATATGGTTTGCTCCAGGTTAGTGACTCCTTAAAAGTCCTAGTCATGACATGGAAAAGTAATGATTTTAAAGGGGTGAGAGAACATTGACCCAGGCTCTCTCTCACTCCACAGTTTTGCCTTCAGTTTTTCCTACTTTGAAATGGTGTCCAGATGAAGACTCATTTAGTCCAGGGTGATTTAAATTATAAAGAAGAATGTAGAATTTCAGAAAAGGCAGAACAATGAGTATTTTCACTGATGATGACCATAACTCACAATAGAGGGAGGGAGATGCCATTTAATGATCACCCATTATATGTCACCTATAACAAGATAGTGCATACTTAAGATAGTTATAGCCTCCCTCACACAACCTGGCTTCCATGAACTGAAAATCACTGTGCAATGAGAGATTCATATCACACTAATTGAAATGTCCACTGGATAAAATTCTATCAAGGATATCTGATAACAGTGGACTGTCCAGTCATTTTTTCACAAATTTCATCATGCTCTCTTATTAAGAATAAGGGTTACATATGAAGATATGCTTTTTTTTAAATCCACAATTCTATCACATTAAAAATATATTTTAAAAACAAACTTTTGGTTAACATCGGGCATGTCTTTGTTGTATCAAATTAGCAAATACATGTTTAGGAAATAGTGTAGCATGACTCAGATTTTGATGCATGCTATTAACAGAAACATCAACCGTTTACAAGGTTAGTGGAAAATATAGGTCTTCAGTCTTCCTCTTTCTATTTTTTTTCTTGGCTCTTTGAAACAGGGTTTTTCTGTAGCTTTGGAACCTGTCCTGTAATTAGCTCATATACACCAGGCTGGCCTCAAATTCACAGAGATCTGCCTGCCTCTGCCTCCTGAGTGTGGGATAAAAGACATCCATCACGATTGCCTGGCTATCAATCTCTTAATAGCAGAATGCTAAATTGCATTCAGGGTTAGAGATCTTTCTCTGATATGCAACACCAAAGCAACTTTCTATTGCCTGTAAGAGTCAAATTGTATCTCCTAAGCCAAGCTTTTTAAGCACCTAGCATTGACATTGCTTAATTTACTTGTAACCCTTATAAGAGCCTTTGAGGTGAGAGTATTGGTCTTTGTACTGGATTGAAAACTGGAAGTCCCACAGGAAACTGACTGGAACTATTATCATAGTTAAGGTTGCCTATCATTCTAATTATAATTCACATCCAATAATGAACACCTTGTTCAATAATATTTAATTCAAATCATGATGCTGAGTATAAAATTACATATCGAGAGAATTCATTAGAAGTTTCAAAAGTAAGCTGAGTAAATGTGCCTCGGAGAATGTATTTGATGAATTTGTAAAAGTATTTAAATTAGATCTGTAAAGTATTATGAAAAATCCACCAGGGATGTGCAATTAGGCGAATAAGCTCTTCAAGGCCAGGAGCTGCCGGGCATTTGCTGTAAAACGTTTTCTGATATATTGTTTATGCAAAGCAGAGACATGGGAGGGGCGCAGTACCAGACAACAAGGCAGAAACGCAGCATAGGTGATGCCAGAAGTAATTGAATAAAAAGCAAGTAATTCCCTCATAATTAGTTCCCTTGCCTTTGCCTTCGTATTATCCATATGTCACTGAAGTATTTTATTATGGGACAAATGGTTATTTAATTTACACATTTTATAAAGCCCAGAAAGAACTTCACGAAAGGCTTTCTTATAGAACAAGGTCTCTAGAAAGAAAGAAAATAGAAAACAGGAAAACTGTAGTCTGTATGTTAGAGAATACTAATTATACAATTATGCAATGTATAATGTATCAAACCTTGTGAAATCTGAAGTGATTTTTTTCCTCAGAACACTGATGATACATGAAAAAGGCCACTTTATGTTGTGAATATTATCACAGAGTTGAGCTCATTTTTAAATGAATGTACCTATTGGTTTTATTCATTAATTCATCTCTGCGTTCATTCTATTTGCACAGAATATATTGGGTAGTGATGGCGCTCCTGGTGCTACTGTGATAAGCAGGAGCCTGTAACGATCAGTGAGGAAATGGTCCACACTAAACCAGCAATCGTATCGTAATAGGGGGAACATTGCTGTATAAGCAACCTCACTAATAGCGCAGCCATGCTAAGGAAAATACAGTCTCCAAAGTGGCGTCAACAAGCCTTTTCTTCCAAACCAAAGACAATGAATCTTTGAGGCTCTAACAACCTCATAGCCCCTGTTGTGTCTACACAGTGCTGTGGTTCTACAGCAGCAGTCATGGGGCACACATAAACCACCGGGATTGGGTCCTAAGGAAACTGTGTTTACAAACTAAGCTGAAGTCTTGGCTTGGTTCAGGGATTGCCGTTTGCCATCCTCCACAATGAATCCTAGTGACTAGAAAGAAAGAGGGAAAGACGGAGAGGGAGGGAGGGAGGAAGGGAGGGAATAATTTGTGAGCAATGAATTAGTGATGTCCCCCCAAAAAAGAATCATAAAGAATTTGTGGAAAATAACCAGACCATGTGGGGAGTTGTTGTGGTGGACAGCTTTAACACGTGTTGTTATAAGTCTTTCGGGAAATGATTTCCAAGCTGGGAGGTTCACAATATCTACATCTTTCAACTGAAGAAGAAGTTTAAAGTTCAGACAGGCTTAGTTCAGACTCCAATCTCTGTTATTCTAACTCAAAACTTGTATCCTCTTGCCACTGAACATACGGCCTCGTTGTATATAACACGAAGATACACTCTAAACATAATTCCTTCGCTCTTGTAGTCTATTGCAAGCGCTTTTGGATTTGCATTGAGTGGGTAAAATAAAACAAACCTATTTTGGCAAACTTTCATATTTTTCTGATGGGACAAAGGCCAGAAATGAATTCATGAAATGAATTTGAGGGAACGTTCCCAGGAAAGTTTCTAAAGCACTTTTGTTACATCCTAAGCAACCAAATCCTATACACATGCTGTATCATAGAACAAAGAGTGAGCGGGGCAGAGCCCTGTTGGCTAGCTTAGAGCGAGACTTGAGCCTGAGTGTCTGCCACATGATGTGTTGAAGGCTATAAGGCAGGGCACTGAGAGATATACATGATTGAGGTGGAAAGTTAAAAATAAGTATCTTTAGGCTAGCAGCTGAGTTAATGCCCTAGACAAAATATGCTTAACTCTTTTTGGTCTATGAATAATTAAGTATGTTTTATAAGTATGATGACATACAGATGTGTTTACATTATACCTTCTTGTCTTGATTCTGAGTCTAATAAATACCTTTCAATACACAGATTCTCTCAAGGGAATGTTATTTTATATTGTCCAAACACATGTCTGTCTGCTTCTGTCTCTGTGTGTCTCTGTCTCATTCTCTGTCCCTCTGTCTCTGTCTCTGTCTCTCTCTCTCTCTCTCTCTCTCTCTCTCTCTCTCTCTCTCTGTGTGTGTGTGTGTGTGTGTGTGTGTGTGTGTGTGTGTGTAATTCGGGACATGCTTCAATAGCATGGTATGTGTGTGGCAATCAGAAGACAACCTTGTCTGTAGCTCCTCACTGATACCCTGTTAGGGAGAGGAGTTTTCATTCAAAACTTCATATGTCTGGCTAGCTGGCCTGTAAGCATATTCTCCTGTCCCTGCCTCCCCTCTCACAGACAGACATGACCAGCACCATCTTCTCATGAGTCCTGTGGACCTGAGTCCAGATCCTCACACTTGTCAAGCAAGTACGTTATCTCCTGGCCCTCTGAACACTTTTGAGAGCATTTTTAAAACTGTACGTAGAACTTCATGTGAATATAGAGTGCAAAAACCTCGAGGCCCAAAACAATATAATAAGGAACCGAATGTTTGTAAATACTCATTTTCTTCAAGTGTTAGCAATGTAGTATAGTGTCCCAGGACATGTTGACAGAAGAGGAACCCTGTATCTGAGCAAACCTGATTTCCATTACTGAAGAAATAAGAAAGATGACAAAAGCTTCTCTCCGCTTATGCGCACCTCCTGGGCTGAGTGCATGCCTTGAGTGATGCTAGCTTGGCTGCGGAGCTCACTGCTTCTGTTCAGCCCTGTTCAGCATGGGCTGAGATGAGTTTCCAGACAAACAAGGAAAAGACCCATAAATTCTAAGGATTGTCACTTTCTAGTTAATTCTGTTCTAAAATGAGATTTTTCTCAGCTGTTAGGAAAGAAAGGGTCTATTAACTAGGCATTAACAAGCAATTTCCAGTTCAATTTTGCAGATAAAAATGTTTGATTAAAGATAGTGTCTGTAGCTATTTAGAGGTGTAGCTCTAACCAGATGTCAGACTGAAATAGGATTTCCATCTTAGCCATTTTGTTCCTGTCCACTATTCTTGATTTTTTTTTCCATGATCTACTCAGCATTCTTTTAAATGAGTCCTTCAGAAGAGAAATAAACTAATGAGGGCTTTAATCAAAGTAGATTAATAAAACAAATTGAAATCTACATGCTAAAATAATATCATAGTAATTTTGTTCCAAATATGGGACTAGTCTAAAACAGTTAATACCTCTGTGTATGTGTCTGTCTGTCTCTCTGTCTGTCTGTCTGTTGGTTCATGCTCCTGTCAGAGGGTGCACATATACTTGTGAGCTCATGCAGGTATCTGTGGAGGCCACAAGTTGAAGCAGGGCATCTTCCTGAGTTGTTCTCTGCCTTATCTCTGGCATCATACTGGGCTATTGAGTCAGGAGTTCACTGATGGCTAGCTTGGCCGGCCACTAAGCTCGGAAGATGAACTGCCTCTGTCCCCTAGAGGTAGGCTTACCAACACAACATGTGGCTAGCTTTTACATGAGTGCTGGGGACCTTACTCAGGGACTCCAAACCTGCACAGCAAACATTTTACTGACTGAGCTATCTCTCCACCCGCCTGTCTTACAGGTTTAAAATACAAACATGCAACTTAATATCAGTTACAGCATTTGATTTTCTGTAATGTGAAAATTATGGTATTCATTCTGCACATTATTTATTATATTCAATATTTGGTTTGTATTTGTTTCAAATATTATGTTTCTTTACAAAGAAATCTTTTATTAGAGCATAAATTATCCTGTAACCTCCAATAGGTGCTTTTTTTCCTCCCTTTTTGGTTTTCAAGACAAGGTTTCTCTGTAGCTTTAGAGCCTGTCCTGGAAACTTGTAGACCAGACTGGCCTTCAACTCATAGAGTTCACGTGCATCTGCTTCCCAATGCTGGGATCAAAGGCACGGGCTACCCCCGCCCAGCCAGAATAAATAATTTGTTAACAGTAGATGAGTACTGTTCATATCCTGTAAAAACATTTAATTTTCTCTCTAGGAGACTGAGAGCACAGTGATGTGTCTGCTTGCCTATGTTAGTTGATTTGATTTTTATTGTATAAAGTAGCAAGTAAGTGCCATCCAATAGGAGAAAAGATAATATGCCAATTTTAACATCAGTGGTGACGGCATCACTAATTTACCTGATCCACATTTGATTGAAGCAGACACTGCCTATCCTTCAGCCTTGCCATGAAATTTCCATACATACAGTTGAAAATAGCCCAGAGATTCAGATAGCTTTAGCCTTAGTTGAATTATACAACTGAAAAGGTCAGATGAGCTTTCTTTTGTAAATGTAACCTTCTGGTGATTACAAGGAAAATGCCCACATTTCTTACTCTATGGGCTTTGTAGAAAAGGTGGTAAATAAGACAGTAAAAATCATTTCTTCCATTAACACTATATTTATAATTCTCAAGACCATGAAATACGTTATGATTTCCTCCTCTGCATGAGTACTGTGTTCAGTTGGTGAATGAATTTCATACGTAACAGCTATTCTTTTCCAAATCATTACACTTGGTGTTACTCCTCTTGAATAGTGCTGATTCAAATTAGGGTATTTCACTATAATCTGGTTCCAATAACCACACTGCGAAGTATACAGTGTTGATGCACTTGCTAAACTATGTTCTCATTAATAGAGTATATCAGAAGGAACTAGATTTTAGTTCTATTCCTTCAAAAGTTCTGTCAATTTGCTACTGCCTGTAGAGCTACTTGATCAGCCTTGGTTGGGAAAACAATTTAGAAAGAGCACAAATAAACAGTAGGAGAAAACACAAAGAGGAAGAGTTAGCACCAGGCACAAGTAAGTTCGTCAGGTAAATGGTAGTATGAGAGGGATTGTTACAAACCTTACGGAAGAGTGACCTGAATGAGTTCAGTATAGATTGATTTCTGACAATAAATAAATAAATAAAATGATTTTTAAGTCACTAAAATTTATCATGGCCTGTGTTTATCACAGGGGACCTAAAGATGTTTGTGACCTAGAGCCAGAGGGGACAATGTGCTTCACTCAAAGAAAGCAGAGTTCCTGAGGTGGTTAAGCAAAGTTCATGTGCTTAAAGCAACAAGGAAACAAACAAAAAAGAAAGGAATGAAGGAAAGAGGAAGAAAAAGAAGGAAGGAAGGGAGGGAGGGAGAGAGAGAGGGAGGGAGGGAGGGAGGGAGGGAGGGAGGAAGGGAGGGAGAGAGGGAAGAAGGAAGGAAGGAGGGAAGAAAGGAAAGAAGGAAGGAAGGAAGGAAAGAAGAAAGGAAGGAAGGAAGGAAGGAAGGAAGGAAAGAAGAAAGGAAGGAAAGAAGGAAGGAAGGAAGGAAAGAAGGAAGGAAGGAAGGAAAAGGTACAAAAGGACAAAAGGAGAGGCTGTACACACATGTATAAGAGTAAGCAAAGTGGATTTTGTTAATAACAAAGAAAAATTTAAGTTAAAGCCAGGGAGTTTCATGAGCTTAAGTAACAAAAGGTTCTCAAGACTATGTTACGGATTTTTAATTCAAAAGCAATGGAACCGTTTAAAGCATAGAAAGATCATAAGCCATTTTGTATTTTAAAATATACAACTTTAGTTACTGCATAGAGAATAGATGGAAAGGGGCCAAGTGCAGAAACAGAAAGGCAAATAAAAGGAAGGTTGCAATATTTCAGGAAAGAGATGACAGTGACTTGGACCAGAGTGGAAACTGTGCAGGTGGGGTGAGATAGACAGATGGGAACCAGATGTTGTGGAGAAATACTCAAGTAGGATTTTGAATGCAAGGAATCCAGGTGATGAAAGACAGAGGTGTCATCCACACGATGACTCCTTGATTTCAGTTTTGGCAAATGTTCCCAAAGAAGGTAGCCTTCATGTAAACACAGAGTCCTGGATCAGAAAAAAAAGATGGGTGTAGGGGTAAGGTCATTCACAGTGGAGACTCAGACTGGTTAAATTGTCTTGGGATTTCCACAAAATGCGAATGAAGATGAAGGAGCTGTAAAGAAAGGGCATTGATAAATTTCTCTGTAACTCAGAGAAAAGAGCTGAGCTAGGATTATGGATGTGGCTGGCAGCGTGTCAGTAACATTCCAAGCCATTGGAGTGGAACTATCCTAAAGGAGAATGTAGACTACAAAAAGGAGATGATCCAAATACACGCCCTGCAGAACTTGGTTTGTTAGGGATTAAACTGAGGAAGAGTTGGGCATATGTGAATCCACCTAGCACTGATGACCCCAGAGGACGAAGGCAGCTGAAGGGTGGTGCATACAAAAATCAAAAGTGGTCAGGAAGGTAAGACTTGCTTTAGACGGACTAAAACATGAGTTTTAGTTTTAAACATGAGTTTCCACCAAATATAAAAATGACATATTGACCTGTAACTTTAAGAAGCAACAATTGAATTGAATGGTAAGAGAAGGAGGAGTGGTTGGAGTGAACGAATGAGGGATCGGGAAGAAGGGACATGTATGGAAGAGAAATCTTTGACAGTACAGCTGTGAAGGAAATGGGAGTAACATCCAAAATGAGAATGGAAAAGTAACTATGGAATGAATTTTACGACACTCAATCCGCAGTTTTAATACTGGTGGAAGAATACAGGGAAATGAAGAGTGGGATAAACTCCACAGAACACTTGTAAAACCTTTGTTATGGGTGCTTGTGTGTTCATGTGTGTGTTTGTATATGTGCACATGCCTGCGTGTACTGCATGGGAGCACCTTTCCATGTGCATGTAGCTGTTAATTTCTTCAAAATTTACCCGTTTCCCTGCCTTAGGCTGACGCACTGCCAGTGTTCACTATCTTTGGAGCGCTTCCTCTTAGTCTCCATTCAGGGCTAATTATTCTTTCCCTAAAACTTGCTTAAATATTTGTTGAGCTAAGAGTCAATCCTGTCTACTCTATGCAAAGGATTCAACTGTCTCCTAAAATCTCTAATAGCTCTCACCTTGACTTATTCTTTCTTTCCACCAAATTTATCACAGTTTGTGATGTAATAAATTAATTGTAACACATAATTGTTATTTCTTCATTATGAATTGCTTTTTGCTCATTTACTATTTCCTCCCCCAACTCCATAGCAAGGGAATGTTTATTTGTTCATTGATGAGACATATCTAGCTTTTTCAGGTTTTTCTATTCTGTGGTGGTTTAAACAGAAAATGTCCCCATAGGCTCCAGTATTTGAACATGTGTTCCCCAGTTGGTGACACTCTTTGGAATGATTGGGAGGCATGGTCTTTGTGGAGGAGGTATTATGTCATTGGGGACAAGCTTCAAGAGCTTATAGCCTTATCCTACATCTAGATTACCCTCTGTGCTTTATTCTTGCAGTTTAGAATATGAGCTCTCAGGTTTCTGCCCCACCACCATCCCTGCTGTTCTCTTCAGAACCCTCTGCCATATCAGGATGGACACTAGCCTCTGAAACCTGGGCCAAAATAAACACCTTCCATAACTGCTTTTGGTTATGTTTTTTTTTTTGGGTTTTTTTTTTCGAGACAGGGTTTCTCTGTGGCTTTTGAGCCAGTCCTGGAACTAGCTCTGTAGACCAGGCTGGTTTAGAACTCACAGAGATCCGCCTGCCTCTGCCTCCCGAGTGCTGGGATTAAAGGCGTGCACCATCATCGCCCGGCTTGGTTATGGTTTTTTTATCATAGCAACAGAAAACTCAATAACATTATTCTCATAGCCTAGTAGACCCTTCTACCTGTCTATGTCATTTGGGGAAGTACTGATGTGTGTTCATATCACATGTCACTTCTCTGACTTTTCAAACTCTTCAACAAACTACATTTCACTTTTTCTTGTATATCATACACCTGGCTTCCTCAATCAACTCTTATGCATTTATGCTACAGCTGGAGATGACTTTTTGTTGTCCAGCCTGTATTTTTTTTAAGGATTTATTTTATTTTATTTTTAATTTATTTATTTATTAAAGATTTCTGTCTCTTCCCAGCCACCGCCTCCCATTTCCCTCCCCCTCCCCCAATTAAGTCCCCCCCCTCAGCCCGAAAAGCAATCAGGGTTCCCTGTCCTGTGGGAAGTCCAAGGAACCCCCACCTCCATCCAGGTCTAGTAAGTTGAGCATCCAAACTGCCTAGGCTCCCACAAAGCCAGTGTGTGCAGTAGGATCAGAAACCCATTGCCATTGTTCTTGAGTTCTCAGTAGTCCTCATTGTCCGCTATGTTCAGAGAGTCCGGTTTTATCCCAGGCTTTTCCAGACCCAGGCCAGCTGGTCTTGGTGAGTTCCCAGTAGAACATCCCCATTGTCTCAGTGTGTGGGTGCACCCCTCACGGTCCTGAGTTCCTTGCTCGTGCTCTCTCTCCTTCTGCTCCTGATTTCGGGATCAACTTACCCCTGGACCCCGCAATACCACTCTTGGGAATATACCCAAGAGAGGCCTTATCATACAACAAAAGTATATGCTCTACTATGTTCATAGCAGCATTGTTTGTGATAGCCAGAACCTGGAAACAACCTAGATGCCCTTCAATGGAAGAATAGATGAAGAAAGTATGGAATATATACATATTAGAGTATTACTCAGCAGTAAGAAACAAGGACTTCTTGAATTTTGCATACAAATGGATGGAAATAGAAAACACTATCCTGAGTGAGGTAAGCCAGACACAAAAAGAGGAACATGGGATGTACTCACTCATATTTGGTTTCTAGCCATAAACCAAGGACATTGAGCCTATAATTAGTGATCCTAGAGAAGCTAAATAAGGAGAACCCAAAGAAAAACATATAGGCATCCTCCTGAATATTAACCTTCAGCAAGCGATGAAAGGAGACAGAGACAGAGACCCACATTGGAGCACAGAACTGAATTCCAGCCTGTATTTTTATCTAGTGGTCCAATGAATGTCTTCCAAGGAAGAGATAGCACATCGCCTTCTACTTCTTCTATAGACAGTTTCTCTAGTCCTTTAGGCATGGTTTCACACACCTTCCACTTTTCCTTTGGCACCTCACCTTCCAAGAACCTTTCTTTCAGAAGTGGATAAAATAATCATAAACAAACAAACAAAATCAGGTCTTAGCTCTTATTAAATGTCCCAGTAAAATGGAGTTATGTTCTTCTTCAAAATAACAAAAACTAAAGCAGAGTACCAAATTATCACTGACCTTATCTGTATATCACTTTTCTCATCTTGGTTAACCTTGAAATTTTCTGGTTAGCTGGGTTTGAAAGATAGTGTCCCATCTTTACTTCAACATTGCTGCACAATGTGTGATGGTGTGCATGTACACACGGGAGTGCATACATATGGGAATATACATGTGAATGTACACATGGAAGAGACAGGGGCAATGTACTAGTTCCCCTTAGTTCCTCTCATAGTATGGACAGACCAACTTAAAACAATAAAATGCCTTAGGGCCAATCTTAAATGACACCCACCTTAATTCTAAACAATTGTGGCTCAGGCATAAGAATAATAAATTTGGGTTCTGTATGTTGAATAGAGGAAGACATTGTTCCCCCCCAAAAAAAATTTAGGCAAAAATAAAAAGAGTATAATGATGTTTCTTCTTTTCAAATAAAGAACAAAGAGACCAAACCCTACTGATGTTCTTGACCTAACGCTGAAAAGAATTCATACCTATCCTCTGGGGTTTCTGTGTCTAAATCACGGTGATGAATTGAAAAAGGCAGGCTTGAGTTCATTTAAGCGCCTTTATTTAAAATTAAAGGAACGTCAGTAGAAATAATTTATTTGATACTTTCTTTTGGGGGAAAAAGCTAAGGCAAACTGTAATAAAAAGTAAAAGGAAGCAGGTAGGGGCAAGGATAAACACCTAGGGAATCATTTAGAAAACTAAAAATGGAAATTAGAAAATATGTATAATGTGTAAAACTCCACGGGGAACTATACAGTCTAGAAGTAGAGGCTGTGGAAGGCAAATCCAAAAGCTTTCTCACAGGCGTTTGGGAGGAACAATCCACCAGGAAGCATGGGGCTTGAAAGAAAGAAAGCACTTGAGACTGTATCCACCTGCTTCCTAGGGAAGGCACACATTTATAGAAAAGTTGAAAGAGGTGGGGCCATTCTCTCACCCAAAAGTATAATTGTTATACAATGAAACTCCTCTGAAAGTTTGTCAAACAATAAAACTCATCATAGTATTAAGAACCTGCGTATTTTGGTATGGGTGTGGTGGGTTTGTAATGTTTTATTAAACTTGTTTTATTTGGCTTTGCTTCTGGTTTTATTGTGTTCCCCCCCCTCAAAGTCTTCTGTGTAAAATTGCTGTTTGTAAAAAGCACTGAGTAGTCACCTTGATGCTAAAGATTTTTATGCTCTCAACCATAGCAAGGCTGTGTTGACACTCAGGGAAGGAGACAACCTCTGAAGAATAATTGGAGATGGCTAAGTTCCTTTGGCCATGTTGAAATGCCATCAGGGAATAAGATTCCTGAAAGATAGCCACACACTTTTCATGGAAAAGAGCTCTCATGAAAAGCTGGGGGAAAATAAACTGTGGGAGAGAACCCTTAAGAAGACTGAAGAAAAAGACTAGGAAAGCTTCCCTGTGTCCTGGGAAAGGAAGTGTTCAAAAGAAACCACAGAACATGTGTTTCTTCTCTCACAGTCTTGATTCTGATGGGGAAGTGAAATGATACAAAAAGCTGGGCACATCTGTGCATGTCCTACCGAAATAATGGACTTGGCAGGGTAGATTGGGAGACAAGATAATTATACCCACTTCTGGCATTGAAGACCTATTCTATTGATTTATTCTATTCTATTCCTGAACAAACCTTGGGGATTTGTTCAAAAAAATCTTTTGGCTTTGTATTAGTTAGAGTTTGTATTCCTGTGATGAGACACCCTGACCAGAGCAATTCCTAGAAATGAAAACATTTAGTTAAGGTGGGCACACTTACAGTTTTCAGAAGGTTAGTCCATTATCATCATAGCAGGGAGCATGGTGGCATGCAGACAGATGTAGTACTGGAGCTGAGAGTCCTACCTCTTAGCTCAGAGGCAACAGGAAGTCAACTGATCATCACACTGAGGGAAGCTTGACCAAGAAACCTCAAAGCTTGCCCCCATAGTGACACACTTTCTCCGACAACGTCATACCTCCTAATTAAGCCACTCCCATTGGGGCCATTTTCTTTTAAACCACCACATTCTACTTCACCATGTCTACTTCCTGGCTTATCACCATATCCTAATGCAAAACAAGTGTATTCAGTCCAACTCCAAAAGTCCCCATAATTTATTTATTTATTTTTTTTTCTATCACCATGCACAAAACTCAAGTCCAAATGGATTAAAGACCTCACTATCAGTCAGAACACAGTGAACCTGATAGAAGAGAAAGTGGGAAGTACCCTACAGGAGATGGGCACAGGAGATCGCTTCCTATGTGCAACCCCAACAGCACAGACTTTAAGGGCAACATTGAATAAATGGGACCTACTAAAACTGAGAAGCTTCTGTAAAGCAAAGGACACTGTCACCAAGACAAATAGGCAACCTACTGACTGGGAGAAGATCTTCACCAACCCCGCAACAGACAAAGGTCTGATCTCCAAAATATATAGAGAACTCAGGAAACTAGACTTTAAAATGCTAATTAACCCAATTAAAAAATGGGGCACTGAACTGAACAGAGAATTCTCAGCAGAGGAAGTTCAAATGGCCAAAAGACACTTAAGGTCATGCTCAACCTCCTTAGCAATCAGGGAAATGCAAATCAAAACAACTTTGAGATATCATCTTACACCTGTCAGAATGGCTAAAATAAAAAACTCCAATGATAGCCTTTGCTGGAGAGGCTGTGGAGGAAGGGGAACACTCATCCATTGCTGGTGGGAATGCAATCTTGTGCAACCACTTTGGAAATCGGTGTTTCGGTTTCTCAGGAAATTCGGGATCAACTTACCCCTAGACCCAGCAATACCACTCCTGGGAATATACCCAAGAGATGCCCTATCACAAGAGATACCCAAGAGAGTCCCCACAATTTATAACAGTCTCAAATTTATTTCAAAGTCCAAAGACTCTACTGAGATACGTGGCAATCTCTTGACTGTAATCACCTGTAAAAATCAAAAAGTGAACCAAATAATTCAAACATACAATGGTGCAAGTTGTACATTAATATTCCAAAATTCAGGGAAGGAAGCATAGAGAAGAAATATTGGACCAAAGTGAGACCAAAAACCAGCAGGGCAAGCAAATCCTGCATCAAATTCTCTTCAGCTCTCCAACTCTGTTCAGCCTTGTTGACTGCAGCAACTTGGGCTGGATCTATTCCCTGTGAACATATCTCCTTGGCAGTTAGCCCATGACTCTGTCATCTCTAATATCTTTGGTTCTTTGGTTCACCAAGGCAATCCAGGTGACAACTTTACAGATTCATATGATGGCTCTTTATGAGGCCTCCATTCAGGGTCACCCCTCACACATGCCTGGCCTCAGTGTTTTATTCCATATCTCCTGTCTTCTATCCTTAACTCTGAACCCAGAATCATGTGGCGAAAGGGCCAATATCTGTTGCTTGCTGGGGCTCGAACATTGGCCCCGTTGTTCAATAATGTCCTCACCAGCTTTTGGTTTTCTACCTTCACTTCCTAAGCATGGCTGTTTTTGTGTTTCGTTTTGTTTTCGATTTTAGAGACAGGATTTCTCTGAAGCTTTGAACCCTTTGAACCTGTCCTGGAACTCGATCTGTAGACCGGGCTGCCCTCAAACTCACAGAGATCCTCCTGTCTCTGCCTCCTCAGTGATGGAATTAAAGGCTTGCCCCACCACACCTAGCTCAAAACTTTCCCTTAGTAAGTTTTTATTATACATCTTCATTAGATACTGCTGTCTGGAGCCAGCATCCAGGAGCATAGGGCTTTGATAGGAATTCACAAAGTCAGTGAAGCTGGACTCTTGTACCTGATTGGGGTTAGGGAAAAAAGGCACTCACAAACTCTCTTGGTGATTTCCTTCTTTATTCTTCCTTTTATTTACTTTATCTCTTCTTCTCATTTTTTTTTTACAGTTTTTGTACCCCAACAGACTCTTCCTGGCAGCACAAGAGTGAAAATGGTTGCATTCTATTTCTCAAGTGAATGATTATAGGTAAAAACATGTTTTTCATCTCCCTTGCATGATTAACATTTTATGTATTACTGTTGACAAACAAATTATCCCAAAAACGCACATACATTCATCCCCTAGTAACTTGTTATAGATTAACCATGTGGGCAAGCAAGGAGCTCCTGTCAGGTCTTTTACTGGCAGGCATTTTGCATTTGCAAATAAAGGACCAATGACTTTAGTGTTTATCTTGAAAAGTAATCTTATAGAAACCACAAACCTAAACTTTTATATATGAAAATGAATAAGTCAGCTCTACTTTAAATCTTTAGGCTTTTTCATATATAGAGAGAGATTGAGGGCAGAAATGGGTATAAGGAATTAATCATCACCTTTGGTCATCAATCAAACCTAGCAAGGAGGGCACATCAGCCATTAAAAATTGGGTTGCTTTGTTCTAGTTCCCTGACCTTAAAGAGGTCTGCATTCAACTCTGTGATAAATCCTACTCTCACTGCCAGTGGCCGCAGCCAGTGAGTCTGCCCCAGCCATGCAACTGTCACCCACATTCAGAGGGCCTAGTTTGGTCCTATGCTGGTTCATTCACCATCAGGTCAGAGTGAGAAGACTTCCATTAGCTCAGGTAAGCTGTGTCAGTAGGTATCTCTATTATCTCTTGACCTCTTTGCCTATATTCTTACTCCTCCCTCTCTTCAACTAGATTTTGGGAGCTCAGCCCAATGCTCCATTGTGGTTCTCTGCATCTGCTTCCATCAGATGTGGTTTCTATGATGACATTTAAGATAGTTATCAATCTGACTACTACAGGCAAGGCCTGTTCAGACACCCTCTCCACTATTGTTTGGGATCTTAGCTGGGGTCATCCTTGTGGATTCCTGAAAATTTCTCTAGTGCTGGGTTTCTTACTAGCCCACTAATGGCTCACTCAATCAAGGTATCTCATTGCCTGTTCTCCATCTGTGTCCTTCCCCTATCTTGGCTATCACATTCCCTGTAGTTCTCCTTCCCCTTGCCCCTCCTCCTCCCCTTCTGCCTCCCTTTTCCCCCCTACCACCATGCTCCCAATTTTCTCAGGAGATCTTGTCTATTTCCCCTTCCCAGGGGGATGTATGTATATTTCTCTTAAGTTTCTCCTTGTTACTTAGCTTCTCTGGAGTCATGGGCTATGGGTTGGTTACCTTTGGTTTACAGCTAGTATTCACCTATGAGTGGGCACATGTCATGCTCATTTTTCTTAGTCTGGGTTATCTTACTCAAGATTTTTTTCCTATTTCCATCCATTTGCATGCAAATTTCAAGATGTCATTGTTTTTTTTTTTTTTACCACTGAGTAAAAAACTTTCATTGTGTAAATGTACCACATTTTCTTTATCCATTCTTCAGTTGAGGGGCATCTAGGTTGTTTTCAAGTTCTAGCTATTACAAGTAATTCTCTATGAACATAGTTGAACAAATGCCCTTTTAGTATGGTTCAGCATCCTTTGGGTATATGCCCGAGAGTGATATTGCTGGGTCTTGTGGTAGGTTGAGTCCCAGTTTTCTGAGAAACCAATATACTGATTTCCACAGTGTTTATACAATTTGTGTTCCAGCCAGCAATGGAGGAGTATTCCCTTACTCTGCATCCTCTCCAGCATAAGCTATTATTTTATTTGTGTTTCTGTTCTTAGCCATTCTGACAGGTGTTAAGATGGTAACTCAGAACTGTTTTAATTTGCATTTCCCTGATGGATAATGATGTTGACCATTTCCTTAAGTGTTTCAGCCATTTTAAATTCTTCCATTGAGAATTCTCTGTTTAGATATGTACCCCATTTTCTAATTGGGCTATTTGATATTTTGATGTCTAATTTCTTGAGTTCTTTATATATTTTGGAGATTAGTCCTCTGCCTGATGTGGGGTTGGTGAAGATTTTTTCTCCATTGTGTACACTTCCATTTTGTCTTGTTGACTGTGTCCTTTGCTTTGCAGAAGCTTTTCTATTTCAGGAGGTCCCATTTATTTATTGTTGCTCTCAGTGACTATGCTACTGGAGTTATATTTAGGAAGTGGTCTCCTTTGCCCATGAATTGAAGGTTACTTCCCACTTTCTCTCCTATCAGGTTCAGTGTAGCCAAATTTATATTGAGGACTGTAGCTTTGGAACCTTCCCTAAAACTCGCTCTGCAGAAATGCAGAATTCTTTAAGGTCAGGGAACAAGAACAAAGCAACCCAATTGTTAATGCTACCATTTGGACTTTTTGTGCATGGAGATAGGTATGAATCTATTTGCATTCTTCTACATGCTAACATCCAGATATGCTAGCACCATTTGTTGAAGATGCTTTCTTTTTTCTATTGTATAACTTTAGTTTCTTTATCAAAAATCAGGTGTTCGTAGGTGTGTAGATTAATATCCAGCCAGGTCTTTGATTCAATTCCATTGGTCAGCCTGTCTGTTTTTATGCCAATACCAAGCTATTTGATGTCAGGGATGGTGATGCCTCCAGTAGCTCCTTTATTATTCAGGATTGTTTTGGCTATTCTGAGATTTTGTTTATCAATATGAAGTTGTTTTTTTTTTAGACTTCTGTGAAGAATTGTGTTGGGATTTTGATGGGGATTGTGTTGAATCTGTAGATTGCTTTTGGTATGATTGCCTTTTTATTATCTTGATACTACTTATCCAAGAGCATGGGAGAACTCTCTATTTTCTGGTATCTTATTCAGTTTCTTTCTTCAAAGACATAAAGTTCTTATTGAACAGGTCTTTCACTTGTCTGGTTAATGTTACCCACAAGGTACTTTATGCTATTTGTTGCTATTGTGAGGTAAATCGTGATACTTCTCTGATTTCTTTCCCAGCTTATCATTTGTATATAGGAGGGCTACTGATTGTTGTGAATTGATCTTGTATCCCGTGACATTACTAAAGGTGGAAACTTAATTGTTAATCATTAACTTGAGCTGCAATTTATGCAGCTATTTTGGTAAAACTCACAGACTGTGGCTGTGAAACATATCCTTGTATTCACTTTCATTTATCAAAACTCTGTATAACTATCATTATTATTATCAAATCAGACAGTACAGTTTAGGGAGGGATCATCTTCTTGACAATCCACAGGTAAAAATGCCCAATAGAATGGGATGTTTCCAAGAGATAAACACACTATATTACAGGCAGTGGAGATCTCCCTACACCCACTCACACCATGCTAGATACCAGAGAAAGAGAGCTACAGCAAACATGTAAAGGCAGAGTAGAAGTGAAAGACATTTCAGAGTCTGCAGTCCCTGGACCTTGCCTAAACCAGATTGGTCCACTGGAGGACTCCCTTCTGCTGGACTGACTCCTGGAACTTCAGTTGCAACCTGATCCTCTGGCATGGCCAATGGCAATTAGAATTACCACCAAAAACCACACTGCAGACTCTGTATAAGGCTTTTTTGAGATTCCTTCTGCCAATGGAATAAATCCAAAATTCTTCACTTTAGCCTCTGGCAAACTTTTCTGACAAAGGCAAAATGCAACTCCTTCCTTCACCAAAATACCACATGAATGATATCTAGGCAATATACTAAAAGCCTTCCCTTCTGAAACCTCTTGAAATAGCCCTGTCCCCCAGTTCATCAGATCACACTCAGCACTACTGTCTTCCATGTTCCTACTAGTATGGTCCATTAACCCGTGCTTAAATTATTCCACTGTTTTGTTAACCAAAAGTCCCAAAGTCCACATTACTCTTAACAAAAGCATGACCAGGCCTATCACAGCAATACTCCAGTCCCTGGTACCAACTTTTGTAGGGTTTTTTTTTTTTTAATCACTGTGAAGAGACACCATGAGTATGTCAACTCTTATAAATGAAAACATTTAATTGAAGGGTCCCTTACAGTTTCAGAGGTTTGATCCATTATGACCCTGAAGGGGAGCATGGCAACATGCAGGCATATGTTGCTCTGGAGCTTAGAGTAATACCTCTTGACTTAGAGGCAACAAGAAGTTGACTTATTGTCACACTGAGGGCAACTTGAGCTAAAGAGACCTCTAAGTCTATTCCCACAGTGACAACACTTCCTCCAACAAGGCCATATGTACTAACAATGCCACTCCCTTTGGGGGTTATTTTCTTTTAAATCACCACATTCTTTCTTGAAACATGCTTGAAAGGTTTTTAAAGCAAGAAGTATTATATATGATATAAAGCAAAGTTGACTTTTTCATGGTTTCCCATTCTCTGCTCTGGTCCAAGTGAGGCTGTGTTAGGCAGTTGAGATGCCTTTTCTCTTTTGTTTGTGCTCCTTGTGTTTTTCTCATTGCCCATGGCTTGTATCTAGATGGGAGAAGAAAAAAAACAGCAGTAGTTACATCCTACTATTGTTCCTTGCTTTGGGCAATGTCCAGTGTTCCTAGTTGGCTGTGACACCTTCTGATCATTGCATTGTGTGGCATATCCCATGGAGACTTTTTCAGCTGGGGTTCCAAGTCATGACTACTGGTCTTTCAGAACAGGTCCTTTGTATAACCAAACAAGCAAAACTTCTTTAAGTGATGTCAATTTTATCTTGATAAAGCTGCCCTGTGGGATCTACATCTAAGGTGCACTCCCTTTCCATTGTATCCATGTGAGAGGATTAAGCTAGCCAATCTACACATTTCCTGAGAAACCAAATTCTGAGTTCCCGAGACTTCTGAACAGTCAAACACAGCCATTGTTTTCCCCTTGAGGTCTGCTTTAGATCTTTCAAGTGGGAAAAATAAAGGTAAGTTAAATCAGCAATGGTCCTACTGCAAGGACAGTGCACTTGTTTTGTTCAATAAGGGTTTCTACTTATTTGTTTTCTAAAAGTTCATCTTTCTTGATTTGAGTAATGGAATAGCATTACTCCCTTCTATTTATTCCACAAGAACAGAACATTATGCCTGCTGTAGCAACTCTTTCCAGGGAAGCCCCCATACTTGTGATGTTCAATTGTACTGCTTGAGCTTTGATGGACTAGGTCACTGGATCAATCATGTATAACCACCCCAAAATAGTCATCTTTAGTATGAATACCATGCTATCATGTGCCTAAACATGCACAGAAAAGAAAGATTAGCACAATGCATACTATAGCATACTATTTCACAGTTTTGTAGCAAGGTGAATCAAACTAGCAAATCAAGTGGGGAAGTTCAAAGGTGAAGGAAGGACATGTTAGGTGTGAGATCTAATTTGAGAAAGCCACCAATACATGAAAGGGATGGAAAAGATTAGGTGGATTAGATAAGATCAGAACAAGGACATAGCTGCCAAAATTTAAGACTCATAGAGGCAAATAAAGAGCCATTGTGTTTGCTTTGGCAGGAAAGTAACATGAGAAAACTAACAGTTTAGGAAGATGACTACAATAAATTGAGCTCCATTCTCTTTTTGTAAGTTCTCATAACACTTTGCCTAGATTGTCTTCATTGAACTAAAAGTAGGCAGGCTCTAAACTAAAGAATATTGAGTGATTAATATTAAATTAAAATAAAAATAATATTAATAAAACATTAATAAAATTATTTAGATTGAATAATAACCATATAGAACTAGGAGATCACATAGTAGAGATATTTCCTGTCCTCTAGATACCTCTCAGGGTTCTTGCACAATGAAGATGTTCAATAAATATTGATTGAATTAAATAGATGTGGTGGTCAAAGGCTTAAGGCGTGGGCATCAATTAGAATGCTATTAAGTAGCAGAAGGACACACCTGTGGAAGATTCCAAAGTAATTGTGGGTGATTAGTGGAGGGGGTGACTTTTAATGTCTATTGTATTGGTAGATTTTCATGTGCTGTTGGAGGTCACTAAGAAGCCAGGTGCCCTCCTGTTATTTCAACTGTAAGTATGCTTGTGTCCTGTGAGTCGCTTTGTCTGGATATGAGCTGGCCCTCTTCAGTCTGCGATGGGGAGAAAGAACATCAAAAGAGCTCAAGAGCAGAAACATTGTGCCCTCAAGAATATCTAGAAGGCCAAACCATCCCTAGGATTGGTTTCTATTGTTCATCTTATGAAAAACAAGTGAAAAACAGAAGCTGAGATTTAGATCATGGGAAGTTCGGTCAGGGAAGCTGAGCCATGGAGATGAGGAGACTCTCCAGTGGAAAGCCTTAACTTCCTTGCTAGTACATTTTGAATGGATGCTGTGAGAGCCTGCTTCGATGATGTTCTTTTTTTCTCTCTTTTATTGTTTGTTCTTTAACTTGGCACCTCACCTGAGTTGTCACTGCTCTGCCCAGGATTCTCCATCAGGAATGACAAAAGGCTGCCTTAAGGAAGCTTCCTCAATCAATTTCTGTTGGATCTTTCTAAGCCCTCCATTAGATGATGTCACCTTTCTGCTGTTATTTGTAATTTTACTTCGAAGCCTCACCCAAGGGGATACTCTGTTCTGCCTGGAACTTACTATTGGGAAATAGAGTTGACTTCCTAAAACAGGCTTCCCCAGTAATTTAATAAACTTGGTCATTTGAAACTAAAATTATCACTATCATAAATCACTGTCCAGACCATATAGAACATGACTGGAACATAGAAATACGTCACTCATTAGAAATTTGTATTACTGAAAAATGTTGACGATGATTAGCAGTTGAGCTTATCAGAAAAAGAGATCTTAGAAACTGTTTCTTTTTTTGTAATTTTAAGTGAAAACGTGCTTAGAGCACAACTGAGACAGTTCAGACTTTGTACTAAAATCTAAGAAATTAGATACAGACATCTTTTGAAACATAAATGTTTGTTAAAAATAGAGTCTAAATAAGGAATAAGAACAAGAAACTAAGAAAAACACTAGTTATTTTCATTGTTGCTATTGTTGGCTTTGCTGGCTGATGGTAACTATGCAATAAAATATATGCAACATATTTGAAGTATTCTGGCCAGTGCCATTATCATTTTGCAGCAATAACTCATTTGCAGCATAACTCATTTGCAGCAATGAGTTAATAGCATGATAATTGTTCAGAGTATTTTATTTATTAGATTATTTTGCTAAAGAGCATATAGATAGTAGTTTATGGAGCTGTTAGTTGTATTTTAAAGCCATTCATTGAACTTGACTGCACTTGGCATATAGAAGGAGTAAGAAAGCTAAGAGAGGAGAGAAAAAGAGGGCTAAATAGGAAGAAAATACAAGATGACTCTAATTTTCTGCTCAGAAAGACAAGTGAGAAAATAATAAGATGACTTGATCCAAATTCACGGAACCCAGAGAGATTAACTAATGAAAAAAGTCTTTGAAATATTTCATCCAACACATGGATGTTCATGAGAGAAGACACGATCAAACGTGGTGTATTAATAGAAGCCTGGTCATACCAAGAAGAAATGGAGTGTGGTCATTTGATGAAATTATTAAGTAGATGTTGTTTGGAGTGTTTTTGCTTGACTTGCATGGACACAGTATTTGAAGGTGGAGTGAGATGTGGAATTTGAGGTGCTGAGGTTCTAATTGAGGAGCCACTTTATTTGCCCATTGATTATGTGTAGAACAAGACCCAATTGTGTTTTCTCTTTTCTTTCTTATGACATAGATTGTTTTCTTTGGCCCTTGGCTCATCTGAACTGTGGGAATGTGATTTTGACCTCTCAGTATAGTTTTCTCACTTTCTCATGTTGGTTAGGCTTCCTGTCATAAGACTACCTGTTCCCTCCAACGCCCTTTGCCTTTCTGTATTTTGAATCTTTTCTTCTCTGTGAATTTTGTCCCCGAGACTTTCAAAGATGCTATTTCAAAGATGCTTTTGGATGGCACCCATTCATTGTTCTTATATTTACATTGAAATTCTAACCCAACCATTAATAAACTGCAACCACAAATTACAAGTTATCTATTATGTGAGTGCTTTAGGCAAGAAAAATATATAGAGTAGCCTACTCAGTAAATTCCATTCAGAAAAAAAAAAAACTTTCCTTAGTTATAAGTAGATGATTAAGTGTGCTTAGTGATGTAATAGATTATTAAATTAAGAGTTATTTTTGCCTCCTTCCCCCTATTTAACTGACTGTCAATTGTTAAAGGACTGTAGACAGATTTTATTTTGAGCAGCCAGCTCACAAATAATGTCACAGAGATTTATTACTAATTAGGAAAGCACAGCCTTAGCTTAGATTCGCCACACTAGCTCTTATAACTTAAATTTATGTGCCCTTATTAATCTACGTTTTACCAAGCTTTTTATCTTTCTTTCATTTTGTATGTCCGACCCTCACCATGTCTTATCGGCCTCTATTCTACACCTTGAGTATCTCCTTCTACTTCCTCTCTCTACTTCAGAAGTCCTGCCTATACCTTCTGCCTACTTACTAATCATTCAGCTCTTTATTAAACTAGTCACAGCAATGTATCCTCACACAGTGTACAAATATCCCACAACCAACAACTACACTGCTAGTTCTAATTACACTGGACAGGAGGACATCCATGATCAAGCTTCTCAGTGATCCCAAAGCATACCACAAGCTCTTTTGTTGCATTCACCAAAACCAGCATGAATAACACACCACCTTGAACTGTAAAGAAGAGCATTGCAGCCTGACCAAGTCTGGAAGCATTTATTCTTCCCATGATCCCTTATGCTGTCTTCTTTCATTCAGTATTAGAACAAGAGTAAGATTAATACTATTTAGCCTTATTCTGAAGTTCCCCCAATTTGTATTAATTTGGGTCTGTTTGTTCAGTAAACACCAGTGTTAGTGAATAAATCAGAGTCCTTTGGGGAGTAGATATTAATATGGAATAATGGGTGGAGACAGACTTAATAGAACAAATTCTTGTGAGAAAAAGAATGGGGAGGAAGCAGAGAATCTGCAAGAGCTTTCAGTCTGCCACTTAAGACTGACCCAGAGCGAAGGAGAGAGAGAGAGCAAAGGGAGGGGAGCGTCAGGAAATCTACAGAAGGTAAGGCAAGGGTGTTGGGAGTTCTGAGGGCAAGATCCTCATGGGGGGCAGCGTTGACTCCCAGGTGCTATGGTTCTTCCTGTCTTGGCCCAGTTTGGCAACAGCTGGGAACTGCCCTTGTAAATCACATGACCTTGGAGCTAATGCTTTGATGTGAACTTGAGATTTCAGCAGCTTGAGGGCCTTTGGTCCCCTGCAGTTAAAGCTATGAGAGGTGTGCACTCATGGCCTCTGCAAGCAGGTGCTGAGAATTCAAATTGGTAATGGTATGGATAATGCATGCTTCCCGTGGAGAAGTTTGTTCTGTCTTCACCTGTTCCCCCCAATCAACTCACTTAGTGAGAATCCTCTTCATAGACACAAAAGTAAACATTTTATCCAATGTCTATTAGTTTACAGAAATGTTTTAACCTCCCGTTTCCCTGCTGTGTCCATCCTTGGGCCTTCCCTTTGCCTGGCTTTGCTAGAGCTTTTAATATTTGGTCTCCAAACACCGTTCTGCGATTTTTTTTTCTTTCTGCTAAAACCTCAGCGATCTTACAGATGCCACTTTCTGAAAATTTCTTCTGCCCATTGCCATTTTGCATGAGCAGTCTTCCTACACACTACTCTGTGGGGTCTCATTTCCCTATAAGGAAGGCATGTCTGTTTACTTTCTTAGTCTCCCTTCACTAAAGACTGGGAGCTCCTGGAGAGATGTGCTCACTCCTCTGATTTCTGGTGCTGGGCACAATGCTTGAGACATGGTAGGTAGTAATTACTGAATGACTACTAAAGACATGCGAATATGAATTCGAACATGCACACAGACTGAGAGTTTACCAAGATATATCTGTGTTACATGAAGTTTGGAGAAAGTATATCAGTTGCTGGTGGTAGTTATTATTTCCAAAATTTTTCTCTAAGATGAATTATCCCAGTTGCTACAGTTTACAGAAATGCTTGACGTTCCATAAAGCAAACATTTTGTTGGTACACTCCTCTGCCTTTAATATTTACCGAAGGCTGAGCTGTCGCATTTCATCCACATCCTCCCAACATCACTTTGATGACTTAGACATATCCCGACTGAGATCCGGAGAGTCTATGCCTTTCTGTTTTGGTCCCCAGTCAGGAGGGAACAATGGCAGATGACACAGTTAGGTGACTCCCTAAGCCCCTCTATGACTAGTTACTGATTCAGCCGTGAATTTCATAACCTCCCTGTGTCCTCCCTACTCTTTCTTACAAGTCATAACTTTTCTATGTGCTCTGGATGTTAAGCAGCTTGTACCTATATTATAACTGTCATACATATCATAGTGTTAGTGGTACCCATAAACTCATGGCATCACCACCGGGTTTAATAAAGTACACAGGGAATAGCTGAGACCAGGCAGAATGAAGCACAACCCTGTTTACAGAGTCCCAGAAAAAAGCCTGTGCTATATTCATCTAGATCTCTATTAGGAAATTTCAAAGGATTTTCAGTAACTGTGAAAACATAACACTTTGATTGTTATAAAATAAACTTCGTGGGACAAATTGCTCAATGGAGTGCTTACTTCATAAGTCTGAAAATAAGAGTGTGAATCCCAAGAACTCAAATAATACTAGGTAGGAAAGACAAGAATTCCCTAGAGAAATTAGCTGACCAGGCCAACATAAGTCATAAGCTCTAAGTTCATCAAGAAAGAGATGCTGCCTCAGTGAATAAGGCACAGCACATTCAAGGAATCAATGACTTCAAACTAATTCTTTTACATGCACACAATCATGTTTGCTCATGAACATGGGATCATGCACCTACACACATATGCACACCACACACATAGAGAGAGAAGCCAAACTCTCGCTGTCAAATGTATTTTACTTGATGGCTTTCTACTCGGTCCTCTAGGGAACACGGCAAGAGCCATCCAACTCCGAAATAGGTTATAACCAATCATATCACATCACTTTGTGTTTAAAATAATATATAACCACTTAATTCTTTGGAATATTGACTGTCTGGATAATTGTGGTATAAATGTATTCAATAGAAAAAGAATTATCTTTGGGTGGGAAATTAATGATATAAAAATCATAGTGTGTTGAATGAACTTAATTTATTCACCTTATACTTACCTCTCTTACCAGGGATAATTTAAAGTCAATAGTAGTTCCATTTAAAACCTGTGAGTTTTCAAATCTCCTAATTTAATTATGAAATTAAAAGAGATGTCAAATCATTGTGAGTTTACATTTGTATAAAGTAAATACTATGCATGAGATCTAGGTAATAAATGACACAGTTCTCAAGTATTTCTAATTAACTGTCTTCTCACATTTTAGTCTCAAATTGTGCCCCAGTTGAGAATAAATTGACTTTGTGTGTTCCAGGAAAACAGTATCTGTTGGATCGTATATATATATTTTTTCCTACCTTAGTTCCCACAGCCAGAAAATCCAGGCTGTTCTGCTGTAAACTTTTATTGGCAGGAGTTCATAATTCAGCTGTAAAATTTCATGCTGGGCTGCAATTCAGTGCACAAGCCCTATGCCCTGAAGAGCTTATGTTTCTACAAAAACAATTGTAAAAAAAAAATCTATTTTTTTTCTCTTTTAGGTGAACCAGAAAATAGTATAGTAAGAAATGCTATCCCTTAAAAAAAACTTCTAAAAATAAAAGGTGCTAGGTAAAATGATCTCCCTGATACTGAGACATAACCCCTCACTCATAAAAATAACTATTATATGATAGCAATGGAAAATTTATACTTGTAACAAGTACAGTTGCTCTCTGGTACTCGGAGTGCAAGAAATGTCACTTTGCTTTATTTTTCTAAGATAGATTAAATCCAGTGTGAAGTCAACATCACCAAGGTTGACATGAACTCTAATAATAGTCAATTTAGGGTGCCCTCTTTCCACCCTCAGGTGTTAGTAGAACTCCGAGGCTCTAGCGTAGTCCCAAAGAAAAAGTAAAGAGGATATAGCTCAGTATGTGGTGGCTTTGGATTCTTAATCATGGAACAGCCTTCCTCACTTAGGTCCTGTTACCTCTACCACCACCACAAAGCTCAAGGAGGGAACACTGAGGTTACTATGTTATATGGTTAATGTGTCATCTGTCAACTTGGCAGACAAACTAGGATTATCTGAATGGACAGAATCTTAATTGAGAAATTGTCTCTGTAAAATCCACCTGTAAGGCACTTTCTTAACTACTTATTGATGAGGGAGGGTCCATCCCATGGTGGGTGGTGACATCCGTGGGCTGGAGGTCCCAGGGTCTTAAGAAAGCAGGCTGAGTAGACCGTAGGAAGCAAGCCAGTAAGAAGTACCCTTCTATGGCCTCAGCTCCTGCCCCCAGGTTTCTGTCCTATCGAGTCCCTGTCTTGACTTCCGTTAGTGATGAACAGTCCTGTGGAAGTGTAAGCTGGAGAGACCCTTTCCTTGCCAACTTAAACATGGGTCACGGTGTTTCATTGAATCAATATAAACCCTAACTAAGAGCGCTACCTGGTGCACAGTGGTGATGATCAGCACCTCTCTGTGCATGGCCTTCACGTCTTCCGTCTTGAGCCCAGTTTCCCACTTCCTAGCCTAGTTTCCAACCCACAGGAGACCCTCAATCCTTCATACATGCCTGTTTGTAGTACTCAAGTTCCTTCTCGAAATCACTCATGTGGAACCATAGCAATAACTGTTTATAGTTCCTGTCTCATCCCCACTAAGAAGGTTGGCAGATAAAGGGGCACAATGACGTGACTCTAGTGGTCCCACTTACTCAACTCCATGTGCAGTCAAAAATCCCCCTTTTCTCCCAACCTGGGACATCCAGTGACTAAGTCTCTGTGTACCTTTGCTCTTGCCTGTCCACTTGGTCTAGTCCCTTCTCTGTTGGAATTCAGTAGCACTCGGCAGAGGAACCCACCCCGAACACTATGTCTCCCCTTCAGAGTTGAAACTTATTCAGATTCTTCTTACAGCGTGTCATTAGCCAGTGTACCCTTCAGTGGCTTGCTGTCTCTTAAAGGGTGGAGGGCCAGAGAGCACTGACTCAAAGAATCTTCCAGGGCGCCCTTCAGAAACTGAGAGGTGAGACTTGACAGACATTAATTAGCATTCATTTATCAGACTGATTCTTTGACTTTTGGTAAGTGACAAATGATAGCGGATCACCACTAGCAGAAACCTGAAGCAGAAATGTCATTACCATCTTTATGAGAGGACCGCTAAGCTGATTGGGTAACAATGGACGAAGGAGTGGGGAACTCGAAGGATGGGGAGAAGTGCAACCGAGAGCCAGATATATATCAAGTGATGTATATTGAGTTATATATCATGGAAATTTGATTGCCCCAAGCGGTTACTCCTTTAATAGAGTATATCTCCTTTTGATCTTTGTGTCTTCTATCTATAAATGCATTCTTGTCGAATAGGTGCCCAGAATGGTTGGGAACGGAGCAAGGTGGAGACAGGAGTGAATGTTGTCTGCAGGCTCCTTCACAGTAGATCTGCGCCCTTCTCCTTGTGTTTGAATGCTTTCCCCCACTCTGGTTTTCTGTTAGGACTGACTCGCAAGCATATCTGGAAAAGGTGAGGCCTGGTCACAGGAGCCACGTGTGTGACCTCGCCCAGCAGCTCACCTGCTCCGTATCCCTTCAGAACTTGGCAAGCCTACGCGTGTGTTTACAGACTTGGGATTCTGCATTCGTGTGTGCTGGTTCCCTGTATCCTCCTAGCCCTTTCGTTGATGTTTTCGTTAGGTATTTGTTGTCATTGGATCTGTAAAGCTGAAAGGTGAAACCACATGATGACTTACTACTTGAAGGAGTTGGGGAAAACGGCTGCAATAAAAATAGAAGCAATGGAAAAATAAGAACATTATATTAACAAAAAGAAAAAAAAATATATACAAAGTGTTTCTTTTGCATTTCATGGTTAAGAAGGGAACATGGATTTAGGTGACAAAGGATATTTTAAGGTATCTAACATACTAATGTGTTCAAACTCATCTTTAAAACATAATTCCCCGTGAATAACTCTTGGTAGTGAATACCTCCAACTGACTTCCCATTTATTAGGCAATCTACCGTACCACCACCAGGTGGCGCTCATGCAGTAACTTTGAAACAGCCGGCCCTGAACGGTAAAAACACAGTATTGGAAATACTACTGTCAAACAGATGTTCTTGTCTTTGATGCTGCATCGAAGTTAAGGTAGGAATGATGAGGTCGGAAAGGCTAATAAATTTATTATGTGTTGGAAAACTTATTTCTCCTTTCCCATGAGGCAGAAAAGCCATTATTTGTAAAGCATAATGCTACCCATGCTTTGTTTGCGGTGGCATCAAATTCCCCTAATTCTCCTCGTAGATTCGCTATCCTTTGTGTGGCATGCATCTTAGGTTATAAGTAATGAAAAAGATACGACAGTAGCTAGTTTCTGTTAGCTGGTTGCCTAGAAGTTTAGTGTATTTAAATAAATGTGTCATAGGAAAGAGCAATGCACTGGACACTGATCACCCAACAGGGGCTAGGAAATAGGGACAGCATTAATGCTCAGAGGC
Organism: Microtus oregoni; assembly: GCF_018167655.1. Taxonomy (NCBI): domain Eukaryota; kingdom Metazoa; phylum Chordata; class Mammalia; order Rodentia; family Cricetidae; genus Microtus; species Microtus oregoni. The sequence continues at coordinate 26,892,051 of NW_024543083.1, read as the reverse complement.
AAATGATGTCTTAGAATAGCAGAACCTCTAAACAAAACGGGGAGTTTGATAAAAGTGCCCCCCCACCCCCATTGACCAACTAGCTCTGAGCATCTTTCCAGCCGGCAGACAACAAATCCTGAATCTGCTTTGCCTTCTCTCTTTATCCTCCATCCAGTCTTCAGCATCCTTTCATCCAGCTCCCCCTGCAGTGGGCTAGGCTGTTAGGAGACTGAAGTTACAGAACGGTAGCTTGCTGGTGGGATAATGAGAAAGCAAGCAGAAATGTCTCTGGCTTGTGTTCTTCTCTCCCATGTTCTGCAAACTTCCTTGGATAAATTCTGCCACAGATAACGAGTTTCAAAAAGGAAAAGAGGTCAGATTCTTGTCCTGGCTGCATCCTCTTTGAATTAGTTTTTGTTTGTAGTAATAGGAGCGGCGGGGCTGCGTCCCCAGCACCCCAGCCGCCCACATGGCTAGCTTATGCCCGAAATAACAACACACAAACTGTATTCATTTAAACACTGCTTGGTCCATTCTCTTCTAGGCTAATTCTCACATATTAATTTAGCCCATTTCTAATCATCTGTGTGTAGCACCCCAAGGTGCGCTTACCGGGAAGATTCTAGCCTATGTCCATCCTGGGTCGGAGCTTCATCCTGGGAGCAGGGCATGGCGTCTCTCTCAGGCATCTGCTCCAGAGAGGAGAGCTGTCGAGACTGAGCTCACTTCCTCTACCTCCCAGTGCCCTGTTCTGCCTACTCCTCCCACCTATCTTCCAACCAATAAAATGGGCCAAGGCAGTTCCTTTATTAGCCAATGACCTTCCTCCATCATTTGTTTATTTGTTGGCCTTGTGTGACTTGAACTTGGACCTTGTATAAGTTTGGCGGCTACTCTATGACTGACCTATATGTCTTACACAACACCTCTTTCTTTCTTTCTTTCTTTCTTTCTTTCTTTCTTTCTTTCCTGTTCATCTTGAGACAGGCCCATATCAAACTTTCCAGACTGGCCTTGAACTCACATTGTCATCAACGCCTTAACTTGTGACATTCCTGCTTTAGCTTCCCAAATAGCTGGGATTACATGGCTGCACTGAGGGTCTTAGCTTCCCTGTGGGTTATCAGTCAGTGTGAAGGGCCAAGTCACATAGCTCCTCAACTGATCACTTGGTTACTTATCCTGCATCAGAAGAAACACTCATCTGCAGGGCCATTAAATCAGTGTGAAAAATTGTGAGCTGAACAAAGTGGTGGGGGAAGGATGAAAGAAAGTGTCTAGTGTGTGTCAGAAAAATCATATATAAAACCCAGGAAGTACTAGCTAAGCAGAGAAATAAGGTAGTTCACTTCCTTTATACATGGAAGGAGTGGGTGGGCAGAGAGTTCAGGCAGTTTACATACATCACAGAATAGTTTTTACTCACCAAAACTGCACATGGCCGATACAGATGTCAAGAAAGGCACCAAATTGAATATATTGACTCCTTCCGAAAGAGTTCACTTTCTGGTACAGAGGTATTTAAAAACAGAATTTGTAACCAAACTGTCTGTTAGTTCACTGAGGCTTTGTTACAAAGAGAAGCATTTTGTTCAGGCTAGAACTAGATCTGTGCACCTGATGGCCTGACAAGAAGAGACCATCCCAGTGATGTCTGCAGGCTAAGGTCATCTCCAAGGGCAGGAAGCCTAGCTAGTCCCTTGGGAGCCCCTGCACAGAAGGGTCTCTGGCACGGTTCGGTGCTCTGCTGTTGCTTTCTTCAAGCTTTTAATCCACTTTTAACAGAGGTCTCTGCATTTTCATCTTGTACCTGGCGCCGCAACGCTGTCCAGAGGCTGCCATTTGTCTTTGTCGGTCATTAGTAGCTCAAAACAGACACATCTTGCTCCCCAGATTCTTCTGTCATCTTTCAAACTGTCCCCAGAAGACTTTGCAAGCCTGTCATTTCCTCAAACAGGTGAGCGAGGATGGACTCTCTCAGCTCGGGCTTACATTCTTGACAGGGAGCTAAAGGAAAAGATTCCCTTTCTTACTGGTCAAATCCACGTTGAGAACACACTCTAGGTGAGGTGAATGCCAGGCCAAGGTCATATTCTAATTCTTTCCATCATGATTGCCTTCCACCTTCTCTAAAAGAGGGAGAACTTCGGTGGTTGGGTGGCCTATGCTTTATTCTTGTCACCGTTTTCTCCCAGGGAAAGACCTATCACAGCCTTGTCCTTCAGCCCTGGGAGTGCCTTCTAATCTCTTTGTTCTGTCTGCAATTACTACCAATAGTAGCTAAGGGTGAGCCGTTGTACAAATGATACCCCAGTGGAAGCTAGCATCCTTGCTCAAAGCTAGAAAACATCTCTCCAGTGGTTCCTGGTGGATTTTGGAAACATTAAATATGGTCTATATTCTTTGTGTCTTAAAAAAAATCACATATGCAAAATCTCTTTTGGTTTTAATGATCTATTTGTTGTACTCAACACTGAACAGAGAGTTGTGGTTACAGATCTCACTCTGTAGGTCAGTAAAGGAGAGAAAAACTACCTGTGTATACGGAAAATGTGTATGAGGACAAGGAACGGTGCAACTCAGAGCGTGTAGAATTGTGTCCACTTCAAGATTAAGAAAACTAACGGCCAATAAGGAGCGAGAGAGCCTTAAGTGGCTAATGTTCACACTGATGGTACAGGGAGAAGCTATTAGACCTTTTCCAACAAGTTTTGGAAGATTGTGTAGAGGAGGTGGGATTGCATGAGCTATTTGGATGATAAGAGAGAGAAAACTTGGCAGGTGGTAGGAGCTAGCATTCCAAGAATATGGCACAATTTGGAAAAGGCGTGTGTGGAATGACTGGGTGATGGAGACATTAAGCCAATTGGCTTGAACTGAGCTGGGGCTCATTCCAAGGAAGGATTTCAAATTTAATTCAAAACAAAATAATGACTTTCTGAAGCATTATTAAGGCAACTAACAATAAATTTCTGACTCTAATCTATGTTACACACATTAAGAGCTAGCATGTGGGATTCCCAGGAAAGGAGATCTCCTGGGTAGTCGTAAGGGATAAGCTTTAAGAGTGAACATCAGCGATGCTCAGGAGTGAAGCGAGCAAGTCCCGTACTTTATACTCTGCAGACTTGCGTGACTTGGACAGCCATGGAGGAGGAAATAGTTACCCTCATTTCCTTGATGTGTGGAAAGGAATTATGGGTGCCTCTTCATTCCCATCTTCGTTGTTATCTTCATGACCCCTGACTCTCTGAACGGAGCTCCTAGCAGCCTGCAACTTTGGGGGAAAGAATACTGGTTCTGCTTGTGGCATCTTTAATTGTCTTGCCCTCTTAAGACTGTGTTCATCGACTTGCTCAGATTTTAAATTTTTATTCATACCCATTTCTTTCACGGAGATTTCTGTTCAATGATATGGGAACGTATTTACATTCCAAAAGTTAAACAACAGAGGAATTAAATAGCTGTTTGAAAGAGCTACTCACGTGCCAAATGACTGTATCTTCAGGGCAGGAAAGAAGATGACATTTGTCATGGAAAGATGAAGGAGGAGCTGGAAGAGTTGGAATGGGGGACCCTTCTGAAAGAATAAGTAGAATTTAAAGAACAACAGAGCATTGTGGGGAGGCATGGAACCCCAAAGGGAAAGTAAGACCATCAACAAGGGTTGATCTTGAATGAAGAGCCCTGTCACACAGTTCTGGTCCGAGGGTTCCAGAGCACAAGAGAGATTAGACAGGAGACATAACACAGAAAGAGAGTCTCACGTTTGTGCTGAAGGACAAAATTCTCAGAGTACTGCTTTCTGCCCAGGCTCGGGGAGTTAAAAAAAAAAAAAAAAGTTAGTTTCAAAACTTCTAGTACTTTCTTTTTTTTTTTTTCTTTCCCTCACACAATGTTAACTTGCCAGTGAACAGAAGAGGTAAATCACCCACCCTATATGACAATTTTGATAGCACCATCTGAAGGGCCTCCAGATCATTTGTCTTTGTGAAAGGCCCGAGCATATTCTCACGATCCGCTACCGGTAGAGGAGCAGGGCCCCCGCGGAAGGGCTCTGGCGTGCATCATTTGGCACGTCCCGCTGCTCTGGCCATCTGCTGCACCTTACAACGTGGTCTGGCAATTTAAGAGATGGCACGGGCAGCCCCACAATATATCCATATGTTCTCCTCCTCATCGTAGCACGAGAAACAGAACAGCCACCTTCAAGACTGCACCAGGAATCCCTACCCCTGTGACCACCATTTTCTCCTGAAGGCCAGAGTTCACAGCTTACAATTGATAGTGCAAAATCAAGCAGCTAAGAGTCAGACCAGAGAAGTCTGTATAGGTGATGCTAAGTTATGAGCTAGTTTTAGGACATAATAGAGACTCAGACTTCAATAAGAAAGGAAGACCCACGCACAGGTAGGCTGAGGAGCTGAAACTAGCAGTAAAGCTTTGTGGAGATGATAGGGAGTTCTCTGAGGCCCACCCCAGACTGCAGCATCAAAAACTAAATCTTCATAACCCCCAGCTTCATATGCACACAGAAATTGGTTATGCTCTAGCCTAGAAAAAAAAAAATACCCACATGAATAAAATAAAATAAAATCCCCCTCTAGTTTTGATTATGCTTTTCAAAGAATGTCCATGCTATGAATGAAATAGGAACTTCCTGCCGATTCAGAAATTTAATGTAGCAGACCTGATACCACAAGTATGTTTTCAATGGAGGCTCATTGAACGTCTTTCTAATTTTCTCAAGAAATGAATTTTAAAAGTAGCTGCTCTAGATCTCTGCCCCAGCCCACTGGGTTGAGCTGACCACTTCTCAATTTAGGACACTTTAAGTGTTTAATTTCCATTTCATTCAAATGAGAGCTGGTGATTGCTCCTACTAACCTTATTAGCCACTAGCACGCAGTATGTAGGTTACAGGCTTAGTGTCCTGCAAGCCAGTAGCTGCTGTTTCTTCTTGTGCATTCCATGAGTGAGGGACGCAAATGTTCCTTTGGCAGGGAAGGGTCCCTCTTTCTGCTCATGGCTTGAATTGAAAAGAAGCTCGCTATTTACACATCATGTGATGCCATTGTCCAGCCCCCTGGCAATGGAAACGACTATTACGGACAGAACTTCTTAAACACTCCATGTTACTTCATGTGGGTCTCAGCTGCTCACACAAAAAGGAAGAAGTCAGTTTCAAATGTGGACAAGAAGACCAAAAATGCCTGCTAGTCTGTACAAAATGTCTGCCTAACCCCCAGCACTTCAAGGGGGAGAGAGACTAACAGGGATCATTATTTTAAACCACCAAAAAATGTGCGTGTTTAGCCAGAAAGAGATGAAAGGAGGCTTAAAAATGTAACTCCGTTCCACACAGAGTGATTAAAATTAGGATAACAAATTGTCAGTTAATGAAGCACACAGACTCGAGAGGTGAAATCAACAATAAAAGGAACACTCAGAGCACTAGTTTTAATTGAAAAATATAGGATGATTTTAGCACCAACTATTTTGTACTGACACTATTGCTTAAAAAATGATTGGTTTTATTAATGCCTAATATGAATGATGCATTTGGCAGTAACCCGGGAATATAACTCAATGGGTAAATGGTTGTGACATTCAGTTTCTACTATACTAACTTCTGGATAAACACACAGGAGTTAATTTCTACTGTTTAATCTCCAATCGTTGACAATATATTTAGGCAATCTGCTTTAATAGCCTCCACCCCATAGAAAACACACACACAGAGACATACATACATACACATGCATGACATACACATACATGTATGCATGACATACACACACATACATATATACATGCTTTAATAGCTTCCACACCATAGAAAACACACACAGAGACATACATACATACACATGCATGACATACACATACATGTATGCATGACATACATACATACATATATGCATACACATACACACATATATCTTCAATCTCTATATTCAGGGAGCTTACATTTTGGAAGAATCAATATGCAAATAAATAATCCAAAAGAAAACTGCCTCACCAATGTGACAGAGTCAATTGGCAAAAGAAAAATTAGTACCACAGAAAAATATGTTAACATCTGGAGAATAATGAAATTATGAGCAACAAGCATCAATGAAATCATGCCAAATTCAAATGATGGCTGCTCTTGGTTGGCTTCCAGAAGTAACTATTAAAGGAACATATTAGCCTTAACCCAGTGTGTCTTCTGTGATGACTGTGGAGTGGGCTATGTCATGCTCCATTCATGAGGGATGGACAGATGCCAGGGTATTTCACGGGAACCTAATCGTTCTTCCCTGCCAGGAAATTGCTACAGCATGACAAAATCCCAAGGATCAAAGTGCCTGAAGAAGAGAACCCCTGTAGCCAATTTGTGTTGCCTTCAGGTTATGTTATAGATCACCCCAAATACCTTGTAGCCATCAGTGCCCTGACAAAGATCTGGACTTCCAGATTCACCAGGGGTTGTGTCTATGACCCAGGGCAAATAATTCATGCCTTTGAACCTCGTTCTTATAACTTGAAACATTGAATGCATAATCTAATATTACAAAATCAGCATAGGGAATGTACATATGTGGGCATGTGATGTATATCATCCGTGATGCTGATTGAGGATGCAACATTCATTAGCACCCTGTCTCAATGGCACAACTGCCTTCATAAAGACCAAATTTATTTCCTCAATAAACCCAAATTTGATGTTTTATCTTTATGTTAGTTGTGCTCATTAGCCCTTGACCCCCTTAGGCTTCATTCCTGTGCATATTTGCTCATAAGCCAATGAACAAATATAAAATAAAATACCATGTGGTAGGGCTGCCAGCTACAGCTCTAGCTCATCCCATACCATGCTTGTCTTTCCAGGAGTCCCTAGTTTGCAATGTTCAGCCAGATATTTCCCTTATTTAGAGGTCCATGTGGAAAGTTAAAACAAATAGACTCAGAGGTCTGTATTGATATATACATGCACATATACATATAAAATGTATGTAACAACTAACGAAGAGATCATAAATTCGAGAGGAGATGAAGGAAGAGTTATAGATGGAAAAGAGGGGTAAAATTATTTAAATACAGTCTCATGTATAAAAGTCTCAAAAACAAACTAATTAAATTTTTAAAGGGCTAGGGAAAAAACAAGAGTTAACCTCATAAACATGATTTAATCTAATCAAGGCAATGCTTAGGTGTGTTGGAAGGGGAAAACCTTAAGGTTCAGCTTTTCAGTGTTTCTAAGGAAGGCAATAATATGAATAAAATGAAGGGGAATAAGATTAAAGAGAATACAGAACATAGTTCAACAATGAAATCATATGCAAACGAGATAACCAGTTAGGAAGGATCTGAACATGGTATTGTGGCTGCGTGTGAATGTGTTTGTGTTTTTAACCTTATGAAAAATATCTCCATTTCTAGTCTATGAACCTCTAAACCTATTTCTTTTTCTCTTCTGCATATATTTTCTGGAAAACATTGTAGAAGTAGAGAGCCTCTATATTTCCTTGCCTTTAATTTTCAGTTCATTTATTTTGAGCCTCTTAGGAAACTATGTAAGGAGAAATATGCTTTTGTACTCTGAGTGTCTACCTCATGTGAGCTACTTGGCTAGGACACTACAAATATTTTGGGGGCATCAATTATGTTCCAGGCATCAAGTCTACAAGCACATGTCCCCAACTAGAGTTAGCAGAACAATTCTGCATGGATTCAAACAGATTGAAAAATGAGTAAGCAAGAACACTACTGGATCTTCAAAGCTAAAGGGAAACATTTCCTTCAGAGCATGTCAGCCTAATCCCCTTCTAATGTCTGTAGGGGTAGGCTTTCATGAGAGTGTGAAAGAATTAAGGCTCCACTGCTCAAGGTGGAACCAAGTGTCTCTCTGTGTACACTGGCAAGACCTCAAGCGTTGGAAGAGAAGCGTGGCTTCATGCCACTGGAGACTCAAAGGCTGTTTCTGGATGCCAGGCACAAATCCTTTTTGAGCTCCAGAAAGCCTACAGTGTGGAGAGCTTTTTCACCAGGGCCAGGAGCTAATTTGGGTCCTTCAATACCACAATTGTTTGATCCTCAACAAGAAGTCTGGGTCACTCCTGGACAGTCTCCTCTGTCCCCTTTCTATCTATCCTTAGAACAAACATATATTGATCTCTTCATGGCACCCCATATTCATAGACTGATGAGTCTGTGTGTCATTGCTAGAATCAGTAATTGCAGGTACATGGGGCTCAGCTTCTACTTCATTACTTTACTGTTGATGTCACTGAGCAGGCAAGCGTAAGGATGAGATAAGAGAAAAGGACAGAATGATAGATTTGCTGGCAGATCTGTCTGAGCTATCATCCCCTATGCACATGAATGTAGAAAACCACAGTGGGTCAAGGTTCAGAGAAGCTATCCCCCAGAATGTTCAGCCCTAAATGGGACATCTTTTTCATAAAAGTTTATCACATGGCAAGGCTGAAATGTTTTTCCATCTTCTTTGCATTTAAAGCATAAGCAAACTTGTTAAACATCCGAACATTTTTGGTTATTGTTAATTCAACTTCACCTGTGTTGGCTCATAATTTCACTATCTCTCCTTTGAGCTATCAGTACCACAGCCCACTGGCCACTCTGTATCGTGATTCTTACTCTCATATTCCAGAAAAGAGCATCGTCTCTCTTCTAAAAGTATCTCAGCAGGAAATCCATCCAAACTCTACAGCCAGGCCTCCGTCCTTTGTATTTCTCTCCCCTCTCCAACTCTGTCTTTCTTTGCCTTCATTCCCAGCAATGTATGATCCATCATTCAAATCTGTCTTGAACTTCCCATCAGTAATTTTTCAATCAGTTCAATTTCCTTGAAGCACTGCCCCTCCTGGCATAGATGGCTCTCAAAGTTTTGTTCAAATTATAAGATCGAGTTTAATATAAAATCTTCTATCCTTCATTTTTACTAGTTCTTTGAGAATTTGTAGAATGCACTTTGATTACATTATGCCCTTCCTGAGACTTCTCCTAGATACATACCTATTCCCTTCCCACCCAAATTTCTGTCCTTTTTATAATCTTACTTTTCTGAGATTAGAATGTAATTGTATCATTTTGTCTTCTTTTATACCCCCCGAAGCCTCCCACATACTTCTCCTTGCAGTTTTGCTGTGTCTAGAAGAAATTATTTTGCTGCAATTATCCACCACGTCTGGCTCTTACAATCTTTCCACCCTGTCGTATACAATGATTACAGAGTCCTGGTAGGGGAAAGTATGATATAGACGTTCCGATTAGGGTTGATGATTCTGCAGTCTCTAATTTTCTATACCCTGATCAGTTGTGAGTTTGACTTCATTGATGTTGTAGGTTTTCCTGTCTAGCCATGGGTTTTTGGCCTCACTATGGGTGCCAAGTATGGGTTTTTATTTGTGGAGTGGACATTAAACCTTATCAGAAAGTGTTTGGTTACTCCAGTGACATTCATGCCACTATTGGAAACAGTGGCAGGCTTGCCAGGGCAGCTGCTAGTGTAACTCTAAGGTTACACAGGTAGATTTGAGTGACGACTAGTTTTCTCCTGCAACAGAGTACACATAACTTCCAGCTCTATGAAAACTAGATAATGGGGATGAGGCTTCCCGTCAGTATCACCTGATTTTTGTATAATCTATGACTCTAATATGTAGTGTTTTAAGCATTGAAATTTTTAATTTCGATTTCTGGTAGGCAACTAAGAGAAATAGCCTGTGATGTTTAGGAAACTGTAAGACCAATCTTGTCAACAGCTCCAAACAGGGTAATGTGTTTGTTTGTTATTTCTTAGCCTATGGTATTTTCTAGGGCATTGTAACTATTATAAGGTTACTTCATTTAAACTCTTTATGTGTGTATTTATGTATAGATTTAAAGAAGTTTCTACAACAGCAGGTTTCCAAATGAGGTGGAGTTTTTTTTGACATTTCCTGTAGTTACCTCTCCCATATTCTCTCCTCTACTGTTCTCACCATAATCTCAATTCTAACAGGGTATATTAGACATAATTTATCTCATTCCTGTCTTTGTCCACCAAGGTTCTTCCTTTATTTTGAATAAGTAAAACATCTAATTTTGCTCCTAACACCTTAAGAGGTCACTATTAAATTTTTATTTATTTTTAATATAATATATATTAATCATGCTTTGTCTTCTCTAACACTTTCCCATGTTCTTCCTGTTTTCTACTTACCCAAATTTCTTTTCTTTCCCATTTCCCTCTTCTACCCCCAAACTGAAAACAGTGAAAATTAAAAGAAATAAAAAATCCATATGACAAAATACCACCCTGTCCCACCATGATCCAAAATATAATAAAACATGGAGCGTGTTTTTCACTGGTCAAGTACTTCTGTATACAGGACTTTCTCTGGAATATCATTGAGAACCCAATAACACTTCATTAGAAAAACCTGATTTTCTCTTACATCGCTGGCTGGTCTGTAACTCTCTATGTAGACTAGGCTGGCTTTGATTTCAGAGATCCTCCTATTTCTACATCCTTGGTGCTGGGGTTAAAGTTTCACCATACCTGTCACCCCATGAGAACTTTCTAAGTCACCAATAACTCTACTTTGCACAACTGTGCCATCAATAGTTCTTATCCTACCTTATACGCAATAATTTGCTAAAGTGGCCATTCTTCCTCTTAGTACTATCATTACTTGGTACCCTGGACACCCGTTTACTCATGGTCCTCCTAGCATTTTTCCTCAATTTCCTGTGACTCTTATTTATCCTTCAATCTGTTTTGTGTAACAAAACACAATCTTTGGGTCTGTCACTCTATTAAGACACACACAATATGAGATTATTCAGCCTCGTGATTTAAAGTCACACTTAAGCTCAAAAAATCCAATTTTCTACCTGTAGTTTAAGCCCTGAATTTCAATCTTATGTACCACAGAAGGTAGATAGGGATCTCTGATTCATATCACTCTCATCCCAAACCCTGGATATCAACCAATCCCATTATTTCCAGCTTCAGAATGAATCTAGTATCCCAATTCTTTTTTCTTTTTTTCCTTTAAGTTCCCATCAACTTATGCCCGGATGACAGTATTCTTTTAAATTAGATTATTTGCATCTTCTTTTACATTTCTCAGTCTTTTCCATAGTAACCAGAATGACATCTTTCAATTTGTTATCTATTTGTGCTCTGGGCTTTTTGTGACTTCTCATAACAAACCAGCAAACAAACAAATAAATAAACAGGATTACCACTTTCAACATGTTCGTTGCTGCTTTGAGAACTGAACAGCCAGCATATCCTTCTCTCTCACATACATTTCTTCTGTTCTAGCTCCTGAAACTGACATTCTAAAATCATCTTAGAATAAACTAAGGTCATCTTAGGTTCCAGGCTTCTGGTTCTTGTTTCCTAGAAAATCCCTCCTTTATATCTTTACTTGGCTTTTTTGCTTTCTTCATCATCTTCTCAGGTCCTTCTGCCACTGTGGGTTTCTCTAATCATCGTTAGCTCCATTTGCCATAGTTTCCAGACCAGAACCTCCCACTTTATTCTTCTCTAAACTGTGTCAAACTATCATAATTACGAGATCTCCATTCCTTCCACTATTCCTGCCCTTTTTATCTCGCTCCCTTATCTGACACCATCTATCTAATATTACCTTTGCTGTAATTATTTCTCAGCTAGTTTTGAGGGTAAAATCCACACAAATAGTGTTTTTATTCTTGGTCAAGTCTTTGATATTTATAGCATTTTACATACACATATTACAGTACCTTTTCCTCATTAGGTATTAATATTTATTACATGAAGGATGAAAAGGATAACATAAACAAAATTTCTTTACCGACCCTGTATAGACACATGCTTATCACAAATTTTTCCTTGTTATCAGTGGTTGGAAACTCAGTAACAAAAAAAAACATAAGAAAAGGGAGATTTGAATAAAATAATTAAATGTTAAAAATCTAATATCATAGAAAAAGGTTTGAATGGTTTCTTGTACGATCAACAATAGAAAGCCTGTGAAAACGTAAAACAAAGTCATGCTGTAGCATTTTAAAAACACTAATGTACGTAAACACTGAAGATGTGCATGTGGTGTGTGTGTGTGTGTGTGTGTGTGTGTGTGTGTGTGTGTGTGTTGTGAATATTTAATTGTAAAATCTTGAGCAAAATGCTAATATTGTTTGGCTTTCTTTTATCATCTGCATAATAACTGTCCTACATGATTACTGTTTGGTTCCTTTCTAAGCCCAATAATTTGTTCAAACCTGTAGGGGTCTGAGTGAAGAACAGAGAAGGAAGTGGACAGGAAGCAAAGGAAGAGAAATAAAAAAAAGTACCAAAAAGGAAACTTACAGCGAAAAAAGGAAGAAAGGAAAACAATGTAACAAGAAGGAAAAAGGGAGGGAAGACAATTGTCTTCCTTTCCTTCTTCCATATGTATATATATATATATATAATAGAAGAGAAAGAGATAATATTACTTTGACATATTTGTCTTATCTAGTAAGAACCTGGTTTTCTAATGGAATACCCAAACATTCTGAAAAGAATAAATGACTTCTACTGACATCTAAATTCCTCAGTGCCTTTGATTACTACCTAGACATTTTGTCCAAGTCCTGGGTCTCTAGTTTTCTAAATATTGCAACTAGAGGTTTGGTGTTTTGGAAGCCACCACAAAAATCACTCATTCAATTAGTCAAATGCAGCAATCTAATTTTGTTGGAATATTTTAATATCTCTTTGATCAAATATTTTTGAACACTATCTACTCGTTTGGTATCACTACTCAAGAGTATCCCGATGTCATTGTCATCTTGTAAACTTCTTTTAAAATACGTATTCAGGCTTTGGAATAATTTTCAATATGCTGAAATATTTTAATGCAGTAAAATAGCCTGTCTCTCATTGTCTGCTTTACAGATTAATGTAAAGAGATGCTCTTTCACCAAATATGTGTGGCATTTATTTCACTTTAGCCAAATTCCTATGAAGGATTATGCTCTACCAACTACAACCATGGCACGTTCATTACCATAATTATCTCATCATTCTGTGCACAGTGATGCTCAGACATGCTTCTTCCAGTGTTGCACACAGGCAGAATATGATTTCCTAACTCTACCTAAAAGGAACATGGCATTGTGCTTTTTAAAAAGCCAAGCCAACTACAGTGTCGAGCTAACAGTCCCAAACTATGGCCCGATTAACCGAGGACACTGCACAAGAGGTCAAACATGTCGTAAAATCTAGCAAAGACATGGGAGCTTAGGCCATCAAAAGAATCAAGAGGAATGATGTACGCTCACAATGACTACCTCGTTCGTCTACGAGCATATTCAAGAAAAGCTCAAATTCGTCTTTATAGTGCTTTTACCTAGTAGTAAAATGAAAACTTTAGAGTCTTGTAAAAAGTTCTCCACAGTTTTGTAGGCCTTATCTTTAGTTTTTTTCTCTCCCCAGAAGTATAGTCAACAGAAATGTGAGGTGATATACCTTTGTTGAGCTTTGCTTTTCTTTTCTTTTCTTTTTTTTTTTTACATTGGAAAACAGAGAAGGTAAATAATAAATAAATAAATAAATAAATAAATAAATAATAAAGTTACCTATAGTGAATGTAGAAGCTCAGTCAGTTGATGTAAATGAAAGCCGAAACATTTGACATGGCAAGTAGACGTATATATATATAGTATATTCAGCAGAAGGATGTGGAGGGAACATGAGGCTTGCAGCTTGAGCTGCTGTTAATAACTTGATGTTTAAACTTGCTGAATTGATAAGATCCATTGCAGAGGTTCACTCAAGAACAGTGACCTCCATTTGAACTGAGGCCTCCCATCTCTTGACCTAAAACTGTCTCAGTAATAAGTGACTTGCTGGAAAGTGATAAATCATAGTCATTAAACAAACAAATCATTGGACACTGTCAGTTTCTTCTTTGAAGAGAAAAAGCCATTTTCACTGTAATACAGGAGAAAGCATATCTCTCCTTTCCATGGAAAATAGCTGAGCAGTATCCTCACTACTTCACTCTCAACAAGTTCATCCGTTTCTCTTGAGCTTCATTTGAGTTTTGAGTTTTAAATCTGTGTGTGTGATACATACATACATACATATGGGGAGAGACAGAAGAGAATGGAGAATGTGCACACACACATGAAGAGCAATATAGAAATGTATGTGCCCTGAGACTCCTTTGAGGAGGAAAATCACCTCTCATGCCCTTGCCTTCCACCTTGTTTGATTCATCTGCTGTGCACACAAGTCTAACTGGACCATAATTGTCTGAGGATTCTGCCTCACATCTTCCTGCAGGAGTGCTGGGATTGCAGGAACATGCCAACCCATCAAGCTTGATATTGGTAATTGAAAAATGAACTAGGTCCTCATACTTAAACTGCAAGCACTTGGTTTTATTATTTTATATTTCTCTAGTCTGTGTTTGATTTTTTTTGTTGTATTTTTGGGGGTTTTGGCCACCTGTTTTTACTGGAATATATTCATTGTACAAAGTACTGGATTTAAAGCCAGGTTCTTCGGCACACACCTTTAACCCTTGCACTCAGGCATGTCAATGCCTGTGTTCAAGACCAACCTGCGCTATGTAGTGAGCTCTAGAACACCCAGGCAAACACAGAGAACCCCTGTATCAGAAGGCCTTTAATCACAGCACTTGAAAGGCAGAGACAGGTGGATCTCTTTGAGTTTAACGAGAGCTTCATCAGAGCAAGTTCTGGAAGGGCCAGGCTGGTACAGAGAAACACTGTCTTGAAAACAAAACAAAACAAAACAACAATCACAGAAAACCCAACCAATCAAAGAACAACAACAACAAAGGTGATAGGTTTCATTAAGAAAATTTTATACATCTTCAGTATGTTATTTATCTTATTCACCCACCCTACTGCCTCTGCTTGTTGCTTTCACTCTGTTGCTGACCATTCTGCATGGGAGAAAACGTGATATTTCTCTAAGACTTCTCTACATAAATTGAGCATTTCATTCATAAAAGGTATTTTTTAGCATGCAAGGATACTTGATATACCTCTTATCAGAGCAGAGATTCTTTCAAATTTTAAAGCCTTTACCACTACATTATTGAAAATTTTATTTTTTTAAATACTTAGAATTCTTAGTTATTACTTCAGTAATGCTCACAAGATATGTACCAATACTATATCTTATTTCAAATGTCTCCTTTCATCAGCAAGTAACTGCTTAGATCATAAAGTTTTAGCAAAAAACAAATTGCAAAATCTGGTCATATTTTCAGGTTTGCCAGCAGAGGCAGTTGTAATTTTAAACCACTCAGTCATGGTGGCTTCTACAGACATTCCCAGCATTCAGGTAAATAGAGGCAAGGGATTGCCAGGAGTTCTGGTCAATCCTGTTCTACATTGTGAGACACTGCCTCAAAAACAAAAATGGTAAAATAAAGAGAATCACAATATCACATTTTTTAGGTATGCCTAAGGATTCATATTCTGCCTTAGATAATCCTCAGGAGAAATCTGTCACAGTAAATACTATGTATAGACTGTCTAGGTTAGCAAGGGACGTGACATTGTCATAGATGGGACAAGGTCATCCAAATCAGACTGAAACAAAATACAATAAGATTCTATATACACTGAGCAAAAGAAATATCACATCTTTACATTAAACTTCCAAAGCGAGTAATGAGAAATGAAGAAACAGCATTTTTCTAGCTGTGTCTGAGATTAGCATCAGTCTCAAAGTGAGCCAAGTGAAATTACCATTGTAAGTTTGCATTCCGTATTTACAAGTTGGACATTGCCACCCATTTTCCCAGAGGGCACATGCCATATGAGCACCCTCAGCGTTGTTTTTGTTTCTTATTTCTGCTCTGTGTGATCAGAAGCAAGAATTGTAGTGCTCTCACTATGGAAAGTGGGAATCCCCCACTGCTTATGATTATTGAGGTTCTTTGAGGCAGGACATACAATCTCAGATAAACCATGCCCCTCCATTACAGGGGCAAGTTGAATATGATCCTTGATTCACAAGTACCTTATTTTCCAATCTTCAGTGTCTACATTCAATTGTCAGGCATTAGTGGGCACACAGAGGTCAGTACTTACATTTCAAAAGCTCTTAAAGCAAACATGTTATTGCCTCCTGTACATTTTGGGCTTCAAAACCTTAGAACTCACTTTAGGAGTTTATTGCTCTTGCCTCTGTTCTTTTGGAACATCACAGCAGAAATGGAAAATGTCCTAATCCAAACCCACAAGAAGCCAGCAAAGCAATCCCGACGGAAAATGCTGAGTTATAAAGGAACAGAATGATTGGTTTTGTATTCATCAGTAGTCTTGTTCCGTCCCCTCACTTCAATGTCAAAAGCCAGGGCACAGCTATATGTGAAATACTAAGAAGAAGAAGCCAGCCACTATTTTATCCTTTAACGTTAATTATAATAACATTAGTCATGATGAACGGAACACAGCATAATTTAGCTTTCAATGAATTTTCAAAAAGGTGAATAATAATTTGCCATTATTCGTGTTCAATTATTTTTATGTCTTGCTAAGTCCACTTGTCCTTAGTCATGATTTACTTCATCAGTACATAGGACTGACATGCCTGGCTTAGAAAGACCATTTGTGCCAGAGTGAGATTGAGCCAACATGGCCTTAGCTAATAACTACACTCAGATCTGTGGGCTGACAGGTCTACGAAGCATACCAATGATCCAAGGAGTGCTGGCTCCCGGTGAAAATGGGGAAAGTGGACAGGGTGCCAGGGCCATAGAGACCACCTCTCATTTGTTTACTTAATATATATATATATATATATATATATATATGTGTGTGTGTGTGTGTGTGTGTGTGTGTGTGTGTGTGTAAAATAAAATGTTTCCTATGATTCTCTGAGGCAGGGTAATAATCCAAGCTCACTTTCTCTCATGTTTTGGAAATGACTAGTAACTGTAGTCACTGGTTGTTGGTGTTGTTCTTAATGGAATCCGTCAGCCTCATGGCTATGTGATCCTTGTTGCTTTTCAGCAGCTATAACATTTTATTTGCATGAGTTCCTTTGTCTGTTATTTTAAAGTTTTATTTTCCTCTTCACACTTCCCTGGGGGTCTCTTTCAGATCATACTGATTGCTTAAAACTTCTCCATGGGAGAAGGTCTTCTGGACTGAAGGCAAATGACCACCAAGCAGTCAAAAATTAAGCAATCCTCAGAGAGTGGATATTTACCCAGAGCCCTGAGTAGTGGTATGATTTAGCAGTCAATGCCAGTTTCAACTACAGTAAATTTAGACATGATTGAATAGACACAGCCCTTGCTTTCAAATGAATAGCACTGTAGATGGTCTTCGGGGAAGTACTTATGTTCATAACACTATGAATACCACCCAGAAGAACCTGTGGACTGTAAGATTTTATCAAGAACCGCCCTGCTGAAGGAAAAGCAATCATATTAATCAGAATTCTAGTCACAAGTGTGGAGTAGCAACCCTAAAGATTTCTGAAGTTTCAAGTAAGAATTCTCCCTTGAACTGGTTGACATTGAACAGAATTTTCCAACCATCCCATCATCTCCTTTCTGACTCAATGATTTAATTCAAAGGAAAGAGTGAATGAAGATGGCCTGTGGCAATGTGCTCCCTTTTATCTCTCCTATCCATATTGTGCTATTTAAATTGGCTATTCTCATACCAAGAACTTGGTTAGCAACTGTGACCTTTAATATTACACTGAACACTGATAATGAACGACTTGGGCCCCAGAGTTTTGGGTTTTGTTCTCATCAAAAGGAGAAGAAGGTGCATTCAATCGTGACTTGGAAACACATACATAAGTGCTCCTCAGAGGCACACATTTTCAGAACAGTCAGAAGAAGGGTTTTATATGAAATTATACAGAACATTTCTCTTATCCTCATACTTATATTTATAACCACACTATCTTTGCTCATTACTTTGGTAATAAGAATCAAAACTTCAATGCGGAGCCAATAAACTTGAATTACAAGTTTATTAATATCTGGTGTCAAGTGCTGCTAAGAGATAAGTTTACCTCCACGTGCTTTGTTGGTACTAACATTTTTTTCATTCTCTCGATGAATAAATAAGAATATTAATATCCTCATTTTAGATTTGAGTAACTTAACCTGTTAGTGACTGAAGTAGCTTAATGCCTCACAATGAGGGACTGACAGGCTAAAGTTGGTTTCTAAACTTCAGGGAGGTCCACGTTACGACCTTTGACACTTTTCTTCCTGTTTCTCTGCAGAAATTATAAATCAAATTGGCATTGAAGGAACCACAGCCATATGTTTTGTTTTATTTCTTTTTGTTCTGTCATTCTGGGAGTTTTCTATAAGATATATAACAATAATTTCCCCCAAAGCACAAAAGCCAGATTAATTTCTGCTCTCTTTTTCTCCTTACAAGGTTTGCAGCCATTGCTGTTAATGAATTTGTAATGTTAACTTTGAGTTAAAGTTCCAGACAAAGATCATAAGAAAATTGTCTTCAGTGACCAAAAAAAAAAAAAAAAAAGAACATATCGTTTAAATAAGAATATGTCGCAGACCTGCCAGGGTATAGTTGTGTAATCCATGTGGCATCGACTTTATGAAAGCTTCCTTGTAGAAATTACTGACTGGCAGCTGGGCACTGATCATGGCTGGCCCCTGGCTTGCCTTCCATCATTTCTCTGCAGTGTGAGGCTGCCTATACCATTTTCCTTTTCACCTCCCTAACCCTGCCTTTCTGCCTCCTTGAACCTGCTCATTGCTTGTCCTTTTTGATATGACCATCTTGTACCCTGGAGCATCTCATCTGGTTCAAACACCTCCATTAATGCCATCTCCCTGGCTCCATTCAGGCTGCTAGTAGATTCTCACCCAACCTTTGCTTTTCTTCTGTTAGTCTTCTCTCTCACTGACTTGCTGCTTGAACTAACTCTTAGCAAACAGGAAGTTCTTCATTTTATTCAAAAACAGAAGCTCCAGATGTGTTTTAAAGGAGTGTTGCTGTGTCGCTGGGATGAAGTAGCATGAATGGCAGCCTAATTAATTTCAGCCGTAAGGGCAGCAGCTTTCTCAACAGTGTTCAGATGGATCGAACCTATTCCGTCCCACTTATCTCAAAAACTTCTCCTTGGAGGAGTCACACCAACAAATACATTTTAAATAAGTCATTGGCAAGCATTATGAATACCATCTCTGAAAGAGCAAACGCCAACAGTAGTAAGGCTTTAGACATTGTTCCTACTAGAGGAGACAGCCTCATGAAAAGTGTCATCCTTAGTCATTGAAAGGTAACCGGATGCAGCTTCATTACTGTGTGTGCACATACATCATGGCTCTTTTGTAGACAGGCATCAGAACAGTCACCGCATCCCTTTAAAGAAACCCATGCGCTCAGGGAAGTAATGCATAAATATGTTTGCCAAAGCTTGCGTTATTCTTACAACATCCAGTCCCTAAGGTTTTCTAGGCTAGCAACTCTAAAGCCTGATGCCCACACCAGACACCATTGTTTTATTTTAACGCTTTCAGTTTATTTTTAGTCCTTAACATTTAACTGATGTCAAATTATGTCTGAGTTGTAAAGGTAAAATTAGAGCATTTCCTTTAAAGTAAATTCTTAGAGACATAATTAACGTGAAAGCCAGGCGTTCACCAATGCAATGATAGTCTTTCTTGTGTCTCTTGCAAAATGAGTATTTGCGAGCTGGCTGACTTCCCACATCAATGCAACCTCTGAGGGGCAATTATTAAAACGTTCTATTAGAAGCATCATTTACTGATCACAGATGAGAAAGAATTTTCAAGATGTCATTATGCCATTAACAAATTAACGTTATGAAGCTAACTCATTGAAATAATGAGAAAAACTCAAAGCTGATATTTTTAGAAAAAGAAGCCTTATATTATGTGAAGAATGTGTTCATAATTGTAGGTATTCTTATAACCATGGCCTTTGCAACTCTAGTCCTTTGGGCACTGAACTTTATCTTCCTAATCATCTAATATCAATGAAAGAAAAGTTAAGATGCACATGTAATGTTAATTGTGTTCAAAATCATTCCAAGACTAGGAAATATGATATATAAAGCAGTTCACACTGTATAGAGACATAAGCATTACTGAATCAGGAATTTTAGTGAGCAATGTCATTACCATACTGTTAATATTAACCATGGAGCCTTTGTGGAAGCACATTCTCCTGGCTTCTTTAATAGCCCCTATTTTCTTACCACCTTCAATCTCTGCAGGGTGTGCTTAGGTGCTATATTGAGCTTCTCTGACCTATCAAATTTAGAGATATTTTTTGTTGTTTTATCTTGTTCTGGCTTAAACACAAATAGCAATCACTAACTCAAAAGGGTTTGGGTTCAACACAAGGATTGCTGGCCTCTAGTTTCCCTTAGCAACAATAAAATTTACTTTCTACCTGTTACAGACTATGAACTTGAGATGACCCAGGGAAAATGACTTCTATCTTTCCCCCTTTCCAATCCATATTGTAACATGAAACCCAAGTACAGTCAATTAAAAATCACGAGTAAAGTTTAACTTTTAACCTCACCCACTGCAGTTTATCAATTTAGTTCATCTTTGTTAGTTTTCTTGTGCTTGCAAAGACTCCATATTTACAACTTGAGAAATATTAAATGCAACACATGATTTTGTTCATAGGAACATGGAATGAATATAGGTGCATGAATGCACGTAGCACACAACTATGCATGTTTACATATTCCTGTCATTAATTTTAAATTGGTGTTATATTCTAATGCAATAGGGGTTTTATTCTGTGCTCCAAGAGGAAATGATGAAGAAACTTATGATACAATGACTTTAGCACTGGTACTGGAGTCAGGAAGAATGCATGCGTGCCTATATAAGGACACCTTCTCAGCTGTGATTCTTAAGTCCTTGAGCCTCTGTTTGCTTAACCATAAAAGTGTACTTAATACGTTGGTAAGTCTTTCGACTGCTGTGTGTGATAAAACACCATAACCAAAAGCAACTTGGAGAGGAAAGTTTTCTTTTTCTCTTCCAGTTCTTGAGTTACACTTCATCACTGAAACAAGTCAGGGCTAGAACACAATGGACAGAAACGTGGAGGCAGGAACCAAAGTAGACACCATGGGGGAGTTCTGCTTCCTAGCTAACTTCTTGTCAGTTGCTCAACTGGCATTCTTACACCATCCAGGACAATGTGCCCACTTATAACACCACCTTAGTGTGAGCTGGAGGCTGGGCCCTCCCGCATCAATTACAAATCAAGAAAAATGTCCTACATCCTTGTCCACAAACTGAATTTACAGAGGCATTTTTTTTTTCAACTAAGATTCCCTCTACCCAGGAACATCTATGTTTGCGTCAAGTCAATAAAACCAATCAGGACACTAGTCTCTTTATTCCCAGAAAGTTTGATGAGATTATATATAATAGTGTCTACAGAAATAATTTGAAAAATGAAAAGTAGTATTAATTATAAACTATAATTCATAGTGTATTTCTGTCAGTTTTGTAGTCAGTGTAGTAATATAAAATATTTATGAATCAAAATCATATTTATATACATTGAACTTAATATTGCTTAGATTTATATGCAGATATTAACATTGATAGTGATTCATGTTTATGTCTTACCAACACAGACAAGCCTGTAAAACTTAATAAAAATGTTATTTTAAAGCAATGTCCATACAAAGTAGGTTTAAGAAAAGCTGTAATAACATTGAATAATTAGATTGATAATAATATTGATCCACACTTTCTCTAATAATGTCATCAAACATTTTGTTAAAATTAATTATGCCTCACACTTTCTCTTATTTGAAAATGAATTAATAATTCATAGAGTAATGAGACCTGTACAATCAACACCATTAACTGGTTCTTAGGGTGAATTTAATCCCTTAGTCTTTTAATTTAATCACTAGAAAATTCTCTCATCTTTTACTGACATATATTTCAACTATATTCAATTTAATTTTTAATAACTACGTCTTGCTTATTATTTACCAACTGTAAATGCCAGCTTCAGATATAGCCTGTGAAAGTTGTCTTTTCCCTCCCTGCCTGTCACTGCTGATCTGAGAGGGCAGAGGAGAAGTTTTGTGCTTGTCTCGTGAACATGAATGGAGATTGCCCTACAAGAGAATGCTTTAAGTGAATCAGCGCAACTTTAATGCACAGTATATGGAATACATAGTATTGGGGAGCCTTGGGACAAACCCTAATTTGCATGAAGTGACACACTCCTGTCACAAGGCTTTGAATATGACACTAGGCTTCTCCTACAGCAGAGCTGCTAACACAAGTCTTCTTAGCAGGAATCTGTGCAAAGAATATAGCTAAAGAAGAATCAGACATCTGAGTTAGAGACAGGCATCTGGTTTAGAGACAGCTTTAGGTAAGGTCAGTCCTTCAGGCCCAGGGATACTCTCCAGATAACGGCAAGTAGATGCAGGATATTCTGCAGAGGAGGGAGGGAGCTCAATGTTGCTGAGCTATTGAAATAAGCTGCCAGTCATAGGGAGACTGCAACCTTTGCTCAGTAGGGCCTGCCAACAATAGCCTTATTTCCATGACTCTATAAAATTTAAAAAGGGAAGTTTAGACATACTGTCTTTTATTTTTTTTTATTTTTTATTTATTTATTTATTTATTTTTGGTTTTTTCGAGACAAGGTTTCTCTGTGGTTTTGGAGCCTGTCCAGGAACTAGTTCTTGTAGACCAGGATGGTCTCGAACTCACAGAGATCCACCTGCCTCTGCCTCCCGAGTGCTGGGATTACAGGCGTGCGCCACCACCGCCCAGCTGACATACTGTCTTTTAATTTACAAAAAAAAAAAAAAAACACAAAAAAGGAACAGCTTTGTTTTGAAGTAGACAAAATTACTTGTAATAATTTAAGAGAAAAAATAATATTTTTTAACTTAAATAAAGCCATAATCTAAAATCCTTAGACTTTGTAATAAGACCTTGTAAGTCCACATATCTGTAGAACTTGTCAGGGTTCAGCCTTCTCATTTGGAAGGTTTAAGATGGACTAGAGTGGAAACCTTGGTTTTTTTCCCAATGTTAAAGTGCAGGAAATGTGCAGTTAAGCTTACAGGAAGATGCCAGATTATTATTCCCTTTGTCAGCAATGAAGACAAAAGATTCAACCCTGTTGAAATATTACTTGTTTGCAGATTTGTATGGATAACATATTTACCATACTCTTTGGCTGGGAATCAGTACAAATAGCAAAGAATTTCCCAAAAGAATCGCCAAAGTAATAGTAATGATGGTGTTGATATTATCAGTAGAATTGCAATAATTGGTCTTAAGAAATAATGAGTTCCCAAACTTTCTATTCTACCTATCAAATCTCACAAGTTATAAACTTCCAGTGAGTAACTTATTTCAATAGATAAGGCAAGAGACTACTCATTTCTGTGTGACTTGGGTTTCCAGGACCATGCTGTGTCCAAAACCAATTCTTCTTCTGAGTTCTTATCACATCAGTGTCACCATGACAAAAGTTGACACATGGAAATAGCCGTGACAGTGTAACATCACATATGAATGTTTCCATGCACCAGACACTGTAGTAAACATACAGTGAACACATATTTGTTCTTAATGGCCTTGCTGCCACCATCAGGCAATGTTATTACTTCCATTACACAAACTAGTGTGCTGAGAGTCATGAGCAATTTGTCAAATTCACACAGTTTTAAGTGGCAGAATTATTTATAAAAAAACAAATTTGACCTAAGTTCCAATTATTAGATGTTAGATTTTCAAAGATTTCTTTGTTCAGTTATTCTTGATATAGTTACTGTAATATCAGAGCTACGGCGAGGGAGCAGAATGAGATGTAGTTATAATTTTAAGCATCATTTTTATAGAAAACAATGGGTTTTATTATGGCTTTTTCAGATACACAGATAGATGGAGGGATAGACAGACAGGCAGATAGATAGATCACTCTGACCCTCATAGACAGACAGACAGACAGACAGACAGACAAATAGATCACTCTGACCAGTGTCACTGGTCCATTTCCAATTTCCAAATTGCCCTTTCTTCTACATTCTTCTTTGCCTAGATTCTCTATGTGAACATAAAAATAATCATTTTTCTAGGTCTTGCTTCTTTTGCTTAAACTGATGTCTTGAAATTCCAAGCACTTTTGAACAAATGGTATGATTTCATTCTTGTGTTAATGTGAAGAACACTGCATTGGAGGTTAAGATATTCTTTCTACATTCATCCATCCATAGGTACCTGGGTTGATTCCATAACTTAGGTATTACTAATGCTTCTCCAATACACAAGGATAAAGAGATTTCTCTACTGCAGGCTTACCCTGCTGCATTTGAATGTACACCCATTATTATATTGAATGATGATCTGTATAATGTTTGGGAATAACAGAATCATTTTTTAGTTCTGGTGATAGATTTGAAGAATCCAAAAACTGATTTCAATAGTGGTTGAACAAGTTCACAGTCCCAATGACTGTATATGAAGACATTAATTTACTTTTATATAGTGTGGAGATGAATTATTTGTAAATTACTAGCTGGCAAATATTTTTGCACATTCTTTAACCTTTTTCTTGACTCTGCCAATTGTTTGCTATATGTATTTTTTGATTATTATTTTTGAGGATGTCATACATGTATACAACAAACTTCGATCATACATCCCTCATTGCCCTCTATGACTACTCCCATATCACATCAAAGTATGTACTCCCAAGTTCATGTCTTTTATTGTTATTTCATTACCCACTATGTTATAGCTGCCTATATGTGCATGTGTGGAGAGTTGTACTCTGAAGCACTGAAGATCTACCAGTGACCACATCCTTAATAAAGAATGATTCTTTCTCCTAGTAACAATCTATTGCCAATAGTTTTTTAAGTGAGGGGCAGGCCATGAAGATAAAGCACAATGCTGAGATTTGGGGTGTTTTGATCTTCTGTAAGTATCATAAAGGCAAACAAAGCTGTCAGGAGTTTATGCTTGTGAAGCCTGGACCATGCCCCGAAGACAGCATTGCACACACTCAACACATTGCCCTGGCTCTTTCATTTTTAGCACTGTCTCTTCCAGGATGTTTCCTGAGTCTTGGGAGTGGTGAGTTTCATTTAGATAGGCATTCAGACATTGTAGTTTTATATCTTAGTGCAACTCCTTTCAGAACTTTTCATTGTTTCCTGTGCCTTTGAAATTATTTTCAGAAAGTCCCTTGCCAGTGTCTAGATGTTAAAAAAATTACCTATTTTCCTCTAATACTTCCAAAATTTTTGATCCTTAGTTAAGATATTTTACTTGTGTGAATTGATCAATTGTGTTAATATGTGCCTAATTTCATTCTTGTATGTGTGGATATCCAGTATTCCCAAATCCCTTTGTTGAAGATGCTGGCTTTTATCCAACTTAGAACACCTTCGTTGGGTTTATTTCTTGTTCCTCTATTTTGTTCATTTTGTCTATATCTATTTTTATAAACTATAGTTTAGCTGTATAATTTAAAGGCAGATATTGTGATACTTCCTGTATTTTTTTCTCAATTTCTTAATTTTTCTTTGTCATAACTGTAACTGAAAAATTGTAGAGTAGAGTATATCTTAGGATAGTTTTTCCTGTGGTTGCTTTGCGTGAAGAGTGAAGAAATAGCCAATGAGGAAAAGCTTGTTTGTTTAAGGCAATCCCAGAAGATCTTTGGTTGGGTGACTACTGGAAAGGCAAAAATGTGTTAAAAAATACAAGCTACCTCCTAAGACAAAAATGAACCAAATGTCTAAGAATAAAATCATTTACATGATGTATAAAGAAAACCATTTGTTCCTGGGTTGTTTTGGCCAGAGACTTTTAATGACTGCTTCTATTTCCTGAGGGTTTATAAGTATATTTAATTGTTTATCTGCTCTTGGTGTTTTGCAAGGAGAGTCGGCTTGTTTGTCCTGACTGCCTGGGTAGCTTACACCTGAAATAATCACACAGAAACTGTATTCATTAAAACACTGCTTGGCCCATTGAAAAAAAAATTTTTTCTGAAAATATCAAAAAATCATTTGCTTGATGTACACATAGACAATTATTGTAAGTGGACAATTCAAGGGAGAAATAAGAGATATACTTCTATCTATGTAGGATGCACATTATCACATGCAGTTGTATGAAAGAAAAGTTAAGGATCATTCTGGAACCTCCTCTGTAGACCAGAATGGCCCTGAACTAACAGTATCTGTTTCCATAGCTCTATGTAGAAAATATTTTGTAATAAAATTATTTAATAAGACTGATCATTGCTCCCACATTCAACCCACTTAATAACTCTATAGAAAAAATATTTCATAATAAAGTACAGGAATTTATTGTTCTTTGATTTTTATATAGGTTAATAACTTATTTTAAATTGTAATAATTGTCAACTACTCAATTCAAATTCTGCCTCTTTAAAATATCAATATAATGTGTGGTTAAAGAATATTGAACTATACCATAGTACTCCATTACTGTGTACTAGAATCATTCAGGATCTAACATTTACACCAGACAGTAATTGATTAATAAGCAAGCATTTATGTAAATATGACACTAGCCTAGCTAGAATACAAACTCTTCTTTCATGGTTCCTGCCTTTGAGAAACTTACTGCTCGAAAAGACTTTAAATTTGGCAATGAATTTTAATACACAATTGCCATTATTTCTTACGGACTCTTAGGCTTATGTGAACTTTCATCTCCTGCATATACTGTTCATTCTTCTGGACAAGAGGGAATCTTCTTTGATATTTTCTACAGTCCTAAGTATAGCATTTGCACTTCATAAATAATAAAGTCATCACAATGTTTATCTCTCATTATAGTTCCTCTCAGCTATTATATTCATCTCTTTATGATTTGCTTCTAATTCATCTTAATGTCTTTAATGACTACTTTAATTAAATAAAACAATTCTCCTTAGCTATCATCGTGGATTATGCTAAGAAAATATATATATATATATATAATATGTATAATAAAATTACATGTTTGTGACTTTAGATGCAAACAGCCATTTAATCCTTATCAGTGACATCAGTGTGGATGCAATTAGCACAGTTTGCAGCCACTTCATAATTCAGAAGAATGTGATCAGTCAGCTGGAAGCACATTTGACAGAAACTCCATAGTCATGAAGGTAAAAGCGTGCAAGATCACCCACTAGGATAGAGAAACTGTGAGTCGTTCATTGGTGCTATTGAATACTAATGTCAAGGGCAGGATGTTGTAATTTTAGGCTGCCAAAATAATGCTGGAATGATATATCAGAAGATGTTTAAGAAAACAAAGAAACAGAACTTTGGGGTAAGAACTTTCTCAGCATGTAGTTTGATATGTCTCTTTACTGCTGGGAGGCAAATCTTCACTTGAACACAGTTTTCTAGCAAAATCTTCTGCAGATTCTTTTCCATAATAATTCTTGTTGTGTTCCCTTTTATTCTTTTGTCTTATTACACTTCTATCTTGGAATAAGAATGACAATGATTATAAAAGTAATTCTATGCCTTTGAGACTCTGATTTTTTTTATAAACGTCTGTTTTGTGAAGACATATCCACCCCCCCTTCTAACAAATACCACCAAGAGTGGGCTCTAAGACACATTTAATTCTACTGCAATTTTCTAAAAGTGTCCTATCAGATTTATGTTTCTCTTTCCTCAGAGTGAAGATAAGAGAATATAATAAATTGAGGCAGCTTTAAATTATGTTGAAGCTCCTAGAAAATAGCTTGCTCTTATTAAACAATACTTACTACATTGTCACTAAATGTCTCCAATGTATGGAAAACTTGTAGTTAGTTAGATTTTACATAGTATATGTGTGTGTGTTTTGTGTCTGCTGTTTGTTCCTTGTTAACATTACAAGAAACAATTAATTATTTTAATTGTCACTGTTTTAGGTAATATCCCAGGTCCTGATAGTAGGTGACGTTCTAAAAACTGGCGTCACACAGGATGGGAGATAACTAGACACTGAAGCCAAGCTTAAGGGATGTATATCATCATCTTACACTGTAACATATTGGTAATTCTTTTCTTACATAAGGATTTTTAAACCTGTTACTCCCAAAGAGTCTCTAATTGACTTTTTCTCTTTTTCATTAAAAATAAATTAAGAACAAAATAATAGACACAATTCAGCACACATTTCTTTCACTCTTCCATTTTCTGAAAATTTCCAGACTCCATTCCCTCCGAGAGAAATAAAACTCTCCAGCCCATCTTTTCCCTGATCTGACTGGTTTCACAAACATAAATATGTCAATGAGCTATACCAAACAATAGCCCAGTAGGATTGCTTTCCATATTCCAGCAACACTTTGAAAGATGTCTAAAATGACATGTTTGCTGTATAATATACATGGCCCAGTGAACTCTTCCAGTCTTATCTTGCGCCTCAGTAACTCTAAAGAGAAAATGAAATCTTTTCTTCTGCATCAGACATATTTTAAAAATATTTAAATCTCTCTTTGAAATTTTTTCCCATCTTTTATAAGCATACAGGGTACTTGTTTAAAAGTTTCTAATTTTAACCTATTATTATGAGAGGCAGCCCCTCAAGTCTCAAACGCTCAAAGCCTTCACCTTGTTAAATGTTTTGTGGTAGATGTTTTAACTGAATCGATTCAGGTTAAATTAAAACCATGGCTATGCTTGGCTTTAAAAACAATTTATCAGCTTCCCATGGAGCTTGACATCTTATGAGATGGTAATGTAGACGACACTAGAAAAGTCTTCTCAAAGTTAAACCATCTTTCATAATCTGGGTATAAAATCAAATATGACACACTATTTTAAGTGATGAATAAAATGGCCTTGGAACCCATGGGGAATAAGACAACAGTGTATCAGGCTGGACCTGAAATACCCAAGGTGAAGGTGTCAAGGATAGATCTTATTTGAAAGTTACCCCCTTTCCACAAAGGATATGAACAATAGCACTTAAGGAAAAGATAGGTTGCAAGTTCAGTAGAGGCAGCATTTCCCCGGTGATGCTGTTCCCCAAGTCTATAAGCCATTCTCTGTTTTTCTTTTGTTCTTTTTTTCCATATAGAGTGTTTGTGCTAGCCCTGAATAGTATTAATTAGACAAGCCAGCAGCAGCCATAAGGAATAAATCAGGCCACAGAAACTACTAAAAATTCATTAATAACTGAAATAAATCCCTGCTTTCAGGAAGCTCATTGGCTAAGGGGAAAATAGTTAAGCTAAAGAATCAAGGACAATGTGACATCTTTATACTCTGTAACTTTCTTCATAATCCTTTGGTATACTCTCTACACCTTATGAAGAGCAGAGGCATGTTAAATATTAAGAGGGTGCAAAGTAACAAAAATAAATAAAACAACAACAAACAGAACTCCTACATAATACACCAGAGTCAGTGTGGTTCTTATCTTTTAGTCCTGAGTAATCATGAAGATTGCCAAAGCTGTGTAAAACAGGAAGGGTGCAGTTTGTGCAATGAACTTTCATATGGCCTGCCTCTCTTTTCGCCTGGAAATGCTTTGCCCCAACCAGCTTAAGTGGATTCTATTTTAAAAGGCTCTTCCTCTTACTGCTGCCATTTCCCATAGCTGAGTTTCATGCCTCGCAACAAAGCACACAATATGGCTCACTCTGCTTCTACTGATGACCAATGACCCTCTGTGTCCGGTAGGCTCATAAATACAATGGTGTAGCCACTGTTTTGACAGTCAGTAACTTACTTGGGGCTCACACAAACCTGATGGAGTTTTTGGATCTTCAGTCCTCTCATTTTTTCCATATTTAATATTGGAAAAACAAACACAACCTCTTTGACAATTACAGTGAGCATTAAGGGAAATGAAATGACAAGACCTCTTCCCTCTTAAGCCCCTGGAATACCAGCTTTCCTATTCGCATTCTCTTTCTAGTCGCTTTGAGTTCCTTGAGAACTTTTTTTTTTTAGTTGTTGAAAAAAAAATTCCCGCCTTCTCCCCATTTCCCATTTCCCTCCCCCTCCTCCCACACATTGCCCCCTCCCCCCACTCCCTTCCCCCTCTCCTCCTCCCCCCCACTCTATTCCCCCTCCCTCTCGAGAATAAAGAGCAGTCCAGATTCCCTGCCCTGCGGGAAGTCCAAGGTCCTCCCACTTCTATCCAGGTCCAGGAGGGTGAGCATCCAAACAGGCTAGGCTCCCACAAAGCCAGTCCATGTATTAGGATCAAAACCTAGTGCCATTGTCCTTGGCTTCTCATCAGCCTTCATTGTCCTCCATGTTCAGAAAGTTCGGTTTCATCCCATGCTTATTCAGTCCCAGTCCCGCTAGCCTTGGTGAGCTCCCAATAGATCAGTTCCACTGTCACAGTGGGTGGGTGCACCCCTCGTGGTTCTGACTTCCTTGCTCATGTTCTCCCTCCTTCTGCTCCTCATTTGGATCTTAAGAGTTCAGTCCGGTGCTCCTATTTGGGTCTCTGTCTCTATCTTGATCCATCGCCAGATGAACATAGGACGTACTCACTCATAATTGGTTTCTAGCCACAAATAAAGGACATTGAGCATATAATTTGTGATCCTAGAGAAGCTAAATAAGAAGGTGAACCCAAAGAAAAACATATAGTCATCCGCCTGGATATGGGAAGTAGACAAGATTGCCAGGCAAAACTGGGAACTTGGGGGTGAGGTGGCATGGGGCTAAGGGGAATTGGGGTGAGAAACGTGAGAAGGGGAGGATTGGGGGTCCAGTGAGATGTCCCCAGATAGTACCTTGGGCAACTGAGGAGAGGGAACCTGGAATGACCCTATCCTATATCCATACTGATGAATATCTTGCATATCACCCTTGAGAACATCTTACATGAAACCCAGATCTGTATCTGCCATACCTCTACCTCCCATGACTCACCTATCCGCCTATGGCCTCTTCCTTTTGAATTCCTACTGTCGCTTATTATATACACGTGCACAAGCATGCACACTCACATACGCTCATGCACACACATGTAAATAAGGGTGGCTGAGTTCATTTAGTATTGTTTTCATGTACATTTTCCCTGGATGACCGCTTTGAGTTGTACCACCTATGCAAGGGATACTTTGGCCTCTCTCAGCAGTAATTGACTTCAAGTTGCAGCCGTGTGGAATTTTTCCAATCTGTGCTCGCCAGTAAACTGGCATTGTCCATTTGCATTCTTGTTCAGGAAACCTTTTATTGAAATGTGGGGAGCGTGTGTCTGTCATTTCTGGGAGGCACTATCCTGCAGCATGTTTTCTGGTCCTCTGCCTCTTGAATCTTCCTTCGATTTCTTAGGCAACTTTGCCAGAGCCATCTCATTTTCAAGTTGCAGGCAAGAATGAACGATATTTATATGAGCTACAGAAGAGAATACAAGTAATTCGCAAGAGAATAATCTCCATATAAGTCACCATGAACAAAAATTATCTGTGATTACAAGACTAGAGCACTGCACTAAGATAATGCAAGTAATATATTTAGTGCATAGTAAGTACTTAATAAATATCAGCTACTGCATAGATGTGATTTAGAGTTGTTTCGTGTTAAAAGGAGAATGGAATCACTAATTGCGCAAAGGGTGGATGAAATAAGCAAAGTCTTTAATGGAAAGTTAATGCTCAATTAGTGTTAGCTGGTGTTGGTTGCAGGATAAAACTTGGGCAAGCAACCTTTCACAGTAGGCTTTTCTTGGCTTTACTTTACAAAGCCACTGATGTCATCCGGACGTAGGCATAGCAATGGAAATTGTCTGGGAAAGGAGACACAGGTGGCTTGCACTCTTTACTTCCGCAGGTGAGTAGCACATTCAACAGAACGAGAAAGAGAAATCAAAACAGAATGGTCCTCAAATTTTTTTTTTTTGTCCTCAAATTCTATGCTACTTCTAAATCTTCCTAAGCGTGTTTTCACACTTAGCACGTATGATCCACAAGCTTGGTCAGAGTTTCCCAGGGCTTCATTAGTGGTAATTAAAATTGTATTTAATGTCTTACAAGTTCAAATTCCTGTTGATTTTTTTTCACATATATTACATTAGTTATGCAACAAGCAAACATTTGTTGGGCATAATATTTATTTGGGAATATAGATGGTATATATATATATAATATTGTATATTATAATATTATATATATATAAATAAACATTATAGCCTTGTATATTTTATGAGGAATTGCAAAGGGTTTGCATTTGTCATGTGGTAAGCATTTGCTTTTACGGTTATGGCTTGCAGACATTAACCTGAAATTAGAAAGTTCAAGGTTTGTACCAAAACACCAGGAGAAAATGCTGGCATTGTCACTGCGACTAACTATAAACTTTCAGTTTTCATCTCCAACTAAAAACACTAAACGCATGCTTCAAGGTTGCTTCCATACATTACTATATTCCAAGGAAAAGTCTACAGCAAGCTGGGCTGTGGGCATGAATATCCTAGTTACCCCTTAATAAGGAAATTTAGCTGAACAGCCCGCTAAATGCAGGACTTTCCAGACTAATGTCAATGAGCCTCAACAGAAGACTCTAACACTGCATGCTTTGTTAGGGAAACCAAGTCAATTAATAAAAAAGACTCTTTCATTAGAGTCGTGACCCACTGGACGGTGGTGGAGTACGGTTTGTTCACCTTTTCATAGACTGCAGCTTTAGCTGACTAATGATGTCCAAGCACCACCATTCCTAATGGGGCACAATTGTGGCAGCTGGAAAGTCGAGCGGCTTGGCTTTTTTTTTTTTTTCTTTCCTTTCAAGGCTGATGTTTGCTTCTTGAATCACACAATTTGAGAAATACATGTTGACATTCTGCATTTGCACCGTGGCCACAGGCTGGGGATCATCATAATTGTCAGTGACAGACATTCCTTTACAAAGCTAAGCTCTCACCTAATTTGTGGGAAGCAGTCCGCAACGAGTGTTCCAGGAACAGCCAGCACATGTGCCGGGCTGCTTTCAAAGGACACGCATGTGCCAGAGGCCGCGATGAAAATTCGTGGAAATGACAGCTGCAATTGAAAAATAAAAAAAATACAATAAAAGTACATATCATAATAAGCAGCAGCCCTCTGCTTTTCTGGAAGTTGTTTGGGGAAGACAATTTTTAATCAGAAAGGACAATTTGATCAGTCCTCTTGTGAGCTGCCTGGTGCACTTCAGGGGAATGGCTATAACAAGGTCTGATCATACATGGACAAGACAGCACACAGTAGAACATGGAAGGTCACCATCTTCATATCTCGAAACTTATAATTTGGCTAGGTTACATGACATAGACCAAGGCCTGGAGCGTTGACCAACAGGAATTTTGTTGGTGAAATAGCCATAGCTGTACCCAAGTGTGTCCCAAGTGTTCATTGAATCCTCTGAGGTAGAGCTGGCAGTCCTGTTCTGCAGAGGAGCACCTCATGAAGAGACACTAGCTAGTTAGGGCTGCTGCTGAGTTCTGAATACAAGCTGACTGGTTCCAGGGTTTGTATTCTTAACACTATATAATATGAAAGACATCAATTTAGTTAATTGCTTTGTGTGTACTTAATACACTTGACATGAGCACTCAAACACTGTAAACTAGCATTCTTTGCTGTTACCATCATTGTTCATATTGAATTTCTGACGTATACACTATTATCAATACTTTCATAATTTTCTTTCATTGGAAGACTTCTTTTTATGTATACATAGCACCTTTGATCATGAGAACACCCCAACAGAAATCATTTCTCCTCCATTGTAAAGTATTCAGAGATTAATTGTATGGACAATGTATTCAGTAACTCACTTCCCATGTTACTTTTTTGATAAAATAAATTGTAGTTTAAACAATTATATAAATGATCTAGAAAGTTGTTTATTTTTAAGATTCAACCCAAAAGCTTTTGCTTCCCTTGGCCTACCATGCTTAATTCATTGTGACAGCCTTCCTGAGAATGTGAGAATTACAAGTGCCCCCTTTTCCAACTTTGCCGCAGGGAGTAAGAGGTGTAGGGACTGCCGTCTACACTCGTCTACACTCTGTGGAACTGCCTTTGACCTGTATCTGCATCAGCGCATGCAATGAAAATTCATGAGCTGCCTCTTTCCTTGAAAGTGAGCTGCACCTTGCAGCTCCTCCTTGTGAATTACAGAGGAAGGAAACTTCCCTGGAGTCTCGGGGTAGAGGACACGGTGACCTGCAATAAGTCAGGATAGGAAAGGTGCCATGCTCAGGGAAGGTGCAGCACCTAATCCTCTGCAGCCCTGTTGAGGCCCTGCTCTGGGTGCTGCCCACGTTGTCCACACAATAAAAACTCCAAGAGGGCAGCCCCGAGTCTGTGCATTCTGTCTAATTAACTACCTCTCAAGAAGAGCATCAGATATATCTTTTGCTTGTTCAGTCTCATGGTGTTAGCTCAATGCATCTACCTACAACAAGGACCAAAGTTTTTCAGCTGACAAAGAACCAAGTTTTATATGGACTCCTAGCTACAGAGATCTCAGCCTTTTATTTATTGGTCCCCTCTGTTGTTGTACACTCAGCAGCAGGGTTTATGGCAAAACACAACTAATGAATTGATAAAAGTGTGGCCAGGAAGTGGGAGGGGGCAGGATTTGCTACAAGGTTAATTTTAAAAATCCATTTTCAAAAGCTATTGACGAATTCTAAGGCATTGATTATCCTTTTAGCTTTTTTAGGTGGATTTCACAGAAGATGAAGTTAGCCACTATAGAGTGCACAGACTTGGCGGACTTTTTACATGCATAGGGCATTCCAACAATCGTGCCTGCTTCTAATAACCTGCATCAATGTTAGACCTGCATCACTGTTAAGAGAAACCCATTTCCTAGTATACAACTCTGCCTTACATTCCTTAGCTTTTATGAATGTTAGGATGCGCTGCTTTCTTACAGATTTATTCATTCTGAATCATCCATATAAATGGAATCACACTGTGCTGACTTCCATATTTGCCTTCTTCAGCTTAATGTAATACTTTTAAGATTAATCCACGTTATGGCTTGTACTGTATTTTAATCATTTCCTTGTCTGAACAATGTCCCATTGGAAATTTCTGAAATATCTCTCCTGCAAATTCCACAGTTTGTTTCTCCTTTTTTCCATTAATCCTGAGTCCAACTATTAGCTATTGTGAATATTCATCCATGAAAATATGTGCTCATGTATCTTCTGACAGATGCTCATTCTCAGTTTCAATGGGTGCATACCTAAGAATGAAATGGTACAATCATTAGATGAGCTAATTATTCAGATTGTGCCATTTTTTTTCATATTTTTATTGTTTTTATTGAGCTATACATTTCTCTCTGCTCCCCTCCGTTCCTCTTTTCTCCATTTCTACCCTCTTCCATGACCCCCATGTTTCCACTTTACTCTGGAGATCTTGTCTTTGTCTCCTTTCTATGTTGATCCATGTATGACTCTCTTAGGGTCCTCTTTGTTGTCTAGGTTCTCTGGGGTTGTATACTGTAGGCTGGCTTTCTTTGCTTTATGTCTGTAAGTCACTTATGAGTAAGTACATATTATATTTGTCTTTCTGGGTCTAGGTTTCCTCACTCCATATGTTTTTTTCTAGATCTATCAATTAACCTGCAAATTTCAAGATGTCCTTATTTTTCACCACTGTGTAGTACTCCATTGAGTAAATGTAACACATTTTGTTTATCCGTTCTTTGGTTGAGTGGCATCTAGGTTGTTTCCAGGTTCTTGGTGTTATGAATAATGCCACTGTGAATATAGTTGAGCAAATGTCCTTGTGGTATAGTTAAGCATCCTTTGGGTGTGCCATTTTTTAATCAATTGGTATAATCTGAGATAATCACTTCTACTCAATAGGTGACTATTTCTGTGCTATTTCCTGTATACAATCATCTTCTTTCCATATATCACTGTTTAAAGAGAGTTTAGTCACCATTTTGTTAGTCTCAGAATATTCTGGATGTCTTCACACTTCATGCTTTTCTCATAATGCCAGTCTTCAGAACATTGAAAGAGAAAATAATTCTAATAAGAAATATTGCACTAATATTCATTTTTACTTGAAAATGTACCACGTATGTATATATTACTTCAAACTATGCTAAACACTGGCATATATACGTCAATGACATAGACATGGTCTCTCCCCATGTAGAGTTTATGTTCTCAAAATCAAATAGGAAGAGTGAAATTTTACTGTTTTAATTATAATTTGATTTTTTTTTTTGAGGCATGGTTTTTCTCTAGCCTTTGGAGCCTGTCCTGGAACTAACTCTTGTAGACCAAGCTGGCCTTGAACTCACAGAGATCCTCCTGCCTCTGCCTCCTGGGCAGAGTGCTGGGATTAAAGGTGTGTGCATCCACCACCTGGTTATAATCTGATTTTTAAAAGCTAAAATTTTATCACTATATTTTTGAAGCGGGGGTCAAGGCGAAGTGTCTCTATTTACTTTGGGTTTTTTATTCAGTTTGGTCCAAATTTTGGTCACAGATGTGGTAGTAATAAAACTCACTGGAAAGTATTTGTGGTTTCAAAGATCTCCATTGGCACTCTTGACCTCTGGTTGTCTAGGACATTCTCTTGTACTTTGAGCCACTCAGTGGAGCTATATCTATAATTTCAGCATCAACTTTCATCCACAAACACCACCAAGACCAAGAAATAGGTATGTTTCTATAAAACCACGAACGTTCACTTTGTTTAAGATATAATAAGATGTAATATATAATTTAAAGTGAGTGTTTTAAAAATTGTTTCAAATAAAAATGTTGACCCTTTCACCCTAATAGTGTGACCTTTAACATCAGGACATGTGAGTTACTTCAATGGCATTAAAATACGTATTATAAAGGTATAGAATGAAGATGTCTAAAAGAGTTATCTAATCAAAACAGAAAAAAATATATGAAGCTATGAGTGTCCCAGCGAGATATCAAAACCAATAGGAATAAGAGGTTCTAGTTTCTGGGATTCCGTAGGGTGCTGCAGCTATAGAAAGAGCCTCTGTATTCTCACCAAGGCATATGAGACAGTGCCGCCAAAATCATTTTCTGAAGAAATGTCACCTGTAGTTAGCATCCATCGCATAATTTCATATGTGGCCCCAATTTTAATGGAAGTTTGATGAAATAGCCATGTAGTCTATGTTGCTAAAACAGTAGTTTTCAACCTTCCTAATGCTGTGACCCTTTAATACAGTTCCTCATGTTGTGGAGATCCCCAACCATTGCTACTTCATAACTGTAATTTTGCTACTGTTAGGAACTGTAAGGTAATTATCTGATATACAGAATATCTGATAGTTGACCGCAAAGGGGTCTTGGCCTGCAAATTAAGAGTCACTGCTCTAAAATTTTAAAAGAAAATATATTTCAGGTCCTTCCATGAAATTGCCCTGATGTGCACAATGTTGCATTAGGACTCAAAGATTGCCTTGTGGGTAAAAGATGCATGCCACCTAGGCTGAAGACCTGAGTTCAGTTCCCAGGACCTACATGGTTGAAGGAGAGAGGAGACTCCTGAAAGTGTTCTCTGACTTCTACATGAGCATGTTGTCACACACACACACACACACACACACACATGCACACACACGCACACACACGCACACACACACAATGGAATAACAATAGTTTATAAGAATGCACCATTTGATTAAAGCAGATTCAAAGTTAATAAAGATATAATTTGTTTGAGAGTCTAGATCCTAAAATTAAGTTGAAACTGATTTTCAATAAATAGAGAGTATATGTGTAAAAATAAAAAAAATTAGAGTATCTGTGTAGAATTAAAAACTACATAATATATTTGGTC
Source organism: Microtus oregoni (assembly GCF_018167655.1). Lineage (NCBI taxonomy): Eukaryota > Metazoa > Chordata > Mammalia > Rodentia > Cricetidae > Microtus > Microtus oregoni. The sequence continues at coordinate 26,854,266 of NW_024543083.1, read as the reverse complement.
TGCAAACTTATTTATTTTTTGGCTTTATTTCAAAATCGGATCGAAAAATGAGCAACTTTGCATAAAACAAAAAAATTCTTCAGCTAAATCAGTTTCCTTTTTTATTTTATGCATTGTTTCAGAGAAATATATTACCAAATATATCTGCCATCAATTTGGGGTCACATCCTATGTTTGCAAAACTACAGGTAACCCAACATATCTTTATGTGTTTGTAAATAAATTATTTGAATTGTTCCATTGGGCTAATCAACTTAATAAGGAAGAGCAACATCGGCTTCTTTGAAAAATCGCCCATAAAGATACAAGTTATACTTGAAGTTAAATTTTTCAATAATGTATTTCCTCTCTAGGCTGCCCGTGATTCTAAATTGCTCAGATTCCTGCTTCGGTGCATGGCTGACCTCAAGCCAGGCTACACCTGATGGCTGTGGTTTCTATTTAGAGCTGTCCTGATCAACCCCTGATACTCACTACTGACTTCCTGCTGCTCAGAGGCGTGCACGCTAATAGCGTTTGTATGTTTTTCTTGTCCCTCAAGGTTTCAGATTCCTTCTCTCCAAGAACGTGGCAAATTAGAATGAGCAGCAGAGACAACATTTCAGACCCAGGCTGGGCAATTTTATTGGATTCTAAAACACTATCTTGTATTTCTAAATAAAAATGTTTTCTTTATCCACAAAAATTCTGCCTTATAAATACAGTTATATACACAGAATTAAAAAGGACATCTGTAGGTTGCACATTTCCAACCTCTGAAAATGACAATTATAATAATCCCTAATACGCATGATTTCTAGATTTTGATGAAGAATGAATTTAATAAAGGAGTCAACCAAAACACATTGATAAATACATCAATAGAAACATATATTTAAAACCTGGACTCTTGGAAAATTACTTCCCTAGAGATCACTTCTATAAAATTGTAACTTAATGTAATGAATTTTAAGACGATCAGATCATCATATGATTCAGTAATGAAGTATAAGTTGGACCGTTACTTCTATAATTTTCAGCGTCTGTAGATTTTTAGCAAACTTCTCCTGTTCTAAGTTCTCTACTTAGCATGTCCACTCCCACCACACATTAACCCTTCCTGTTCCATGATTCCCATTTAACACTTTTATACCATTATGTCCAATCTCTTTCTCTATAAGCCGTCTCCATAACTCCTCACCACTTCCCTGACTTCTATGGACCTTCTCTTAACTACAAAAATTCCTGAACCTAGAGGAAGGTGTGCACTACATATGTATATGCATGTATTCCATTTGAATAGAAGATTCCACATTCCCTTATTCTCTGCACCCAGGCCAATTGTGGTTCTCTCTGCTAATTGTCATCTAGTATAAGATGAATCTTTTCCATTGAGGGTTGTAAGGAACAATAATCTATGAATATATGAAGAGTCATTAAAAGTAATTTTATTTCTGTGTCCATCTATCAGAATATTAATAGTAGATTCTTCATAATACCTGTGATCTATATAGCCATAAGTTCTTGGAATGATAATGATAGCAGGTATGGGTTTTAACTTATGGATCAAATCTTAACTTTAATCAGATATGTCTGATTGGTTCCATAATGCCCAAACCACTATTACAGCAGAAGACAGGCCCTGCCAGGCCAGTTGTTATTGTAGCTCACAGGACTCACAGATTTTTATTAATGGTTGTCTTGGCGAGCAGAGTACCTAGTATCTCCTTGCACAATGAAAGGTAGCTACTATGTATAAAATTTCCGGGTGATTCTTAGCTTGATTCCTCCATGTTTTATAACTAACAAATGTAGTATCTTTTATTGAACTTAACCCTTTGAAGTTCCTTTATATTTCATAATATTTCATTTTGTTTGTTTGTTTTGTTTCTCAAGAAAGGGTATCGCTGTAGCTTTGGGACAAGCTCTTGTAGACCAGGCTGGCCTTGAACTCACTGAGATACACCTGCCTCTACCTCCTGAGTGCTGGGATTAAAGGCATGTGCCTTCACCACCAGGCCCCAATATTTCATTTTTAACATACTCTGTAAGTTCTAAATCTTGGGTTCTGACACTGGCTTCTTGTTCTGAGTCTTAAAGATGCTTTCTCCTTTATTCTCTGAAGTCCACCACCATCAAGATCCCATGAGGTTGCCTTTCTCAGATGATGTCTTAGCTCCTATTTTGGTCATCTGAAATAGTTTACCATTCTTTAACCTTTAGTATCTGAACACATATCGAGAGCATTGTCCTTTAGTGTCTAGATAGTGTAGAAGAAGTCTAGTGAGTGCTAACTAATACCAAAACTTTCATCCCATAGGACTGTGCCTCTTGTACCTTTTCAGGGGAAAAAATGATAAAATTTGAAAGATTGCATCTCTATATATCATAGTAACCATGACAGAGGAATTTGGGCTAATAACCTTTGCTACTAATAATGGTTTTGTTTATTTCTTTCACCCACCATATACTTTGAATATAAGTGGTATGAGAAAAATTATACTTAGTCTTTAGATATGCTTTATGAAGCAGTTCATCCAAAAATAATTACTGGAGCTTATCATATCCCAGCAACCCACATATGAACTATCCTGAACCTGTTTGTGTTGATCCTTCCTCTCCTCATGCACTTTCCCCCTTGGCTTCTCCATCATCTCAATGCCCTTAATTCCCCGGTGAAGACCCATTCCTTTCTTCAAGGCCCAGATGAAATGTGACCTCTTATCAGAAGCTTCCCTGAATTTCTCTGGACTGAATTAATTGCTCCTTTATCTATGTTCCCAAAGGAGCTAGTTCATACATTTGTAAGGGCACTTATCACATTGCATTAGAACTATTTGCATACCTGTGTCCTTTCTGGACTTTTTGCCTTGATGGCAGCGACTACATCTTCCTCATTTATAAATCCCTTCTTATAGCTACACCCTGGTCATTGCATAGTATTTGGCATACAGCAAGAACTATAAAAATTTTAGTTGCTGTTTAAAAGCCTAAAATTCTCAAACATCAATAGACACTATGGGTTGAGTCCCATATATATATATATATATATATATATATATATATATATATATATAATATTTATTTATATATATCATATATATTACACATATATGCTATATTTTACAGCCTTTAATGGATAATGCTTTGAGCAAAACCCTTTCCTTTTGATGCTATTGCATAAAAAAACAAATCTGTTGTAGCCCAAATTCCCAATGCACAGAAAAAACTAAAACAATATAAAAATATCAGTGTTTCAAAAATCAGGTCAAAAAGAATCCTGAAGATCAGGAGGGGATGCAATTAGCTGAAAAATTAGGCTAGGTCACTGAGGAAGGATCTTAAGAAATATTGCAGGAATGTGTGGACATACTTGGGAAACAAAACACTAATCAAAAGAAATATTCTTCCAGAAGACCACTTGCAGAAAAGAGTCTAAGCTTTAGGTCTTTATCACATCTCTCCCTTTGGAGCCCAAGGAGTCCCACAGAAGAGGGAGAAGTGAAGATTTTAGGAGTAAGAGGGGATGGAAAACATTAGGAGTACATGACCACTAAATCAGCCAAGCAGGCCTCACATGGGCTCACAGAGACTGAAGAGGCACACACCTGTGGAGATCTACACCAGATCCGGCGTGGATATATTACAACTGTGCTAGTTTTCTTGAACTAACAGTAGGAGAGGTTGTGTTTCTGACTCTTTTGCCCATTCTTAGAATTCTTTTCCTCCTATCGAGTTGACATGTCCAATCTTGATATGAGCACTGTTACCTTGTCTTATTGTGTTTTAGTTTGTCATGTTTGGCTGTAGTCTCTTGGAGGCCTTCTCTTTTTTGAAGAGAAAATAGAGTGGGGAGTGGATCTAGGAGAGAGGAGAGCTAGAAGGGAAAACTGGGAGGAGTGGAGGGAGGAGAAATGTGCTCAGACTGGATAGTTGAATAATAATCCATGTCAATAAAATAATCTAACAAAATATCTTCCCTAACTTTTGCATGTTTAGCATATATTTTCTGTGATAAAGCTAAAATAAAATTGTAGTCAGTGTAAAGAAACATCTAAGAGAAGGTTTGGGGGTACCACCCCCAACCTCATCACATCATTGTATCTCTGTAAGTTTATTCATGTAATCTTGAGGGTTAGTTGAATTGTGACTTGTGAGTCCTTTAGGGATTTTAAAATATAACTTACTTTTTTAATAAAAATGTAAGCAACTTTATTAAAGGGTCAATGCTATCTTCTAACTTGATTCAGATCCTTAAATGAGGACACATCTTCAGGTAGCTCTTAGTTTCAGATAGCTACAGAAACAGATCCTACTTAATCATCTATACTTCTAAAATCAGTGTTGAACAAGAGTGTATCTAATCTCTGCTTTTTAGACATCTACTGATAGCCACTTGGGTATATTCTAGGCTAAAACTCACTCTATGTTTATGTTTTAGGGCAGATATGGGCATATCTATTTTGGTGCCTGAGAGTGGATAGAAAAGTCCTTGAAACCTGGCTGGACACAGGGAATCTGATGAGGCACGAATGTTTTTTTTTTTTTTTTTTGCTTTTTTTCTATCAATGATAACAACTTATATTCCACATTCACCTTGTTAATTCCTTTTAATCCATTTTTATATATGCTCTCATCTTCCATGGAGACTGTTGACCCTAAGAGTCCAGAACAAAGCCAGTATATGGAAGTATTCAATCCACTCCATTTTTATCATGGTCTAAGGGAAGACTTAGAACTTAGATGCCAATGAAGGAGAGAGTTACTTTATAAGTGGAATTTGTAGGTAAACAAGACCAGATGATGAAAGTCCTTGTTGATTTAAGGAGGAGGCAGGTTATAATTAAGCAGGATTTCTAATTATGATAGCGTTCAAGCCTTATGCATGGTGGAAATATTGCTCTCTGAACAAAGGAAACTGTCCATATACTGGATATACTGGAAGGCAGATAACTTTTAAAGTCAGAGAAGGCATGAGAATAGATTTTACTCTAGTCTTAAGAAGACATGCAACCCTGTCAACATTTTGACTTTTTTCCCCAGTAACACATACTTAACAACTACTTCCAGCCTCATATCTACAAGGACAACCAAGATATATTTGTCCTGAACTGTAAAATTCAGGAAGCATGAGAAACAAATACAAGAACACCAGCTACAAGCTTCTACTTTGGTTTTGTTTCCTAATATTATTATTTATTTACTAATCCCAGACCAGTTTGGTACTGTTTATATGTGGGTTTTATACCCCAATTGGCTTCCTCCACTAAGCTGAAATCAGTGTTTCACTCGTCTCTGTTTCCATGAAGAAACACCCAGAGTCTCCAATTGGATCGAATACTCCACCAACTTGCTTGAAGAACTAGAAAATGCTTCACCAGAGGGTTATTTGCTTAAGGATTTCCTCGGTTGCCCTTCCAATCTATCCTTCCAGCTAGTATTCAATTGTTTTCAGCGTCTTAGCTCTTCACACTGTCTCTGGATCTTGGTTGCAAACTTACTTCACTTAGAAACATGGCAACTCTTTATCTAACTTTTGACACCGTCTCATCTCCTCTAGTAGAGCTTTCCCTGGTGATTTCTATCAACAAGAAGAGTTTTTCTCACTTTTCAGGGCAGACCTGCTTCTCCCTTTTCTAGTAGTGAATCTGGCAAGTGACACAAGAAATGGTGAGCAAAAATATTGACAAATGATGCTCAATGATGAAAATTACTACACAGATGAATTTTTTCAGAGGTAGTGAGGAAAACAGCCAAAGAAAGTAGATTTTCTTTACCCATGAGCCATAAGGTGGGAGATGAAGTTAAAGGGTTTTGAGTGGCTTTTCACCCCTAATGATATTGCCAATGATTTCATTGGCACTTTGTGCAAAGAAAGGTTGCAAAATACTTACTAATATATAAGTGGAATTGTGCAGGGTCTTATGCTTTAACATGCATTTTTCAGGAAATGTTAATAATGATCCATTTTAAATAGAGCTGAGAAAATGTTTTGTCTGCATAAAGAAAAATGCAGGTAGAGAGCACATGACATAAAGCTCGCACAATGAAAGACTAATTGTTTGAGGAAAGATACTTTGATCAACAAGCAACCTAGAGATAAAAATTATGCACTGTATTTATGAAATGTTCTTTTAAATGAAACTTCGATATCACAGTAAAATCATGCAATGGTGATTCCAGGCTAGATCTGTTCTCTACTCTGATAGGCATGGCGACTTCAGTACTGGACTCATTTCCATCTATAATGAGCTTTCGAGTATTGAAAGCTACAAGGCTGTGTTTCGCATCCAATTTGTTTTTGTCCATGGGCACTCTGATGGGGTGCAGTAGAAAACTGTTCACAGGAAACTTTCAATATTATTTTTCCCTCATACCTGCACTTTTTGAAAAATAATCTCCACTTTTTTTCTAACAATAAAAGTGAAATGTTTACAAGGACCTTAGGAACTAATTTTTCCCCCATCTCAAACAATTTATAGGATGGAGCTGAGTGCTCTGGAGGTTGCAGGTACAGGATAGGTTGCTTTAGGAGGTTTAATACGCATTTACCAATGGAAAAGGTTTTGTACATTTTTTTTCCCTCTTCAGTGGTTTATTGAAACGCCCAATGGGTTGAATATATAAATGCTTATAGTGAAGCATCTTCTCCTGGATACTTACATTAAATTACTGAAAGTTGAACTCTTTCTTTGGAACTGTACTTACATGAGTTTCTAATGCTCCCCCTTCTCACCCCACTTCTTGTCCTCCCGCCCTCCTACTCTTTCCTCTTGCCTCACCCTTCTCCTTCTTTATTTTTACACGTCACTTTAATTACTGAAAAGAGATACCATTGGCCTGTGCAGAGACTTTTAAAACTAAGGATGAATTCTAGGTCACTATTAGTCATCCAGGATTAGTTAGCATCATCCACATTGTAGTTTGTCTTAAGATTCTTTTAGCAATCTGCCATGATAGCCCAGAAATTCCAGTGATACAAAAAAAAAAAAAAACACAAACCTAGTGCTTACCAGGTCTTACCTTTTTGCCAACAATAAGGAGCAGAGGCAGAGGCAGAAGCAGGAGGATTACAAATGTGAGGACTTTCCTGAAGTCCATTGTTAGACTCTAACACAAACAAAACAAGACAAAAGGCCATCATTGTGACTGCAGTGTGGCTTCATCTTCTTCTGTTGTCATCTTCCTATTGGCAATAAGGAACGCCTCTAATATGTTAATGATCCCCGAGGTGGCCAGCTCAGTGAATCGTCAACAAAACACATCGGTGTTCACAGTGAAGCTGAAGCAAATCACTCCAGAGTCCCCTTGCTCTTATTTATCCCTGGTGTCCTCTGTAGCGTGTGGTTTCGATATGCATATGCACCAAGTTTAGAACTGCCCATACAGTTGAGGTGCTTGGTGTTAAAAAAGAAGTGGTGGTATCTCTCAATGTTCATTACATAGACGTTTTGAACAACTTAACAAACAAAGGGTAGTAACAATCTTTTAAAAAATTCAGTCTAAGGGCAGGAGAGATGATTCATCAGTTAAGAGCACTGGCTGCTCTTCCAGAATTCCTAAGTTCAGTTCACAGCAACTACGTGGTTGCTCACAACCATTTACAATGGGATCTGATGTCATTTTCTGTCTGATTCACCCCTCTGTCCTATAGGCATACATGCAAACAAAGTACTCATATATATGAGTACTCATATATATGAGTACTTTGTTTATATATATATAAACAAATATATATATATATATAAATGCATAGATAAATAAATCTTGAATAAATTTGATCTGCTTGTGCATTATATCCATTGCATAGATTTTTTTTTACTCCCTCGCTTTTGAAAAGACCACACACTTTGTATCACCTACCTATGCTAGGTACTTCAGTCATGAGTTTTCAAGATGAGACTAGGAATTGTGCCATGCTAGACAAAACTAAGTAGGGATATTTTACATTGTTGTAGAGAATGAAGACCTAAAACTTTACAAAATTACAATGTATTGAAGGAAGTCCCTGGAAATGTTTAGTGCATTGTGATTTATGGCCCAGAAGAAGAAAAGCTTGAAACTCAGTCAATAATTATGACCAGTTACTGATGCTTAATCACAAGATAAATTGCAAGTAGCCAAACAGAGTAATTAGAGAAATATTATCTTGTAAATTGTGATTTAGTCAGACTAATGTGTTTCTAATATGCTTTTTAATGTCACTTATTCAAAGGAACAAAGAAGAAATGAATGTAAATAATTAGAGGGGAGAAAAGGAAAGAAGAGGAAGTTATAGATTCCTGCTGGCTGCACACCCATTAGAGGCAGACACTGTTATTCTTGGAGGGTTCCAGAGCCTGGGATACACTATGTTAATGATGGATCTGTTGTAGCTAGAATTCATGCACTATTAAATGAGTTATTTCATTGAAATATGATGCACCCTAGTTTATTCAAGCAGTGTTTTCTACTGGCGCAGAGTTATTTTCATTACTACCTTTGAGCTCTTCCGTTTTGGCATTCCTAGCAGGACAACTTCCTAAGTGAGGTTCCCTAGAGGGTGAGTTCAGATGAGATGTCCAAGTACGACTTCGCATGTGAAGCGTAACTACCGAATTCCTCTAGGACTTCCCTATTGTTGCAGTGAGAGACTTGTAATTACCCAGGGATTACAGCAGAATATGAAAAGGCCCGAAAGGAGCTTTCCTGCAAATCAAGAATGCATTCAACGCAAACTTGGGAAGTCACCTGGTCATGAGGCAGAAGTGTCTGGAAATGCTAAAGGTTCAAGTAAAGCAGCTTGCCTGAAACTCCTAATTAAAGAAATAAAAACTGTTTTTTTTTAAATAATGTCAATGTCAAGGATTGTCGTTTTTATTCTCCACCAAGAAAGAGGTTTTTTGAGATTTTAAAATGAGGCTGTTGGTATTGCCCAAATACCCCAGGTCTGTCCCCCGCCTTTTTTTTTTTATACTGCAAAAGTAATGGAAATGGAGCTTAATGGTACATAAATAAAAATAATTAAATAGAAAAGAGTGCTAGTGGTGCATTACCTGAATTAATATACAAGATTAAGAGGCAAATAACCCAGAAACAACTTCGTTATTTTGGTGTTTCATATCAATTAGACTCCTCCGAGTAGAAGAAAACGTGGCTCTCGCTCTACCACTTTGATTCCAAATCTAAAAACAAATCATCTCTTATGGATTCTGTTTCTGGTGTTCTCTTTGGCATATGGTTCCAGCACATGTTCTCCTGAAACCAGCCAGATTATCAGTTACACCACTTCTGGCTACGGTCTTTTTAAATTTAGGTTTAGGAGTGGATGTATTTTTCTTATTGATTTCATAACTCCAACCAGAATGAGTGATTAATTTACATGTGTTAATTTCCATGTCCTTAGGTTATCTTCCTGTTCACGGAAATTTTGACAAATGGGTGGAGCGATGAGCCGTGTAACGTGGAGAATCTGGAGTGATTTTCCAAACTGTTTCACGCAGGGTGGTTTGGAAGAAAGAAAAGGGTACATTGAACCTGGAAGAGAGAGACAAGCATAAAAAAATAATCTGTGGCTAACAAGCATTTCTGTTAGGGAATGGAACCTCTTTCACATGGCTTTCTAAAATGTATGTTTTACTTGACAACATATGAGTAACACAGATTTGAGGAGGAAATCAGGAAAAGCCTCTAAGTTCTTCAGATCAGGCATTATCGTTCCTGGACTCAGAGAGAAAGCCCACTTCTCATTTTAACTGGTTGTGTCTTTCCTCTGCTTTTCCCTGGATGGGTACCATCTTTTCCTATCTCATCCAGAGATTCACGACCTCTAAGATCACATTTTTCCTGGCACCAGAAACCACACTTGATTTCCCTATTTTGGACACATTATTTTCTGTAATCAATAATTTGTCATGTAAACAGACACACTCTCTCACTGGCCACTGAGTCACATACATAAACCTGTCATCTTTCATTCAGCAATGACCAGCTAGTGGAGATACCGTTGGTATTCTCAAGTACAGCATCCTACGATATAGAAATATACTGGAACTACACATGTAATTTTACGTTTCCTAGTAGTTAGATTTGTTTTCTTTTCTAAAGATTTTCTAAAAAAAATCTATCCTATTCAGGTCAAGATATGTAAAAAAATGCCAATATATTATCACCATAAAATTTATTATTGAAATGTTTATATTTTCAATGTTGTTTGTTTTCAGAGAAAGGGACACACACTAAAGCCAGGGTCTTACGAGTGTAACTGTCCCCTGCCTCTGCACATCAAGTGCTGGACTTAGAGGCATGTGTCTCCTCCTCAGCTATGATCCTTCTGATGACATCCTAGGAATCCAGTGTGGATTTTATGTTCATAGCATGTCTCATTTCTTAGTAAGCTGCATTTCAAGTGCTCAGCAGTTGCATGATTAACTGATGCTTTGGACAACAGTTATAGATTGATATTCTTTATATTCGTGTTTCTAAGTAATCTAGAGAAATATCTTATTGCTACATTCATATACCGCATGCAAAATAAGAATATTTCCACCTGAGGTATCTAAACATTCACTCCGATTTCTTACTGCTGCCATGAGAGACATCTGAATGGGCATGCCTTCAATAAAACTTTCCCTTACTACAGAATTTAGAGATATACACTTACATACATAAACAATTTTTCTCTATATCTCAGAAAATTGCTTTAATATTAATGTCATATAACTTTGGAAAACTTTAACCTTTCGGTATTCTCATATTGGAATTTAAAGCTGGTTTTTTAATGGTTTTTCTAGACAGGGTTTCTCTGAAGCTTTGGAGCCTGTCTGAAACTAGTGCTTGTAGACCAGGCTGGCCTCGAACTCATAGAGATCCGCCTGCCTCTGCCTCCCGCGTGCTGAGATTAAAGGCAGGCACCACCACCGCCCGCCTTGAAGTTAGTTATAAATGAGTTGGAAAATCAGACTGTGGTTCACAAGGCACACAGAGCTCTAAAAGCAGAGCATAGCACGTGCACCAGTGTTAGGATGAACAGACACAGGAGCACAACAACAAGATGCTAAGGTGGGCATAGAGAAAGATGGGTAGAAGATTTTGCAGCCCAGACCCAGACCTACCATTAATTAATATCTACACTTGAATTACATACGTTCTCTGACCCTTGGTGTCCTTCTTTATCAAGTCATATTGAGAATCCCAAGGCTTCTGTGAAGGCTGAGTGTTATCAAATACGTAGAACTATTTTACAAAGAAACTATCAGGTAAGGGAAAGATACCATTACCACAGTGATATACTCCTACTTTCAATTAAGGAGCTGGTCAATTGGCCCTGGATAGACAATTCTCTTATTTTTGAAAGATACATTTTGAACTACCCTAGTCTGAAGAAAAAAATTATTTAGTTTTGACATTTTCTCATAGCCATATTCAATGCCACGTCGCAAGTGTGTGGATAGGTTAGAGCAAAAGTAAATAGTAGGGCCAGGTATAGAAATTGTATATTAAAAGCCAGATGTCATGTGATGATTCATGTCTGTAATCCCAACACTCAGGAGATCATAAAGGGGGAATATACAGACATTCAAGACAGCCTGAGGTAAAAAAAAAAAAAAAAAAAAAAATGAGTGTCCGGTAAGCTGGGCTGCAATGTAAAAACCCTGTGATAAAACCACAAGAACCTTCATCTGGCGATGGATGAAGCTAGAGACAGAGACCCACATTGGAACACTGGACTGACACTGGACTGAGCTCCCAAGGTCCAAATAAGGAGCAGAAGGAGGGAGGGCATGAGCAAAGAAGTCAGGACCACGAGACGGTGGGGTTGATCTAATGGGAGCTCACCAAAGCAAGCTGACTGGGACTGATGGAGCATGTGGTCAAACCGGACTGACCATAATGGACAAGGAGGGCTGACTGAGAAGCCAAGGACAATGGCACTGGTTTTTGATCTTACTGCAGGTACTGGCTTTGTGGGAGCCTAGTCTGTTTGGATGCTCACCTTCCTAGACCTGGATGGAGTGGGGAGGACCTTGGACTTCCCACAGGGCAGGGAACCCTGACTGCTCTTTGGACTGAAGAGGGAGGGGAAGGGGAGTGGGGGAGGGGGAGGGGAATGGGAGGAGGGGAGGAGGTGGAAATTTTTTAGTAAAAATAAATAAATAAATAAAATATATAATAAAAAATAAATGTAGGAAACACACAGTTAAAAAAACACAAGGAAGAAAAGGTGGAGAGGAGATCAGAGCAGAGACAGAGAGACTGGAGAGAGAGAGAAACTGTGTGATAACTAGTAATCTGAAATGCGCCTGTAGAACTTTCAGAGTGAAAGTTAGTAAAACCCAGGCACTTAGTAAAACCCATGTCTTCAAAACTGTGATTCTGCTTTTGCCTCCGGAATGTTGGCTGTGTTGTTTCACGAGGATGGAGGGAGCAGAGGTGGGGAAGAAGGTTCAGAAGACTGTGGGTACAATGGAGATAGCCCTCTGGGAGACAGACTTCAGTGAGTCAGCTCAGCTTTATTCCAGAGTATAAGGAATATATAGGATTGGGGAGCCTGGGGACAAACCCTAATTTGCATTCAGAAGAACACTGCTATAGTATAGCTGGATTAGTTGAAGCACAGTCCTAACAAAATGGCTGGAGCACTTGAGGATTACCATGTGGGTCTTCAGGGGAATATGGTTTGCAGGGAGCTGTGTCACCCTTGAGAAAGGTCAGGCATCTTGGGCCTAGAGACATCTTCAGGCAAAGGCTAGGTGGCAATCAGAAAGCTTTTGCTGGGGGAGGGAGTCCTCCGTGTTGCTGACCTTAGAGAAATAGCCAGGCTATGGTGGACCACAACCTATGATCAGCTGAGTCTCCAAACAGAAAGTTGTCTTAACAATCTCTATTCAGACTTTACGACCATCTGCACTTCTAAGTTTTTAAAAACAAAATTGTCAAAATTTTATTTGGAATGTATACAGCATTATTAATAACTGCACTGTTTGGCAGGAAGGCATCACGGTTAAAAATAATTTCTTAATGATCTCTGTCAAAAGACTGGTCCTGTATTAAGTATGTTTTTAATTTAAACGTTGTGCCTGGCTTTATACAATTTCATCCCATTGTTCCGCCAAAGCAATTGCTTGCTCTTGGGAACAGCCACAGATAGAGGGAGGACAGAAGGTATGGTTGTTTGGCAGCGGCTTGGATGGCGCTCCAGGCAGCCCACGGCATCTCAGCTTCACACTCACTACCTCCTGCCTTTCTGCTCCTGAGTGCAGTAGGCCATGGTCTATAAAGCATGAAATGGCTGGGCCTTCACCATTTAGAGATCAGCCTTTCTCCCTGGGCAACACTGAGGCCATTGAGATCAGCTGGAGGGTCGCTTGTATTTCTAGCTTCCATCTCCAGGGAACCCGAAATGGGGGTACCTTACAAGGAAGGCCTGCCCATGAGAAATGTCTTACCTTCAGTAGCCAAAATGTAGACAAGTGGGGATTATTTTAGCAGAGCAAAGTTGATAAGCAGGGAACTTCTATTTTTAAAAAAAGAGTAAGACGTTCAGAGATTACTTAGTTAAATCTGTTGAAACTTTTCAGTGAGGCTCTGTAAAAGCACCCCTGCCAAACACACACATACACATAAGCATGCATGCACGTGCTCACACACACACACACGCACACACATGCTATGCCTCATTGTCTTCAAAACTTAGATATTTGCTACTGCCTCTCTTACTCCTTCCCATCCAGTTGTCAGTTGTCCCTGGTTTCACTGATCTCATGCTTCTTAGAAACTAAATGAAGGCTCTGGATGTAGCTCCATTATACAAAGCTTACCTAGCTTGTGAATGTCTCTAGATTTCCTCTCCTCTCCTCTCCTCTCCTCTCCTCTCCTCTCCTCTCCTCTCCCCTCCTCTCCTCTCCTCTTCCCTTCTTTCTCTTTTCTTTCTTGTGGTCAGATGCAAAGTTGGAGAAATGATTGGGGTCTAAAGTAATAACAGTAGATGGAAAGTAAGCATGGATTGCAAGAAATCCAGCAAAGGTGAGGTAGGTGAATCCTTGCAGTAACAATGTTCTATTCTACTTATGTGTAATGGGAACTCTGAGAAGAATTTCACTGGGATGAGTGACTTTCTCTATGACCAAAATAGTCTTTGAGGAATAGTCTTCAAGTGAGACACATCTACATGCTATTGTAGTAAATAAGTTGAGAAGTCTTAGGGTTTATGTGTGGTAAACAACAATCAGACTCAGAACAGAATTCAAAGAAAAGGATAACTGGCTTTGCTGAAGGAATGAATGTGAGATTTGAATGAGAGCTCACAGCGAGACTTCAATTTATTTTTTTAGGAAATTAGTTAACATACATGTATTTCGCAGCTCTATTAGACACTATTATGAAGATGAACCAAGAGCTAAGTAATTTCAGTCTATAGACATGTTTATAGAAGAGAAATTGGGGGTTACCATTATCCAATTTGCAATAGAAATAACCACATAATTCCTTTAAGTTGCAAGATCTTTTAGTGCAGTTAAAGTGTGATTCAATTACTACAAAATCCATTGAGAAAGAATTACTTAGGAACATAAGTAAAATTGACTTGCATTAAGTATTTGGTGAGAACACCCGAATTCATGTCCTTGCCTACCACCTAAACGACCTCTAATGGCCTCAGGTGCCATGCATAAGTGTTTTCCCAACGATAGTTTGCAGATGGTCATAATATAATTGAAATTAGTACCCATTTTCTCTGTTAAATGTTCTGGGTTTTGACAGAAAATTAAATGCTTACCCTATTCTAAAATCTAAAAATGAATCTTAAATTATTAAACAAAGATAGATTAATGGGGATGTTGGCCTAAAACAGGAATTGCAAAGAAAATATCTCATCTTGCATGACCTTTTCCCACCCAAAATGACAAAGGTATACGAAAGGACTTCATCATGTTTTCTGGCTCATTTCTCTGTATGGTTTTCACACAGTACCGGATTCTGGGTATTCTGACATGAGTGTCCAGAATATTGTCTGTGTCCATGATGCTTTCAGAATCTTCTCAAAATCACTGTTTTTAATCAGATACCACTGCTTTTTCTGCTAGTAGATTTTATTTCATTTAACAGAAGGAAGAGACCTCTTTTCCAAGACTGGGCAATGCTCACTTCTTTGAAACTCTCAGGGGCTTTCTTGGGTATCAAAATATTACCTTTGCACTTTGAGTGGTAAAAAGTAATAAGCAAATAAAACAAAGAGTAAATTAGCTAATATCACTGCCCATGTCTGCAAGGCTCTGCATCTTTAGTGCTCAATGGTTTTTCTTCCTCCTCTTTTAACTCTCTTCCTATTTCAGATGCTACCTTCCTTAAAGGTGATTCTACATTTTCTTTATGTTTTGTCCTGATCTCTATTATTAAGACAGGAAGGATGGCTTCCTTTTGCTTAACAATTCACAGAAAAAGTAGAGTAGTGCATGCTTCCAAGGCCAAGAAAATCATATTGTTGTCTCCACTACACTTATGGCATATAATATAGTCATTATTATCATCACCAATAATTTTAATAATCACATGTTGTAGAAAATAAAAGAAATGAGTGATTCTACTTGTTTGGTCCTAAAGAGCTTAAAATGTACAAATAGTCACTGCTCATTAATTTGATTGATTCTTTAATGTAAGGGAATTTGAAATTATAATTAAGGCTTACAAAAGGTCTCATTTTTAGACAAGTAATATTACTTGACATTTTGTCTTTCAGCTTGGGATTTGAGGGGAGTTTATAAATATTGCCTAGATAAACTTCATAAAATCCCTCTCAAGTTGTAGGTATAAAACTAATTCACATGTTGTTAATAAAGAAAAAGAGTGTTTATCAAAATTTAATGATCTTCCTCTAGTCACAAAAGACTCTATACTTGACAGTTGTTTCTGTTAGGATTTCTCTTGCTATGACAAAACACCATGATCAGGAGCACCTTGTGGAGGAAAAAGGTTTCTTCAGCTTACAATCCTCAGATTACACACTATTACTAAGGGAAGTTGGGGAAGGAAATGCAGGGGGAAACACAAAGGTCATAGATTAATTTGATTACTGGCTTGTTTCTCATGGCTTGTTCAGGCTGATCTCTTAAAGCAGGCACAGCTCGCAAGTACAACGGGCACACCTACATCAATCATCTATCAAGAAAATGCATTACCGGATTGCCAACAAGCTAATCTGGTGTGGGCATTTTCTCAAATGAGATTATCTCCTCCAAAATGACTCTACATTATATCAAGTTGACATCAAACTAGCCAGCACAGCTATGTTGCCTAACATTAGGGAAGACTATGTCTGAGAGGCTGGACCATCTTAGCTAACCACCTTGACATTGTCCTGAGTAGTTTGTAATCCAAAGTAAATCTTTGTGTGATGTTAGTCAACTAAATGGTGTTACCACAATCCTGGTGGTATCATTGTTGTGAAGCTCCATTCTCCTTTTGAAGACTTCAAAAGTCTAAATTAGGCATGATCATGGTTTATTGCAGATAACTTACATTTAAATGTCATTTGCAGTAGATCTCAAAGAGTGAAAGGTGGAATAATCTCTTTGTACACTGTGAAGATTTGTCACTATGACTGTTTTAATAAACAAGCTGACTTGCCAATAGTTGAACAGGATAAAGTAAGGTGAAAAAGCCAGATTGAGAATTCCTGGGAAGTAAAAAGCCAGAGTCAGGAGTCACCAATGGTCACAGATGTGTCATGCTAATAAAGATAACACCATGTGGCAGAATGTAAATAAGAAATATTGGTTAACTTCAAATGTAAGAGCTAGTTAGTAATAAGCCTCAACTATTTGAGAACACTTATAATACATCTAAGCCTCATTTGTTTATTTGGGACTGAGTGATGGGGACAGGATATATCCAACTATATATAGTGCCCCACATTAGGCAACAGATGAAGCATTATTTTCTTTAATCTTATCAATAAAAATCTGGGAGTCAAATATTAGAGTAAACAACAAAGATCAAAGAATAGAAAGTTGCTTCGTACCTTCAGTTCCTCAGTTCAAAGTGGCTGAGTTCCTCTCTCCATCCGTTCTTTATCACTTCCTGTTCTCTATCCATAGTCCTCCAAACTTCTATGGTCACCTTGTGGCTAGCTCAGCCCTCTGACTCCAAGCAAGCTTTATTTGTCAGAATATCATGCCAAAATAATTGTCAGAATATCAAATTATCATGCCGTACAGAGTCACTTTAAACACTTAGAAAGTTGAAGCAGAGTCTCTATGGACAAACATACTACCAAAGAAGTGGCAAGAATTAGGATAATATGGTTTACCTTACAGGTGATCAACATTCTGAAAGAGGTCCTTCATGGATATAAAACATATTTAACATAGGAAATAGGAATTATGGTCACTGATTGGTTGAAGGAATGTGAAAGAATAAATATGATACTCATAGTGTGTGTATATATATATATAATGTTTGCTTTACATGGGAAGTGATTTATATTTATAATAACATTCTCATTTGGGGGAGGAGGGCAAAAAATAATGGAGCATATTGGATCACACACTTTATAAGAAGTACATCCTCTCAGGAAAAAAATAGAACCCCACTAAGATATTTCAACATAAAGCAAAGAGGGTAAAGCAGACACTTTCAGGAACTAGAAGTAACAAAGGGATAGTTGGAGAGATTCATAGTTCATAGGGCAAACTGGAATCTAAACTTCAGGTGGGCCGTGCCAATGTTGTATGTTTTTAAAGTATATGTAACTGAATTAGTATTTCTATATCACCAAAGGGAACACTGAACTGTCAGCAACCTTACTTGCCTTGCTTCTAGTAGTGGTACTGATCCTGCAGGTCGACATTAAGCAACAGATGAGTCGATGTTCAGAGCACTGAGTCACAATTGTTAAGAAAAAGATCTAGTATTAGATAAATACCACATGAAATTTAGAAAAAGATGGGAAAGGGAAACTGATTGCTCTCCTCGGAAAGCATGGAGGAGATAATGACAACATACCCAAACACAGGATAACTTGTAAAACTAGAGTATCCTTTGTTAGATGTCCTATGCCTTTACACACAGGGATATGATATTTTGGGCAGAGATAGACAAAAATGGTGGGAAAGTTGATGCAAGGAATTCTGCAGCATTTCTATTGATGTAATGTTGCCCTGTGGCTTCTTCATAAATTTAAGATTCAAAAGATCTGTGGAGTCCAAGCAGAAGCGACACAAAATACAGTGTGGAATTCAGTGATCAACCTTGTATCTTCTACTATTTAGAGGTATATGTTTTGAAAACTACAGATATAAACAAAATTTGTGAGAATCCTTAAAGAAGTTATAACTGGCAATTTCGCTATCATTAATAGTTCCAAGTGATCCTTAGTTATGATTCTGAAAGCAAGAATTTCATGCAATGTCTATTACAAACCTACCATAGATCAGAATATTGCAGAGCAGATGACATACCTAATAGAAAAAGAGGTCATGTTTATAAAAAAGAAGTTCTGGCTTTATGAAAACATATAATTATAGAAAGAATGGAAGGATTATATAAAAACATATGAAAGAATCCCACTATAAGATGAACCTCAAGAGAAAACATTTAAAAAGGAGTATGGCATTGTTAGACAATTTTCTTTGCCCAGAAGAAAGGTAAGGAACCTCAGAGACAGGCAAGCTCTGTCAAATCTCAGGGTTCTATACCTGAGAGATAAACAAAAGGACATCTTCCTATGAAGATATGTTTTTGATAATGCGTGTTTTGTCTAATAGCTTAAAAAAAAGAAAAATAGTTGAAAGTTTCTTTCCATATATATATATATATGTATATATATATTCAAATAATTATGCCTCTCTTAAAAAATTCACTAAGAGTTTCACAAAATTATTTTGCCTCTTTAATGACTCCCCAGAGGACATAAGAATGGTTTGTTTCTGTGCTAGCACGTGAGCAACAGTGCCTCTCAGAAGTCGCCTTAAACTCCCCTGGGTTTCACCAGCTGTCCTCTATATGGCTACCTGACCATTTTCCTCATAACATATTCCTCCTCCCTACAATCGTGTTTCCCAACTGGGTAGATACAAGGCTCGAGGTCATCTGTGATTTACCCTGTATCCAAGCAGTAATTTTTGACCATGCTTATTCTTCAGTATAACTACTTCTTCCTGCAGCCACTGCTCTCAGGAGAGACAGGTCACCTGTGCCTGGATGGCTGTCATCTCAGATCCCTTATCACTGCTCTGTTTGCTTACATCGACCATGATATTCTTAATAAAACAGTTTGTTCAGTGTTATTCTAATTTTCCATAGCAACAGTGACAAAATTCTCAAATTGGTTGAAAAAAAAAAGGTTTTAAAATAAGAAGACAGTGCATTTTCTGCCGAGGCTTTTGTAAAGAAGAATTCAGGTATACATGTGGTTTTCAGGTCTTCTAAATGATCAAATCAAAACTCTAATGTCTTCCTTCTCTATGTGCCTGAAGCATGATTCTCATACCAGCCGTTTCCTGGGTGCTATCACGATGATACTGAAATCTCTACATCCTTTGATTTCTACCAGTCCAGCTCCAACAGAAATGGAAATTCTGTTTCCAATAATTTCACACAAATCCCAGCATGTATCCTCTTATCCTGTTTGATTTGATTCCACAACAAACAACTGTAACAAGAACAAAGACAGCCCGCAAAGTGGTCAATGGAAGTCACATATATGCGGCTTGCTTAATCTAAGGAGCATCAATTTTTTCCTCCTCAAAAACATTGACAGAGTAGACTAGAGGGAATGTCTGCACAGAGGAATGGAAGGAAACATCCCTGAAAGACTTTTAGAATGACTCCAACAAATATCAACTTTAGTGATACAACATACTTCTCAAAGGCTACACATACTTCCTATTATTGCGGACTTAATTAATTACGACATGATTGTTTACACTTATCCAATTTTAACGAAAGATCACTTTGACTCTCATCAACCTAACCGACATCTGAGAAATCAAGGCTTACTAGCAAAGCTAAGTGCAGGAACCAGATACTTTGACCCCTGAACATGAACTTCCCTTCTCGCTTTAGGTTTAGTCTTTAATAGACTATGCACACCTTTTACAACCTCGTTTGCATTGGGCCACCTTTTCCTCTTTGGCCTTCACAGTACCAAGAATGCCAGACAGTTTATATTCGTGCTGAATGAATGAATTCATAAATAAGTGAATGAGGTACTATAAATTCCGACTTCTCCATTTTCTTAACTTCTATAGCTATGGACTGGAGCAACAAATATATAAACTTGTATATGCTGACATTTATGTTTATTGCACACACTGTAAGAATATGTCATTTATGTGGAATTTGCTCCTTTTATAATATTTACATGAGAAAATTACTCTATTCACAAATTGATTATAAAATGCATGATATAAGAAGAAGAAAGAAGTGTATCTTGTCATCTAAGCCCATTCAGAGGTGCAGAGACAGCTGATTGCATCACTGAATGGGACGCTCAGCAAGGGCGTAATATGGTTAGTGACTGATGGTTTGCTAAGGCCAAGAGTGCAGAGGAGTAGCTGTGTGGACTGTAATCAGATTAGTAATATTCAATAATTAATGCAAATGAATTGCAGACACCCAATGTGGGAGCCCTGACAGCATCATGCCATCCATAAGGAAAGTGCTTGTCACTGACGAATTCAGTGCCCCATCAGCACGCCAGCTTCCTTTATTCCTGTCTCCCTATTTGTCAGTGCTAGATTTGGCAGATGCCAGACACTTTTCTGTTAATTTTAAAAAATGGAAACAATCTAAGCAATTGAGACAAACAACAGACCAAAGATAGATTGTGCTCTTTTCTCTATTTCACAAATGTTCCCACTTGAATTGATTCTTACATGACTAAAGGTTACATAAAATTCTGAAACAAAAGGTGAACATAAATAGGCTAATTTTCAATGCTTTCAGTCTCGAATAATACAATTTAAGGGGGCTGCAGAGATAACTCAAATAATTTCCAGCGCTCATAAGGAAGATTACAATCATCTGTAACTCCAGCACACTAGGGGATCTGTCACCTTCTTCCAGCCTTCATGGACACTGCATGCATATGGTGCATGAACATATATTCAGGCAAACACTCATAAACACAAAATAAAACTAAATGAGATCTTTAAAAATGTAATAGTATAATACACTTTCAGTATAATTCTATATTATTTTAGTGCATGTATATGTATGCACACAGAAATGCACACACAAATTTAATTTTTATATTGAACCAAGATGCACAAACTAATATGTATGTGTGTATGTATGTATGTATGCATGTGATGGAGGTGTAAGTTAAAAGATTTTGAGACAATGAGAAAGCAGGAGCTGGAGAGATGGCTCAGCAGTTAAGAGAACAGGCTACTCTTTCTAGAGGATCCAGGTTCCATTTTCAACACCCAGAAGGCAACCAAAGTGAGAGGAGTTTCTTTGTTCCAAGGTGGCTACTCGGTGCAGTGGTAGGCATAGACTAGTGGAAACCTCTACCAAGGACAGGAAACAGAGGGCAAGAAACTGAGAAGTCAGTGAGGGCAAAAGAAAGCTGTGCTCTGAGTCCCTAGCAGAAACGCAGTCACAGATCACAGAAGGGCCGCTGACGCTCTAGCTTTGAACTGAGTACTGGAATTGGCCACATCACTTTTCCACTTATATCACGGTAGTGATCAGCTGGATTGTACATGGCAGCACCTTCGCCTGACTCAAACAGGGGGATGATACCAAAGATCAGTATGACCTCTGATAAGAAAGAACAGATATTTCATTGTTAAGTGAAGTGAAAAAGGAGCGACCTATTAGCCTTCTACCTCATCTTCGTTAGAACCTACCCCATTACTCAATCTGCATCTAACTTTTGCTATGGCTTTAAACTGTCTGCAACGGTAGATTTTTTTCACTCAGCCTTTCCCTCTGTTAGAGAAATTATAATGAACATTATTTCCAGATGAAGCAACACCATGTTGTTCTGCACAGATAGACCATCACAGTATTATCCCGCACTAAAACTGCCCCTCAGTCTGACAAGGACCTGTTTCCGTGACTATCAATGATCTCTTGTGATTTTATCACTTTTGTGTACATCTGAGACTCCTGTTAATCTCTTACCTTGATGTTAATACTCAACCCAGCTTCAGAGAATGTATGCCACAAACTAGTGTCAGGGCTGTGGAGTAGCTCTATTTCTCCAGAAATTATGGTGCTTGTCAGCTCTGTGTTACTGGCACCACCTTCAGATCAGCATTCCCAAGAATCAGGTTCATTGTACAATGTGCTATTCAAAGCCATGATTGTGTTCCTATCATTTTCAAATCAATTTCTCTTTAGGTTCCATTAGCTATAGAGGTCTTTATGTCTCTCTCCTCAAATGACTCTCTTCCTTGTCATAGATATAATCTGAAAACATGAACTTTCTATCTTTACCTCTCAATGTCTTTCCCATCTATTATTTAACTTTATAGTTGCATGACTTAAGTCTGTCAAATATCTTGATATACTGCTTGCACAAAAAGCTACTCACCATGAAGAACCCATCTTAGTGTTGGAAGACTCCTCCTAGATTAGATTTGTGGTACCTGTATGGATAATGTTGACAAGAAACTTAACAAAATGAAATATTAAACTTTGGTGTAATATATGTAGGTTACCCAAGGATGTCTTATATTTTAAATATATAACCATATATTTAGATGGATGCCAGATAATATTCTGAATGACTATCTATTTTGAAAATATCTTTTAAAAAATTTACATAAAGAAGCATTATAGGCAAGATAACAAGAGAAATGGTCCATTTGGCTGTTAGCCACCTAAGTGCCCAATCAAGGCCACAGCACTGTTTTCACACCAATTCTCAGATAGGAAATCAGTGCAGATGACAGGTTCATTGTCACCCAACCTCTCCCCACCCACAGCTCCTTTTCCTCATGCTTTGAGTCATTTGATTCAGCTCTGAGTTACTGAAGCAAAATTGGAGCATCTGGATAGAGTGTCAAAACAGCAGAGATTACATCAGTGAGACACCCCAGAGGCTTCCTGCAAACCCAACTACACATGTTACATCAGCAGTTGCTGCTGCAGGTCTGTAGACGCCCTGTATTAGCATCTAGATCCAATGACTTGTGAAAACTAGTTGGAATACTACAATGATACAATGTGTTCTTTTTTGCTGTGGTCTTTATTGAGTCTCTGTATATATGCTGATGCCAGTTAAGAATACAATTTTACTCTATTAAAAACTTTCTGTTATTGTGTTCATCTCTAGTTGTTTCTCTTGGCAGATATGAACCCGGATTGGCAGCTTGAGTTATTTGGTATATGTCAAAGTAGTAAATATTAAAGATGAAGACTGAGGAGCTACTTCACTTTGTAAAATGCTTCCTGTACAGTCATAGGGATATGTGTTTGAGTCTTAGGCAAACTCGTAAAATGCCAGGCTTGAAGGATTTCCCCTGGAATCTCAGAGCTAGGGTGTCAGAGACAGAATCCCTGATGATTGCTGAGCACCTAGTCTTGATGGATCACTGGGTTCCAGATTTAAGGAGAGATCCAGACTCAAAAAATAAGGTGCAAAGTAAGCAGAAAAATGACAGAAGTTGACTCCTGGCCTCTATAGGCATATGATACATTTGCACCAACATACAAGTATTCATACTCACAGATAGATTACTTGTGATATGCTTAAGTCGAATCTTTGGAAAGACTCAATATTTTCATAAATTGTTATCCCTCAATGTCATAAAAGTATATATTAGAATCAGATATCTTATCATTATGCTTTTTTCTATCTTGTTCAATTAATTGACCTTAGTAAAAAAATAAATATTATCTTAGGTTTATTGATGTTATTAATTTGTAGGCTGGTGATAAAATTACTTTCTTCTGATGTCTAGAATTCTTGTAAGTATTACACCTCTTATTTCTATTAACTTTTATATAAAGAGCAAGCATCCCAAAGAATCATTTTTTCTTAATGTCTTAAAGTTAATGAGAATCTTTTGCTTATTTTACATATTCAACATATAAATGTTGTCCCTGAGTATTGATATTAAGAAATTAACCCTCTGAGAGCTCTGTAAGGATAAAATTTCTAAAACTATTTTAATGATATAATTTAAAATCCATACTATAATTATAAATTAATAACTAGTTAAATTATCCCAGAAAATTTTAAATTCTTGGAGAAATGTTTTAATTTGCTATTTATACTGAAAATAAATGACTTTCATCACTATGTGGTGACGTATATACTTTACAGAGATAATTTAGTAGTTGTTAATGCTCACACTAAATTAACTAGAAAAATGTTTAATTATTGTAGTGATGTGAATGAAGTTACACTTTAGTTTGTGTTTATTCAGTGAACCTCCATCATGCATCCTTGAAATGTCACATATGCTACTTTGAAGCCAGTGGCCCTGCACATGCAGAGCACGTGTAGTCAGTCAAGTGTTTATTTGTACTAACTGTTGTGGCCACTGCTCAGTGCTGACTGTTACATAGTAACTCTTCTCGAGAATTGTTTCTGGGAATGGTATGAAAAGGAACTTGTTATGATCTCCAAAGCTTCCTCCCCTCTTCTTTGACCAAGTGCCACCTCTAAGCTTTCTCATGGAAGAAGGTAAATCACTATTTGAAAAGCTAAAAAAAAAAAATTAGATTTCTACTAAGAAACAATTATTATCTGTAATGTGCATGGATTACCAAGTTGAATAGGCTGATGACATTTGACTCTGCCCGTCTTATTCTGTAAGATGAGAGACAGGAGTAACTTGAACCTGCATTTCATGACTGCATTTATTTGCTACTACGAATATAACTTAACAGAGAATGCTTCCCTGTTCAAAGGTGTACATAGCTATGAACCGAGGAACATAGCTGTTAGATTCATTTGTAATTTTTTTAAAAAGCATTTATTTCACGGTTCACACATCCTTTATTTTTCTAAACCAGAAGTTATGTCCAAGGGATCTGCATATTTCTTACGTTTATTATATTAATAAGATCTAGTTTTTTTCTTTCTGACAAAGCAAACAATACTAAAGAATAATTTCATAGCTTTTCATATGCTTTAAAAGGAAAGCGTTGAGCTCATATAACATAAGCACATTGCAGTAAGACCAGAGTCTATATTGGACTACCAAAATACAATAGACCATACATATCATATTTGTCCTCATTTGGGAGTATAGACATTTTGCTACAATATAGGAGAAAGCAATATGCATAGAAATAAGTCAGCTACTATTAAGGCAACATTTCTAGTAGGAGGGACACTGGGTGAAAATTCAACACTTTTTAAAACAGAACATTCATTTTTAGAAGGGCAAAAATAAAAGTTAAGAAACACACTACTTGACATGTTATTACCTTGAATTAATTTTCTAGTCATTATAGGTGTACTGTAACAGTTCCAATTGTGATGAATTTGTTTGGAATCCATGTAGTTAAGAGATTTATTTTTAGAAAAGTTTATCACCTTAAACTAATTAAGCAAATTTCTTGTCTTAATGAATTACTCCCTGAATCACAGACTGTAAGTTTGTGACCAGTAGAAGGAAGTTGCTCCATGCAGGGCTATGCTAACTAGCCCAACGAGCATTTCATATTCTTTGTATTTAATAGAGAAATTATCAACCTGTAGGTCATGACCCCTCTGGAAGGGATGGTTCAATGACCCTTTCAAAAGGGTTATCATATACCCTGCATATCTCTAATATTTGCATTATGATTCATAACAGTAGCAAAACTGTAGTTATGAAGTAACAACAAAATAAGTTTATGGTTTAGCGTCCCTACAACATGAGAAACTATATTAAAGGGTCACAGCATTAGTAAGGCTGGGAACCACTGATGTAAAACCTTCTGAGAGAATGGTATTTTTGAATGCTTTGCTAAAATATCAAAAATACCTTATCTTCATTGATATTGTTTCTTCACAGTCTTGTGTTTTTAATATAAAACCCTGAATAACCTCAACTATTGTCCTCTTAAAAAACACACTCTTAGCTCCCAAATCTTAAAGGTATCACTGCAAGCTGTATTCAATGAATATTCCCTATTACTTATTATAATTTCTTATGAAAGAAGTGTATGCAAATATAACAGGTATGATGTGGTACAATAATTTCTAAATTCAGCAAGAGACCACTTCTCTGTTGCCTCTTCCTTTTTTGGTGCCTGTTTCTGAGGAACACTTTTTCCTGCTTGATCTAACTATACTATATATACATACTATATTATATATGTATATACTATATATATACTATATATAACATACTCTTTGAGTATGATAAACCATGCTTATTATCTCTTTTAGACGACTAAATCTACTTAAATTATTCTCATTGTTAAACTAGTCAAAATGTATCTGGTTTGTTCCATTTAGGCTGACATGATGGCTCCATGAACACATCCTCTTAATTTATAATTAAGTCATATAATTCTCACCTTTATTATATAAACTACAGTTTACCTCTTATTAGGATTTATTTAGTCACCAAACTGAACTTTAGTACTATGAGAAAAATTAATGACTCTTCAAACCACAGGTGACCTGTGTAATTGATTAGAATGGGAATGGTCAATAAATTGTTAATAAAAGTTCAAATTAAATGATGTGGTAGGAATGAATATATATATTTCAGTAAATGAAAAATGAGTAGAGACCAATTTTGCAAAATATTTGCTATCTTACAGCTGATGAATAATTTTATTTTTATGTTTCTTTGTTATCTTAGAGTAAAAGAACATTGGATGTTTGAAGAAAATAAAAAGGTATTATGTTAGAAAAAGAGATGAAAATTATTAAAGGGAGTAAAAAAGAAATTCAAGGATTTGGAAGAGAAAAAATAGAAATCTACATATAAACTTAAGTCCTCAATTATTTTCGTAATAAAAGAAGTACAATTCTTTTTCAGTTAAAAGCAAGGCACTTAGAATATGGTTTCTATCAGATGATTCAGAGGTAAAAGATGGCCTTCTAGTAGAATTTAGTCTTTAAAATTATTAAGTTTCTCTATGAGAAACCATAGGGTTAGGGTTTAAGCTTGAAGTGAAAAACTTTGCTTAGGGGCTAGACACATGACTTCCTTGATAGTGTGCTTGAATAAATTATAATAACCACATGAGCCAGGCATAGCGGTGTGGGTCTATATTCCCAGCACTTAGGATCTGGAAACAAAAGAGTCAAGAGCTCATAGTTACCTTCTGTTATACTGGTGCTTTAAGATCATACTTGAACACATGGGATGCTGTCTCAACATGTAACTATTTGCTGAATTAATTCAATAACAAATGGGAGAATGTATGTAGAATCCATGCTAAGATATTATTTAAAAAGTAGCTGAAGAAGGACAGAAAAATCATTTTACAGGAGGTGGGTTTTTTGTTTTAATTTTTTGTTTTTGCTTTTTGTGTTGTTTTGGTTTGCTTTTGTCAGCACCTACATACATGGAAATAAATAGGTCTCCCAATTTGGTGGCAACTTATAATAGCTTTCTTTATCATGGACTCCAAGGCAGCTTCCAGGTTCAGTGTTCCACTAAGAGAAGCACCACGACTTTATCTACACTCACGTAATTACAACCTAATTCAACAATGGGCTAAACAGTGAATTTAGCAAGGGTGAAGCGAATGAACTAGGTACAGAAGCAACCCAGGACAAGTTTCTCAGCTTGTCACCCAAGAGAACCATGTAAGACCCACACAATTTGCTCAACTATGTATTTTGAAATGTGTGAAATGTCTACCAGAGAGGCTCGTTAGACACAATGTCCAGGCCTTTTATTGGGGGTTGTTTACCTAGGCAGACTCTACCTGATGCTGATCAAGAATTACATCAGGAACGCCGGCATGTAGCATAAACTTTCCTAATTGCACAGTTTCTCTAGAGGGAACAAATCTTATGAATTTGAGAAGGGGGGTGGTGTGGTCTCCATAGAGGGATTCAAAGATCAAACTTGTATTTGGCCTTCTGGGATAATTCTCTGCATATTCTGCTTCCAGGATTCACCTAAGCCTGTCATTACTTTCCTCCTGGTTTCTTTGTATTTAAACCTATACAGATTATTTGTCACCAAAGACTCATGAGAGGCCAATGAGCTCGCTATGCTTGCACCAACCCCCACAAACAGGAAGATAAAATAAACTCAACTCTCGAACTTTGCTCAAAATAATTGTTGGTCGCATCAAGCTCTGAGGCATTTTGCCGATAGATTTCTTCCCCGGAATTGTATCAATTTTGAAGGAATCAGGAACAGTGAGAAATGATAGTTGTGTTTTTACAATATTTGGCTGATGGTTGGCATGTGACAAGATGCCCGAGTCATTGAAGACTCTGGCTTCCAGGTCACACACTGAAAATAGAGATATCAGCTTCACCATGCCAGTTCACCTTCTCATTTTGTCTTCTTTTGAGTACACACTTTATTGGCTTCCTTCCCCCAACCGAAGCCCCTATTTTTATTATACTTCATCTCTTTCTTCAGTGCCATGAATTTAACTCTATGGGTTTGCTACCTAATATGCCTAAGTTACTTTTCTTTTTTGATTGATTTTTATTGAGCTCTACATTATTCTCTGTTCCCCTCCCTTTCAATCCTCCCCGAGGTCCCCATGATCCCAATTTACTCAGATCTCATTTTTTGCTAAGTTATTTTTCTATTGCTGAGAAGAAACACCATGATGAAGGCAATTTATAGGAGAATGTTTATTGGGAAACTGCAGTTAGAGATGCATAGAGACCATGGCACAATACATGGCCTCAGGCAGGCAGACATGATGCTTGAGTAGTAGCTGAGAGCTTACATCCGTATCTGGAAGTCAGAGTCAGAACATGCTAACTGGGGATGGTGTCTGCTTTTGAAACCTCAAAGCCCATGCCCAGTGACTTACCTCATCCAACAAGGCCACATCAACCAGTCCTACCCAAACAGTACCATCATCTGGGGAGAAAGCATTCAAACATATGAGCCTATGGTTTCATTATTATTCAATTCAGTGCACCTCTTATCAAATAGAACAATTATTTCTTCTCAAGAGGACATTTGGATGTGTGATATCATCTGACTAGAATGACATTTCACAGAATCATTCTTTTTGTCTCATCATATAATTAAAGTGGAATCTCTATTAAAAACCCTTCTAAGGGCATCTCAAAACTAAAGCATCTTTTCATATTTAATAGATAAATATAAGCAATGAAACAAACCATGAAACACGCACTCCTTTCAATATTTTCAGCTTGTAGAATTCAACTGCAAGCTATTTTTGAGCATCAACAATGTTTTACAGTATGCACTTTCTCATATAAAAACACATTAAACTTAATTCTTTTCATGTATTTTACATGGTGTTAAAAGTCAATCAGTACATATATAAATGAGTTTAATATAAATGTTTCACTGTCCGTGGACCAGTATTATTATGTTATCATTTTACATTTTCTTCTATTGTCATAATTCCTTGCACCAATGATTGCTTTTTTATATTATTTCAAACTGGAAAGCCAAGTAATTTTTTGCAAGTTAAACATTTATAAAAAAAGAAGCGTTACAGAAAAACCCAACCTTCTACTTCTACCCCCACAGCACCTGTGTATTCAAATTTCATGGCTCTGCTGGCTAGTTTTGACAGCAGCTCCATTACTTTTACAAGGACCATCAAATGTATTATTTTTGATCCAATTCTGTCATGTGAAGGTCACATTATCAGAGGGATGAGAAATGCCTGGCCGAGCTGCTGGAGTTCCCAGCAGACATTCATGCTTCTGCATGATTTGCAAAATGTGAAGATGTCTTTCTGCCCCATAGCTTTTGTTTTAGGAGATGATCACATTTCAGAGGTGCAATGTGGAAAAAAAATCAAGGCATTTGAGTGTAAAAAGAATAATCAAGCTCAGTTGTATTGCACTTTACTCTCAACGACAGATGTTTGCAAATTAAGTGATGTGTATAGCAGAGGACACTGATCATTCTGCTAAAATATTTGTATGCCCTCACACGTAGAGAACATGTCTGCATTACCCTGTGCTTGTCTTATTGTTTCTCTAGATTAATTACTTTAACCATTTGTGTGTATGTGTGTGTGTGTGTGTGTGTGTGTGGAAGGGGTAGAGCAGAGGGTAATTTTTAGGATGTCAATGTAATGAAAAGAAAGAAATATGACATGGATGCTTTGCTAGATCACAGTGTTGCAGTCTCCCATGTCTTACGATAATAGTGAGAAAAAATTTAGGATGAAAAAGAGCAAATTTCAGTTTTTCACAAAAGTGAAGTTTTTCACTGAAAAGAAAATGAAATCTATTGTCTGTGAATGTGTCAATATCTAAAAGTTGCCATTTGAGGATTGCATACTCTCCGATGCTCTCACACTCTCGTTAGGATGTGATTCAGTAGTTGTCTAACTCACTACTGCTCCTGATTACACCTAAGCCCCTCAACTTGGTTTTAATTAAAGATGGGGGGGGGGAGACAGATAATCTGTTTGGCCACTTTTCAGCTACTCTCTTCATCTTCCAGAAATTTGACACTGATGTAAACATTACTAGAGAAAATCACTTAGCATAGTTTCCTTCCTTATAGACCAAAGCAAATGTTATGAACCTGTAGACTTGAGAACTTCAGTCTACTTAAGATAGTCCAATTCACTGGTTTCCAACCCTGTTAGGCTCAGTGTTCCCTTTTATATCAAATAGTTTCTTATAAAATCTCTTAAATTATTTTTACAAAATTATAGTGTACTTATAAAGTTAGCTTCCATAATTTAATTTAATATGGTAGTACTGTAGGAGGTCCTTCTGTCTTTGTGTTGCTTTCATTGGTTAATGAATAAAGGAACTGCCTTGGCCTGATAGGGCAGAACTTGGGTATGTGGAGAAGACTGAACTGAATTCTGGGAGGAAGAAAGCAGAGTCAGGGAGATGCCATGGATCCACCGGGGAAAGACGCTGGGAATTATACCTGGTAAGCCACTGCCACGTGACAATACACAGATTAATAGAAATGGGTTGAATTAAGATGTAAGAATTAGCCAATAAGAAACTAGAGCTAATAGGCTAAGCAGTGATTTAATTAATACAGTTTCTGTGTGGTTATTTTGGGTGTAAGCTAACCGGGCAGCAGGGAATTGGGCAGCAGGACAAACAAGAGGGGCCTCTCCTTGCAACACAATAGCATATGAAGAAACAAAAGGAGCATGTTATTATGATTGAAGAATATGTATTTCAAAATGTAAATAAATAGTCATGTGTAACTATAACAGGAAACATGTCATCTTACATTCAAATGTAATACTAGTGTAAAGTCACAGCAACATGTAATCTGATAAATGTATAAGAAATTTGGATATAGGAAACAATATTACCAATTATGATATGGCTATATAATGTGTGACCTAAATTTAGTACAATTTTTAAACAAACAGAACACCATTTCTGATTACACAGTCTCAGTCCTGGAAAATTTTTGTATATAATAAAATATAGACAATAAAAAGAATATGTTCAACACTGAGAGAAGTTAGGTTCTAGCCTGCAATGTTTATAAACAAATTTGTTTGATGAAGATACATTCTAGAAAGTGCTACATGAAATGAGACCCCTTCAACTTCCAGTCTCAATGTCTTCTATATTCTCATATATTTAGTATTCCTGTCTTTTGCCCACTAGATGATTACATAGCACCCATGCTCTGGTACCAAATATTGAATTCCTACAAAATTTCAAAACTTCCTCAGGGCATGGCTGTCTTTGGGAAGTTTGTGTATAATTCAGCATGTTCATTTTATGGATGAGAAGACTGACCAACGTATAATAAATGCAAGTAACTTATAGAAGGTTTCATAACTAAGCTAAATTACAAGCTAGAATTTGGACCAAACTGAATGTCATTAAATGTCAACACAGAAACTCTGACAAAAGCAATGTCATGCTGGAGCTATGCTTCTGAGAAAAAAATGAATGTAGCCTCGTCAAGGACACTGGACACATAGTAAAGTAAGCTCTAGACATCTGGAAGGGTAGGTTTATTTCGTGAATTCACAGATACCAAATATGGGCCATTTCTATTAATCTTATCTTTTCTTCTTATTGTCTCCTTAGTAAATCTTTCCCCTAACTCTTTGACATAGACATCCCCTAAGCCTTTCTGACTGCTTGACATGAATTCCTTCATGTGACAAACAAGCCATTTTCCCTCTACCTAGTATCTAAGCTTTTCTTCATCATCATTTACATAACTATGTTCCAAGTGCTTCCAGAATTTTATGTTCATCTTCCCTATGATTGAACTTACTTTCTCTTTCTGCGGTATTGCTTATGTACCTGTAAAGAATTTCATTTCACTGATTTTATCTATCCTGTTAGTTGATAAATCCTAAAAAAAGCAGGTACACATTCTAAGCATCAATCACCACCATGTTAGACACCCATGGCCACTCCCCAAATTGCTGACTGATTTACATCAAACCAAGGACTAGTATTTTCCTAATACTAATACCAGTTTAATAATGCTATAAAAGACAATACTGTTATATACACATTTGCAGAGTCTTCAATACTATAGATTTCTAACAAGCTCACCTTTGTCATGCATCTTATGACAGCTTATTATTGAAGTTCCTGGATGTGTATCTACACTGTCCTGGTTGCTAAGGGCCATCTCCAGGGGAAATTCCTGTAGCACTCTTCACAGTGGAAGCTGATAAGTAGAGGGCTCACCCAATTAGATTTCATGGCTCTAGGCAGAACTATACCTAAACTCTCATCAAGTCTTAATAGTCTTCAGAGAATGAGTTACTGCAGCACCCAACAGTAACCAGAAAGTGCCTAATGGTCACATGTCAAGATTTCACCCTACTTCTCTCCTTCCCAAAGTT
This sequence comes from Microtus oregoni, assembly GCF_018167655.1. Classification (NCBI taxonomy): domain Eukaryota; kingdom Metazoa; phylum Chordata; class Mammalia; order Rodentia; family Cricetidae; genus Microtus; species Microtus oregoni. Next base: position 26,821,413 of record NW_024543083.1, on the reverse strand, counting down.
TAAATTATTGTCTTTCAATATTTTAGAATAATAGAAAATTGTCACAGAGACCATGGATACAGAGTAACTAATGAGCTGAATGATGTTAAAACACTTGTATTGATTTTCTTTCATTATATTAAGAGCAATATTTCTTTCTCGTCTCATGCCAACTTTTACAAATTAAGCCAGCTGCAGCTGAGTCATTCTGATTATTTACCTGTGAAACTGCTTTCTGGTCTATCTCTTTCCATGTATTCTGCAAATATCTGTTGAGTTCTGTGAAATAAACTTAATGGTGACCTTGTGGATATTTTGGATGCTAAATACACAATTCTCCAAAGAACTAAATCTAGAGGCAAATGAAAAGTGTGTCTAAGGGTTTATCATCAAGTTAAATCTAAAGCAAAAAAAATGAATGAATAAATAAACTATCTCCATAATGCCAGCAACATCAATGTACACCTTTTTCTTTCATTTTTTTAGTTTTTCAAAAAAGAAAACAATCTTTTTTTTTTTCATTTTACATACCAGTCCTAGTTCCCACTCCCTCCCTCTTCCCACTCTCTCTACCTATTCCCCCAACCACAACCCCCATTCATTCCTCAGAGAGCAAGGCACTACTTTGGGGAAGGTCCAAGGTCCTCCCTACTATATCTAGGTTCCTTCCGAAGAGAATAGATTCCCAAAGAACCAGTTCAAGCAGTAGGAATAAATACTGGTGCTACTGCCAGTGGCCCAGAAGTCTGTCTTGCCATACAACTGTCACCCACACTCAGAGGAACTAGTTTGGTCCTATGCTGTTTTCTTTTTTATCTGACTGGAGTTGGTGAGCTCCCATTAGCTCAAGTGAACTGTTGCAGTGGGTGTCCCCATCATGGTCTTGACCTCTTTGCTCATCCACATACCAAAATTAAATCAAGACTAGGTGAACAATTTAAATAGACCTATAATCTGCAAGGAAACAGAAGCAATCATTAAAAGCCTCCCAACCAAAAAAAGCCCAGCACTGGATGGTTTCAGTGCAGAATTCTACCAGAACCTCAAAGAAGAGCTAATACCTATATTCCTCAAAGTATTCCACATAATAAAAACAGAAGGAACATTGTTGTCAAACTCTTTTTACAAAGCTACAAGTATCCTGATACTGAAACCACACAAAGATTCAACCAAGAAAGAATTACAGATTAATCTCACTCATGAAGTTAAATGTAAAAATACTCAATAAAATAATGGCAAGCCTAATCCAAGAACACATCAAAACAATCATTCCCCATGATCAGGTCGGCTTCATCCCAGAGATGCAGGAATGGTTCAACATATAAAAACCTACCAATGTAATCCACCATATAAATAAACTGAGAGAAAAAAAAACATATGATCATCTCCTTAGATGCTGGAAAAGCGTTCGACATACCTCTAAATGATAAAGGTCGTGGAGAGATCAGGGATACAAGGAGCCCATCTAAATATAATAAAAGCAATACACAATATCTGAATAACTTTGTCTGAAAAGTTGTATACAGAGTTATACCAGGTACGTCTCAAATGGAGCTCAAATAGAGCTTGAACTCCCTATATTTAAAGAGCTTGAGGCCAGTGATATTTCAGAGCTTTTTCTGGATTCGGAATATTTGCTTATGTGGAATGAGACGTACAGGAGCCAGGTCTCAGGTCTAACTAAGCACAAGAGTCATTCACGCTCACAAGAACCTTTACCAGAACATAATTCTGCACATTTCTCAATTATAGTGTCAGGATGATCCTCAAAATGTTTAAAGATTCACATTTTATAAGAGTAACTTTATGGTTCCATGATAAAATTCTTAAATTAAAATAGGCAACGGTGCAGGGAAAACATTAAGAATGGTTTCTAAAAGTTCCTGAGGAGGTGAAGTAGAATTGAATGAGAATACAACTTTACTCAGAAAAAAAAAAAGAAACTCTTCTTTGTTATAGGAGAAAATGGTTGAAAAATGGCCGCAAACACAAGCGCTGTTCTAAGCCTGTGAAGTTAGGACGGTTTCCTTCTGCTGACTTCCATTTTCTTACCAATTTCCTGAGGAGCATGCTGGGTGAGCATAATGAGGAAAGAAAGTAAAGTATTCAGAACTTTGAAAAAGCAAAGAAAAAAAAGAACTCTGAGATAAGTTGAACATAGAAATATAATAACAATTCTAAACACAGTAAACTTGAGCATCGCTCTTCTGGAAATATCCGACCCAAAGGACTGCAAAAATGTAAAACATTCAGAACATGAGCATGACCCTGAAAGTTGAATATTTGAATGACTTAGTAGAGAGAAGTGTGTGTTTTTTTTACTATGGTCCAGATGTAGTAAATGGTCTGCTTTCTGATTCCCATTCCATCTCAGATGAAGCAACAATACTTAGTCACCTCCGATGCTTGAGAATTGGCATTTGCTCCTTCCACTGTCTATATGCTCCCTCTCTCTTTTTTTTTCTTATTTTCTTGTTTTGTTTGTTTATTTGTTTGGTCTACATCATCCTCTTTTTCACTTTCTGGTATATATAGACCATGATATTTCTCCTCCTTCTTCTTTATCCTAATTAATTCACCTGAACTGATAATAATAAAATAATTCAAGATAATTAGCCTCAATTAGACCCTTAGCATTGGCTATCTTTAAAAGTTATTGTTGATAATGCATTTTTATATTTTTTTTCTCTTAAAGTCATCACTATGCAAGGAGACAAATGGCATTCATAATTTTACTAGCTTGAGCCCTGGTCAGGTAGGGGTAAGGGTAGTAAAGAAGTCTATAAATGGACTATGGAGTTCATCCTTAGGTAATAGGAAAGAAATCAGGGGATTTACAGACACATGTGGTAAAGGTAGAGATACTTTTGTCTGGTTTGAAAACTGACGTATACGGAAATCTTTGAAATTAAATTCTAAAATGTTGGAGATGATTATCAGGACTTTTTGCTTTCATGACTTTTTGATAGACTTTCAGAAAGCCCATGTTCTGAACGTGTCCATGCAAAAGGGTTACACAAACAAGGAAAGATGGTTTTGGACAAGCATGTTACTTTACTCATTAATAATTATAACATGACCGAGAGAAAAAGTCCAATATCTTCTACTTATTGTTTGTTACATGGGATATATCAAACAATATATAAATATTGAATGAGCTTAACTCCAATTTTATAAATTTCATGAATTTTATGAATTGCATTTTTAGCATACACATTTTCTCATTCTTTTAAAATACCCACAATTTGTGGAATGTAGACATTGTCTATGTGTTGCCTTGAAAAGACAGCACATTAACTGAATAGTGACAATACCAATGGATGTGCAATGTGGATGGAGGAAAATCTTAGATGCCTGTAGACAGCTAAGGAAGCTCGAAGAGGGTCAGGTGGTCTTCCCCGGGGAATAGCACACCAGTTGGCTTTTCAGTGCTATATGGTTTAGCCCTGAAAACATGGAAACAAGAAACACTACATGTATTGTGTAAGCCATATTTGGGAATATATATGTGTGAGTGTGTGCGTGTACATGTGTGTGTGTGCAATAACAGTTAGTGAAAAAATAGTCCATGAATGTGAAGGAGAGTGGGAAGGGTATATGGGCTAATTTGGAGGGAGGAAAGGGAAGGGTGACATTTTTTAATTATATTAAATCTCAATAATTAATTATAATAGTAATCACCAAAAATGTAGTAGACAGTCACTCTTACTTTTACCTCTTCAATCTATGGAATTAATCTACTCGTTTAATATGGTCTTCAGAATAACATCCAGCCTAACAGAAATAACAATAGAATTCTTTACCTGACTGCACATTTATAATAAGTAAAAAAAGTTTTTTAAAACTATTTTGTGGGAGGAACGTGATTTCTCTAAGCATCTGACAGAAATTGCAATTAGGTAGTGCTGTATCATTGAGAAACCATCTCTCTGGCTTTTATACTTTGAGTCAAAGAGCAGTTTATATTCTGAAATGACAGTGAGAACTGCTACTGTAAGTCTACTAAATGGGAGAGAAAGGTCCTGAAAAATATCAGCAAAAACATTCTTGTGTTGTCTTCCACAGCTTCCTGTTTCACATAATAATTACAGGAGCAAAATTAGCATTGATCTGTGGTGGCGAGGACTAAATTATCCAATAAATAACTGAGCTGGATAAATAAACCCATTCCTTGGTTTCCCCAGCCATGAAATCTTTACTGTTTTATAGTTTATTTAATAGTGAAAATTCTATATATGTTTGTCAGTGGTTTGTATCATCGTTGTTATTCCTAGAGGCTATTTTGGGATATATATATATATATATATATATATATATATATATATATATGTAACTTGTGACTGAGTAATTACACTGAAATAAAAATGTGAAAAAATTCAATGGATATACATCTTTATCAATATAAAAAGGTCGCTTGTGATTGTGGTTTTCCAGTGGCCAGTGGGACACCAGGTCAGGTTACCATAAATCTCATTTCACGTGAATAAGGGATATTGAAGACTGATATTGATGGCTGAAGGAGATTAATTTCTTGGCTTAGGCATTAGTTGCTGACATAGATTGTTCACAAATTTTATTCTCAAACAACAAATCATTCTCCATACTTGTATGCTTAGGAATAATATTGCTCACTTTTATCCAGGACAGGGTCGTACCATAAAGGAAAATACTTTTTAAAATAGCTATTGAAGAATTGAAAGAATGACCTGACAGTTATAGAAAGTTTATATCTACTCTTCACCGAAGGGTTAGGAGGTGTGGCCTTGTTGAAGTAGGTGTGGCCTTGTTGGAAGAAGTATGTCACAAGGGGTGGGTTTGGGGACATCAAAAGCCTAAGCCTAACCCAGTGGTTCTCACTTTGCCGTCTGCAGACCCCTATGTAGAACTCTCAACAGCACCTAGTCTGCCTGCCTGCTGCCTCTCTCCTCACCCCTATCTATTGGACTCAATCTCTGAACCTGTAAGCCAGCCCGAATTATGCTTCCTTTTATAAAAGTGTTGCCATGGTGTCTCTTCACAGCAGAACATTGACTAAGACACTTACCACAAACTTTCAAAGAAATTTGCTGAATTCCTTCCTTGTGTGATGGTAGTAAGCCAAAAGGCTCATTGTCAATTAACTGTGTGTTGAATCACACAACAACGAAACAGACCAGTTCAAAGTGAAGAAAAACAATCTGTTCTCATAACATTAAACACTATGTCTTTCAGATTTTAGGTGAAAATCTCAATAGGCCTTCTATGTTATAAATAAGAAAAACACACGCATAGGCTAAGCAATCCAACAAATTGCTTACAGCTCTAAGTTCTGATATTAGGCAGTCATTAGCAATCAATCTGTAATAGAGACATACCATACACATGTACATGTGTGTGCATATACATATGAATATGTATGTGCATGTGATTTGCAACTACTTCAATTTTCTTGCCAGTTCTTGAATTCTGCTTCTACTTCTCCAGCAATATAGCACAATAACAGGAGCAGGTCACCCACAATGTAGGGAGAAATGCTAAGGAGAACATTCGCGTGGCAAGAAGAAGAATAGTTTGCCTTGGCTGCTCATTCTCTTCTAAATATGCTGTGGGTTGCTAAACATTCATATTAAAGCCAAGAAAACCCACAGGACAGTCTGATCCAGCCTTGTAAATCAGGAGCAGATGGAAACTACTTCCTGGCTACTGCAGGGTGAGTCCACATAATCACGTAGAGAGCAGGGACTTTAACTGCTGCTGTTCCTTTTCTAAAGCAAAACAAAACTAGCGATTACATGTACCAAAGATCCTTCCTAAAGAGCTTTCTTTCAAAGAGATAACTGGCAGGGCATGTATCAGACCTAAGCTGATGCTTAAAGACTCCTGCAAACTGTGTTTACAGCAAAATAGAGAGCATCAGCCTCCTGCAGGGGCATTAGTAAGGGATGCTGATATTGCTGTTTATATGTTTTTGCCTCCATTGAAATTGCCAACTTCGTTCATTCCAGAATGTCAAGAATCAAAGTGTAGCATAAATGTATATTAAATAAATTATAGCTGTCATTTAGGATGAAAAGATATGTTTCTGAGAAGGGAATTTAGTGATGCTGTTTTCTCTTTCTCTAGGTTTCATATATATTCCTGAGAAGTTTCTGGGTTGTTGTTTTCTTCCCCTTCCTTCTTCCTTTTTTTTCTTTCTATCTCTTCTGTTATTATTCAGGTAAATTCTTGCTATCCAGCCTAGATTATTTTCAAATTGATAACCCTTTGCCTCAGTACCCACAGGGCTGAGCTATAACAGGTACGAGCAAGGATTGTATCTGTTTGTTATTTGTTGTTATTTCTTATAATTTTTTCTTTAAAATCACATAAAATAGTAAGTATCTAATTGATTTCATGAACTTTTGAAAGTGTAAGATTTTAGATATTTTTAATAATTTAGATTGAAAATTGCTAGCTATACAGGTATATTGTTACCTTACAAACCATAAATTGTTTTATTCCTTTTAAAAGTGAAACATGGGAAAATACAAACATGTTTCACATAAAAATTAATATTCAAAGTGACTTGTCCTTTAACATATGATGAACCCTCACTTTAAAACCTTTGGTAAATTCACCAAATTCTAGTCCCTTGGGAAAATCCTAAAGTTAGATGCATTTGATTATTGCTCTCTTTGAGTTTTTTTAGACTATAATATTCCTGAGAAATCATAAATTACTTCACAACTATAAATGACGCCACAGTCTCTAAAATATTGGACCATTAAAGCTCTCTTATCTTTTTTTGATTCATGGGCTTTTCAGACAATAACTGGAGGCGAGTGCCATTAATGTACCTTTTCTACAAAGCCTGAACATCAAGGAGCACACACATACAGAAAAGTCATTAATGCAATTATGCTTCTATCTCAAAATTTTGTGAGTAATTAAGTGCATGAACCAAAAAATAACTATCTGCCTTGTCATTAATATTGCTGCTTAATGAAGTACAGCTAAAGTATTATTTTGCTTGTGTTCCTCTAGTTTATTTCATTTAGGGAACACACAAGCATGGGTGCCCACAAAGCATTTGTAATTATCATTATTGGAAAGGGAGCAGTGACAACCTGGTTACCCAATTTCCTGCCTGGTTAGCCTGTTTGTCAGGCATGTTGATTTTAACATGATAGTTGACAGTCTGTGGACATCTGCCAGTGTGACTAGCATGATTTGTGGCAAGTGGGTGCTGGAGAACAGAGAGGGCCAGTAGGAAGGAATTCATGGTACCGGTGATTTCTTTCAGCGGTCCTGATTAGGCAGGGACCTAATGTATATCTTGACTCTATGTATCCAACAAAAACATTTTGGTCTTTCATCCGAAATCTTTATTCCTTCTCTATTGGTTCCAATGTGGCTTTCCTAAAATCTTTTGTTGTACATATAACAGAGGATGTTTGTTCATCTATAAACTTTGACTCCTGTGTAAGATGTAAAACTGGCAGGCAAGTCACTTCGCCATCTCTTGTTCTAACCCTAGATACAATATCATAACATGGATATAAGATATATCCTATAACATACATGCATGAAAGCAAGGCACAGGCAGGCTTTGGCACTGTTGTAATATGAATATTAAATGCCCCTGAGAGCTCAGGTGTTGAAGATTCGGTCCCTAGCTGGTGACACTACTTTTTAAGAAACATTTATTTATTTGTTTGTTTGTTTACTCGCTTGCTTGTTTACTTACTTGTTTGTTGATTTGTGTGTGTTTGTTCGTGAGTACTTGTGCCAGCCCATATATGCCACAGTGCATGTGGGAAGGTCAGATGACAAACTGGGAGCAGCATGTTTTTCCTTCTGTATGGCTCCTGGAAAGCAAAAGTGAATCTCACTTCATCTGACTAAACAATCTCTTTGGCACAAGAAATATAATCTAACGCCACTCTTATTGGTGATTTCATCATAACTGACTAGGCTGTTGGGGGACCGGGTCTCATTGGAGGAATGATGTTTCTGGGGTTAGTCTTTTGAAAACTTTATCTTGTCTCTGGAATCTTCGCTCCCTGCCACCACAGGATAAGCAGCTTTTTTTCCCAGCATGTTTCATTCTTTCGCAAGGTCCACATGATGAGCCAGACAATCCAGATACTAGATTTCTGGAAATGCTAGAGAAAATAAAATGTCTTCCTTTTTAAATCATTTCTCTTCTGTATTTTAGTTAGAGACCAAAAGCTGACCAATACGTATTGGAGCCGAGAACCTTGGAGTCTGTTCACAAGACATTTTATCAAGATGTTCAGTTAGGAGTAAGACCAACATCAGCCCCAAGGTCTTTGACCTACCTCTGCTTCAAGGGGTGTGGACACTTTTTATGGTTCATCAAAACTGCTTGTTGCTGAAGTTTTCCTCCATTAGGTCATGGGGTGCTCAACATTAAGACCTACTTATTCAACTCTCTATGTCAGAAGCTATAAAACATAGGTTACTCTATGTGCTCGACACAGCCTTCCTGTTTCCTCGGTTGGACTCCATGAGTGTGTGCTTAACTAAGCCACTACTTACCATTTAGGAGAGAGAGAGAATTTATATTCTGATCCTTCTAATTACTTTGGTCCTCTTTGTAAACTGTTCCCTGATAATTAATTTTTTTTAGTAACATTGCATGTATTATCTCATTTGAATAGCTCAAGTCTTACACGATAAAATGCATCTTCCCTACAGAGGAGGAGAAAAACTATGATGTCTTAGGCCAAATTTCCAGGAAGCAAAGCAACATCCAGATTCTCAGGGCATCATTTTCTCCTCCCTGTTCTCCCTTCTCTTTCTTGCCTCAATCAATCTTATTTTCCTTTTCTGTATTCCCTTTGTATATCCTCTTTCTTCCAACATGTTAAAGGGATCATGGAGTTCCTGAGATCTGTCTAGCACCTGCTTAACTGCCCCCTACAAAAGCTGTGGAGGTTGCATCTTAGACATTTCCCACCTCCTCCTCTCTACCCCTCCCAACATGCCTACGATTACACTCTGTGGCAGTTGCAGCTAGAAAACTACGCCTACCCAGAAACATTTTGAAATGCCAAGTTGTTTTAAACTCGTATGATTAATTCAAATAATAACCTTTCACTAATACCGCCAGCTCTTGATTGTTCGCAAGCCATTATGAAAGGTGTGAGCTCTCTGCTTGTCATACATCCTCCCACCCTTCCTCAAGGCTTCCATGCCAGGGGGAGGGAGGGAGGGCCTTGGAAAACAAAGACCTGAGACTTAAAATCAATCCATTGTTCCCCCATGTTATCAGCTCTGAAGAAATAAAAGGGTTTGCAGAGACAAATTGTTGCAACTAGATTTTTAAAGCATGGTTGAGGTATTGCAGTTTAATTTATCTAATTCCTGTGGATGATACCTGGGCAGAGTCAAGAGCACAAATATAATGTTAGTCAGAAGGTTCTAGTAATAGCCTATCATAGTACTCTAATTGTTTTAGCATTTTATCTATTTTTAGTTGTAAACAATTTGTAGAATTGCCTTTTAAAATTACTTTTAATAATCATTTCCTCATGTAGACCTATTATTACAGTATGCAATCAACAACTTTTGAAAGACTTTCTACTGATATAGGTCCAAAGTTTCTTGAATGAGCGGTCCTTTCTTGAAAATAATAGATAATTTTTAGATAAAAGGAAGGCTTTAGATCTTAGCTGGGCATGCACTTTCTTTTAACTCAAACAAATGAAAATCCAGAGAGAGGGTGGCGCCTGCTGTAGACTGGACATCTATCTCTTCTTGCTGTGCACTATTCTTTGTGGTCAAGGTCCGCTATTGAAGGTCCAAGCAGGAGAGATGGCACTGTTAAACAGAATCTTCAGTCCCACAGATAACCATATTCCTTGTAACTCTAGCTCCAAGGAATATGATGCCCTCTGCTGGTTCCTGTGAACACCTGCATCTACATTTATATAAACACACACACACACACACACACACACACACGCACACACACACGCACACACATACAGATAAGTCAAAATGTTCTTTAATAAAGAGGAGAGCTCAAATAAGAGCCAAGATGTACACTCACAGATGTCTTTTGAATCTTGATTTTGTACAGTCCTCTGTAATCTAGTATTTTATCCAACATGCCAAATTTAATTAAAATTTATGTTGTTTCTAATCCTCTCTTCCTTATAGCCAGTGTCGTTGAAAAGTGCTGTATTTTCTTGAGAATTCATTGCATGGTTTACCCAGGTCTGTCCACGTGCAGGTTGGGCCATTATTTAAGTTCCTTCTTCAAACACTTTTCCACCTTATTCATCACACTCACTAGGAAACAGCTCCTGCGTTTCCACTGCTTCCTCTTCGCCTGGGCTTCCACACATTACTTTGGAATTATAAACAGGTTCGACGGCTCCCTACTTATCCAGCTCATCAGGTGTTAGAGCAAATGTTAATGCTAGTAGCCTTGTTCTGTGGCAGAAATGATGATGTACCAAAATGCTAGCGACTTCAAAGTGCTTAGATATGCAGAACTAAATATTTTTTTTCAAGGAAAGCTCTCTCTTTAAATCTTATCCTTAGCACTTTTTATTTCCTACATCTATCCGACAGTAATTTTCCAAGAGAAATATAAATCCTAGAGCAAATTCATTTGTTACGTTGGTTGTTGTGAAACAAAAATTGAGATCGAATGAACATAGAAGTAATATAAAAAATTCTATTTTACCTCACAATGCAATCTTTGCCCAATTCATTATCAACACAGAGTAATAATGATTCTCTACTAATATGTAATGACAGAAATTAGTGTTCTCTTATTTTCCTCTTTTACCATTTCTTCAGTTAATTTAGGGGATAAAATGTGATTTTAGATTGCTATTTTTCCCTCCTAGATGTTTTGAAAGATAGATTATCTTTAAATGAATATAGATACAGATTTTAATTTTAATTATTTTCAACATCAATGACAAACTCTCTCAAGTCAAAGCAATTTAAGCCACAGTAAAAACCTTTTCCTCTATTATCAGCTAAAATTCTCCTCCACGCATGTCAATGGAGGGAAGGTCCTTCCTGATGCCAACATTACGTTCTGTCCGGGGTCTGGCAATAAATCAAACACAGTAGGAATGAATCCAGGGATAATCCCTGAGCAGGATTTGCCCGAGTGATTTACTATTATTAGAGAAATGTCCAAGAAAAACAATTTTACAATTCTTAGCTGTAAAATAATAAATGTGGGCTAGGACTGTATCTTGGTGGAGGAGTACTTGTCTTGCATGCATGAAGTCCTCTGTTAGATTGTCTGTACTGAGGAAGAAAACAGAGATGCAAGGAAGGAAGGAAACAAGGAGGATATTGCTATTGATTCAATTTTATGGCAATATATCTAGAAACATGTCCATTTGCAAAATAATGATTTGGGGAACAATGTAATTGCTACGTCTTTCAAGACTTTCCACACAGAGAATGGATGATCGCATTTTCAGATCTTTGCCTTTAAATGATTGTAATTACAGTTTATAAATAAAGTAAAGCCATGTGTTTTCTGAGACTGTGGTGTAACACATTGCATGGAGATAGAAGCTGTCTTAAGTAACAACAGAGTGACAATGACTCTGACTTTCTAAGTACGGTTACAATGGCTTCAGTTTTTAATATAATGGTGGCTAAGAAGAGACAAATAACTGTCTTTCTGCTTGTGTTCATGATAAACATTTTCAAATCATATTTTATTGCTGGCTGTTATTATTTCTCTTATTAAAATGGAGTACAATGATGCTTGGTGGGAGGATCAGAATAAGATTGGTTCATGGAGAGCCAATCACGGAAGGTTGACTGGAAACTCCAGTCAGCATGTAAAAGTGCATGGCACACTGGTGAGCACCATGAAGTCACCTCTACCCTCTGATCTCATTTTTAGGGAGATGATAAAAAGCAAAGATAGAGAAAAATCTAATTGTGATCTCATTTGATGGAACCTCGGGGATGAATAATCCCCCATCCATTTCTGAAGACGGATATACAGCAAAACCATTAGCAATGATAGGCTTTAATAAAAATAAAAAAATACACACGCACACACTCACACACAGAGAGAGAGAGAGAGACACACACACACACACTTGAGTACTGCCTTCTAAATACAGTCTATAGCTAGGACTTATTTATGTGAATTTTCAAAGAACGAACAAATGCATTCTCTTTAATGTTTCCCCACTGTCCCTGAAAATAAATGACTCTGCCAAGATTTGCAACAGCGCTATCCATACCTCAATGATAGGTGCTTTGTTGAACTGCCTTACTCTCTGGCATAATTTCCAGAAGTTAAGTTTGAAGCATAAAATATTCTCTGTTTGTCCTGAATATTTTGCAATGTGAGACAAGCTGGGTACAATTTATGCTGTGGTTTGTCCTACAACAACTGAGATGTCAGGGTGCACAATGCTGAGTGTAAATCTGCTATAATTTATTGTATACCTTTACAGTGGGCGACTTTCACCTTTCATGTTGTTAAATTGTCCATTGTCACTGAGGGATTATTTGCATATATTTAACAGAATGCAGACCTGGCTACATTTGTTTCTAATGTCTAATTAGATGTGAAGGAACCTTGACTTTAATATTAGGCTTTAAATTTAACTCCGGTGACCTGTGACTGAAAATGATATTACAGTCTATTAGGTATGATCTGGAAAAATAAGCATGTAATTTGTAGTATTATTATTACAACCCCTTTTACTGTATATGTTTCAAACACTATTATGAAATGAATGTCACTAACATTCCAGTTTTGACATTTTAAATGAAACTAGACAGGAGTCATGAAATTTAAATAAAAGAATATTCCATACTATTAAAGGTAAGGTCTATTCATTTCCCCATACACTGAATGTCTATGTTTAATCTTTTTAGCTAGTTAACTAATTGTTTTTTGTTAATGCAGTGGAAGACAATTTTGCATGGTGCATGGAACACTTCTTATTTCCTGAAGATTAATCTTTAGACTTTAATTGGTGTTCACAATTTAACAGAAATCTCCAGCAAAACTCACTTAGGTGTGAAAGAAAACACACAGGCATCACATATGAAAGGTCCCTAAAATTTTTTAGGCACTTGCACAAGAAACAATACACAACTTTGTTTAATTTTCATTTTTGATAACTAAGTTCTCCAATGACTTCAAACCAAAGAATGGTTTGAACGTTGGCTGAAATGGCAGCTCAGCAGTTAATGGTATGTGCGGCTCTTCAGAGGATCCTGGTTTAGTTCAGTATAACTATACACTAAAAAAAAAAATAGTTAAATATTTAAAAAGATCATGAAAGGCTCTGAAATGATCATTGTGTGGCAATGGACAATGGCAAGTATCACAAGTTTCCTAAGAAACTGACACCAGAAGCAAAGAGTGGTTCTTGATGGCCACCAGGACAATTGATACGACTAGTTATCTATCAGCTTTTGTTCATGAACTCATTCAATCCATTTACTTAAGCCTCTGCCATATTTTAGAGAAGCGAGAATCATTTCCAAAGAATTACATCCTGACATGAGGCTAGAGGTATCTTTATTTCCAGTGATGTGCAGACTGGAGCTGACAGAGCAAGGACATGTGTCACTTTGTCATCTGCTTTGTGTCTTCTTAGGTGAGATATAGAGGCGTTCTCAGATATTGCATGACTATTTCTGGGTGTGTCTTTTACTTCTTTTTATCCTTTGTATTCATTCATTCGTTTGTTTGTTTGTTTCTATTAAAAATAAAGTGACTCAGGGGGCTGGAGAGATGGCTCAGAGGTTAAGAGCACTGGTTGCTCTTCCAGAGGTCCAGAATAAAATTCCCAGCAACCACATGGCGGCTCACAACTGTCTTTAATGAGATCTGGTGCTCTCTGACATACAGATATACACGCAGGCAGAATTCTTTATATACAATAAATAAATCTTTAAAAAAATAAAATCAAAAGACTCTAGACTTAGAGCATTTTTGTACAGAACCCTCTTTATTAATATAGTTGCCATTGCTGTCATTTTGTTCAGACAATCTACTAAAGAATAGATCAGATCAAAGTTGTAGCTTTTGATAATTCCTGTCATAGAAGTGTCCTCACAGCACTCAATGTTAAAGAACCACACTGTATCACTGGATGTGGAGATTTTCTGCTTTCAGTATGCCATGACACCATTCAGAAAGAGTAGGTATCTGTAATCCTAAGATATTAGGCAACAATAAATTACACTAGGATGATTTAAAAAAAAGTTGTGGGATTTGGATAATCATTCTTGTTTAAATAGAACATATTTAGAAGCATACATGGATTTTTTTCTTTTATTAAAAACAGATTGTTTTCTCACATATGATATTCTGATTGTGTTTTCCCCTCCCTCCTACTCCTTCCAGTTTCTTCTCACCTCCACTCCCACCTGGATCTGTCTCTCATTTGACAGTTTTTCAAGACAGGGTTTCTCTGTAGCTTTTGGAGCCTATCCTGGAACTAGCTCTTGTAGAGCAGGCTGGCCTCGAACTCACAGAGATCCGCATGCCTCTGCCCCCAGAGTGCGGGTTTAAAGGCATATGCCACCACTGCCCAGCACAAAAGAACAGGCTTTAAGAGATAATAAAACATAACAAAATAAACTATAATAATATAAAACAAAAACTATCTCATCAAAGGTAGACAATATAAACCACCAGAAGGAATAGAGCCTGAGAGAACATAGTTTGTTGTTGCTGTTTTAAAGTAATTGGCATATTGAAACCTGTAGCTCAAAAAAAAAAATAGCCCAAATATTTAAATACCTTTACTCACAAATGAGAATGAGTTGGCTATCAAGCATGCTATGTGCAGAATGGTTTCTAAGAAGCAGAAATGAAAACAGAAAGCTGAAGCTTCTGATAATAGCTTGGGAAAAAGATGAGTTTGATGTGGAATACAGTTGGACAGTTAGACAAGGATCCGAGTCAAAGAAGTCATTGCATTTGGAATCAGCTGAGGAGATGCAATTGGAGATCAACCCTTCTGCATCAACTTCCTCATATTTATCTGCATTGAGATTATTTTCATTTTGTCAGCTTCTGTCTATATGTATATTTACCTTTCCATCACTTTTAAGAAATGCAAATAAATATCGAACAGGTGATCTTATTTAGCAACATTTATCCCATAACATAATCAACACATTATTGCAACTACAGTGGAAAGATTCCCAATGAAAGCAGCATCAGGGGGTTGTTGAAATTTAGAATGTAGTATTTTCTCAAACTGCTTCATAAACCAGATAATATTTCTTTGCTTTTAAGTACACATTGATGTTAACCAGTCAATAACTTAGTATATTATAAATTGTATGTAAATACTAGCTTGCTGGAAATGTTATGGCACACTTATAAATTTGGTAAAGGTACATAAGATATATAAATATCACATGTGTTTAAAAAAACATAAGCTTCTTCATGACCTCTAGTTTGGCTTCACATAGTCAGACTTTTATTTCCAGCTGTAATGTATATTTTGGCGTGTGGATTCCTAATGCTCGACTCATACAATGAAGGACTTTCCAACATCAATATGTCAGCACACACAGAGACAAATGTTCCCCAAACCATCATTATTTTAAGAATAATTTAATTACTGGTCAATTCTTCAGGCTGCCTCTTGTTACCATGTTAGGAATGTAGCCCATGTCTTTTTGATAATTAAAGAAATTATGAACATCTGTTGATGTACTCTGAACATGCCTCACCGGCTCTCAGTGGATGTTAGAAAATTTCGATAAGTGGTGATTAGATTAGTCCATAAATTACAGTTCAAGTTAGACACATTATCACTAATTGTTTTCATTATTGCCCTTGAGATGAGTCAGCTTATTTTCTCCCAAATTGTGATTAAGCCGAGGTACGGGATTGATTCCTTCTGTTTTGTCTATATTCCTTCAAAATTAAGATCTGAATTGACTCCCCAGTTACACTAATGTTCTTCACACTACTGGGCTCTTACTGAATGTCTAAAACTTATGAAAGTCACACACAGCAGATCAATGTGTTTTCCCTTTACCCTCCAAATGAAGATGAGCGCTTGCAATGTGTAGCTGATGGCTTCCAAGGGTGGACTTACAAGTTCATTGCTTATGTCTCCTACCAGATCAAATGCATGGCAAGGCCAGTTGACAATAAGTAAACGGGGTGTTCATACTGTATCTGTAGGTAACAGAACCTAGAGCTATACATTCAGGAGACCTCATTTGCAGCTCTGGGCATTTGATCATCCGATCACATGCATAACTCTAGTAGGTCCCAGTCCCAATTTCTCTTCACTTAAAAAAAAAAAAAAGGAAGTATCCTCCAGCCAAGTTTTCTTAGACACTTGTTGCTGTAATGGAAACCCCAAAATGCCACTTAAATAGGAAGAAATGGTTTATTGGGGCTCACAATTATAGGAACATTCCATCATGGTGGGGAAGTCATAGAGGCAGAAGCAGGGGAAAAGAAGCTTGTAGCAAGAATCTAATTAGTCTTAAAAAATAAAACCTGGAGTCAGACGTTAGGGAATGAAAGCTGAAGGATCAGAGAAGCAGTGAGGCCACTAGAGAGAACTTTTACCTCTACCAATGCTCAGAGCGAGGAAAGGGCAATCCTGTCCTCAGATGGTCTCCTCAGTCTGCATTCTCAGATTGCAGGGGCTATCTTCAAACTACAATGAGCTCCTGTCGACTCCCACTTTATATTCCTCTCTTCACCTAGACATACCACTCTTGTATCCCTCTCCCTAGTGCTGGACAAAAGGCGTGGAATCCCAAGTGCTGGGATCACCCCTTATGTGAGCTCTTTTTTTCTTTTAGATAGATTAAATCTCATGTACCCCAGGGTGACCTGAACTGACAGAGATCTCTCTACCTCTGTCTCCTGGGATTAAAGGTCTCCTGGGATCAGAGTGCAGAGCCAACTCACTAGAGGATTAACACTGCACTCTGATCTTCAGTAAGTTTTATTTGTTAATACAAAAACAAAAATATCACTACAGAAACTAGTTACATATCCACAGTCCAGAAACCAAGAGTAACAAATAACCAAGTACAGCTTTCTCATTCCTGTTTATTCTGTCTAGGACCCAGATTCATGGAATGCTGTGGTACACAGTTAAGGTCTATGTTAGCATAATCTAGCTAATCTTTAACAGGCATTGTCTAGATTCATTTTCATGTGATTATTACAACTACAAAGTCCCAGTAAAAGCAGCATCAGGGGGTCGTTGAAATTTAGATATGTAGTCTGTTCTCAAACTGCTTCATAAACCAGAAAATGCTTTTTTGCTTTTAAGTACACATTAATGTTAGCCAGTAATTTAGTATATTATAAAGTATATGTAAATAATAACCCTTTTGCCTATTTGGCAATCCCTTTGCAGTACATCAAAACTCTGAAAAATTCATTCGGGAAGTCACAAAAGTTAAAGGGCTGCATTATAAGCTCACAGAGTCAAGGGATAAACTAAAGGATCCCTGGATCAGGACGGTCTGGGACATGAGAGACGGGCATATTCCAAGAACGTTAAGACAGAGAGGTGTCCACAACAGCCTAGTTGGCAGGCTGCTGTTACTATTTGATAGGATTCTAATGTCCAAGGCCAAAGTTGACAAGGATAAATTCTGCTGTGGTTGAACAAACAGGCTTTCCTCATTCTCAGCCAATAAATATCCCATATTCCAAACAGGCTCCCAGTTGACTTCTTGGTACAATTTGAGTTGATGGTCTGCACAGCTGTATAGAAATGAGGGTTTGGGTTACATCACAGACAACCTCTCTGACTATAATTGCCCCATTACAGGAGTGATCAACTGAGACGTCATTGCCAAAAGTCCCTCGCTGTGAACTCCCTGAGACAGGATACAGACTGTTTTTGATGGAAGGCCAATTGCTCAGGGATTTACTGCTGTTAGCAGTTCTCTTGAAGGCAACGAGGCTTGCTTTCAAGGCACAATGAAGAAACCATCTGTTAGCTCAGACCTTTGCCTGAGTGCATGCTTCGTGGTCCCCAAGGGCTCTGTTGATGTTGTTGTTATTGTTATTCTTCATTATTTATTGATCACCCCAAAATACATAATGTACAGAGAAAGGATGGTGTGCATGAAAAATAGGGTTTATGTGCAATGAAAAAATACTCTGTAAGATACAGCATACCTGATGTCTAAGATAACCGTGCTTTCTACTTGGTAATAGACAAACCACATTATTTTTTAGGGGCAGCAGCATTATTTGGTTGTTTTCCTTTTAGGTAGCAATGTTTATAAGAAAAAGAAAAAAACACTTGAACTACTTTAGAATGTTATTTTGTAATCTTTACACAAATCATGAAGTGTATGGTAATCTTACAAATCATCTTACAATTGTACTTCATCTATACAAGTCTGAGTTGCCTGAACACACTTAATTCCTTCCCTTTCCTTCTATTCATTTCCTTCATTTACCCCAGAAATATTTATGAACATGTATTATGTGTCAGACATCATAGAATCAAAAATTAATGAACTACTGTCATTATCTCAAATGCTTATCTTTTTAAAAAGAAGTCAAAGCAATTTACCACATCACCTTCTCCTCTTGGTAGAAAAATATAGATGCTGCCCTTCAGATTAATAACCTCATAATTAGTGTTGTGGTTAAGATCTTTAATAGCACAATTATAAGAATATTTATTATTTATCATGGGTGACATTAGAGGAATTTTTAATCATATGTGGTGATATTTATAACAGTCTAAGTCCAGTTTAGAAATAAAGCATGAGGAAGAGCTATCTTTGTTTTATTGGCATAGGTGTTCCTTGCTAAATGCTATGATTTTTTTTATTACTTTGTTCTAATTCTAACCTTTTCCCTTAACCATACCTACTTGAAACTTTCTCATAATGGTATCTCTTAAGATTCACCAATACATGAATATTTATAAACTAATCATCAACTAAAGTAAAACTAAACATATATAATATCAAGTTCAAAGAAATAAAATGAGCAGCAATTTCATCTGAAATCTGTGATGGAATTAGCTTAAACTAGACTATATTTTCAATGGAGAATCATGTTTTGAAATAGATGTGGAAAGTTTTATCATTCTACATATGTGGCACTAGAAATTTTCAATAGCTGGGATAATGTATTGATGTTTGTTTTCTGTGACCTTTGTAAACATCGATGTCTTTACAGAGGATCAATATTTTCTTTTGAACAGAATGAGTTCAATGAAGAGAACACTGGAAGAAGACATGATCTATCTTTATTCAGATGTCCATATATATCATTTTCTACTTGACTCTTTTCTCCCCGCATATAAAAATATTCACCAAAGAACATATCACCACAGAGAACATCGAAATGCCTAGAATTGACTGGATGTATATATTATCTAAGGCACAGGTTGAATAAAACCATTGAAGGTACTTTAAATTATAGAAATCACATTTCTTGGATAAACATAAATAACAAGCAATGCTATCATTGAAAAATCTACATTTTACTAGAAAATTCTTCATTATTATAATTCTAATAATAAACACCATATTCTACCAATTAAGATTACATGAATACAGTATTCATTAATTTGTTGTACTACTGTTTATGATCTCTACTGAAAAAAATAATTTCTTGTGCACATTGATCTAGAGATATACATCAGATCAGTACTTAGTCTTAAAACCATTATTGGAGTAAAATTATTGTCATTTCTGTTCAGTGAGGCTCTTGATCACAAAATAGCTACCTTTAATGTAAGACATATCTAAAAGTACTCATTCTTCTTCAAGCAACAAAAATGTATTAAATTTATAACAACTATAACTCATAATGCAAAGTTTTTATTTAAGAATGAATGTCTTTTCTTACTATTGACTTAAGTGAAGACTTCACCATGAAGAGATGTCTAATCTTTTAACATTGTTCTGTGACATTGTATCATCTACAGATGAACTGGGCCATATTCCTAGCTACACTGGGACACATTTATCTCCATAAATCAGGAAAGGCATCTCTAGACCACTCAATATCTTTGTGAGGTGTGATGACCATGAAAAAATATGAAATAGACTTCTGTTCCTTAAAAATCTGTATTCAGATACTCTCTGATAACTCATAGACTCCTCTGTCATTCTTGCTTGCTTTAAGTATGATTTTTTTTAACTTTTTTTTTTATTAAGAAAAGAAAAAAAAAACAAATTTCCTCCTCCTCCCAGCCTCCCATTTCCCTCCCCCTCCTCCCACCCTTCTCCCCCTCCCCCCACTCCTCTCCCCCTCCCTCTCCAGCCCAAAGAGCAGTCAGATTTCCCTGCCCTGTGGTAAGTCCTAGGTCCTCCCCCCTCCGTGCATTTCTAGGAAGTTGAACATCCAAACTGGCTAGGCTCCCACAAAGCCAGCACATTACGTAGGTTCAAAACCCCGTGCCATTGTCCTTGGGTTCTCATCAGCCCTCATTGTTCGCCATGCTCAGAGAGTCCAGTTTTATCCCATGCTTTTTCCGTAACAGTTCAGCTGCCCTTGGTGAGCTCCCAATAGATCAGCTCCACTGTCTCAGTGGGTGGGTGCTCCCCTCGTGGTCCCGACTTCTTTGCTCATGTTCTCCCTCCTTCTGCTCCTCATCGGGACCTTGGGAGCTCAGTCCAGTGCTCCAGTGTGGGTCTCTGTCTCTGTCTCCATCCATCACCAGATGAAGGTTCTACGATGATATGCAAGATATTCGTCATTATTGCTCTAGGATAGGGTCAATTCAGGTTCCCCCAAGGAACTAACTGGGGACCTCGGCTTGGGTATCTGGGAGCCACTCTAGGTTCAAGTCTCTTGCCAACCCTAAGGTGGCTCCCTTAACTAAGAACCGTGCTTCCATGCTCCCCCATCCAACCTTCCTTCATCCCAATCCTCCCCCTTCCCCAAGCTCCCCCCATTCTCGCCCTCTCCCCCCTCTCTCCCCATCTCCCCTTACCCCCATCCCACCCCACCCCCAAGATCTCAATTTTCTCCCCGGCAATTTTGTCTACTTCCCATAGCCAAGAGGGCAACTATATGACTTCTCAAATTTTGCATGCAAATGGATGGAAATAGAAAACACTATCCTGAGTGAGGTATCCCAGACCCAAAAAGATGAACATGGGATGTACTCACTCATAATTGGTTTCTAGCCATAAACAAGGGTCACGGAGTCTACACTTGGTGATCCCAAAGAAGCTAAGTAAGAAGGTGAACCAAAGGAAAAGCATATAGTTGCCCTCTTTAAGTATGATTTTATATCACAACTAGGCAGAAGATATAATTAGCTGTGCTTTTGGATGAGAGATAATCAGAGATCTACATGCTAAATGGAATCTTAGCTTCTAGAAAGTGTATCAGTGATCCATAATCTCTGAAGTTCAGGCCTTATATAATCCCCAGCCCTGTCTTTCAGCATCAGCTAGACCTAGAACCTCTGTTCTAACAAATATTAATAGAATATATCTTAACTGATGGACTATCTTTAAACTGAGGTTTATAAAACGATAGCACATTTCCTCTCTATCAGTAGGTCTCCATTTCTGTGTCATTTTTCTCTGTCTTTCTTCCCTCCTTTCCTCCATCACCATTCTCCCTGTCAGAATGGGCTGGCATGCCCTCAATAAAGGCCTATGTAGTAATGAAATCAGACTGCTTAGAGCCATGTGAAGGAACCTGGAGCGGATACCCTCTCTCCCAACACCCCACAGCCCTGGTTATTGTTTGTTGATATCATGAGACTCCTTGAGGCAAAGCCACTTAGCTAAGTCATACCTAAAGCGCTGAACCACAGAGTCTAGATAATAGTATGTGTTCATTGTTTTGAGGCACTGAGTTTAGGAATACTAAAATCATTTGAAAATTCTTGTTAAATTGATTCTATTATTGTTTATTATTATTAAAATTAAAATTAAGTATGTGCCTTGTTTAAGCTACTGTCCAAAATAATTATTCCTGGAAGGATATGACTCCTGTTTGCTTTTATCTAAGCAGTGAATCAGCAACCCAACTTCCCTCTAATCCTTAAGAGGACCCTCCTTCAGGTCATCGAAATCATTTCCATTTATCCAGAGGTGGGCAGGGAACTCCAATATATGGTAACTGGAAAAGGATGGGTTGAAGTGTAGGCATAAATAAGCACCATATTTTGACAAACAGTACTCTATAGAAGAATATAGGGAAATGTAATCTGAATGTATACACAAGAGCAAAATGGCATGTCTTTAACAGCCTGCCAGTCTCTTCCAAGGGGGCAGAGAGTGAGTGGGTGAGGATGAACTAGGGTTAGACAGAGGGAGACAGATGACAGCATTCTAGGCAGAAGGAACAACTCCCTGGCAACTTAGAAGTATGTAACATACAGAGCATTGAGAAAAGCTGGAGAGTAACACCAACATGCTAATCAGGTCCCTCATTCTTTTCTCTACAAGAAAGAAAGAAAGGAAGAAAGGAAGGAAGGAAGGAAGGAAGGAAGGAAGGAAGGAAGACATTTGAAAAAACAAGAAACTACTTAAGAGGAAATAAAAGTTATATATCTTTTATATTTTATATCTTATATATTTTAGAAATGTAATTATGCTAAACCCTAGCAAATTGCAAGATCCAGAAGAGTCGATGCCAATTACTGAAGTCAAATTCAAACAAAATATAAAGACTATCGCGAGCACAAAAACAGTCATAGCCTCTGCCAACCTCCGGCATGCACTACTTGACTGTGTTTCTGAAGATAACACTGAAGGACCCTTTCGAAGAATTCTACTTGAAATAAAATTTTTTAAAAAGTCTCAGTTTCAGTAATGAAAAGAACATTCACTAACATGTAATTTGGCTGTGAAAACATTGCCAATATTCTTGTTTGCAAACATATTTGTCCCATTTATATTTTGGTGTTAGGGATGTTAATGTGTCATCTACAGAAGTTAAATCTGATGTGAAGTCTTTTGAGAGGGTAAAAGGACTGGCATGAATTTGGGGTGGGGTTGCTTTGTCATTGCCATTCTGAAGTTTTGGTCTGCCTTTTCATAGATATTATGGTAGGAAGGGATGGAAATAAGTCATGAGCATTCCTTTATGCCCATGTAATTAATAAATAGTTATGAAACTATAAATACCACAAATTTATTCTATATAACTAAAGATGACTAAATAAACATTAATATGTCTAGAATCTCTTTTATCATAGTGATTTCAAGTGATAAACTTAGGACTCACTCTTGTTTTGAAAGCTAATATATAGGAGTAGAATTTGTGATTTTAATGAAATATAATATTTACCAACCACATGATTGGAGATATGAGTCAGTGAGTCAAGTGCTTGATTTACAAATATGAATTTGGGTCCCCAGTACACACATAAAATATTCAGGCACAGATGTACATCTCTGTTACAGTAGCATAGGGAAAAGGATGGAGAAAGATCTATTGTATGTTGGCTAGGCAGCATTGCTGAATTGATGAGCTCCAGGTTCAATAGGAGATATTATCTCACAAAATTAGATCAAGATTGATTGGAGAAGACACCCCAAATTAACGTTTGTCCTTTAAATGAATGTATCCTTATGCATGTGGTTTTACATTCAAAAGAGTGGCTTGCATACATCTCAATAGACGCACACACACACATACACACACTCACACACACAAATAAAGACCAGTAAAACTTTTGGGAATTACATATATTCATCTTCGTAGGTGGCTTGTATGCCAGAACATTTGTGTGGATGTTAGAGGAAGCAGGCAATAGTCAGACATTTAGTGAGAGTCAGTGTTCTTCCTCCGTGTGGGTACCAGAGATGTAACACAAGTGGTGGGTGTTGGCTAGGTGGGAGCTAGATGATTCAACTCTACTTTGGCAAAGAGAAATAGAGACAGCGTAGAATTAGATGTCTCTACATTTTAAAGTCTCTCCAATTATCAATATGAAAGATCTGTTATCTTTTTCCTAATGCCAAACTTTATATAGTTGAAGACTTTATGTATACTGTATGCACTTGAGATATTGTATGTACACCCACACAGAAACACACACAAATGCAGGTACACAGAGATGCACACAGAGATACACAAACACACTAACACACATACATACACGCAGACAAACTCTGGTGCTACGATATATCAGTCCACAGCAAATAGTAAATGAGAGACATGGCTACATGTGAGGATTTCACCTGAGAGCAAGAAAAGAAAAAAAAAACAAAACCTAAAGTCTGAAATGGTTAAAAAAATTAATTCGAAGAGATCACTACTCTGAACTCATTTTGTGTTAAGTCAGACAGGTCTGTGTGCATTGAGTAGTCCCTGAGGGCATCATCATATTACTGCAAAATGCAGCTGCTGATGTTCACAGAGATAACCCCAGGGCATCAGGGAAAGGTTAAATTATGTTCTGTGTTTTCTACTTAAGGAGACTGGGACATGTCCTTGCACCTTAAGAAGATTGCTATTACTGGTGATTAAAATGAAAGAATAGTTGTGCGTAAAGACACTTAGCTTCAATCACTTGAAAAAGAATGTCTTTTTCCCATTATTATTTAAATATCATCCTCCACTGATGCCAGAAACCTGTAGCTTTGTCTTTCTAATAGTTTTAGCATGCTAGCTTTCATTTATTACACTTGAGAAGAAACACCTCGGTCCTTTGATTTCATGCTCTCAATTAGACTGGAAGGGCCATGATTATCTTTATTTACCTTATCTTTGATATTTAACTTCTTAGCCAAATGAGAGAGTTGTTCTTACAGGTAAGCATCTCAGCATCTAACCGAATAGTCTAGAAAGAAATACTTCCAGGAATCTATAGAGACACCGCTGTGATTATAGCACTGGCCATGCTAGCATGAGGCCCTCCGTCTGAATCCTCTAACTCAAGGAAAGCAATCACATGTATAGGCCCATACATGTATTCTCAGTACTGGGAGGTCAAAGAAGGGGAACTGACAGGGTCCTCTGATCACAGTCTGCCAAAACCGGTAAGCTGTATGTTCAATGAAGACATTCTGTCACAAACATTAAGGGGAGGAGTGATAGAGGAAGATACCTAATGCTTGCCTCTGGTCTTTACATACAGGCTTATGTGTGCTCACGCCCCAACATGTACATATCCACACTCACTTAGAGGTCACACACTTAACAACAACAGAAAGAAGGAAAAAGATATGGATAGTTGAACAAAGACATTAAAAATGTAGATTGTGATGGCTAGTGTATTCAATCTAAGAACTTGTGGTTATTGAATAGTGATGGAGACCATTTTATCCCTCTCTTGGAATGGCAGAAGCTGATTGTTAAATGAACCCTAGTTATGGAAACCTCATGTGTAGTGACAGCACATTACCCTTTGTTCAGTTGGGTGGCAAGGTGAGAAGAGAAAAGGAGTTAAAGAAGACAGAACTGGAATACAGCTCAATGCCAGGAGGGGAAAGGGGAGAAACTCTGACAGGACCATGCTGGCTTCTGTCATTAAATTTTAACTGAGAACTCAGTGCATGGTGCCCATTGAAGTATTCTACCTCTCTGAGCTATGGTCAGGCAGACCTGTCATTGATGTCGTCATATCCAGTTCCTGGGCAACCCTCCTCCGTATGTTATATTTAAAATTAAATGGCAAAATGGTCTGCATTAATGAGGGCCCAAAGCACTGTCAGTACAGGAGAAAGAAAGTTATACTTATGGTAATTCAGTTTCAATACACTGGCCATATAAAGAGGATGGCTAACGGCAGGTTATCAAAGCAATTTCCAAGTGGGCTACTGAAGATGGGCATTCTGACTGAACACAAACAAAGGAAATGCTTCAAGGACACAGTGAACACATGTTCTAATAATGTGGAAAAGCTGGCATTAATTCAAATGTCATGCAGCCTAGGATGGTCAACAGAGAGCAGATGAAAACTGAGTGTTAAAATATAGAAAAACGTGACAGTTGGCAGCAAGGCCCGAGCAACAGGTCCTTACATTGATGAGGATGGTCAGAAGCCATGTACCAAAATACATGCCTGTGACTCCGAAGAGAGCATTGTACTACATTATAAAAATTGCCATATATAAAGGGCAATAGTTGTTTGATGCTGAGCTTATAGATTTTATTTAGAAAGCATTTATCTCTAAAACAGTTTTTGGTCTCGTTCTTAAAGGTCTATACTGTGTGTCTAAGATTATATGTCTAGAACTGGGCACAGAACGTTCTTGAGAGGGGGATAAAGCAGGACTATGGCCGCGTGGGCTTCTATTTGAATTCTTCAATAATTCAATAGGCTCTCTCATCTGCCTGCAAAAAATGCAACAGTGTTGCTCTTCCATCTATGCAAATGTTTTCCATCATTTCCCAGCGTTTTCTTTCAGAGAGTTTTAATTATGGATTATAACCACACATTACCATTTATATTCATTCATAAGAACATAAATTTCCCATTTCTGTGCTTCAAAAAGTCAAGCTCTAACAGAAGTGAGACCGTTTATAGAAGAAAATATACTATTTTCTTCCCAAGGGAATATCTAGCATCCGTACTGCATAATCCCTGTGCGGAGGCTGAAACACACTCTACACTGGCAACCACTTTCAGGGGCTGTGTTGATAATATTAACACTACACAGTAATCTCAGCAGAGAATTCGCCAAGTCTGATTATACTATGGTCAGTCTTACCAACCTAAGCGATAGAGAGGCATCCAGGTGATTAGTTAGGCACACCTAGGAGGATGTTTAGAAGGGCATTTCCAGGGGCAACTGGCTCATAGACAATTTCACCCAATTGATGGATACCCATGATGGATAATATGATGGAAGGAGTAAAGTTGGCCAAAAATAGCAGGTGGGACCTACGTGGAGGAAGTGTTCACTTGACGTGTATCCTTGAGGATATAACTTGTTGCTTGTGTCTCTGTGAATCCCTTTCTCTCTTCTGTCCACTGTGATGTGAACTCTTTTGCTATACTTCAGCCTTCTTATTGAGATGGAAGGATAGTTCTGAAACTGAGCATCCATCAGTAAGTCTTTCCCTAAGCATTTTCTTTGGGATATTTGGTCAGTGCAGCAATACATTAATTAGTGTACCTAGTGACAAAGTATTAGTAGGTTTGTCTCACATAAGGAGAACACTGTGGACCCAAATCACTTCCTTATGAATTTTGCACACAGGAAAATAGATTTCAGCAGTGTCTCAGGTGCCAAGAGAGTGTGATCTAGATCATGTATATGTGTCCTGAGAATAGATACAAACAGCCATTTAACACATGACTTTCAGTCAATTTATACAAGAGAACTTAGCATGTTTGTAGATGCTTAGAAAGCATGACTCACAAACAATATTTTCCTTATGAACTCTTCATAGCATAGATTCTTTTCACAACCAAAATTGCTTCTGATACAATGAGAGTCCCTCATGGGGTACTAGGGGTGTGAATGGATTCCCACCCAAGATTGTGCCTCTACTTTTACACGAAATGTCTCTGCTAGGCCATTCTGTTAATACAGATGCTACCAACAAAAAGAACTGGTTGGATGATTTTAATATAGATCTTACCCAGGTACTTGGAAGTTGTTGTGTGCCACAAGGTTAGGTGAATTCTAATGCTTGACTGTGAATTTATTTAATTTGTTTCATAGAATATAAAGGCCAAAAAAATTTACCTTCCTCCTTTCTGCTTGATATTTCTTTTTTTTCTTTTTATCCTCCTTGGAGGAGCAATTCCTTTAACATACAAAGAAGTTAATTTTCAGAGGGGGCTACTGAAGCGATATGAAAAGCCACTTAATAGAAGAGAGACAGTTGTTCAGTCAAGTCGAAAAAAGCCCAGATTCTCACAATCGCATAAAGGCCTGTGGATGGTGCTATTTGTTAAAGCCAGTTGAATTGATAGTACTTAAATAACATATAAATGTGTGTTGTTTTGAACTGTTTATGTCAGTAATGTAAATCTAATGACACAAACGTAATACTACCTTAACTGCTTTTATAAGCAGTTTAGTATCTTTATCGCGGGTGGAACACAGCTAGTGCTATCTGCAACTCAACAGTAATTTTCAATCACAGCCTCAAAATAGTTAATGCTGAAAGGAATCAAGGTGTAGGACATTTTATTACATACCCACAGGCAATAGCTTTCTGTTAATGATCGCAACTGCCAGCTTACTCTAGCACAGGAATTTTTCTCTTTATAAATTAAATGAAGAGAAGTGTGAGATAAACTCCTAAGCGCACACACTGCCGGATATTTCAGTAACTCTCTTAGTCACCTTTTTAATTTTTTTTGAACTTCAGCTGCAATGTCTATCATTGAGAATCATCATTACCTTCACGTGAATTTTATTATCTGTATCACCAGTAGAAGTACCAAGAAGGCTGACTTCAGTGATTTCCTGCTTCATCCTTGTCACGTTATACAGGAAAAAAAATCTGTTCCTCTAAAGTCGTCTCTGCAATGTTGTCTGAAAAGAGCAACTTTACGTAGACATGTTTGCATAGGGTTAATATATATATATTGATTTGCTTTATTAGCATTTAAAGTGACATATGCTTAGACGGTTGGCATGTGTCATCTGTGAGAGGTGATGTCACAATCTAGTGAAGACTGGAATGGATTCTGTCTTGATTATTCTTTATTCACTTGTTGTTTCTGCAAATGTTCATTCAGTGTTATCACAATGTCACTACTTGCCAGACAATGTGCTAGTTGTTGAGCAGAAAATAAAAATAAAAAGAAGGGAGAAAGAAAGGAAATGAGGAGAGAGATATAGACAATCAGAGAGTGAGCGAGAGTAGAGGAGAAGAGGGGGCAGAGAAGGGAGGGGAGAGATAGATAAATACAATCAGAGAGAGAGAAGAAGAGAGGAGAGGAGAGGAAAGGAGCAGGAGTGGGAGGAGGGGAGGGGAGGGGAGGGGAGGGGAGGGGAGGGGAGGGGAGAGGAGAGGAGAGGAGAGGAGAGGAGAGGAGAGGAGAGGAGATATACCTACTCAGGAATGATATCTAAGTTTGATTTCTGGTTCCATGCACACATGTTCTTATACTTGTATACACACACACACATACACACACACACACACACACACACACACACACCTCTGAAAATCATTCAGATGTTTTCTAAATGTATCCTTGATAGTAAACTGGAGATCATGATGCTCTCATTGGTGACCCAAACACTGTGACTCTGTCACTCTTCTAAACACTATCATCAGCCATTTACTTGACTTTTTTGTACACCATGTTTGTTATGTCATTCCCTGTCCCCACTGTGATTAACCTCATTACATATCTCTCAATGAGTCTGTCCTGGATATACGGTGTCAGGCATCTCCGATTCCAGGATTCATTAGTATTTTACTTTGTGTTAAACCTTACTTCCTCTAATATTTACATATGACATTTCTAAGAAAGTAGTCAATTTTCTCTCTCTCTTTTCTACTTACATGCATATTTTAGCTGTGTGTCTTCTTTGTACTATCAGCTCTTGTGTTTTCATACAAAAGACACTAAAACACCTTACCTTGTTTCAGAATATATTTATTGTACTTATGAAAACAGTACAAACTATAATTGTGTATTTATAACCAAAAATCACTCGTCTTTCCTCTAGGATGCTTCTTGGCTTCTCTGTATCTGTTTCTGTACCTATGATATGGAATCACAATGATTTCTACCTTTGTAGAACACAAACAATGTTTTGTTTATAGAACACAATGGTTTGTTTTGAAGATGAAATATTTAGGTGTATCATATCTGGCATAATGCTAGTGATACAGAAATGCTAGTGATAATTTATGCCATTGTTAATTTCTATTGCCATGACAAAATGCCACAATTAAGCAATTTTATAAAGTAAATCATTTAATTTGGGATTCAAGGTTGCAGACAGTTTAAGTCCATACCACAATAGTAGGTGCATAATAGCTGATGCTAGAGAAGTAGCTGAGAACTTACATCTAATCCACAGGCACAAAGGACGGCATGGGCTTTTGAAACCTCAAAGCCCAACACTAGGGTCATACCTCTTCTAACAAGGGCATAGCTCCTAATCCTTCCCAAACAGTCCCGCCAACCGGGACCAAACATATGAGTGGATGGGCGCCCTTCTCATTCAAACCACCAGAGTGCTGCTGTAGTTGTTAGTGAAGATAATAAGGAAAAGGTGTCCTAAATTCTTTTTTTTTCTTTTTTAAATTTATTTATTTATTAAGGATTTCTGCCTCGTCCCCACAACCGCTTCCCATTTCCCTCCCCCTCCCCCGATCAAGTCCCCCTCCGTCATCTGCTCGAAGAGCAATCAGGGTTCCCTGACCTGTGGGAAGCCCATGGATTGCCCACCTCTATCCAGGTCTCGTAAGGTGAGCATTCAAACTGCCTAGGCTCCCACAAAGCCAGTACGTGCAGTAGGATCAAAAACCCACTGCAATTGTTCTTGAATTCTCAGTATTCCTCATTGTCCGCTATGTTCAGCTAGTCCGGATTTATCCCATGCTTTTTCAGACCTAGGCCAGCTGGCCTTGGTGAGATCCCAATAGAACATCTCCATTGTCTTAGTGTGTGGGTTCAAAATAGTTCAATGATGGCCGTGAATTGTGTAAAATTTGGAGATTCCAAAATTTCAGCTTTCAGTTCCTTACCCAGATTCAGATATTTCATTTGTATTTTAATACACAAAGCTTGCCTGAAGATCAGATAGTAAAACAGGTGCACTGGTCAGTCTTACAGACCAGGAAGTGGTGATGCACACCTTTACTCCCAATAGCCGCAACTAGTTTGCTAAAGAAACTGGGCGGTATTGGTGCATGCCTTTAATCCCAGCCCCAGAGAGGAATATAAGACAGGAGGAGACAGTTCTCACACACAGTCTCATTCTGAGATTTCTGGAGGAAGGATTGGCATTTTTGACTGAGGTAGAGGTTAGAGCCAGTGGCTGGCTGTTTTGCTTTTCTGACCTTCAGGTTGAACCCCAACATCTGTCTCTGGGTTTTTATTAATTGTACTACACCCAGATTATCTACCTATTTCCCAGGCTCTCTCTCTCCCTTTGCATCTCTAAATGCCCTGTAGCTTATGCCTCATTTTCCTTAGCTTTTCTTTCACATCTGTCTTCTTTTACAAATTCTCCAGCGGGATTTCTGATGGAACCATCACTAGCAGTGATCAACGCAAAGCCATCCCCAATTTTCCCACATTCAGGACTGGCAACAATAATTTTAGAGACACATTACATAGCAAACTGCAAAACCTTATCAGGAACAAAGATGCTTTAGGTTTTCCAATCCCAGGGCAGACGACTACAGCTCAAAGGAAACATGAAAAAGGCACATTTATACCTGAGTGAGAACTCCACAGAGTACATTTGAATTTCTCTGATTTGGGCAAGAGTTATAGATGATCCCCCAACAAGTTGATGCTGTTCCCACAGTAACCTCCAAAGAGGGAAATCCAATCCCAATAAAGTACTGGTGCACTTCTCCTTATTCCTCCGCCTCAATCAATAACCTTTTGGTGTCTTCACTTATTTGGTAGAAAAAGCTTCAATTAGCTGATTATCTGTCTTTAGCACATTTCTTTTCCTTCTTATAGGGTTTGATTGCCTCCACACAAAGAAAGCTAATAATCTATTTTGATCAAGGAAAGTGTTTTGTCTGCAGGAACCAGAGAGCATCAGAAAGGAGCTGGGGCTCTGGCACCGCTGGAAGAGAGCTTAGATGAAGACATGGTGGGCTATCAGAGTATCCAGGGAATGCTTAAGAACTGAGTTGAGAAGCTGAAGGTAGACGTGTATTCTGTATGGAAACAGTTATTCAATCTGTATATTTTCAAGGAGATGTGCATCTTTTATTCTTTGTGGCAAATTTACATAAAACAAAACAAAAGAAACAACTAGAGCTGCAGCAGCCTAAGGAGGACTGGGAACTCTGCTCTAAAAATGGCAACTTTTGTTCCTCCTACCAAACCATACTAAGCAGTGAAATCTTCGTAAAACCAGGTAAAATCCAACATTTTGCAGATCTTTCTTCTGTAACCTGCTACCTTTCTGACTTCTACCTGTTTAAGAGCACAAAGGAGGTCATTTGTGTCAATTCTCTGGATGTCACTGTGACTCATCGAATACCTATCCCAGTAAGAGGCAGTTAGCATACCAATAAAGGAAAATTACTAATGAAATAGGAACAATTTTAATTTTTTATGTTATTTATATTAAACTCTTACCAGCCATCAGTAAGAACTACTTGCCATTTGCAAGGTCGGTTTCTAAGTGTTCAGAGGATTTTTGTAGTTTTCACACTGTAGTTTCTATGGGCTTGTTGCTGCTGCCTGCCTGCAGGCCCCATTTCTCTGGGAACAGGTCATGAGGATGCAAAGTCAACTGCACAGACTCCAGGAGATTCCAATACAGAAGCTCTTCATTGGAAGCAGGTTGGGAGTTTTTATGGGTTTGGGGAAATTAAGTTGCTATAGGAATGTTTCTGGTTGGTCCTTTTGAAACCAACGCTCCCTGCTGATGTGTTGTGATTGGCTAGGAACATGAATCATTTGTTACCGGCTGACAGGGTGTCTTGGCCAATGTAACTTACTCAGTGTGAGTTTTTATGTGCCTGTTGTGTTTGCGCTGTTGCCCTGCCTCACACAGCATTCCTCTGAAGCAGGACCAATTCTCATCACTGCTATGCAGATGAAAAAATTTTGTTGACAAATAAGTTTATCTTGTAGCTCAGTTTCTCACAGGCAGAACAAAACTAAAACCACAACCAGATGGACTCAATGTTTCATAGAGATTTGAATGATTGCATCGACCTCCATAGCAGAAAAAATAAATTAGCTTTGTTTTAATACATTCTGAGGTTAAGAAAATAATGATGCTGAGTCAAAAAGTAATGAGCTAATGAAGTGATGATGAAAGACTTCATTAAAGTATTGAGACTAGAATAAGTTTGGACCAAGTATGAATGGTGTATTCAGGTCTCACGCTGTTTCTATTAGTTTACCACTTTCAATCTTTCATAATTGTCTTCCTTACAAATTCTAAAAGAAAGCAAGCATTTCAGTGGTATCCTAATTTTGACATGCCATTCATTATCCTCAGATAATTAGAAAAGATTTAAAAATATCTTCTAATCCTTGTCTTTATATGGGAGCTATGCTAGGGACCTTACTCCTGTGTATTCCCTTGATTCAGTCTCTACCTTTTCCTAAGTTTCATACTACCTGGGAGTCCTACAGTGCAGAATTGAATGAGTTTAATTGATAGGAGCCTGTGGCTTGTTACAAGTTTTAGGCAGTTCAAGGCACTGAAAGGTGAAGGTATGGAATAAAAAGAGATCGAGGATTATGGTTCCTTTCATCCCAGGTTACCACATCATGGACTTGTTGGTTATCCTAGAAGGTCACGGCTACTGATCAGCATTGTTGCTCCCTTGCTCCTAAGGAAAACAAAGAATAGCATTTCCTATTATTACTAATCTCGGAGCATCATATTAATGCTCCTGCCGTTCGAGTCATTCCCTATTCTCTCTCATCATACAATATGATTTACACATCTATTTCCTGCCTAGGCATTGGCTGACATTAAAAACTTGCAGAATTTAGAGCAGTTAAATCCATTTGATAGTAATTTTAACATAGATAAACCAGCTTTTTGTAGTTTTTTTTTTAACTTGAAAAAGTTGTACCAACTCTAATCTTGAACATATGGTATATTTGTTTTTGTAACACAGGTGGGATTTGTAACCCTTCTCTTAACAGCATTTCCAAGATGTAGTGGTTCCCATTTTAATCAAAGGAAAAATTTTAAATTGCACATGTAAAAATTGGAGATTGTCATTGACATCTCTGTGTATCATTGGAGCCATTATTATCATAGGGCATTCTGTTGACATATAAATTTGAGTACTTGGTACTGGTTGATCTATTAATTTTAAAGGAAATTCCTGAATTATTAAATTATTCAGATGCTCTAAATAACACAATATATAGATCCATTTATAATTGTTTAGATGAACAGCTAAAATATTTCTGTCAGAAGATGGTCCTTTTGTTAATGCAATTTAAAATTCTTTGGAGTTAATCCCTAGATTTAATATTTCTTTTCACTGAAACAAGATATTCTTGGTATTAAGATCTTAAAATAGCTCCAAGGATTCAAGGGAAAAGTATATTATATTATTAAATAAGAATATGTATTAGACAAATATACATTAGAATAAACTGCACCAAAGATAGAAGAATTTCAGTAATTTTTTAATGCTAGAATTACAGATTAAAATCTTTTAAACTGTCTTGAACCATAAATATAATTAATATGGGCAGGTGTTCATGCAAATTTTTTAGGAGATTTATAGAAGAAGATTTAAGAAAAGCTGCATTTAAAACACAGATTTTCCAAGAATACTTTTATTACTACAGAAGAGAAATTAAGATGTCTTAATTTCTTAAGAAATTTAGAAATCAAGGTAATTTTAGTACACTTAGCATTACATGTATAAAAAATCCCCACAAATAATTACTTGATGTGCATTCATTTAACTCTTAAATTTAATGATCAGAAAGTTGGGCGAGGTTCAGCTGGGTAGTCACTACTAAATGTGTTCCAGCATTTTCAGGAAGCAGGTTGCCTGGGAGCTAGCTGGTCTGGGATCACCTGTGCTGGAAAACTTCCTCTGCCCCACATGGTCTCTCTTCTTCCAGCAGGTTAGCTTAGCCTGTTCATATGGCAGCTGGGCAGGAGTCCAGAAAAACCAGCAGTAGCATACAAGAAAGCACAACATTGTGTCACCAAATCCTTGATGGGAAAGAAGTCACCGGGGAACTCCGATTCAGGGGAAACGGAGAGACTGTGTTTTAATGGGACACATTCTAACTCCAAGATCAAAAGGAACAGACATAGGAAAAACAAAAGGGTAGCTGTTTCATGATCTATCAAAGTTAGACAAAGGAATAAGGCAGAATGAGAGTTCTGTACAAAGGCTGAAGCAAAAGATCATTGCTTTGTGTCTATCAGCCTATGCACCCATATTCCGATGCGCCTGTACAATACTTTTGAAACATGAGTAAACTTTGATCGCTACCACTTTGTTACTGGGGTCTTGTTTTCCTGGGTTTTGTCTTATTTTGTTCTTTTTCTCAGCCAAATCCATAGATCCTTCAGATTTGTTTTGTTCTGTTTCTTGGCTTTCCTCAATTCTTTCCCTACTTACTCCCTGACTCCCAGATCTGCCCTATTCCGTCTCGGAGTGAGTTTTATACTTCCCCAGTCTCTCTTTTCCGGCTTACTATCTATTCCAGAATCTGGCAGAAACCAAGTCAATGAAGAAAACTCTCAGTCATTTGGCAGCACGAAGAAGCAATGAGATGACAACATCTACCAGTCTAGAGGACATTTAAATCCAAAGTGCTCGAAATCTTAGTGAAACTGCAACACAGCTGAAGAAGGAAAAAGTAGGAAAAGGATTGCTAGTTAATTATAGGATTCGCCATAATCTCCCTTACTAGAAGGTTTCCATATTTCTGTTTGAGCTAATGCAAGCGTGGGGGACCAATGAGCTCCTGAGAGAGTGTTCCATAGAAGCAATGAAAGCTTATTTCAGGAGTTTTAGAGACCAAACATAAAAAAAAAAGTTCCCTAGACCTAAGAATACAGGTAACAATGTATGTAAGGATTCCAAGTTTCCAAAGATTCTGAATGGATATTAAAATGTGCATTGCACTTAGAAGCACAAAAGAGGCCACTCATTCTATACAAGATGTGCGATTGCATTCCAGCGAGAGTAAGCTATTACTCAAACCTGGATTTTCTATTTTCATTGTTACTCTTTTAATACAGACCTTGCCCCTTGCCCAAGCAAAGATGGTTACTCCACTGAGGGTTTTTAGACATCATTAACCACAGGAAGAGAACATAACACAGCAGAAACTTGAGATTGAATAACAGCCTTGAAATTCAAACTGACATCATGTATTATTGTGTGCATTATATACTAAACAGTTATTAGGAACAATTAGCAATTAAAGACTCTTAGGTGCAGTTATATGTTGTTCTACAATATATCCTGAGTAGCAGGCTAAGTGCCTTGGCTGCAAGCCAGTAATCAAAAAACCCACAGAAAATGCTAATCTCAAATATGTGCTTCTTTATGGCCATTGAATGGCGCATGTTAATCAAACAAAGCCTTTCCAGAGATTGGGAGATTTCAGGTGCAAACTTTCACTACAAATAAAATGCCATGTTATATAAAATGCAGGTGGTCCCTGCAAACTAAAATGTTTACACTTGCTTTCTCCACTTGGATATAACTAAGCAGGAGGAAGAGGAGATGAAGAAGAAAAGACATTTTAACTATGGAAATAGATATGCAAAAATATTTCTAAGACATACATCTCCTTCCTAGCACTAAATTAATGTAATATTTGTGTCTTATCAATGCCATATGTATTTCATCTGTTCTTTTGTGTTTAGTGCTGACACTTGCTCTTTATCACGATTATCCTGGTCTTAAAAACATACTTATCTGAAACATCAAAGTTACATTACATCATTTACTAGCTAAATTTATTAAGTTTAATTGTGTATATGTAACTCCTTAACCACTAAATAACATATGGTTAATGTTAGGACTTCAATATTTGTTCTTTCAGAGGATCTATGCTCAATCAAAATAAGTAAGGTTATTTGTATGTTACACTTATTGTTTGAAGTAGTATATGAGTTCAATTTATTACAATACGAGCCAAAATATTTACTGTTTTTATTGAGCTATACATTTGGTTGTTACACAAATGTAACAACAAAATTTTATTGATACCAAAGTGTTGGTGTCAATTAACCTATTGTTAGTACTTATACAAACTATTATTTTTTTGGTTTTTAAATTATATACTGAACAAATTATATACTGATTATGTAGTAGACTAATCTTAATCTCTATTTAACATAATTTTATGTATGGAGTAGGCTGAAGGCAAGTGATGCACAATTTCTATATTGAACTCAGTACAATAAAGGATATAAACACTATGGAGAGTTAAAACTAAAAAAAAATGGTTACTGACCCTGTTAACTTAAGTATTTGTAAATAAACAGGTGATCAATCATGTCTAACCTGGAATAAATCCTCCAAATGTCACATACAACAATCAAAATGTAATGGCACATAAGACTGGACTGAGGTTGCTGAGAGATCGGTTTTATATTTGGACACAGTCTGAATTCCTTAGACTTTACACAGCTTCAGGGAATCTTAAAGACAGAGCAACATAACAACAAATAATACCAAGCCCATTTGATGGTTGTCATATAGAGAGGAAAGGACAGTAGGGTTAAGATTTCTGCTTGCATGCCTGCACCTGGAAGCATGAGGCAGGAAGGTAGGAACTTCCAGGTCATCCTAGACTATATAGAAAGACTATGATCACAAACCTAAAATAGTAAGATACTATAAGTCATAAGTATTTCAAGATTAAAAAATGATAATGCTTTTACAAAGCAGTCAAATGGATGGAGAAATGGCTCTACAGTTACAAGCACTTCACTCCTGTTCCAAGGGGGTCACTGGGTTCCTTATAACTGCCCGCAACTCCAACATAAGGCTATCTGGTCTCCTCTTCTGACTTACATGGGCAACTACACAAAGGTATAATATATTCACACAGGCACATACATATAAATAAATCTTAGAAAAGCAGACAAAGGTATTGTGGATTAACATTTGGTTCCATGAAAATTAGCATTATAGATAAATGGAATAGCACATAAAATAAACTCTATGAACAAGAAGACATATTATGACTTCGAAGAGACAGACACTTATGCAAAACTAAAAGTAAGGTTTTCAAAACTGTATCTTATTGTTCTCACATGAAAATGAAACAGAGAGTCCAGTTTTATCCCATGCTTTTTCAGTCACAGTCCAGCTGGCCTTGGTGAGCTCCCAATAGATCAGCTCCACTGTCTCAGTGGGTGGGTGCACCCCTCGTGGTCCTGACTTCTTTGCTCATGTTCTCCCTCCTTCTGCTCCTCATTGGGATCTTGGGCGCTCAGTCCAGTGCTCCAGTGTGGGTCTCTGTCTCTATCTCCATCCATCACCAGATGAAGGTTCTATGATGATATGCAAGATATTCGTCAGTATTGCTATAGGATAGGGTCATTTCAGGTTCCCTATCCTCAACTGCCCAAGGAACTAACTGGGGACCTCGGCTTGGGCACCTGGGAGCCACTCTAGGTTCAAGTCTCTTGCCAACCCTAAGGTGGCTCCCTTAACTATGAATTGTGCTTCCGTGCTCCCCTATCCAACCTTCCTTTATCCCAATCCTCCTTTTTCCCCAAGTTCCCCCCATCCTCCCCTTCTCTCTTTTCTCCCCATCTCCCCTTACCCCCATCCCACCCCACCCCCAAGATCCCAATTTTCTCCCAGGCAATTTTGTCTACTTCCCATAGCCAAGAGGACAACTCTCTGAACATGGCGAACAATGAGGGCTGATGAGAAGCCAAGGACAATGGCACGGGGTTTTGATCCTACATAATGTGCTGGCTTTGTGGGAGCCTAGCCAGTTTGCATGTTCACCTTCCTAGAAATGGACGGAGGGGGGAGGACCTAGGACTTACCACAGGGCAGGGAACCCTGACTGCTCTTTGGACTGGAGAGGGAGGGGGAGAGGAGTGGGGGAAGGGGGAGAAGGATGGGAGGAGGGGGAGAAGGGTGGGAGGAGGGGGAGGGAAATGGGAGGCTGGGAGGAGGTGGAAACTTTTTTTTCTCCTTTTCTCAATAAAAAAAAAATTCCAAAAAAAAAAAAAGAAAGAAAGAAAATGAAACAGAGATCTACATAATGTGAACGCCTGAATTCAGGCGTTGTGGAAAAAATGCAGTCCCTCCATTCTAGATGAAAAGCAGAATTAAATGAATATTTTCAAAATCTAATCAATATATGGCCTGTGAATTTGTTATTTTAATAACAGCTTTTCCATGTAGAGTGGTGTCCTGTGTGGGCACCTGCATAAGGGAGATGAATTTATCGTAAACCCTTGGCTTACTATCCATTGTGCTTAAGGACTTCCTGAGACCTCTTCTCGTTCCCTTGTTGAATGGGAGAAATCTCTGTTCCTGAAGTTTGGTGAGTGGGTAGGAGCAGTCTGAAGAAATGTTTGGAGAGACAACTTCTTGCATGCCTCCTGATCTCTAGTGGTTGCTAGTGATATGCACTTCCAGCAGATGGAGCTATGGCTCAGTCTGAGTGCTCACGGAAAGGATAGGGAGAGAGAGCAAGACAGAGAGACACAGAGACAGAGCGGCAGAGACATAGACAGGGAGACAGACAGAGACAAACAGACACACACACACACAGAAAGAGAGAGAGAATATCTCAGAATCTCTTTTAAGCAATTTAAAAAGAAAATAGTTCTGAATGACAGCCAAAGGTTTAAAAATGGGTAAAAACATAGATGTACAGATTAAATAAAGCTTCCTAGATTAAAGGAATAATATAATAAACACTTATATGCAGTGTTTATTAGACGGATGAGAAGGTAGCAAAGGCATTCATGAGCAGAATTCTGTATTTATGAGCCCGTAGATTTTAGACAGATGAGAGGAGTCAAGACAAGAAGAGGCGTGTACGTGTTTTCTTGTTAAGGAGTTACTGTTCCCAAAGTCTATGAGAGAACGTCCGTCTATTCTTAGAACTGTTAAAAGTGTATATCTTCAGCTTTTCCATGTGTCTACATCCTAAGACTTTTTGCCTATACGTCTCCTCCTTCACCTGCCTTTTGCCAATATTTATTAGAAGTCATATTATTGTTCCCCCACAATGTGGAGTATCTCATTATACAGTCCCTTTCTAAGAAATCTGTTTGCGGTCGATATCTCAAAAGACTGTAATAGAGATAGTTGCCATCCATGCAGGGCAATCGTTCTCTTACAGAAACCAACTCTCTCTGGAGGAAGACTGTTCTGGACCAGTGGGCCAGGGGATGAGAGGTGTTCTAGACAGCAAGCAATTTCAGCAGCATCACAGAACGAGCTTTAGAGCGAAATAACAAGTGTGACCATCAGAATTTGTCTTTGAGTCATTTTTACAACTGCGGAATGTTCCCATGATCTTGACCCTCCTTGAGCCCCATCAGGACCCTCTGAGTGTGTGTTGCGATAGACTAAATTGAGTGTGGGGGTTCACAGAAAGTCGTGGTTTAGTGGTGGTCTGATGTCAAGTTTGGCTTTTTACTCACTCTTCTAATATGCAGCTTTATGCGCTGGTGAGATGTGCAGAGAGGCAGAGAGGGCTTTTTTTTTTTTTTTGGTTTTGTTTTGCCTTTTGTGTTTTGTTTTTCCCCCTCCATTGTTCTGTCCCTTGCATTCCTAGTACATAGTGGCTCCTGCATTTCTTTTTTCTATTTTTTTCTTTCTTTCTGAGAGTGCGCATGTGCAGGAGTGTGTCCCCCATGGTATGCACAGAAATGGTCACACGGAGATCAGAGGACAACTTTGTGGAGAAAGTTCTCTTTCCACAGTTCCACAACTTCCAGGGATCAAATCCAGACTACCCAGAGTGCAGCAGGCACCTTAATCCACTGAGCCATCTTGCTTGCTCCTGAACAAATCAGAAATTTGTTCACACGAGTATACACAGGAGTATCCAAAGATAAGGGGTTAGCCCTCGTCTCACTGGCACCAAGGAAGCCCTGCTAATGCGAGGGACATCTATCCTACATCATTTTGCATGTGAACTAAAGCACAATCAAGCAATTCTTTCTCGTAGCTATTATCGTGACCCGCCTTGTTTTAGGACTGTTTTTAATTTATATGTGAGGATGTATGGAGCTTGCCAAATTTCAAGTTCTCTTCCTAACTTTGTAAATTTTATCTTAGTTGGTAACACGGGAAATAGGAATAATGCTATCTTATTGATAAAATTAAATTCTCATGGAAGAGAAAAAGGTGAAACCGCCTCTTCATAAGAAGGGAACACTTTCTTTCAAACTTTGAGTATGAACTCAGATGTTTCCAGCATGGAGATCTAAAGATGCCTATCCTAATTAAGAGCAGCTAGCTGAAAAAGGTTTAAATTGGTTATAGTGCTAGTTGCTTTTTGGTAGGTAAATGATATAATTTGAAGAAAACCCAGGCCTTGAGAGCCTCCCTTGTAAAGTATTTCCATTTGTTGAGCCTTGCTGTCTTAACCATGAAAAGGGCATACACTTGACTTCATGGTATTCTCTGAGAAGCAGAGAATATCAATAACAATTGTTTTGGTCATGATCTCTGGGTAACAATTGCTCTGTCTAAAGAGACTTCTTGCTGTGTACAGCGCATGTCATGACTTCCTAAATGCCCACTGTTCTGCCATATGTTAAGATGTCTGAATACTTACAATTTTAGGGTGAATTAAAGCAAATTTTATCACAGAGATAAGAAATTGGCTAATTTTTCAAATTACGAAGGATTGGTTCCTTCTAAATTTGAACAAAGAGCAGTTCTAGCTGCTTGCAGCCATCAGAGAGAAAGTGGGACATCGTGAAAATGAAATGCTTTTTCCAATGTCTTTCCTAACTACCTTTAACTGTTTTAGGCAAGAGAGGGTGGGGGGCTTCATCCGAAAGGCTCCTTGGAGCACACAGCACAGCACAACGGCACCTCTCCGAATGTCATTGCCACCACAGAAAATTGGCTCTGAAAAGACCGGCCTGTGTTAGTTTTACCTGTGGATCTCAGTTGTCACTTGCCTACTCAGGGGACCGAAAAGAAAGCATTTTCCAAGCGTGGCAAGTCTACGGGGGTCTGAGACTGGGAATCTGCCAACAGAAAATTAAAGTAATAAGGGAAGCACATTAACAAAAGCTCTTTTTCTTTTAATAAACATTAAAAAAAAAAGTGTCCCACTAGGCCTGCCTTTTTCCAAGTGTTACTGTAGTTAGCGATGTTTTTTTTTTAAATTTTAAAACTATAAAATATGAGAGAACTGAAAATATGGCTTTTCGTTTTTGTATGTGATTTTCTTCTTAGTGGTTTTACATGCTAATTATTCCTAACGCTTATGCTCTTTGCTTTCACCTGTAAGCTCCAGATTTAAGTGTGTGAGGGTGTCGGGATGTTGTACATAGGGTCATGTCGTTAAGGTTT
The DNA here is from genome assembly GCF_018167655.1 of Microtus oregoni. Taxonomy (NCBI): domain Eukaryota; kingdom Metazoa; phylum Chordata; class Mammalia; order Rodentia; family Cricetidae; genus Microtus; species Microtus oregoni. Next base: position 26,779,403 of record NW_024543083.1, on the reverse strand, counting down.
CAGTTTCTAATTTTGGGGTGACTTTAACTGAAGATAGACCAGATCCTGGCTATGTTCTTTGTAGAACTACACTTTGAGAAATACACAGGGATTAAGTGTTTGCTTCGTGATGTTAAAGCAACTCTCATTTTCTAATTCAGCTCTGCGTCTGCCTGATTATTTTGGTACTTTGCTTTAATTGTGATGTTTGGAAATAATTTAGAAAAAAAAAGTACTAAGTTTATCATCTACAGCTTCTGCCTTTAATAAGGGAAGCCTATAGACCAACCCAAGCTAGGTGAGGATATGAACAGCATACAATTCTAGGCTGTGCTACACAGCATTTTAAATTCTCTCTCTGCCTGTTAATTCTGGCTTCTTATCAATGAAGGTTTACTAAACATCTGGAAGAGGACAGTGGCAAAATGATGCCATCAGAATATCAGGTTTTATTCTCAAAACTTGATTTTAAAAAAAACAGTGTTTCAAATAACTGGTGTCTGAAGATGGGGAAGACAAACAAAAACAAATATCCTCACAATGTAGGGAACTTAAAAGCAAGACAGGTCAATACAGCATTAATCATCGTGTGTGTGTGTGTGTGTGTGTGTGTGTGTGTGTGTGTGTATGTGTTTATAAGCCCATACAAAATCATTGTTCAATTCTGCTAATGAAGAAGTGCAGCCTAAGAGTAACCCAACATGGCAGTGAGAAGGATTTATATTCGAGTCAACATGATTTTTTGTAGTTATGTTTGAACGTCATTGTATCTGGTATTCTGGGACTCATAGCTGAGCACCCAGCAGGCAAGGGCATTCACACAGACGTACTTATCCATTGCTCTCACACAGAAGCAAAGACAGGATGATTGTCTACATGTGGGCAGCAGCCAGGGCTCAGCTATCTGACCTGATCACTGGGTGCAGGTCTGTTTTATTTTGTTTTCCTACTGTGTGGGCCTTTCCTTCAGGGAGAGTGAAGAGGAGGAAATATGAGAGACCCTTTCTTGTTGTCTGATAGTCTGTGTTCATAAACTATGAATGAGCAAGTATAGATAATAACACATAGCTGGAAACCAGTTTGATGGAAGTGAAAAAAAGTGCTTGGAAAATGACAGGAGTAGCTATGACTGGTTCATTAATGCAGTGGTTTTAGGGAAAATAGACTTCAGTGGTTTATTTACCTTAACCCAAGTGCAGAGGTATCCCCTGTTTAGAAGTACCTGTCATTTAGTAAGAAAAGATATATCCTTTTATTTCTGCCTGCTGTTATAGTTCCTCTTTTCAACTTGACTACTGTGTTAGATCAAGATGTTAAGGCAGGGATGGGAGCATGATCAGGAATTTCTGTGGGTCATATCATGAGATGGTTGACACTTTAGAAAAAGGGTGTTGGGGATAGGTCAGCAGTGGGGCAGCAGCAATAGCCCGGGTGTCTTACTGTAATCAGAGGGTAGTTTGAGTGCTAACATTATGTAATTACAGAGAGAGTGAGAAGTGGGAAGGAAGAGGACACACACAGAGGGGGAGGAGGGGAGAGAAGGAGGAGAAGGCAAGGAAGAGAAAAAGGGAGAATGAGGGAGAAAGAGTAGGAGAAGAAGAGAGAGGAAGAGAGTCAGAGACAGAGAGACAAATAATTGAAGTTCTGTCTCTCATTTTTTTTTATTTCCTTTTTCTTTTCTGGTAAGTATCACTTTGGTGCAAACTTTCTTATCAAAGAATGTTTTACCCGCAGCATTCTTGCATCTTAATGCATGTATCGGTCACAGGGATTTAAGATACTTCTAAATGTATTTGAAAGGTCATGAACAGAGATCATTACTAATTGAACGAGCAGTAGTAGTATAGATGCTACCAGATGACTTACTGCATTTTGTTTTGTTTGTGGTGGAAGAGTTACTACATCGTCTCAAGCAGGTGAACCAGGTGCCCTACGACAGACCTGCAACTCCAGACTCCATAGCTTTACTAGTTGCTCAAGAAAATATTTACAAATTGAGAGGATAAGTATGTGATAAATATGATCTCCAGAGAAAAATGGAAGAAAAAAATCACATAACCCATGGGTTCATGGAGAAACTGTAATAATGAGATTTGTATTGCTTTGTATTATTTTCTTCTAGATATCTTTAGATGATACTTGTAAGCCATGCTAACTTTCACAAACTTAAGTTCCCCTTCACATATTCCCAGAAGGAGATTGATAATAATAATAAACCATACGATCCTGTGTTCTCTAATACACCACAATCATTGCCTTATCAAAGGCAAACAAGAAGGAAACACAAAGGTGAATTTGGAGGAGTTGAATGATCACAGTGGATCACATAACAAAACAAAAGGCGTGGATGTAAATGATGGGTGGGGAAGAGAGCAGGGAGTAGGAGGGAGACAAAGGAGTGTCCACAGAGCGGTTGAGCAGCCATTCAGATTGTCACAAAATTCCCCCTTCCTTTTTTAAAACTCAGCATTGTAAACAGAGCTGGGAATCCGCTGATTTTCTTTTCTCATGTTGAGGCATTTAGTTGCAAATACAGAAAGGTAATAGTACATTCAAATATGGTAATTTGTTGGCCAGGGTAAAGGAAGGCCCATACATAATGGATTCAGGCACAGTTGGATCAAACTGCTGAAACAATATTGCCAGGGATATCTATCCCTGCTTGGATCTGTTTTCCTTCTGGCTTTATTTCAGACATTTTCCTTTCACACCATAACATCGGAAACTTCAGGCGAACATCCTAAATTTCATCGCCTTACACTGAAACTGAGTACACAATTTCCATTTACTCCCCTAACAGACTCTGGCCTGAGAGTCACTGGTTTGGGTCAACTTGTGCCATCGGCATTTCTGAATTCAGTTTCTGAATCCTAAGGAAATGAATTACACTGATTTCCCAGGTCTTATTTACATTTTTGAGTGGAATGATCAACTCCAAAAATGAAAGTTCTTAGCTTATCTCTAAGAAAAATTGGGATCCTAGTTGTCAGGCTAGGACAAAATTAACAAGTAAAAGGTGGCATTTGAAGGAGTTCTGCCGTGAGCATTGGATAAATATTCATAACCTTGAAGTCTTATGATCTTACAGCTGAAAAATCATGGAGACATTTTAACTTAGGAAGCCGTGTAGGAAAATGTAGCCACAGGTGAGTATGGTGTTTGCTTGGATGTGAAACATTTTCTCCAATACATGAGAGAAAATTCAACAGAAAGTCAAGAGTAGTGTAGTGTTTATTCCTGTGCAAATCAACCCGTTCTGCAGAATCATCTTTCCTCACAATGCACTCTACCCATAAGGTTTCCCTAACTACTTACACTCCAAAATAAATAATGCTTTCACAAGCCTCTCTTGGAAGTCCCAGAATTTTTAATCCCTTTCTTATGTCTTTATTTTCCTATATGATTTGGTTGACATTTGACAGTTTGTGTATTACCTTATTATAGATCCTGTATATTCATTTCTTCTCTGTCTTGCCCCATTAAAATATATATATCCCATGAGAATCTTATTCATTTCTCATGACTCACCTAAATGATTAATAGATGTTATATAAATGATTTTTAAGTGTTGAAGGAGTAGGGAATGAAGGGGTGTCTTAGTCATTGTTCTACCACTGTGAAGAGACACTTTGACCCAGCCACCTCTTATAAAGGAAAGAGTTTGATTGTGGCTTGCTTACCATTTCAGAGGTTTAGTCCATTATACTCAAGATGGAGAGAGTGGTGGCAGACAGGCCGACGTGGTAGCTCAAAGTTCTACATCCAGGTCTGCAGGCAGCAGGAAGAGAGAGAGAGACTCTGGGCAAGGCTAGAGCTCCTGTCACCTCCTGCCCTCCCAAAGTAACACACTTCCTCCAACAAAGCCACACCTACCTACCCCAAGAAGGCCACACCTAATCAAACAAGACCACATCTAACATTCCTTTGAAATAGTGCCATTCCCTAAACATTCAAACATACGAGCTTATGGGGGGGGGGGGATATTCCTACTCAAACCACCAGAAGGGTAAAAGAAAAAGAAAAAAAAAAAACGATGCTTTATGTGACCAAGTCAGAGTTTCAAAAGGCCAAAATAATTCAATTCTATGTGTAAATTGATAAAGGACCATTACTTCATAAATTAGTACCCTTCAAAATAGTTGTATACTATGTAATTGAAATACATATTGCAGGGACACTGTTCTGCTCATTGTATGTGCATATGCGGAACACGTACGTGAGTGTGCTGACGCCAGAGGAAGAAACGGGGGAATCCTCCTCTAGTCTTCTGTTCTTCCGTGAGATTAGGAAAGTCTCTTACTAAATTAGAAATGCCTTGCTTGGGCTAGGCTGGCTTTTCCTGTAACTCCTCAGTTGTAGGGTCTGCCCCATGTAGCCATGCCTAGCTAAATTTTATATTCCAGTATTTTGAATGGAAATCTTCATGCTTATACACAAGCATTGATTCCCACACTTCAAACACATATATATTTTTTAAATTAAGGAAAGGATTAAAAATCATGGAACAAAATTGCAAAAACGCTAAATTATTATTTTGATCAGGACAGAGGTTACACTAATATCATACCCACCATAACCTACAGTTTTGCTTTGCTTTCTATTAAACTTAATATCTAGTGATCATATTTAGAGTATATGATTTCATAGTGGTTGTGTTACAGCTGACAGAAAATCAACTCAGGGTCAATTGAAATTGTGCAACTTTTGATACTCAGTCTGTGCAGGTTCATCTCTCAACAATATCTTTGGGAGAACCTAGTATTTGTCAAGCAACAAAATTCCTATCTCAGGCCACGTGAAAGAGTACAAATGAAGTTATAGCTAGTTGAGAGAAGATGAGTGAACATTATAAATCAGTGCATTTGAGTCAAATTTAAATCATTTAGGTAAATCACTAATTCGTTTTAGTCTGTGTAAAAGAAAGCTAAGCTTGCAAAAGACCTGCTCATACCTAACTCATTCTTTCCTCTGATGTTCTGCTAATACACTTAAATTTTCTCTGACATGTTGAATATGTTATCATTGAAAGTCCTACTTCTTTTCAATCAACATGACATATGAAGCATTTGGAATACCCCTTACCTCTCTCTGTTAAACTGCCATTTGTCATGGTTTCCAGAAGAAAGAACATGTGTTTGTTTGATGGCTCATGAGTGACATCATGTGACAAACAAAAGCAGGAAAATGCCAAGTGTACCCAACCAAAATATGGCATCTAACGCACAGGTTTCTTAAGGAGGGAGATGGGGGATCAAACACAGGCGATAACACATGCTAGGCAAATGCTCTGCCAATGAGCTCCTTCCCCTGTTGTTACCTTAAATTTGTTCCATAGTAAAGGAAGTCATTTCTTGCTGGTGCTGCCAGTTTCTGTGATGATGAGGACTAAACCCAGGCCATTGTGCATGATACCCCAGAACTCTTCCAGCCCAGACTAGCCTTAGAGTTTTGTCTTAGAGGTCTATTTTAGTTTCTCCTATATCTAAGTAAAAATGAGGATATTTTCCCAATATAAAACACATAAGTTATAACGCTGTTTATCAGAAGCACTTGGGACTAGAGGGAAGGCTGCACAGTTATGAATCCTTGCTGCTTTTCCAAAGGACCTGAGTTCAGTTCCAAGCATCTATATCAGGGTGTTTCACAACAGTTTGTACTTATAACTCCAGATAATTGCACACCGCCTTCTGGCCTCCATGTGCAACCTCACACACATGTGATACACTCACATGCATATAGACATACACACATAAGTAAAGCAAAGATAAATCTTGAAAAGATAAGGACACCTTCAAGAAAAAGACACCTTCTCTACCTCCAATAGGAATGTCAAACTTGGATCAGAAGATTTCACCTTTCCTGCAATATTTTTTTCTCCAAGTTCTAGACTCCAAAATGCTAAGAAATTTTTGTGTTGTTCTTAAAATATATGGATGGAATATAGATTCTTCTTCTGGGTCCTTTAAACATTTGACACCCATATCAAGGTTTGTTTCCTTCACAAAGCCTTTGACTTCTCTATTGTTTGGTGCAATTTATTTTTATTTTTTTTTAATTTTGAGACTATAATAATATAAATACATCATTTCACCCTTGGGTTTCCTTCCTTGGGGTCCTCCTATATACCCCATCTTACTTGCAAATTCATGGACTAATGCGCAAAACAATCCCACAACAGTTAGTATTTAAAGGGGCATTTATTTTGGGGTTAAAACTCAAAAAGCACCAACCGTCAGGAAAGGAACCTAGTCGCAAGAGCAGGAGCAGGAACCAAGCGCTGGATCCAAGAGAGAGGGCCGAGGCTTGTGCTCTTTTTAAAAGATAAATAGACCACGCCCCAGTGGGCTGGTATCTTAGCAACTATTGGCTGAAGGAGCAGAAGGTGCTCCCGCAGCAATGGACTCTTTTTCTATTATTAATATTACATTCCTATAAATGTATGTATGTATCTATGTATCTCTATATATCTTTCTTTCTTTCTGTCTATATATCTAGATAGCTCGTTACTCTGTGTTGTGTGTTGTGTGTGTGTGTGTGTATTCTCAAATACATAAGTAAAATCTGCTCAGTCTATACAATGTTATATGTGTGTATGTTTTAAGGACTGAGTATTTGGTATTGAATAACTAACTGATGTGTTCTTTCTTCCCTCAGGAAGACCATTTTCTCACTTTCTACATCCCTTAGTTTGTAGTAGTCCCTTGTAGAGAGTTGAGCATCAGGATCTTTCCCCTCTCCACATCGCATTGACATATCTAGTGATCTTCAGTTCATGCTTAGGTGGTGATATTGGTAATATTTTATGGGTGTAGATAATGATATTTCTCATAGCAAAGTCCATTCCCTGCCGCTCACAATCTTCAAGATTCCTCTCCTACCATGATCCCTGAGCCTTAGGTGTAGCAGTTGTATTGTAGATGTAGCCACCAGAACAGGACTCCACAACTCTATATTTTGATTGGCTTTGTTCTCCTGTAATAGTCGTATCTGCTGCAAAGAGAGGTTTCCTTGATGAGGGAGAGGACTATGGTTATCTGTAGGTCTAAGGACAGATTTTTAGGAAGTATATAAGGACTATGCTGGTTTAGTAAAGTTGTGGTTGTAAGTTCTCCTCCAAAATAAATGACTTTACTAGAGAAACCATGCCCGATATTAAATAATATATTTTATCTTTTTAATATATACCTGCTGTCCCATTAATTTCCTAAAACCTGACCATTCAGGAGACATTCTAGATCCATATGAATTAGATGATAATGAGAACTCATTAAATGTTGCTGACGGTGATGGCCTTAATGCTTATGTTAAGAATTATGACTTGCAACCTATACTGCATGTTCTTTAGAAAGGGTCACATATTTAGAGGAAATGAGCTCAAGAAATAGTTAAGTAGTGAGAAAATTAATTTTTAAAACTAGGAATTGGTCTTCCACATTTTTATTTTCATACACTTTATATCAAAATATTTTACTAAACTATTACATGACTTATAATTCTGTGAATTTAAATATAAGGAATTAAATAATATGGTATCTGATATATATGCCACATGTTTTATAGACCCAAATATTTTAATATAACCCTGCCATGGTATTCATATCTTTAATTTTTCCTTAACAATTTTGTTCCTATGATACTTGTGCTTAAAATATCATGTAAGATATAATTGCATGTATGCCATGGATCCCTAAATTAAAGACTATAAAAAAATTACATTATTGTTAGAATTTTTTAAGTGTTCATAGTGTGGAATGGCCCAGTTCTTTTGTGCTAAATCTTTTAAAAATTATTCATCTCCACTGAGGTAGAATCTAGTTCTCTTTCTCCTCTAATCTAACCCCTAGGGCCACTGTTATATGAACATCTTACCGTGCTAAATTGAGAAGCCAATCCTTGTTGTTTTGTGTGTACCCTATTTAGGCCATCAGCAGACAAAATGGAAATTGTATTGTAACCCACAGTGTGGTCCACAGGGGAAATGAGGGGCTGATAAGTACATATCCAGTACACTTACTCTAAGTGATAATTAAAACCAGAGCCCAGAAACACACAAGGAGCCATGGAATAAAAATGTCAATCTAAAGAAAAAAAAGTCAAGAAACAAAAAATATCAAATTGAAAATCTCTCATAATTTCTCTGCAAACAGCAGTTTCGGACAACTTTATCAAAGTCCCTCCTCTGCACCCTGGATACATCTTAGAAGAGTTTTAAACACAGAAAGAATTATATTTGTCATGCCAGGCATCCTGCTAGTGTTTGGACGCTGTGGGCTCTCTATTACCTTTTGAGATGAAATACAGAGTCAAAGATAAGGGTGGCTTATGTCTTACATTAATACCTTAGTAAGCTAACTTGGTTATCTGTTTTTCAGTGCAAAATGGCATTCTTTTATTTGTGAGAATTGTTTCTTATTTCAAATGCTTATTATCTCAACATAATCTAATGTGCTCTGCTAAAACCAGGCTTTTCATAAGGTACACAGAAGTGTTAGCGTTCCCTGCTTCTGCACAGTGTGTTCTACTTGAAGAATAATTTTTTAACTGAACTGTAAAAATCAAGGGAATATATAAACACCAACTTAAGCTAATCATCATGACCTCTCGACAGGGTTTTGTTTTGTCTTAACTGCTTTCAAACAGTTATTATAGTAACTCAACACCATACCCGCTGTAAGTATATTCAAAAACATGTTGACTACCAAAAACGTTTTAAAGTTAAAATCAAGAAATGTGGGGAGGCGAAAGCTGGAGAGATGGTTCAGCAATCAAGACCACTGACTGCTCTCCCAGAGGACCTAGGTTCAATTCCCAGCACCCTCATGGCAGCTAACAACTGTCTATGTGTGTCCAGTTCCAGGGGATCTGACACCTTCACACCAATGCACGTAAAAATAAAGTTAAGCAGACTAGACTCCCACTTCCTAGACCTGGATGGAGGGGGGAGGACCTTGGACTTCCCACAGGTCAGGGAACCCTGACTGCTCTTTGGACTGGAAAGGGAGGGGGGAAGTGGATGGGGGGAGAGGAACGGGGGAGGGGGAAGGAAATGGGAGGAGGGGAAGAGGAGGAAATTTTTAACTAAAAATAAAAAAATAAAAATAAAAAATAAAGTTAAATAAATGATATATATTTTTTAAAAATCAAGAATTCATTTAGATTTGTTGTTCAGAGTTCGAATTTCATTCCACCCTTCACTGAGTGACCTGTGCCAGCATACTTAACTTCTCTACATTTCAATTTCTTCTCTGCTTGTAAATGGGAACAAGATAGTACTCAGCCTTAAATGGTCTGTAAAATTTAAATGTGTAGAAACTTGGCATGCAACACAGTGATGTGGTATGGGCAAAAACCTGGTTCACTCTGCTACAGGGAAGTGGATGTGGTCTAAACAATACACAGTAGCTTATTGGTTACCAAGTAAGGGCTCAGTACCTGGCAGGTGTGCCTATGTCCAACTGTGAGATGGTCAAGAAACTACTAGAACAAATCATGCAGCTAATGAAAGTAGACTCCAATCCAAAACAAATCTGAATTGAATTGGAGTGTAACAAAATATCTTTTCTATACATTTATGGATGGTTATTATATATATTTACTATCTAATTTCTTCAGAATTTATATTATTGGAGCCAGGAGCCCTCAAACACACCTTTGATCTCTGGAGCTAGAGATGGTAGAATTATTATTTGACAGCCAGCCTTGTTGAATTAATGAGAACTTCTTGTCAAGCAAATGAATAAAATAATGGATAAATAAATAAAACTCTTTTTACACTGTCATATGAGGTAAAATATTTGAAAATATTGTAAGTACTTGCAAGAGTCCAAAATGGATAAATTCCTCCTTTGAGAAACTGTTAATTTGCAAGGTATATAAAATCATATGTATTACTATTATCAGAAGGAAAGGAGGAAAGAAAGGAGAGAGAAGACTGGACAGAGGGTAAAATAGAGAAAAACAGGAAGAGAGAAAAGAGAAAGAGGAGGGAGGACAGGAAACACAAAGTACAGAAAATAAAAAACAGAAGTGGAAAGGGGAAAGAGACACAACGAAAGAAGGCGAAGGAACAAGGAAGAGAAAAAAGCAAGGATGGGTGGGGAGGAGAGAAGGTTGCAGAGGGAATGTGATAGGCAAGACTACATCTCACTCCCAAGGCACCTCTGAAATGAAAGGTTTTAAAAGGACAAAAATGAAACCCTCAGTGTTCAACTTCCTTGGTACAATCTAGGCAGCAGCGGCAGCATCCCAATAGAGGAGAGTTTCAAAACACCACAGAAGCACCGGTGCTATCTGCCACCGAGCACATACTGCTTGAAAAATCTCCTCTTCCACACTGAAAATGAAAAGACAAAGCGGCAATAAAGACCAGCAGGGCAGCTGTGTGCATGACGTGAAGTTTTCCATGCACACCCACGTTGTAAACAAAAAACCTTATTATCACCACTCCAATATATGATCATACTTTGGCTCACACATTCACAGCCCATTTGCTGTACAGGTCTCTAATCAGGAGCAGCATCCGTTAGATGTTCCTTTCCGTCTTCTGGCACTCGACCAGATGTGAAGTATGTCTTAGCTTGGTTTTCTAGATAGCCCCAGCATATGCCAGCGTGGTGAGGTGATGTGAGATATTTGCAAACCAGGCAATATCATAAATATGCTGCATACTTGCTGTGCATTTCCAAGTCCAAAGAATAGGAAATGAGAAATAATAATAAACACATGGAAGGTGCCATACAGCATATCGCATGCTTTACTTACGTTATACTCTTCAATTCTCCCCAAAACGTACTTGGAATCTAGCAAGTTACATTTATTATAGAATTACAAGACTTGCCCAAGGTAATAGGTGTATTTTTACTTGTGTGTGGGTGTGTGTGTGTTATTAGTAAGGCCTGAAAACCAGGTGTGTCTGATGCCCAGCCTTACTTTTCCTTAAACATGTTGCTTCCAGCCCAGAGTTGTATATATTTAGGGGACTGTCTGACTTATTACACATATGGTTCATTCCCAGAAAAGCATATTTTAAAAAATAAATAAAAATCTTGTTTCTAGGTAATGCCATACATTTCATGTAGGTGTTATGATTTAAAAAAAAAAACAAAATTCACCCAAAATTTATAAATCACAGCATTTTTGTTTGACGTAGTCTGCAGTAGCAGTAGAACTTCTAAAAATGATAGTACCATTGAAATTAATGTTTAAAATTAGTGTCTCCAAGGAGGGGAACGTAGGTGAAGCCATATGTAAATGGATACACACTTTTAAATATTTAACCTCTTTAAATATTAAGTAAACAGAATGATTTCATTTAAAAAGTAATAACCCAAATATGATCACATTCTCGCATGCAAAAATATTGTGGGGCTCCTGTGTAGGTGTTGGAATTGAGCCCAAGAAGCTACATTTGAAGCTGTCAATCAATGGCAGTCTACACAGACACCATAATGGAAAGATTCTCTTGTCAGTCCTTATAGTTACTGTGACAACAGATACTGAGGGTTGGAGGGGTGGCAATGTTATAACATGGTTATTATTGCACAGTACATGAATTATGGTTTAAAGATATGGGGCACACCTCTTTTAAACCACTATAGTAATTGCTTTACATTGATCTCTATTTCTGCTTCCTTAAGTACCTTTTGAGTAATATTGAGAACTTGAGATGATGTAATGTCATTTTGGGGACCTGCTGTCAGTAGTTCATGGCAGACCAGATATGGGAGAAATATTTTTGTGTATAGCTATAACATTCTATAGCAAAAAAAGCATTTTCAAATGTAACTTCCCAGTAATATAAAAATAGCATCGGAATATAATGAAATAGATAATCTTAATAGGCCTTATAACATAGCTTTAAAATAATGACCCTAGGCACTGGGAGAAACAAAAACAATAATTTTGTCATTTATTTCAATAATTGTTTTGATTTTCTTTTTCGACCTCTACATGGCTAGCTAATGAAGTTAGTGATTTGGGGTCTAGACAAATATTTCTGCTCATCTTACTTTACATGACTAAAATAAATTTCTTTGCATTAGATTTTGTTGAATTACTGAAATAAAGTCTCTATTATCTGTGCCAGCCTAAAAATGCCAACCAACACCTTGCTATGATGTGCATGGTCTTCTTGCGGATGATGGAGAGTCAGCATGAGCATGGTCTTCTTGGGGATGGTGGAGAGTCAGCATGAGCATTGTCTTCTTAAAGATGATGGAGAGTCAGCATGAACTTGGTCTTCTTGGGAATGATGGAGAGTCAGCATGAGTATGGTCTTCTTGGGGATGATGGAGAGTCAGCATGAACATGGTCTTCTTGGGGATGATGGACAGTCAGCATGAGTGTGTTCTTGGGAATGGTGGGCTGTTAGCATGAACATTCTTGGGGAATATGGGCAGTCAGTAGGAGCATCATCTTCATGAGAATGGTGGGCAGTTAGTTTGAAAATTACAGACTACCTGTTTATTGGTTTCAAGCTGTTTTTCTACTAATATCTACTTAGCCATGTTATCAAAATCTTATGTAGACTCCCATGTGTCCTTTTCTCTTTTAAAGTATTTGTCCTCTTTAATCTTGACAACCTGTACAAAGGAATCAATATTAGAGAAGATTTAAAAGTCCCAGATAGAAATTCTGATTGTTTTGATTAAAATGAATTTTCCATAAATATTACTGGAGGAAGTGATGGGGCAGGAGATTTCTCCAGTAGAGAGCCAAGATTCAAAAACAAGGGTTCATAGTTGCTTATTATTTAGCTTATTCCATAGTATTAGATGCTATGTATCTGACATATACATCTACATATCTGCTCTACCAGATGCTTATCAGGGCTGTGATCTTAATGACTACTTGTCCACTGAAGTATGCTTCCCAGCACTGCTATGATGAGCATCTTATACCTTGTTCAACAACAACAACAACAAAAACCCTGGTGTAACTATAGACCTTTACTGTCCTTCATTTTCCAATCTTCTCTCTGTTAGATGAAATCGACTGCTACATTATCTAAATTTAATCCTACATCTAATATATTTTTAGAACTGCTTTTATCTGAAATCATAATTTTCATTTCTTAGTACATCACTTTAAAATACACACGTGAAGGCTTCTTTTTAAGTGTGAATGATTGATAGTTAGATAATGAAGTCTATTCACTATTTATTATACATGGAACACCCATTTCAGGTGAGAGCAGTTCAACTTGTTCAACGTCTTTAGGAAAACACTCTTGTGTTTGGTCCATATCTGTTGGATTTACTTCTTACAAAGAAAACATTTCACATACAATGCACAGCAATTTCCAGAAGACACACCCATTATGTTCAGGGCCATTGTATACTTCAGAGACTGCTGTCAAATGTCATACAGTTCATATGGCTCCTGAAAGCTAAGAGAGTTGTGAAAGCTTCAAGTTTATCTTGTGTGTATTTTCTGTGGGCAGGTAAAGCATGGATTGAGAGTTTGGAGGAGAACTGTTAGTCAGACATTAAAAACTGTATTTCAATGTAGATGGAGACCTATTTTCTAAATCCTCATCATTAAGTGTGAAATATGTTTTGGTCTTATTTATATCTTTCCTTTTTATATAACTTATTTATATAAAATTCCTAAAACACAATATAGCACTGTTTTCAAATTGCTTGGCATTTGTCACTTAACAAAAACCCAAACAAACTCCATAAGAACCTCTTTGTCCTCATAGACAGCCTTTGTCTATTGACTGTCGTAATCATTGTGAAGCATCACACCAGGGACAAGAAAGAAAGAATGTAAGTGTGGTTTTAGAGTCTTTGGAAATGGAGTTGGGTTAAAATTAGATGATTTGTGACTTATTTTTTTAATGTTGGGTGGTAGACCCAGCTACGCAAGGCACTTGCAGTACGTATGGCAGGGCTAGAGAGAGGACTCCATGGGTAAAAGCACTTCCTGTGAAAACAAGGATGTAAGCTCAAATCCCCAGCAGTCCTGCAAAAGCTGTTCATAGCAGCATATGCCTGCAACTTCCAGCACTGGAGTCTGGGGAAACCAATGGGTCCAAGTTTCCCACTGCTACCTGGCCTTGCCAAAATGGTAAGTTTCAGGTTCAGTGAGAAAATTATGTCTCAATAAAATGAGGGGATAGGTAAAAGTAAGATACCTAATGTGTTCTGGCCTCCATGTGTCTGCACTCGGGTACATGAACTTGCATATACACAAATGCTTACACACACACACACACACACACACTCACACACTTAGAAATTCTAGTGTTTTTACATTCTTGAAGCCCCTAAAAAACAATGAAGTCTATGAAATTTCTTCTTTCTGTGTAAGAATATTCTAAAATAGTAAAGATATGTTAATGATACAATAAGCTGTGGGGTACATGTAGCTTTGGTTCCCAGTTAAAAATAGTGACTTCAATATCAGCCAATTATTATGGCATATATATATATGTAAATATATAATTTCAAGCAATGCCATACTTCTTAATTTAAGAACTGAAACAACTATAATAATGTGAATATGCTAATCAAGAATTTTTATTGTTTAGTGTTTTTAAAGTTATCCTCTGTATGACAAAAATAATTTAGAAAATATAGCCACCATCTCAGAAACACATTAAAGAAAATAAAGCCAGTTCTAGATAATTCCAGGAATGTTATAAATTCTGGGATGCTAGAAATGGCTCGAATCTTTTTGACTGCTGAAACAAAGAAACTGGAAGTTGAGGGGCTCAGGCAACGATCTAAACTATTTCTCAAAGACATGGAAGCTGAAAAGTCAAATATGCAGATTGGATGTTGGCTGCTGCTTCTGCAAAGTCTTTTTTCATAGAACAGACTCTGACCACATTTTCCCACTCCTTCATTCCTCCCAGTTTCCCCTCCTACCTACCCTTTCTCCAAGATCTACTCCCCCTCTATTTCCCTTCAGAAAAGGACAGTTTCCAAGAGACAACAACCAAACACGACAGAGCAAGACATAATAAGACAATGCAAAAAGCTCTTATATAGACAAGGCAACCCATTAGGAAGAGTTCCCAAGAGCATGTTAAAGTCAGAGACACACCTGCTCCCACAAAAGCAATAAGCTAAGGACCAGACATACACACAGAAGCTCTTGCTTCTTGGTTCTTTCTCTCCATATAAGAGAAGCAACGGTGCTTTTTTGAGGTCTCTGTTGCAACAACACCCTACTCGTTCATGTCTGTACCTACCTGCTCCTAAAACTATTACATTGATAACTAGGATTTTAAACTATGAATTTGGGAGAATACACTCAATCCATAAAGAGAGAGCATTCAGGTGACTACTGTACTCCATTGTGTAAAGACCCAGCAATACCGCTTTGGGGTACATATCCAAAGGATGCTCATTTGTACCACAAGGGCATGTGCTCAGTAATGTTCATAGCAGCATTGTTTGTCATGGCCAGAACATGGAAACAAACTAAATGCCTCTCGACCAAAGAATGGATAAAAAAAAAATGTGGTACATTTACACAATGGCAACACAGCAGAAGAAAAAATATTTTATTCCACAAAAATATCAATTACAACCACTACTGTGAAAATCAGGTGCATCTACCATATAGACTTCTTTACAAAATTGCGAGAAAGTGATTGACCTCTTGACTTAAATTATAATAAAAACAAAATTTTAAAAAAATCCACAAGCTTTTATAGACAATTAGAAAAATCCCTCTACCTAATTACTTGGGTTGCAAAAATCCCAGTGGAAAAGAGAGAGGTCAGCACTTAATACTTTTAATGGTCATTATTGTTCTTTAAAAAATTAATATCAATGAATTTCCGAAGTTCCCTCTAGGGGAAGTTTTTCATGGAATGAGAGTAGGAAGAAAATGGGAAAGAAATAAGGAGAGTGCAGGACGACAAGCATTGGAGGACGGCGGGAAATTTTCCTTGTCAACATACTCAATAGTTCAGACACTATTGATACATATTTCTTTCAAAAGTTTGTTATTAAAGTCAGACATGTACTAGTGTTTCATACAGAGCTTCCTGAATTGCACTTCTTAAAACACCACAGCAAATTAAGGCTAGAAAAATAACAGTACACACTTAGATTTGTAGAAAAATTCCAATTCAGAGGATGCTTCTTGACATTGTATTAATATCCTACTGTGACCTATTTCTATGCCCTTGGAATTCAGTTGTAAATATAACATATAATGTCTCCATTCTCAGAACTTACATTTTATTCTTTTTCCCAAAATTGAATGCTCAAAATTAAGCCTCTAGATTCATCTTTCTTCATTTCGAAAATAGATTCAGTTATAAATGAGCTTTAAAATACAAGGTACCTAGACTGTAGTACACAATTTAATAAACCAGTGTTTATTAAGCATTATCTGACCCTCAAAATACTAAGCTGCCTTAAACAGTGACTTTTTGATTGATGAATAAAAAGTAGTAATAAAAGAGAGCATCATTAAAGAGAGTAATAAAAAAAAAAACCTTCCCCATCTGCCCAGCCAAGATTGGGCCCATTGAGAGCATTTACAGCCTCCTTTTCTGCATTGCTTCCCCCTTTAGCATGCATTGTTCATTGTTCTCTCTCTCTCTCTCTTTCTGTCTCTCTCTCTGTGTCTCTCTCTGTCTCTTTCTCTCTTAATTCTGCTTTTATTGTGTGGCATCTGGGCAGAGCCTTGAAGAAGACACAATCAAGCTATGCCTCTTTTTTCTCCCACTGAAAAAAATATTTTATTAGAAGAAAACAATTTATCTTTTTTAATTTTACATACCAATTCCAGTTTTTACTCCCTTGCCTCCTCCCATTCCCTGTACCTACACCCCAACCCCACATCCACTCCTCAGAGAGTGTAAGGCACATTGCTTTGGGGAAGGTCCAAAGCCCTCTATACTATATCTAGGCTGAGTAAGGTATCCATCCAAAAAGAATAGTTTCCAAAAAGGCAGTATACACAGTAGTAATAAATCCTGGAGCCACTGCCAGTGGCCGTAGCCTGACCCAGCCATACAACTGTCACCCACATTCAGAGGGACTATGATTTTTTTCTTCTCTGTCAGTCCGGAATTGGTGGGCTCCCATTAGCTCAGGTAAACCGTTTCAGTGGTTCAGTGGCTGTACCCATCATGGTTTTGACATCTTTGCTCATATTCTCACTCCTCCCACTCTTCAATTCGACTTTGGGAGCTCAGTTCAGTGCTCAGATGTAGGTCTCTGCCCCTGTTTCCATCAGTTGCTGGATGAAGGTTCTATGGAAGGTTTTATGGTGATATTTAAAATATTCATGAGTCTGACTACAGGGCAAGGTCAGTTCAGACATCCTCTCCTCTATTGCTTAGAGTTTTAACTGGGGTCATCCTTGTGGATTTTTGGATGAAAGGGGAAGATGAGGGAGGAGAATTTGAGGGAATGGGATAGTAGAGACAGAGAAAGGACAGAGATGAGCAATGAAAGAGATATATTGATTGAGGGAGCCACTATGAGGCTAGGAAGAAATGTATTGTTCTATTACTAATCTGTATTTTAGGTAATTGCTTGAGTCTCTGTTAGAGCTAAGACACTTACGCAGGTATCTCTGAGCACCCGTTATATTTTATTCTCTTGCCCCCAACCAGTAGAACTGTTGCTTTGGTAAAATGGTACTCAAAATGTAATCTTTTACCAAACATGGGGAGCATGATGGGAAGAAAGAACATCTTGATGAACTTAAACTTTGCCTTATGAATACTGAAGAGTTAGATCTGAAGAGTTTTTTTTTTTTTTGAGCAAAATCTGAATGGATAGGATTCATTGCAGAAAACATCAGGATCAAAGTATCCCTGACATTCATGACTACTAAGCACTGAAAACACTGCTGGTACTTGAGTCATAGGTTTAAATTTTTGTTATACTTGACCCAAAGAAGGAAACAAAAGAATAAAAGAACTGACAACATCAACTCATAAGACGATCATACTTTGCATGTAGATACAGAAGTTTGGTTCAGAACACATGGATCATAAAAGGAGTTAGCCTACAGAACAAAGGGCTTCTGTATTTTTCCAAAGTGCCTGCTAACCCTGGAGAGCAGCTGGAACACTGGGAGATTCTGGCTCAGTATGTAACAGAATTGGGTTAAGAGAACTATATAAGGCTCAGGGAAAAAAAAATGGAATCATAGAAATTAGAAATAAAAGGGACTGTTAGATCATATTGTCCATCCCCTGCCAAGGCAAATTGTTGCTGACAGTATATTACAGCTTTATTCTTTGCAGTAGATTTTTTTACTGACTTCCCTGGAGACGTTTCTGATCTGTCCAGAATAATGAATGGGGTGATTTTTTTACCCCCGCTGGCATCTAACCACTAGAAAGCACAAGTCTGTACTTTAACACTAGTTCGGGGAAGAGATTGAAGTCCAGCATCAACTTCAATTAGCTCTGTGTGTTAGTAGATACCAAAACAACATAGGTACAGTCGGTTGGGAAAGAAGACTTATGAGATTTCTTTCTGTTTTATTGAGCACAATTTTTTTTTTATCAGATGTAGCATCCTAAACTTTACTGCTGTATTTGAGAGGATATCAATGAACTTGAGAGATTAAAAAAAAAAACCTGAAAAATGTAAATAAAGCTCCTACCATTTCTTGGTCATTTGGCAAACATCAGGTGTAATAGACTCCATATAGAATTAATCTAATTCTTTTATTTTATTGGAGTGTGTATATACAATGTCATCAAGACCATAGGTCAATGCAGTTTCTTAAGATATTTTCATTGTTCTTTCTTGGGATACTCAACTGATTGATGCTAAACCCACTGCTGTGGGACATCTTGCTCATAAGTGAGTTTGGAAGTGTGTGGGCTGGGGAACTAAGGACTGCTTAGCAAGAGAGAGTTACCCTGAACACAGGGCCTCTACCCCTATTTCCAGTTGTCTGTTTCTTCCACTGATTCTGCTAAGAAGGGTTATGGGAATGAAAAATATTAGAAAATAGATGTGTTCTAGTTACTTATCATAATCACTTGTAATGGTTTCTTAATTGGAGCACTTGAACTCTAATCAGAAAATCATTTTCATCCTTTTCACTATGTTCAAGTCTAATTTTTAAAAATATGACACATATCTGCAGTCTGGTCCCAGAATTTCACAACTAAGTATAAAAACAAAAGAAGAAGGATAGCAATACAATTTTAAAAGTCAATACTTGGTACTCATAAGATAGTACATTCTAAATCTGATTGCTTCTATCAGATATATTGTTAGATTTTTGGCTCTGGTTCTCCAAAACATACTTGAAGAATTTTAACAGTTTGTACTATATGGCTTTTCTCATATTTCTATACATTTGAATTAATTATTTCTTGTAGTGTTGGAATCTGGGTAGCAAGTCTAAGATCCAATTTGTTGTTAAAAAAAAAAAGGATAATGGCTCAAAGTGTTAAAAATGTAAACTTCAACCAGAAACAAGAAGGTTGCTAAACACGTGATAAAATGGGGATATATGCAAAGGTTAATCAGTAGATCCAGGCCCATCTAAAGCCACTAAAAGATGCTTTCGTGGAGCTGACAGATCCTGATCTATTCAATTGCTGGCACAACCTGAATGAGGAGATATAACCAATACCGCCATTTTGATGCCAAAAGAACAAGAAAGTGAGAAGATGATAAATTTCATATGGAAATGAAAGAGCTCCAAAGAAGCAGAAACAGAAAGCCAACCCAGCATGTGCCTACTTAATAATACATGTACAATTTATAATATATGCATAATGGACTCTGCTCCAATCCCCCACCTCAGAAACGTTCGACCATGTTGCCATCTCTTAAAATTCTATAAATTTCTTAATTTTTATATGTGAGCAGCCAATTAAAAATACCTTAAAACTTGCCTTACACCCATGGGAGGCCTGTCCCTTTCTGAACAGAAATAAAGGAGGGGTAGATACAGAGTGGGAAATGTGGAGGCTAGATGGGTGAATAGGAAGAGAAGATAAAGGGGAAACTAAGGTCTGGATGTAAAATAAGTGAATAAGTTTAATTTAAAATATAACGTAAAACACAGTACCGACAACATGAAACATCTCCAGGCTAAAACTGGCCATAGCTCTTAGTTTGTGGGTGCTGGTTTATGCTTCTATCTGTAATAAAGACTGGTAACATTTCTGGAAGGTTCCTGTTCAGGCAGATTTTACCTTGTCAGCTCTATTACCTTTTTCATGAAGTAGATCCTGTCTTTCTGTAATGTGTGCAGACCATCAAAATGCTCGCTGGTCAAAGAGATTTGGAAAGTGCCTGCAGAGCACCTCAGAACCTTCTAGAAACCTCACTAAGAGAGAAAACAAGAAAATTCAGACATCTCAGAAGACTTCTGTGCAGACCCAGTCTGGGACATCTACCTCCGTACGAACACATGCTGTCACTATTACCCAAGGCCTCTTTGTTTCAAAATGGATAAAACCACTGGAAATCACAGCATGTTTGAAAGAGACACGTTAAAGTGACAGCATGTGGTTCTGTACTTTCACAGTTAAGAAATCTGTAATTGAACAGGATGGACCGATCTTAGATGAGTGATGTCTTCCTCATCCTTGTTAGTGTTGTCCTTTTGAATATCTTTTGAAGCAAATAAGTCCTGTAGTTTGTTTTGATTATGAATTATTTTCCAAAATCAATTAAACATACTCCCTAACTAAGAAATGATGCTTGATGACCTAAAAATCTGTATTGGATCTTTCAAATGCAAATTATAAGGAGAAGACAAGAAAAAAGGAGGTGGCGGGAGAAAAGAAGTACAACTAGACTTACCTGTGTTAATAACTAATGTGAATAATTTATTTAAGCTTTATACATGGTTCTTAAGGGACAGATGAAGTTTTTCCACATCTCTGGAATTGTAGAAAAGGAGAGCAGTGTCGAAAATCTAGCACACCCGACAATGAAACTCCACTGAATCAACTATATATTAAATAAAGTGACTCCAAGAAACATCTTGCCAAACTAAAAAGTAAAAGGTCACGAAGGCTGATGAACTTGATAGAAACTGATAATATTTATTGATTTGAACTAAAAATGTGTTTCACTTTTTCTTCTAATGCAGAAGATAGTAAATTCAACAAGGAAGATATATTTTATTCAATGAAAAAAACTGCTATGCTTGATGAACTAAAGACAAATAAACATTTTAAAGCAATCTGTAAAGTGAAAAAAAAAAACCATAATGGGTTGTTTTTCTTCTCTGAGTTTTTCTATACTCAAGTAACAAGATACTTTTTTTTGTTTTGGAAGTAACAAGATGGCTATTTTAATGTGGTTTTCTCCAAGCATAGGTATATCTCAAAACACTGTGGAAACATATAGTTGTTGAGTGAATTTGAATTCCATTTTAAAAAGCTGAAATGAGGCCGGGTGGTGGTGGCGCATGCCTTTAATCCCAGCACTCGGGAGGCAGAGGCAGGCGGATCTCTGTGAGTTCGAGACCAGCCTGGTCTACAAGAGCTAGTTCCAGGACAGGCTCCAAAACCACAGAGAAACCCTGACTCGAAAAACCAAAAAAAAAAAAAAAAAAAAAAAAAAAAAAAAAAAAAAAAAAACTGAAATGAACTCATATAAATTTTAGAATTCCATTTTATAAGTTGGTTTCTTTCATTGGAGATGAGTAGACTATATAATCAAAATTTTCTCCAGTAATCTATAGATACATTTAAGATTGTTCAAAATCTAGGTGTATACAAAGCTCATCACTCAGTTATAGAGAGAATAGGGGGAGAGAAACGATGACAGATGCTTTAAAGAAACTCCCTAGCGGTGTGCAGTGTGGTCCTGCTACCATACTTGCTTTCTTATCAACAAGGACTGACTCCAATTTACCTCTAAATTTCCATCCCCGCTTCCTACCACAATGCCTCCAATTATAATGATTGCTATTTTATGAATCAATGAGCAATTCAACAAGTAAACTAGAGGAAGGCAGAGACCTAGCAGAGACAGAGATTCCTTCTGATCACAGTGCCCACATGGGTATATCATAATTAAGAGTGAGATTTTTGCTGGAGAAAGCACAAAAGACAGCAGCGCTTGCCTGAGAGTGTGGCATGACTCTTGCAGCCTTCTCAAGTTTTGTACAAGTTTGAAATTATGTTAAATTATGTTTAAGCCAAGAGTACCACCCCATGCAGCACTTAGGGGTTTGGTGAAAGAGGAATGCTGTAAGTTAGAGGCCACTCTGGGCTATACAGTAGGGTCAGGTTGAACTACAGTGCCATAGATTGTCTGAACAGGAGAATTGACTGAAAACTTATTTTTAAAATTATGTTTGTAACGTGTTTGGCACAAATGACTCCCATGCAGTAGGTGTTAAATAGATGCTACTTCTCTTTCATTTCAATCGTGCAGCAGAAGATAGTCTTATGGAACATGCTGAGTATATGGGAAGCTGCTTATTTTAAAAGACAAAATAAAATGGAGGAAAATCACAAAGTATTGAGCATCTTAATATACCATAGATGCCTAGACTTAGAGATGCAACGCTCCCTATTATAAAGTTAGCCTCAAGGACAAAATTGAAGTCTTGCAAAACCACAGGCACAGTAACTGCTTATTAAATGAAGTATTCACCATCTCTTATTACAAAATGGTAAAGAGAAGTACAAATTAACTTATCCCCTGTTGTCATGCGAAAAGATGTTTGATGATTCACAAAAAGCCCCAGATTTCCTTGTCATAGAACACTAATTTGAAGAGAATAAATGCCTATATTTAAGTATGAAGTTTGACTTGAATCTTTTCTTCAGAAAAATGAAAAACAGACATTGTAATTATTTTTTTCCACTGGTCCGGTAGGCAACATATTGAATGGCATCCACAAGTGTTCTTCTATAGGCAAATTTATTTTCTATTAACTGTTGTCAAATGTTTTTGAATTAATGTCCACATTGTAAGGAAAATGCTTTCCTCCCAAAGATGGCCTTTGGAAGGCAGCTGGGGTTTCCTTTCTGAGCAGTCTTATAAGGGATTTGGGTGCTCCGAGGGAAATAGAACAAAATCACTCTTGTTTTTTGAATATTTTATCAAATGATACCTAAGATTCTCTGCTATGATTACTTAAAAAGTGGCAGAATTCTTCGATTCTGTCACTGATTGACAAACAGGATTATCTCCAATAAACATGATGGCAGAGAGAGAGAGAGAGAGAGAGAGAGAGAGAGAGAGAGAGAGAAAGAGAGAGAGACTAGATCAGGGCAGTTTGCCTTCCCTTCCTGCCTAAGCAGAAATGTCTAATGTCTCCACTTCTGCACCCACAAAGTTGACCCCTAGGGGAGCTCTCTCCACAAACACCTCTCGTCCTTTCTCACCCTGGTTTAGTATGTGTGCTTGTTTGGTCTTCATGATTCTATTCTTAACCAAGCTCAAATTTGAGATAAGAAAAAGAATATGAGAAGGGAGTTTCTCTAATGCCTAAAAGATCAACTTCTGACTACCGAGCTAAATTTTATTCAAATCCTTATCAAAAAGAGTATATGTCATTCTAAACAATTTGATTAAGTCCAAACACAAGAAGTGACCAAGAGATTTACTCCTGTAGTTTCTCATGTGACAGACCAGCGACTCCACGATATAAAGAAGAGTGTCTTTCTTCAGTGTTCTGCAATAGCATCAGATTTCATTGCTGAGGGTTACAAATACTGTGTCCTTATGGCTATGAAGCTAAATAAAATATAATCAGAATTGAAAAAGCCGTCACATATTGAAGAGAGTCCATCCCCATGGAGAAAGATACCAATTTCAGGTTTGTGTTAGTCCTTTCAATGAAAATAGTGATTCAGAATGATTTCCCGTAGACAATGTGTGACTACCAAACTTTAGAATAAAGGAATAGGGAAAAATATGTTTGACTATTATCACATTTCTGAAATCTAATTAGAAATCGTCTGTGGCTGCAGAATATGAATGTGTAGCTTTTAATTGGCCAACTTGATCACTGAGGAACATGGTAGGAAATCCATAGACAATACAATTTCAACGAGCAGGCCAAGGGACTAAGGAAAAAGCGAAATAATGAGTTAGAGCAAAATTATTCTTCATCCACGAATTAGTTTATGTCTGTTTCACATAGCAAAAATATATTTCTGAACCCAATTGTAAAAGACGCCAAAAGGTGTACAGGATATCTCATCAAATAGGTGGTTATCGTTCGGGAAGGAAAAGGCCACAATGCAAATTTTAAATTAGTATTAGAAAAAGCACCTACAATGGTTTTGATTATCCAGTCAGCTATGAATAGAATATTACTCTTTGGCCTTTATCAGTGGGTTATTTTGTTACTGCATTAAATTATTCATAATGTATAGTAATAAACCACAGCCTTTGGTATTCCGGAGTTTCTTTTTGTCCTCTGAAGACAGAGACTTGAAGCACAAACTATTGATAAAAGAGAAAGGAAGAAAATGGTCAGTTCACACCTCAGCAAACCTCCTAACCCAAGCCTAATAGCAATTTATTATGTATCTTTAAAATGCAATTACGGCACCTGAAATTTTTCAAAGAAACGCGTCGCTAAAACGAGACAAACCATGCCTTGCCCAAGATTGTGTTTAACCCCGTGAATAATAGCCCATAAACATGTACTGTGCACGTTCAAACTAACCACCTCGTTGTCTCTCGCCATAGTGGAAGAGCACAGAATGTACCATCCTGAGAAAAGTAATTCAGGGCCTGTGTCACTCTGGTAGCCTTTAATGGCTCTGTTCCCTCTGTTTGCATGAAGCAATCAGTCATAGCGTGGCTCATCTGAAGGCTGACCACGAATGTCACGGGCAGGCACGACAGCTAAATGGCACTTGCTTTCACAAACTGCTCTGGCAAGCAGGCACCACTGGGCGATCTGAGGGTACTTGGCTTATGGATGGGATTACTGGTCATGAAATACGCATCCTTAGCATAACTGTGCATTAAAATAGGATGGCCTACTCTAATAAAAGGGCCTGAATCAGATACAGGGGCACCAGGGTCTGTGAATGGAGCTAGGACGGCGACAGCAGAGCCTTATTCACAAGCTGGAGAAAAATCAAATGGAACACTCAGGCCAATCTATGGAAGGTCTTTCAGCCTACTGGGAAGAATTTTGCACTTTATTATCCAGACAGCAGAAAATATCAAATCACTGTGGAAAATAGTGGGAGCATCTAGGTACTAATACACAGGAATTCTTTAAATGTCACACTTTCTCGTGTCTATAGATTGCCTGCCAAGCCTTCCTTATGCTTTCTCCTTCTGTATTTTTGCGTTCGTAATTCTCTCCACCTGGAATTCTCTCTTCTCTCCTCTGCGCCCATTTGCGGATAACCAGTCCAGTCGGGCTCCCAGGCTGCCACATCTGGGAAGGTAAAGCGCTGATAATAAGCTTAATTACATTTTAAGTTAGGTGAACACCGTGAAGGAACGCAGACCTTGCTACCGTTTTGACCTCCAGAATCGTTTCTTAGAATTGCTGCCCACGAGGCAGCAGGTGCAGGGTGTGTTCTCGGTTTTGGCGTGCTCCATCATAACTGTCAGGCCCTTCGTTTCTTACACTGAGTAATGAACCTAGTTAACACTAAATAAGTTAAGGTTAATTGCTACTCTACATGCTCAAAAAGACTCGGCCGCGTCAGCCGTGAAACCAGTACTGCCGGTGGAGACCCAGCAGGGAGGCGAAAATTTTATATTAGTGGAGAAAGTATTTCAAAGTAACAAGTGTTTTTATTGGACCCAGGAAAGGAAACTGCCCACGAGTAGATGAAGCTGAGTTCTTCCCATAGTGAGCCATTTGCCAAAGGACGGCTCCTGCACGCCAGGCTGTGCAGAAGTCCAGCGCATAGCCAAATCTCTGAGAATGGATGGAGGAACTTTAACGGCAACATAAAGCTCACTGGACTGGATCTGCTGTTGTGGTACTAACATGGAGGCAGGCTGCAATGTGAGAGTTGGATGGTATTTTTCTTTTATTACAGCATGAACCATAGACTGTTTTCTTAATAAAAAGAAACGAGTGTCATACATTTAAGAGGTTTAACAGTTTATGGGCTACATGTATAGATTTTTTTGTTGTTGTCTTCCTTTCTTTCTTAAAAAAAAAGTTTCCTTGCAGATTAGTGGTAATCATCACCATATTGTAGTAACCTGTGAGCAGAGTCCTTTTCTTACTGTATCACTCTGTTGTTTTCTTAGAATCTTCCAGAAAAAAGCAAATTTTTACACCTTTGAACTATAATGAGGCCCGTTGCTTCCTGATTATACATTTTTGCAAAAGGAGAAAAGCAGTTCAAAGAGGATAGGTTGGAGGAGCTTTGCCAAGGTCTGACCTCTGAACTTGCCTCATTTAGAGTTGGCAGTGTGTCCAGGAGAAAGAACTGCAACCTTGAGGTGGAGCTGAGGTCACGCAGAAACTCATCCACTGACAGAATGTGCGAAGGCCATAAGTAGCCAAACGCACCTGACCTTTCTCAACCCCTGTATACCAACTTCAAAACAGAGACAAGGATACAGTCCACTGTGGCCACATACAATTCCCTCTACATGTAATCACAGCTATGTATTTCCATAGCTTTGTCCTTTCCTCTGTCCCTCTCAGTTCTCTGAACAAGAATACAGGGAACTAGTTGTGTTCTCCAGCCTTGGCATAACTGCCATGTGTTCTGAAATAATATTTTATATTTGCCCACCAACATAAATTAGGTTAATGTTTGGTTTGTGTAATAGAGGTACAAGATTTACACCTTGGAAATACAATTCATAGCCTAGAATGGTAAACAGGAGTCTTTATTTCCTTAGTGTATGGGGTGGGGCACATGCACTCACAAATGTGTGTGAATGTGGGTGTGAGAGCATGTAAGTGTCCATGTGTGTATGTGTGTGATACGTGTATGACTGTATGATGTACAGGCATACAGAGGCCAGCAGTTAGTCATTCCTGTACTGTTCTCTACCTTGCCATCTGAGACAGGGCGTTTCACTGAACGGGTAGACTCCTTGCATAAACCTACTTTCTTGCAAGCTCTGGATCCTGCCCACGTTTCCCCTGTGCAAGGCTTTTACACGGATGATGAAGACCTAAATTCAAGTTCTTATACTTGTATGGCAAGCACTTTTCTCACTGAGCCATCTCCCCAGTCCAAGAATCTCTATTGCTAAATAGTTCCCTGATCAGATGATTCTGAAATGCTTTAGCGGTATGAATTCTGCACTAGTTAATTTTGGCTATTGGGATCAGTCACCATGGTTTGAAGGTTATATTGGGGTTGAAACCTATATGGAGGGATAGTTGAATGACCAATAATTCAGAAAACTACTAAAAGTGTCATTAATATAGTACTGTAAGGATGAATTTCTTGAGGACTGAAAAATCACAATTTTTAGTATCTTGTTTTCCCTTCAGAGTCTTGTGGTACTTAGCGATAATTTTTTTGAAGTTGCATGCTAAAATGCAGTCACTTGATCAACACTAAAATTAATGGTTACAGCTTTGTCTTTAAATATTTAAGATAAAATCTGCTCAGATACATCCCGGATCCTATCCTTCATATAAATTCCAGCTACCACGGCCTGTTATTATATCTCCCAAACACCAAGGGAGTGTTGCAATATTTAATGTGGACGCAGACATCTTAGATTACTCACTTGGACGCGGGGATGAGGGTTAATAAAGGAAATGGCACACTGATCATTTAAAGCAGTTTCTGTTTTCAAATTTCCAGAGCAACATCATCATTAGATGCACCTTGATGCGAGGAGCACACTCCTCTAGACACACTTGCTAAAAATATGAATAGACATTATATGTAAAGTTCCTTGACTCAATCTCCATAAGTACTCGAGAAGCATATAGCCAAGAAAATAGCAGACTACTTACCTAATGCCTTGCTTCCAGCCAGGAAATATGCAAAGGAAATTATGCCTCACAGTGCTTAAGAAAGAGACTATTTATATTTTACTGAAACAAAAAGAAAGAGAAAAAGAAAACAGCAGCAACAAAAGAACCAAATTAAATCAAAGGGAAGCCTGGAACTCTCAAAGCTAGCTGACTTGCTGATGATGGGGGGTTAAGGAACATCCCAATGGTGTTCTGACTCCCAAACTAATCTTCTGGATGATGCATTCCATAGAGCAATCTGAGAGGAAAACAAGGAATTGTCCTGTGTCTACCTCTGGATTGGGGAAGATTTATGTCATAGACTGGACCTCCTTCCCACCCAGAAACAATCTGAAACATCAGGGGGACCTGACCAAAAAAGATATAAGGTAGTGTGCCCAATGTGCTGAGAAAGGTCTTGGCTCCTCGGATCCTCCTGTACCTACCCGGGGGGGGGGGGGGGGGTATAAAAAGATCTCTCTTGATAGCTGGGGTTTCTCTGACAGAGCTCTCCTCAGGAGTTGAAAACTGTGCCTATTCAGATGCTCTTTCCCCTGGGAGGTGTAACACTTAAGACCATCATCTGCCATTCAGATTTCTGTTTTGACCTGGGGATTACAAAAGAGGAAAGGAGGGCACCAATGCCCGGCTAGGGAGAGGGAATCTCCTAGAATAGAGCTGCTCACTGAGATTTAAACCCTCACCCAAGAATCCGTGTAGCCTAAAGCCGGCTTCGTGTTCTGCACCCTATGAGGTAGAATAAGTGAGAGAATTTTTATTAGACCCAATCTTCTTGTCCCAGATTCAGAAACTAACCCCCCTGGAAGAAGCCTGAGGCCTCTTGGAGTCTGGCTTAAGCGTTATATTTATTTCAGTTATTCATTCTACGGTTAGGGAAAGGCTAAACCCCAAGTTAGAGTTTGTAGGGAGACTGACCGTTCTTTAGATTTCGTCAGGAAGAATCGTTGGTAGAGAAAAGCAGCACCTGTAGGTACCTAGGTTATTTTAGCAATAGCAGTTGGAGTTCAGGACATAGAATATGCTTCTGTTTATCCTCCTCCCCAAATCACGGATGTCAGAGAGCTATTTGTCACTCCGGAGAAACCACAGGAAGTTCTTATAGTGGTCACAACTGTAGGGGAGAGAATTAATGCCAAGGCTCTTCTCCTGGGGAGAACTGTAGGGGGCAGATTAGGAAACTGCTTGCAGAACCTCTGGGGCTTCTTGCCTGTCTTACTTCTGACAAAACAGAGTGCTACCTTTAAATGTTTCCAAGAAGGGAAATGAGGGGTGTGTGGGTGGCAGAGACTTTGGAAGGAGGAAGAAAAACAGGTAATTCGATGCTACCTGACTAGTGGTGCCGGATGTCTCAATCTGAGAGTGAATAGCAGCAATGATATTTAGTGGAAAGATTTTTGTCGAAAGCTGGTCTGGCATTTGCTTCAGCAGACTGTGTGGAAGCCGTGCAACACGGTGCACGTCTCCCAAAGATAGTACCTTTCACAGGAAGCACACACGGATGGATGTCTATTTCCTTTTATTTGTAAATAAAACAGGCTTGCATAAAAAACATTCTGATAAAACGAAAAGTAAGAAGCAGTTATTTGACATTTTCCATAGTTGCAAAGATGCAATAAGCAAATTCTGAAGGAGAGTTATTTGATAATTGAGACTCATGTCCATTAGAAAGAGAACTGTTAGGTCCACCACAGTGGGTTTGGGTATGCTCCGTTGGTAACTCATTATTGATACTAATGAAGATTGCACTTGTTATAAAGGAGAAAGTCTCAGAACTAAATATGCACGTGTATGTCAGATTCAAAACTTAAACATACTCTATTAGTTCAGCCATGAAGCAAAATAAAACCCAGGAAGCTCCATATTTTTTTAACTGTCAATTTAGGGTGACGTGGTTCAAAATCATTTCTCTTTCTTTACCAATTTCTAGAAAATGGTTCCTCTAATTTTAGAAATTAAAGAAGCATTTTCAAATGAACATGCAGGATACATTAAATAATTTAGATTTATCTGTCAATGCAATCAGGTGTAATACATATTTTTAAATTATTTAAGGGTAATTAATCTTATTTGTACTGCAGCGAATGTAGTTCTCTGTGTGGAGATTGCTGAAAGGACAATTGGAGTCAGAAAGCTACCTGGCAGTTCCTGCCTGTCTGCATAAAGCTGAAAACGAGTGCATGTGATTTTGAATGATATTAATTGCGGTAGGATTTGAGACATCTTTCCATAGCATCAAGTATATCAGGCACAAGAAGTTGATTAAATATAGTCTAAAACCTGGTTAAGAGAAAGGTATGTTTTTTTTTTTAATTTATTTCATCTTGGTCTCGCATTGTGACTATGGGTTATGAAAGGTCTGACTGAGACATCTACCACACAACAGTCACCAACAAAATGGAGCTTCAGGTGAATAAAACTGCACTTCAGGGCATGACAAGGTTTGTCACTGTCCTAGCTGGTTTAATTGAATTCTAGCTGTTTACATGTGACCTTTGTACATTTCCTCATCAGGATTCTGTAATTCAGGAGATGGGTAGAGTGATCCTTTGGTACCTGAATAAGTCTTTTCCAGGGTGTGAGGAAAATGCAGAAAGACCACACCATTAATCTCCGTCATCGCATAGCTTTCCAAATACAGATGGGACTTTATTAGCGTCCGAGAAAAGAGCTCAAAGGAAAATAATGCATGCACCATGAAATCGCTTTTTTACTTACTCAAGAGTTTAATTGTCATTTCTGCTTCTTGATGGCTGAGTGACAGCTGCATTTTTGAGCCTTGAGTTTGCTCACACCTCTTCTGTACTTTGGGTTCCAACTAAGGCAGCATTTTCTCAGAGGTTAAAAAAAGAAAGAAAGAAAACCAAGCAATTAAAATGGAGTCTGGGTGTGCTGATCCTTGAAATGGAGGAGAGAAAGAAAGGAGAAATAGAGTAGAAAATGGTAGGAAATGTAGGCCAAAATAATTAAATGGAAGGTTTTCCTTCAAAATGAAATGTTAACGACTTATGCATTATCATTGGTATGTTCTGCTGATGTGTGGTTTAGAAAGAAGAAAATCAAAAGAAATTTAAATGTGTCTTTGGAACAAAATTTGGAAATTAACTGTTCTAGTACGTAAGGTGGCTGGTAGCATAGAGTTCTGATTAGAATCACTTTCTGCCAAGGGCTTATAAAACACCCAGAAAAGGAAAGTAGATTAAATGATGTAGCACTTAAATAGAAACTAAAGAAGGGCTTGTGTCTCTGTGTGAGCATGCACACACACACACACACACACACACACAAACATACACACACACACACAGAGATAGAGAGAGAGAGAGAAAGAGAGAGAGAGAAACTATATATAATTCTTTTTTTGTGTATTCTTTATTATCATATATTAATCATTTTCTTTGACATGCATGTACATGCTCTGAAGAATGTATAGGGATTAAAAACATTTGGCTATGAGGACTACTGAGAACCCAATAACAATGGCAATGGGTTTCTGATCCTACTGCACGTACTGGCTTTGTGGGAGCCTAGGCAGTTTGGATGCTCACCTTACTAGACCTGGATGGAGGTGGGTGGTCCTTGGACTTCCCACAGGGCAGGGAACCCTGATTGCTCTTTGGGCTGATGAGGGAAGGGGACTTGACTGGGGGAGGGGGAGGGAAATGGGAGGCGGTGGCGGGGAAGAGACAAATCTTTAATAAATAAATAAATAAATAAATAAATAACAATCAAAACATTTATAGGGAAGAATTGTACCTGAAGATAGACAGGAAATACTGAAGCCTAATTTGTAGCCCAAAGTCTTAATTTTCTTCTAATGGCAAATGTGAGTTTTCTGTTGGCAGTGGACAGACTGATATCTGTCCTACATTCATGACCACCCACGGTGCTGCTACTAACTCTCATTAGGACATCTGTAATGTGGGCCTTGCACTCTGCTGCCTTGGCTCCATGACTTTTCATTGAGTGCTGAGAACCTAAAGACAGAGGCAGTTGCGTCTTATCTTAATGTTTGCGCAGCACAGCCAGGCAGAGCGAGAACTGAGATGTGAAGTCACTCTCATCCAGCTTCCAGTCTCGGTCTTTAGACGAGGCGGGTGTTATAGGGGCGCTTGAGAACAAAACCATAGGTTACTGTATTTCCCATGTGGTTTTGTTTTTCTTCTGGAACAACTCTCAGCATTTCAGGAACTTACCTGTTCTTGTGGCAGGTGGGGCTTACAGATTGACTTTGGATCTTACACATGATTCTTATGTCTAAAGCTGAAAGCCTTATATTAGAAAAGATTAAGTAAAAATGCTGTATAATAACTCCATTTCATGTGTAGAAATTGTTTAAATGATAATGGTGGAAAAATAATATTAACATGGTGAACGTGTGCCTGAAATAATTTTGCCTTTAACTCAAAGTTGAATACAGGCATATTGCTGCGTCACGGTACCTCCATCACTCTGTCATCCTAAGCCTAATAATAATAATAATAGTTATAATAATAATAATAATAATAATATTCTCTTAGTAGATGTTTAACAAAGAAATTTGCCACCTCCTCATCTTTCTTCACCTTCATTTTCTTTCTCACATTAACATTATAATATTGTGAAAATAAGATTGTACTTTATTTTGATAGTATTCTGGTATATTTTGTCATTAATGTTTTCTATAAAATGCCAATTCTTGCTATATTCAAATGAATGGCATGCTAAGATTTTTCTATACAGTGAAGTCACAAGTTTGGGATTTGGATACCTGCCTTTCAGTCCCAGTAGGGCCTAAAACAAACCTTTGAACCTGTCTGAGGATTCACTGGTTTCTTATGAACACAGGAGAGAAGTCCCTAAAGGCTTTGAATTCTCCAGTGAAAGTATCCTCTACCACGGCACACCTATCCTGACCAATGTTTCATATACGTACAATATGCTGCAGTGAATTCCCCTTTCCCTTCTCCTCCTCTCTGCCTTGCACGGTATTCAATAACCAAGAGAACCATAATTCTGAATGGACATTTCTAGATCTTTTGTGGAGATGTCTCCTATGTCTTTTTAAATTTTATTTTTAAAAGTTAAAACAATCTACCTCCACCCTGTCAATGACTCAGTCTCCATGACTGACAATCTGTCAATGAGGCCAAGTCTCCTTTCCTCCTGGTGACACGTATATTTAATCCTCAGAGTGGGAATATGCTAGAAGGTCCATAAACTAGGGTCTTCGGATGATTAATATACCTGCTAAAATTGCCTCTCGCCTGTAGCCCTTGCCAAAGAAATGATTAAACCCATAATTTATGGTTTTGCAATCTTTAAAAGTAATAGGAATCATAAAATAACAATTTAAAAAAAAAAAAGAAAACCTGAATTTCTGGTACTCCTTTGGGGTATTATGATCCTCATACTAATTAGCAGTTTTCTAGAATTAAAAAATGTGTAATTATGCAGAAACTTTGAATTCTTTAAAGTGTCAAAATCATCTTTTTTAACTGTAGTTGGTAAACATAATTTTAGAAATAAGTATAGGTCTCAAAAAAAAACCCTGCTTTCCAGAACTTTTTCCGAGTTGTAACACGTTATTCTCATTTTCATTGAGCCAAACCTCACAACAATTTTAAAGTTGTGACTTGAAACAATGACAAAAGTTCTTCTTATTTAAAGCTAACATTCTATCTAAATTATTTCTGAACTCCAAACGCCCAGTCATTCAATACTTAATTTCCAGAGTAACTTCCACCTGGCTGAGAAGGAGAGTTGGCCTTTGGTAAGCTGCTCCTGTCTCCTTCCTTGCACTGACAGGAAGAATACTCCCCAATAAGGATGAGCAAGGCAACCTGGGCTATCAGTGCTTCCCACAGCTGCCCTGCTCTCCCAGCTGCTGCTCTTCCTGGGCTCAGGCTAGTCTGATTTGCTTGCTCAAATCACGTATCCTGTTTTAGTTTGTTTTATTCTGCTTTTATAAACTGTAACATAATATTTTGTTTTTAAAACCTCAAGTATAGATAGAATAAAAATAAGATAATCTGACTAACCTTGACCCTTCTTCAGAACTCCAGGGCTTAAACACTGAGGCTATGTTGCTCAAGTCCTCCTTGACCTCACTTTTTCCATTCCTGCATTCAATCGTTCATAAAATTGGTCTTAACTCCCAAATCTCTGTAAAATGTCTCTCCTTCTCTTTTGTGTTGTTCCCACTGTTTCTTTAGAAATTCAAATACCACTCACACATGCCGTCTCTCCTTTCTTATACTGTTGTCAAATGGCTTTAGGAAACAAGGCATTAGTGATTACACACTGAATAGCTTAGCATATAACGAAGTAACACACGGTGTATGAAATGTTGCTCCTGACCTTACAAGATCAGCATCCACACGTTTTCTCACTAGAAAATTCGAAGAGTAACTATTTGACAAGCTGGTCTGAAAGTGGAAATGCACTGGCCTCTTAAAGCTGTTTTATTCATTGAGAGACTATTGCTAGGGAGAAAGTCTCAACAGAAAGGAGGGACTGAGGTTTGGAGAGGCAAGTGACAAGAACATTAAGTACTGCATCACTGGAGTGGTGGAAAGCAGTGCATGTTAGACCATGTTCTCAGTCTTTCAGTCATTTCTGCAAACAGGAAAGTATGAGACTGTCTTAGAGACTACAGGGTGGGGATCTATTTTAACTATGCATCTTTCTTAAAGAAAAGTTGTTTTGCATGAGTGGTATCACTGCTCTTCACATAGATAGTAAGACCTAGACTTTAATATTTGTATTGAAACTATGTGCACACTTGAAAGTAGGAACAAACGCAGACCTCTTAACTGTCCCCTAACTATCTCCTACTGTTCAAGGCATGCCTTTGTAAACTTGGTGCATTTATATTTTTGATGTGGTGGAGAAAGGTGAGTAGGATTATTTGCAGAACTTTCAATGGTAGGAAAATATGGTGAGCAGATTCCAGGAAAGTGCAAAAGACACCTCCCCATAAGTATCAAATCATACCGAAGCTAATGGTTTTAAGGAAAGACTTCAAAAAAAAAAACCCATGATCCATAGTATATCTATGGTTTGGTTGTTATCCCTGTGTGTGTGTGTTTGTGTGTGTGTGTGTGTGTGTGTGTTTAAATACAGAAGATTGGACCTAAGGACCCTACATATGCTAGGCAAGCACTGGACTACTGAGCTACATGGCTATCCCCCATCCTTACCTGGTGAACATTTGAAAATTTTCTTGTACCCCACTCAGCCACACACATCTAATAACCACTAACTTACAACTCGAGCAACACTCCTCAGCTACCTATTGCTTCAGGTTACCCAACTGATTAGGGATAAGGAATCCTTTAACTGGGCCTCTCTTTTCCAGGCGTACCTTAAGCTTGAATTTCATAGGCATTAAATCGCTGGATTCCTCCCTCCTAAAGGCATATTGGTAGTGCTGTAATAGCTCACTAGAGAGCAGGCTTGCCTCAGCTGTTCCCAACTCGGCCAGGTGGTAGAAGGAGAAATAAATTTGCTTACCTGTGAAAACAGGTTGCCTATAAATCAAAAGGGGTCAAGTTATGTCCACCAGATGGTGGTTTTAAAATCTTAATGTGTAAGTTAAGGTATAATGGATTACCGGAGGTGAAATTTCAGTTAGGTTGAATCCTTTTGTTGCCTTCTGGGACCCAGGGGGAGCAAATGGCTACCGTGAGAACGAACAAGCATGAAGTCAGATGTTTATGTGACCTAATTCCAAAGGATGTGATTCTGCCCCATTAATTTTCGAAATCATATCTAATTATCTATAGGCATGGCTTACTGAGACCGGGATGTGCATCAGTGTGTGGGCCGTTTCTGTTTAATGTATAGTTTTTTTTCTCTTGTTGTTGTTTGCATTAGTACAGACTTTAGGCATGCAGGAGTTTTATCCATAAATCCGTTCTAATTTAACTATCTGCCCGCTTTGCTCCCTTTCATGATATCCCAGTCCCTGTCCCTTGCCCTCATCTATTTAGCACCAAATATATAAGTTGAAGTGTTACAAAAACAGGAAAGAGCCAATTCTTGCTGGTTTGTATTTTTTTGGGGACAGTTCAATATTTTGAGTACTGCTTAACATAAAGTTTCCTTAACTGTATTTCATTTGCCACTGTTCCGTTACTCTTGTTAACTGTGCGAACATATTTGGATATGAATGGCTTTTTTTTTTTATTATGAAAGAGATGGTCAGAAAGAAGCTGAAATAATCCATGGATGAAGAAGGATATGATCACTAATGCATATTTATTCTTGTGCCTGTAAATAGGGTCTATACAACACAAGTGACCTCAGATGATTTTAAAGGCACAACCACACTGGAAATTATGTCAATTTCCCTGATTTGACTTTATATTTAATACTTCATCGTGCACTAATTTCTCATCTCCTTTTTTGGAAAATCTGAAAATTTACACAATAGCAGCTATCTCTTGCCTCCCCTGCTAGTGCTGGTGTTTCATTTTTGATTCTGTATCTTTAACTCACAAGATTAGTATCTTGTTGCATAAGAAATGACATAGGGCTGGGCGGTGGTGGCACATGCCTTTAATCCCAGCACTCGGGAGGCAGAGGCAGGTGGATCTCTGTGAGTTTGAGGCCAGCCTGGTCTACAAGAGCTAGTTCTAGGACAGGAACCAAAAGCTACGCAGAAACCCTGTCTCGAAAAATAAATAAATAAATGACATAGGTTTCTCGCTATCTCCCTTGCTTTTGTTAGACAGGGAAAGGGACAGTACAATATGTAAATTGATTCCAGGCCCCTTCACTTACCAACATGTCTATCTTTCAGACTTTTGGTGGAAAAAAAATTAGTTAAAACTTACATTCTCCTACATGAAAAGAAATGTCTATTTTAAAAGAAGTAAGATTTTTTGAGACACTTAAAATCATTAAATAGATATCATTACCCCTAATGGAAAAGAGAGAAAGAATGAACACTTTTAATTTCCTTTGATGGACTGACTTTCAATAAGAACAATGGGAACGTGAATTGTGACTCTCGGTGTAACTCATATTGTGACACCGACTCCCGACTTGAAGAAACTTAGCCATATGTAGGATTCAAAACTATTTTCTCAGTTGATACTTAGGTATAATGCAGAGGTGAAACATTATTTTATTTAACATTAAAATTATTATTTTCCATTGTATGTTGGCTTCTAAACAACACAACTATGGTATTCTTATTTATGTATTTTTACTTCCTTGAAACTTGTTTTTGGGTTTTGAGAGAGTCTCACCATAAAGTCAAAGTTTACCTCCTGCTCACTAGGCTCTGACCTTGCCCAGTGATGATATTGCAGATAATATGGGGATGTGAGTAGGCGTGGACCAAAATGTGATAACCTCTGATGTAAAATTAGTATGCATCCACTTATTTTCTTGATACTTTGATGAGCTTTCACCGTGCTGGAGCAAAGATAAGGATTGGGTCTATCTGCAATAGTCTATTTGCAAATAAATGCATAGACACTTGCATAGGAGACTTCATATTGCTAATTTTTTCATTTGCATTGGTGGAATAAACTATCTTGTGTAATCTTTCACTGATCTCAATATTCTTTACACTGGGGTTAGAAAATTAAGGAACAAAATTGTACATAATATAGCATTCAAAGTCTGAAAAAAGACAGCCACTAGGATTTGTCTTAAAAACAAAAGAGTACGCCAAGTACAAAGTTTATTTTTATTAATTATTTTAATACAGCAATTAAGTGATGCAAATATTATATTTAATATTACCATCCAGTGGACTATGAACACTTGTTAATGCAACAGATCTCATGCTTTTTCTGTATTAAAGAACAATGGCCATGTTTGATGTACATGACCTATTCCACCAATAGCTTCCATGCACTCAGAACTGAAAATGAACATTTCATTGGCTGGTAGAGAAAAATCACCAGAGCTTGAAAGAGAAATCTATTCAGCAGTATTTTCCTCATATACTGATATTTCATTGTAATAATGACTATTATTTTATTGTAAAATGAGAATAAATCATATGCAGTCCTCTCTGATGGGAATATAAAGAGGTATAATTAAAGGATTTGTTCAAGTTAACAAATGAAGAAAAGCATAGGTCATTCCCAAGTCTTTTGAGGCTGGTAAATCAAATTCTCATGATTATTTCACTTGAACTTTTATTAATGTTACTATCGGGGATAATAATGAATGCAAAACCACATAAGTGCTTTAGAATTTGGTGAGGAGTGTCTACGAATTCACGTGTAAGTGTACACAATTATCAGACAGTTATATTTACATGCCAACTTGTTTATCAGGCAGAAACAATGATTATTCCTACGTTTTCTTTTTAAGGTAAAACTATAAGCCATGCATTTATCAACTAGGAGAGATGAAGGTAGTTTTCACATCCACCATCTTCTAGAACCCTCCATGTAGAACTACTCCTACACTCACTCTGATTCAAAACTCAGGGCTTAACTTAGGTAGTAAAAACACAGACCTGGAATATATAGTGATGTTATCTTATTGATCTCAAACTAATCATTGTCGTCTTAATTACTGTTTGCACACTGTGAAAAGAAGCCAGGACTAAGGCAATGTTTAGAGGAAACATTTAATTGGAGGCTGGCTTTCAATCTCAGAGGATTAGTCCAAGACCATCGTAGCAGGAAAAATGGCTCCGGGTAGGCCAGCATGGCATTAGAGCAGCAACTGAGAGCTTATATCCTAACCCACAGATAGGGAACAGAATGAGAACAAGGATAGGCCTAAGTTGAGCTACTGAAATCTCAAAACCCACCTGCAGTGACATACTTCTTTCAACAAAACCACACCACCTAATCCTTCCTAAACAGTCCACCAACTGGGAGCTACACACTCTAATGTATGAGCCTGTGGGGACCATTCTCTTTCAAACCTTCACAACCATGGGTTCATGAATATTCATTGATTTAAATGCATATTGAATTTGCTGAACATCCTAGCCCAGTGCCCCAAGCATCTATTCTTGTGAATTCCTGTTATGTCTATGCAAGGTACTCTTTCTAATAAATGTAGTGTTCAGAAATCATTTCTAAGTTCAACTGAAACTACCTTCTAAGCGGCTCAGCTAGAGGTCTACTCTTCAAACCACCTTACCTTTTCTGCAGACAAAACATGGCAGGCTTTAGAGAGAATTCTAGAAAGAACTACCAGGCAGGATTCTACCTATGCACTATATCTTTGAGATTTCCTTCTCCAAGTGTGATATACTGACCCAAATCAACAACAAAGGAATAATGAATAGGGAAATATATTATAATAAGATAAAAGAACCATTGAAAACAGACTTCAAGAGGCAAGAGCTGCTGAGTAAGAGTAAGATTTGCTGAGAGTGGGTGGCATTTCTCTTTTCTACAGATATTTGTGAATTCAAGGCTTGAGTCCATGATGGAGATTGGCTTAGATGAGCACAAACCAAGCAATATAGCTTTTAAGGACCCAGTGATGAGCAAGAATCTAAAGGATTTGCAAACACACAGCCAATTGTCCCAAGAAGTCTTTTATTTTGTTCTAAGGATTAATAGGGCAGAGAGAGTCTCTTTTGTAGTTTTGCAGTAAGTAGAAAGCAAAATACCTCTTGAGACCCTTTGCCACAAACATTGTTCATTAAGATGGTAAATTTTTAAGCTTTGTTCAAATCCAGCAGTAAGCTAAAGAGTTAAACTCAAACACAAATGCACATCATGATCTCCTGTCATCTTTCAAGGGCCAGTGGAAAAACAATATCTGTCAAATGATTCAATCAAAAGTATAGGAAGTTTCCTCTATCTAGGATGAAGACGACAACACTTATCTGTAGGTGCCAGGACAATGTGTAGATTTTTGTGAGAGATAATGTTAGTTTAATAAAGTAGTGGTTATAGGTCCTGCTCCATTATCCACAATTTCACTAGTATGGAGTATTTAGCTTGGTTCCCACTATCAGACACAGTTTCCCTCTTGTTGAATTAATCTTAGTTCTGAAATCTATTAAGGAATGTTGAAAACAGAGAAATGTTCTTCCCCAAGTAAGAGCACACCAATTGGCTATCCAAGACTAAGTGGTCAGTCTTGAAAGCAAGTAACATCATTATACAGATTGAGCAAGTTATGTTTTGGAACATATGTGTATGTAACAACAATTAATGTAAAAAGAGACCATGAATCTTAAAAAGAGGAAAGAGGCATTTATTGGAGAGTTGACAGGAGGAAAGAGAAGAGAGAATTTTAATTATATTATAATCCCTCAAAATAAAATAAAGTTCAAGAAGACTAATTCTCTAACTTTAAGCATTTCTTAATTGCCTGTAGTTATTTGTGTAGGGGTTGAGGGCTCATAATTTCCCACCTCCATATAAGCATATTTAATATTGTTGTCCTTGCTCACCTCATGTTTAGGCAATCATGTTAATCAGATTTTATAGATGTAGCTTTTGGCATTCTTAGGAGACATAATCTCATTGAAAACTCTCTGATCCCCCGGCTCTTACAATCTTCCCACATCATGCACTGTAATGATCCCTGAGCTTTTAATGGAGCACTTGTACTGTAGATATATGTAACAATAGTTAATGAAAAGAGAGGCCATGTATTTGAAAGAGAACAAAGAGAGGTATATGAGAGAATCTATCTAGAGGGAATAAGCAGAAAGTGGAATGATGTAATTTATTATAATCCCAAATTATTAAATAAATTGATAATAAAATATAGTAGCTAAGAATAATAATAGTAGTAATAAGGTCCAGGAGGTCATATCTAAAGGATGGGAATAAGGAGATTGGAATAGCGTTTGACTAAATTGTCAATTCATTCAAAACCAGTCCCTGAGAAATGACTGTTGTCTAAATTCTGTTTGACAAAGAACTATAGCCTTTTGTGGGTAGAAAATAAAGCAGCATGTGGAACAATCATCAAGATTTTAAAAAATGCTAAATAAGAAAGCAGACTTTTGGAATACATAGTTACTAGAGTTAGTAGATAGTATATATAAGAATTTAAGTAACAAGGTTCAAATAAAGGGCAAGCTAGATGAAATGATAACAATATCAAAAATGAGAAATTTACACCTAAAATGACCTCACATGGATTCTTACTACCTTATTGTGGGATAATAGAGAGATTAGA
Organism: Microtus oregoni; assembly: GCF_018167655.1. Classification (NCBI taxonomy): domain Eukaryota; kingdom Metazoa; phylum Chordata; class Mammalia; order Rodentia; family Cricetidae; genus Microtus; species Microtus oregoni. The sequence continues at coordinate 26,738,456 of NW_024543083.1, read as the reverse complement.
AACGGGAAGGGAGAACAATGAAGTTTACGGAACACCCAATGAGTGCATGGAAGCATTTTGCTGATGTTATTGCTCTCACCATTACCTATTTCTATGACATACAAACTTGTAGATGGAAGTTTCTGTCATGCCCGGTCCTGCAGCTGTTGGGTACCAAAATAACACACAGAGCTTATATTAATTATAAAGTATTTGACCTATCAACTCAGGCTTATTATTAACTATCTCTTACAACCTAAATTAATGCGTGATTCTTGACAATGTGGAGCCACGTGGCTTGGTACCTTTCCTGGGTGCAGCATTCTCATCTTGCTTTCTCTGCATCTAGCTGGTGACTGACTCTCTCTCTTTCTTCTCAGAATTCTCTTAGTCTGGTTGCCCCACCTATACTTTCTGCCTGGCTACTGGCCAGTCAACATTTTATTAAACCAATATGCATGACAAATCTTTACAGTGTACAAGAGCATTATCCCATAGCGTTTATGAAACTATTATTCATTTATATTTTATATCTCAGAAATTACCTTACAGTAAGAACTTAACCTTAGTCAATGTAACAAAATAAGAGAACATTCAAACTCTTCTTTGTGTCCATAGCCTCCGCATATGTAGCAAAGTTATAAATAAAACACACCAATATTGACTCCCCCGTTTGTGTGTTTGGATGCCATTATTCTAGAAGGCACTCGAGAGGTGCATTCTCCACCCAGAGATATTCACATCCTTTAAGGGGGCATGAGTGCTTACTCAGGATTGGAACATAACTAATTGTGTCTTATGTCTTCATTTTCTGATGCTTGTGAAGATGAGCTGGATTGTGGAGAATATAATGAGCCGCACGATTCATATCACTTCAGAAGATGAGGACTGTAAATCTTACTTTGAAAGATTTCTATGCAGTCCCATGTTCTCCTATTGGTAATGAGTTTTGTACAAATGCCTAATCTTTGAGTTACTAAAAAATCCCACTAGAAACTGCATTCCCGGGAACAGTGGAATCCCTGGGGAAGCGTTTCCTCCCCTAAGAATAGGAAAATGTCAAACAGACAAAAGTAGGAAAAATTATGTAGCCAGACAGCTGCCTTGCCAATACAACCTCAGAATGTTCCAGTTCTTTCTGTACTGCAGTCTGCTATCCATCAAATCATCTAAAAAATACCATTTTGATATAGAAAAAAAAGATCTGAATTATTCACTGATCTTTCCTCTCCGGCATAACTAATGAGAAGACTGAAAAGAAATCTGCCCATTTTGAACACCTGTAAGTCAGGCACTTTACATACAGATCTATTATTTAATCCACGCTTAGTCTCATTTTAGAGTTGAAAAATTATATTCATAAGCAGGGTACAAAATTTTCCTTCAGTGCACTTAGGCATTTAGCAGAAAATCTGGGTTTAGACCCAATTTTTATGAGAAGCCCAAATATTTTTTTTTTGTGCATAATGGTTGGCTGCCTTGGTAATTATAGCATATAATTATAATGATAATGCCTTGTTTACCCACACCTTTCCACAAGTGCTAAAATGCTGTACAAAGCACGCAACTGATTTTTTTTCTCTATGCCCATGAGGTTAGTGTCTGTAAGTTTTCACTCACAGGCAGCCAGATGCACATATTGCATTGAAATTAGACCTGTGTCTAAGGACTCTCCATGCAAAAAGGAGCAGACATCCAAAGCAAATTAAATGGGAAGAACACAGCACCTCCAAACTAGATTGCCATGTCACCTTGTTGCTTCCTTGATTCTAGGTGCCTTTGTGCCTCGGGTGCATTATTCTCATCACCATGTTCTTTTTTTCAAGTGTATCATCTCCACAACATATAGTCTCTGCAATTTCTATTTCCATTTCTTAAGCCTCTGCCTACACTAGCCCACCTGCTGATGGAACTAACACATTTGTTTTGTAAAAAAAGAATGCAATAACAATCAAGGAGAAAAACATCAGCTTCACACTTGGATGCAAAAAAAGCAAACTGTTACATTTTGCATCTACTTCATATTGACATCTAGTATCTTTCACCTTTAGCCCCATCTTCATTATTTCTGACTTTCCTTTCGTTCATTTGAAAACCATTCAACCACTTCCTCTGTATTGTTTTACGAATTGTTAAATTTCTTCCAAGTAGTTGTTCCTTATTTTTGGCCAAAAGGATGGGGGAGGAGCTGACACAAGGCAAAGGAGGCTTCACGTGTCGAAGATGAGAAAGCAGGCAATATTTCTCTCAGGCCTGGAATTTGGGCTTTCCAAAGAGGATGGAGAGAAACAGGTCATTCACATAATTGTATTTAGTCCCCAAATTATATAATGGGGCCTGCAACTTAGACGGGTAGAAAGCCAGACATCTTGGAGGGTTAGGGTAAGTGGGGTAGGATAGCGACGAGGAATAGTGTAGTTGGAAGGGAGAGAGGTAACATATTTGGAGGAATGTGTCTTAAAAGAAAGATAAATGCTATATCTTTGTGTACTTTAGAGTAAACAGGAAGAGTTACCTATCTGTTAAAGATCTTCAACGATTGGTAGTTATGGATATGCATGTCAGACATTAGCAAAGATGCATTATTTAATTGGGCCCTGTCGATCATAGACTGTAATGAGGGAGAGGAGGAAACAAGGAAGCCATAGTTAAAACAGTTCCTGCTTAGTCATTTTTTTTTTTCTGCCACAGTCTACAGCAATGCCTTCTAAACTTGTGTGGAACACTTCTAGAACGCTTCAAGAAAGGAAGAGAATGGAAGAAGGGACTCATTTCATTCCAGCCTCTCTCATTATAATTGGCAAATTGTACTCCCCAACTAAGATCCCCTCCTATGTCATTGCCCACTGACATCCATAAACATGATATCTTTTCTGCCATTGCAAATAAAATACAAACTGGTGTTGTTTTTTCTTAACAAAAGTTGAAGCCTGAGACTTTTATTAGCGAAAGAATTGTTAAGGGCAAAATATTTTATCAGAATTCCATGAGGCAAATCTACTCATCTTCATAGTTCTGCAGGAAGTTATGCAAGTACCAGAATGCAGGCTAATAAAAGACAGAACGGCATAGTAATTTAGGCAATGGTTATTTAAAAAGGTGATTTTAAACTTAAATATTATCTTAAATAAAGCATAGTATCATATAGTATAAGCTAGTAAGTATACCTTGTCTCAAACTTAGCATCTGGTCCCCAGATTTTCATTTAGTCTTGGTGGTTTTATTTTTCTAATAGTATTTATGACTAAAAATTAAATTTTGCTAGTATCTTAATTCTGAAGAAACAATTCATCGACTTTATATCGAGAGGGTTTCTTCGTGGGGTTTGTATTATTTTCAAGCCATTTTAGCTGCGGCAGCAGTGCTCAGCAATTGTCATCTTGAGCACAAATGTCTAGTCAACACCTGCAGTCTGTGTGTATGTTAGTTCACAGCGTTGCTGCCAGGGAAGGAAACCCGAGGAAGCTTCTGCTAGAAGCTGCCATGGGCAAGAGAGTCCTCCAGTACACACCTGAGCAGGAAACGACAAGTGGAGCTGGTTAGAACTACTTTAGCTTTCCTTATCATGAGAAACAGTTTTGTTATTATTAAAATGCGTGATCCATTCATTCATCTGTTATGTTGGATGCTAACCATTTATGAGGCTGAGAAAGTAGGTAGTGGAGGTCATAACCAAAATTACCTGATATTTTACATGGCTTTACACCTGAATTTCACTCATTAAAAAGGTATTTTGTATTTGAGTCATCTTTAAAAGTCATTTTTTAAGACATTGTTTAGTAAATTGGTATTTTGAAACAAAGTATCAATTTTCATATACTGAATGAGTGTAATCATGTACATAAATAATCACAATGCCATGGCTATTATAATATAAAAATATTCTACTATGAGAGGTATTATATAGTCTTTGTTTTATGAAATAAGCTCAAATACTAATATTTTATGTATGAAATTCAAATTATATTAAATACCAACCTAAATCCATATGTGTTCGGTTTCAAATATAGAGTAAATGCCAATTTTCTTTACCACCAAGACCAAATTTGTTTTTGTTTTGGTTTGGTTTGGTTTTTAATTTAGTTTTAATTTTGAGTAAAGAGAAAAATTTGAAATATTTATTTCCTGGGTGTAAAAGCAGTTTTCTCTTTATTCTTGGTGGTTGGAAGCAGCAATATATAGAGCAACTGTGTCTCACAGGCAGGCTTGGTCTGAGGTATGTTCAAAGATCAAATGTCTATCTAGAGTCAGTGATAGATAAGCAAATAACAGCCTGTCTAAATTTCAGATTTCTAATCTAGACTGCACAGTTCACTGCTTTATAGCAATTCACACACAAGTCGCGTTGTGTGGTATACGCTTAAGATTTTTTTTTTTTTTATTGAACTCAAAACTTTCTCAGAACCCGAAGGTGAGAAGTGATACTTTTGGGCATAAATTCAGATTAGGCTGTCTTTGGTATTGCAAGAAGCAGAGCATCTGTGTACGATGTGCTGATAGACCTTCCTAATAAGCCCCAGGAATGTACTGACATGGCACACTTCAAAAGTACCGTTCAGGGTTACTGTGACACGACTAACATCTTTGTGCCCTCTTATATATAAAGGGAGTTGTGGACAGCCATCCTGCAGGCTTCCAACAAGCTGGACTGAGAGCATGTTGTTACATGATTTCCACGGGCAGCTCATCAAACCACAGCATCGGAATTGTGTCTATGGCACACTTCATTCCTTACCCATCAGGCCAATGACTAGGCATTGATGTTACTTACTTCCAAATATCATATGAGCCGAATTAACCATGATAGAAAATAATCAGTGTTAAAACACATTAAAAAAAATCTAAAAGAAAAAAGTCACAAGTGGTAACAGGCGATCATTTTGATTAACCTAATTTGAGTAGCATAATTTACAATGAATTCAGGATAAAACCCAAGGCAGATTGACTGTAGAATATTGGAATGCAGAGATAGTGGGTGAGTGTTGGATAAGTCTCGGTAAGAAGCATTGTCTAAATGTTTACATTTGCAGGCTTCTTCCAAGCCTCAGCTCTTGAGTCTGTCCTGGTAACTGTCCCTGGTTTGTCTCCGCAGACCTACTTCCAACCCACACAAGCTACTTACATCCCAGTGGTTACTTCATGTCAAATGACACCTTGTTACTCTCCACTGCCATGCTGGGCACAGGATTCCTCTGCGTGTCCCCAAACCATAGCATAGTGCTTTTGCTATAACAGGCATGCTGGAATGGGAGGAGGCATGAATAATTGAATTCTACCCTTTCTTGGCCACGTTCCTGCAATCTCATGGGCCTTGTGACTGTCCACTGCTATGCTGGACACAAAATTTTCCATGAGTCCCCAAACCATAGCATGTGCTTTTGCTGTAACAGGCATGCTGGGATGGGAGGAGGAGTGAATAATTGAATTCTACCCTTCCTGTGCCATATTCCTGAAATCTCACCGATGACTGGATAGATCCTTTTCTGCCCCTCACAAATTCTCTATTCTTCTTCAACAAGAGGTAAAAATGCAAGCATGGCATGGTAAAATATATACTCAATAAGTATCTACAGTGAGATAGTGATTTTATATTTTAGTGAACGTGTTCTTTTTCCGTTTCATAATATTGAATGTTATTTTTATTTTTTGCCACAGAGTTGGTTCCCTACGAATTTCAACTCTTAATACCTTTATGCCCTAACCCTTTTTAAACATCTTATCCTAATAACAGCAGTAAGTAGTTAGAGTTTCTGACATTTCTCGATGCCAGTAAGCTGATTTTCAACCTCTATTTCTATAGAAAAGGGCACTAGGATAGCTGAGATCATCAGGGAAACTCTTTCCAACTAGAATATTCCCACCTCCTCGTAGTTGATAAATTTCATATCCTGCAATGGTTGGGCATAAGAATGGTAACATGGCTTCACTTATGTTTTATGTAGAAATTATAATTCACATGAAGGCAGACAGGTATTGATTTTCTAATAGAAAAAATTAAAAAGCTAAGGTACAGAGAGCTGGATGGATCAGCAGCATACCACGCCACCAAGATGCCAATGCATGTGGCGGGCAAGCACACACTACTAGGGTCCCCTGGGACAGTTTCAGTCCAAGCAGGACTGGAACTTCCAAGAAGAGTAGGTTAGGTCAGAAAGAAAGCAATGTAATCCTAGGAACTTCTGATCTCTGAGTGGGGTTAAGACAACAGGTTTCAAATTGACAAATTGGCACTGGGATCTTTGAAAACTTACCTTGCCTCCCCAAGGGAACCTGCAATTTAATTTTAAGAAGTTAGGTGGAAACCCATGGTACCTGAAGTCATAGAGACCCATACCGTTTACGGTTTTTAGACCTCTGTTTTCACACCAGTTCCCTCTGGATAGAGACACCACTGTTAGAGTGGAGGAGACAGGGGAGATCTAGGTAAAAAGTCACCGGTGGTGTGTTGCTGTCGGGCTGGTTAACGTTTTCAATGCTGGTGATAATGGATTTATCTGTTCACCTCCACCGGACATCTAATTACTTCCAAAGATTGCTATTAAAAAACCATGTATTAATGATGGTGGTTTTAAAAATTAAAACAGTGTTTTGAGATGTTCATACATGAATACTACATTTATAAAATGTTGGCCTACGTTTGTCTTCCAATTCCATGTTCTCCCACATGTGAGCATGAGTGTGCACATGTATATGTGCTACTGCACATACGTGAGGTCAGAGAAGAGTACCTAAGAATAGATTCTCTCCTTCTACCACGGAGGTGCTGGAAATCAAATCCAGATTATCAGGTTTGGCCACAAACACCTTACTGTCTGGGCCATCTTGCCTGTCTTTTTCTGAAATGAGCATTTTTTTTAATTAACTATCCTCATACTACCTAACAGAGAAACCTGAGAGATTTTTTCCTGCTTGGATCCATAATTTAATAAGCTTTTACCATCCCTCTATCCTCAAATTGTGCATTCTTTTAAGAATGTAAGTTCCAGAGAGCTCTTTTCAAAGCTTTATCAAATGTATTTTTAAATCTGTTTATGTCACTTACTATATTAAATGTTATCTCATAAATTATATCACCCTTGCTGCTGTTTCGTACAACAATATTTTCACCCTCAGGCACTTTCTTTTATAACCTTGTAAATTTTCATATTTTCTCCTGGAGATTTTAAGTTCTAGAGAGTAACAATGTAGATAATCAGAAAACTGATGATAATTTTCTTTCTTGCTAAAATGTACTCTTATTTATATGGCTTGATTTATTAATCTGAGTGTTACATTCAGTGTAAGCAAAATTGTCTTAGTGCTGAGTTAATGAAAGGAGAATTAACTATTTCACAATTAAAGACAATGTTTGCTACAGGGATTTTACAGTTACCTCTTATTACTTTAAGTGGGTACTTTAGCCAGTTAAGTTTTTAAAGCAGATCCAATCATGAATAGATGCTGGATTTTATTGCATAACTTTCTGTACATATAGACATGCTATCCATTTTCCTATTTGAATATATTTACCCAGAATATCACTGGTATATTTTCTCCCATTTCAGTGGGTTGATATTGTTGTATTGTTCTGTCTTGTGGGAAAATACTATATGGGGCATGATGTAATTTTTATCTGTGGTAGTAGTGTTGTCAATAACCTGTTTAAGATGTTTACATTTATATTCATGAATGAGAATGGGCTGTGAATTTCAATGAAACACTCCTAACCGGTGGTACCTGAATTAAGCTTTGAAGTCTTTCTACATCAATAAGTAGGTTGGAGGGGAAGGTTCTCAGGATGGAGCAAATACTAAATGTGATTAGAAAATAAGTGTCTATTTCTAAAGTGGTTATTTTTTAAAGTATCTTTATGTTTCATATTCATTAACTTCAGAGATTTATGAACCTTTAGATAATAATGTATTTGCTAAAAGTCAGATATTACAGGTGATTGTGAATACTGGCTCTGTCACTTTTGGGCTGGATGCACTTGGCATTTTGCTTCCATCTCGTTGGCCTCAGACACCTACTGAAATGTGGGTACAGGGCTAGGAGTCACCTCAGTGACTTTTTAAAGTTAACAGCCTACTCGTGAAAAACGAAGGAGACCGTGGGTATATAGTCCAGAATCTAAGTGCTACGTACTTCTACCATTTCAATCTGAGAGACACAAATTACGCATCAATGTTAAAGGAGATCACACATTTCTATTTTATTTTGAGTTTGGTAATTGTGCTTTACTTCAGTCTTAACCAATTTCTCATTTTAAAAGCCCTTGGAGTGCTACCACTCCTGTTCTGAATCTCCCCTCATAGAAACTGTGTATTTTCTCTATTGCTGTGGGAAGGATAATTGAGGTTTTGTTTTTTAGTATATTTTGAAACTTTTTTGTTGAATCTATGTGATCCTTTGACTCTGTCTTTGTATTTCTTGCTGGGATTAGGAGGGGACTGAGAGTTGACCATCAATGCAAAGAGTGAGGATGGCATCGCTAAGAAAGTGTTCTTGACTCTGAAAATGGCTGCAAACAATACACATAGGATTTATCAACCTTTACATCCTCAAAACGGAAAGACTCAGTAATCAAATGTATTTATTGTTTCCACATTACATTAACTCTTTTAGCATTTCTTAACTGGAAAGAAGAAGACAATCTTTGTAGATGACTACACTTTCGGTATATATGCATATAAACAAAAGAGTGGGATACAGGGATGAGAATTGATGCCACAGAGCATAGGTCACATATCAGCTCCTGATACTCCATAAGGGAAGGGATCTGTGGTTTGCTCTCTCCTATTTTGGCAGAAAATGATAATTGTTTGGGAAGACAACTGAGTTAATGTGCTGAGCAATCCATCGTGAGCAATGAGCATCCATCTGTCATGTGTCTCTATTACCTCTTCTCTTCACACTGTCCTAGGCAGGAGATGCTGCCTTTTGCTTAATTTGGAGGGATTACCTAACAGCATGTTTTTAGAATGCATAAAAAGTATACATGAATTGATACTTTTTTTAACCAATTCAGAATTTTATAATGTTAATTTTAATCCCCATTCTTGATGTATCTTAGTGTGTATTAACTTTAACGATCAAATTATCAGGCTGCTACATTATATACTCATTTTTAGACTAACCCATCTAAATCTCTTAAATTTATTCTTATAGTAATCATATATTTTTCAAAAAGTGTTAATATAATGAAATTATTACATAAAAATTCCTTCATGAACTCTGCAAAGAGTACTTTTTTATTATTTTCAACCTGATAACTAGTTTTCAACCTAGAAATGCTTACTAACAGAATCCAAATGATTTATATTGCATCTTGCTGGGAGCAATTTATCTGTATCAATGTCAAAATAGTATCGACAACAAGTCATGATTCCAAGTAAAATTTTCATCCTTAAACCCAAATATATATATTCAAATAAATGCACTGCTTCAATCCCCAGTAAATATATTTTTAGAGGAAATGAAAGTCAGTTCTATGTTACCCCTGGGCACCTAATACCCTTGCATAATCATTCGGACTTGCTTGGGAAGACTTCTTGTGTGGACATTACCTACCTTCTGAGGATGCGGTGTGGATTAGAGAAATATCTGAAAAATGACTTGGGCTTCCTCTGGAAAGATGTTATTAATATGAGAAGGTATTTGTATTTGAATGAGTAAGAGATTGAAAGAGGATTATTCCCTGAAGTGGAAGGAAGGCATGGTGGTGAGGAAATCAAATGCTCTACCTTAGCTAAGATGGATTTCGGTGATATCAAAGGGACACTCAGCTTCTTCAGACTGTGTGACAAGCAAAGGGAAGCAGCTTCTAATCCTCAGTCCTTCCAGCTTGGTTGCTAAATCGATTCTCTCAAAAACTGGAGATATCAATGAAGAGTCTCTGGGGTAAAGAAAATTAGCAACTGTTGGGCTAACATCATAAAGCAAACCCACCCCTTGAGCCCAGAACACACAAGATAAGATGCAATATAATTTGTGTGAAACTGCCCTGGAAATGGAAGGAAGGACGACATTAAACCTGTGTCTGAGATGGCTGTGTGCAAAGCAGATAGCAATACCTGGGAACTTTGAGGCTTTCCTGCCACATAACTGAAAGTTTGCTAAATGTCATTAAATGTAATCATAAGAACCCAACAGAAACGGGCAGATTTGGGAACAAATTGGTGCCCCATCTCTCCCATTAACACCAAACTAAAAGCAAAACAACAAAAAACAAGAAGTTGATTCCCAAGAGATACATAATAGATTTCAATCTTGTTAATTTGTGCACTTGAACAATAGTGTAATCACACACATGAGAATGTAGATATATATGAAATACATACACATGTTATGAATTGATTGATGTACTTGTGGAGGCCAAGGATGGCCTACAGAGGCCAGGAAGGAAGAAAAACAAAGTGGGTAATGCAGCCAGAGGTGGAGAAAAGATATCCACAGGTTTGGAACCTGGGTCTTTACCATCCTAGGGCAGGAGAGAAGTTCACAGAGAAGGGAAGTCCTCTCTGTTCCTTGGCACCATGCAGACCCTCAGGGAATCAGAAAAAAGCCCTTCCACAGCAGGCAAGGCAAATTTTCTTTGATATCTTCCTGATACCAATGCTAATCATTTCCAGAAGCACCAGCTCCAAATCCCTAACTCAGTAAAGTTGAAAGAAACACATAATCACTTACATCAGCATTTCACTACTTTATTATATTTCATCATTATTCCTGCTGACAATTATGTATCAGTTATTTTTGTATATTTTTTTCTTTTAAAAAAATAAAATTATACATTATACATCAATACTCATTTGCATCATTTCCACCCACCCTCTCTCTCGGCTCCAGCTCATCACTTGTCCTCCCCACATTGTGAAAATTCATGAACACACACATACACACACGCACACAAACTATTGAGACCAATTAGTGCCTTTTATAAGTATATATTATAGGGCTGCTATCTTGGCATTGGGTAACATATCAGGGTTGGTCCTCACCCTGGGGAAGCCAAGTCCCACGCTCTCAGCAGCACTTCATCTAAATGTAGGGCCTTCGGAAATTTATTCTCATCTATATGGTAATGCCAAATAGTGTTGTCATTATTCTGATCTTTTTTAGGCAACAATATCATAGAAATCTCATGACGGAATTGAACATCCCTGTCATGTCTAGAAGACTATCCCATAGCAGGTGCCCTAGTCCTTTGGCTCTTACAATCTTTTGGCCAACTCTTCCATTACTTCTATGAGCCTTAGATATTGGGTTTCTGTTGTAATACCTTTAAGCAAAAATAATCACGGAGTATAGTCATGTGAGTGATATTTGTTCATATCTGTTAAGTCCAATGTATCATGGGAGATCATTTAAATATAATTCAGGCTATATGAGGTACAAGTATGATATGACTTGCCAATAGTCATTCAGAATCCATGATACTGATTCATAGCATCAGAACTCTAAATATATTTATTAATTCAAAGATGATCATTGTAGAAACAGAATTCTCACCCAACCCTGAGTCAAGAAATTACTATAGGAAAAGCACCGAGTAGAAAATGTGGGCTTTGGAAAGGTTCAGAATGTGGTGTGAGATGTGGACAAACTCATTTCAATCCGTTAAGCCGCCATTATTTTTGTTCATTAGATAGGAATTATTTAGTTTCACCTTTATATTTTTGCTAGCTATAAAGAGACATATTTGTAATGCATATTGCATAGGATAGGGCCAAACTTCAGTCCTCAATGTTGGTTATTGCTGCGCTGCACTGCTCTCAGATGGTCTCTGATATATCCCATGAGATTCTGGAGAACATAGGTCTGCAGGCTTCCAGCCTCTGCTGTAAGGCTTCTGTGAGGACTAAGGTGAAAAGCAGTAAGAAGGAAATCTAGAGGCCACATAATGGGGGAAAATGTGCTTTCCTGTGTCTAAAACTGGCTGTATATTACAATGACAGGTCTTCATTCAAATACCTTATTCCTTCTTGCCATACCATCATGTCAGATAAACAGAGCTGGTATCAGAGGTCCTTCTGTCTATGTCTTGCTTTTATTAGTTAATGAATAAAGAACTGGCTTGGCCTATAGCATGGGACAAAAGGGTGGAGTCAAAGAGATACCATGGAGCCACTGCAGGAGATAGACATGCTGAAACTTTGCTGGTAGGCCACAACCTTCGGAGCGATATACAGATTAATAGAAATGAGTTAAATTAATATGTAAGAATTAGCCAATAAGAAACGAGAGTTAATGGGCCAAGCAGTGATTTAATTAATACAGTATCTGTGTGATTATTTTGGGTCTAAGCAAGCCAGGTGGCCATGAACCAACAAGCAACCCTCCCTCCAACACAGAGTCAGAGAATTTCTGACCATGTGGTACAATTCCATTAAAAATGGGTCAAAATAGAGGCAGTGAGGCATCTGATCCTCTATCTCTCAAAAAAAAATCTCTCGACTGAAGTATTTTTAATGCATAGTGAATGAAATGTGCACACATAAACTTTAAAATACTCTTATTTTTCTATCATAATTTACCCCAGTAAAGTGAACAGGAACACAAGACAAATAAAATTGGACATGAAAGAGATGTTAAGATAGCATTTCTTCTAGCTATTGACTAGAAACATCAAAAGAAGTGACCCTGACTTTTGTCAGATTTTAAAAACTTTTATAGGACACCCTTGGTTTCAACATCTCTTGGCAAGGAATTCAGACTGGCTACTTGAGCTATACACCCTTCAAACGAGACAAATGCGAATTCTCCCACTATTCCTAAAGACCTACCTGTCTATTTTCAGTATAAGGACTCATCTCTTTGTAATCACCTTTCCTTGCTATTAAAGTTAATTTACCCTACAGTTACTGTCCGAGGGACTCTCTTCTAATGTTTAACTCACAATTTTATTTACTACTATTCTCTGTATACATACACAACACAGAGATACACACAGCATATAGCATGCAAAATAAAAGCACCGGGTGAATGTTATACTAGAAAAAGAAGTAATACAAATAGGCATTTACTTAGAATAATAATATGTAGGATGAATTTGAGTAAAATTCAATTGGTGTATAGGATGCATTAAAAAAGAATGAAAACATATAATTTGTTCCTGATTGACTTATTAAAATCATATTTCTAATATTATTGACTAAATAGAAAAAAATGATCAAGTCATGGATCTCTGACAACTTAAACTTACGGCTACACTTAAAACTTACACACATTAGTTATAAATAAAAATACTCTGATGAAAGTTCTGAATGTCAGTGCTTTTAAAATATTCCCAATAATTCTAATGTGCAGAGAAGGCTAATGACCTGGTGTATGGGGAAGGGACAGGTGGAACTAGTCAGTTTTCACACTCCAATGTGGATATAAAGCCATTTCAGTATCTAAGATGAGCCTGAGATGTCCTACCTGTGGAAGACCTTGGGTGATGCTGATGCTGCTCTTGGTCTCTGGACCGCATTCTGAGTAGCAAAGGCATAGATGAAAGTCAAGAGACTGGTCAATGCTGGGAGAGAAAACTATTCAGTTGCTGTGCTTCATCTTCAGTAAAGGGATACTTACCTGGACTCCAGCCTCTCTCTTTTCTAGAAAGATCAGAGCACCCCAGTGTATCTAGCTGTGCTATTTCAAGTTTCTGCCAGAAAGGCCCAACAATAATAACCAATTTGCACACCTTTGGTTGGTAGCTATTGTAGAGAGCGCCGAGGGAAACATATCAAGAGAAGCTGTCATTTATGATAGCTTTATCTACCACATTGCTCTTCTCTAAATACCACCCTACAAACTTTGGTAAGCAACACGTTTTCACACTTCCTTCTTCAGGTACTTAACACTCAATAGGGTATCAAAGCGAACTGCTGTGCTTTCAAAAATCTTTCATTTGTTGAGGTTTGAAGCAGGCTTGTGCTGTACTGACATTAAAGAAAAAATGGATTCTATTTCCCGTGGAATACCAAAATCACTCTTGTTTCCTTTCATAATAGCTTGTATTTATATTTGTATTTATATTCAAAGATATAGAAAATTTGGGCAAGTTTTAGATAAATGATATACTTTATGCTTTTAAATCTTTGATAAATTCCTATGTTACTTTTACAATAACTCAAATAAATGTGTTCAAATTTTTCTTTTCATCACAATTTCTCTTGTAAATGTTCTCCCTTTGTTTTTGTTATAACTGGTCAAGTAAATTTAAAAGTATGTATCAGAATTGTCCCCAAAATGTGGTTGTAATTCTGTTTCAATATGACTGTACAGTTTAGAAGAAACTATTTTTGAGGTGATCTGGGATAGGTTACAATGCTAATCTCACAGCTGTCTCAGAAGCTATCAGTACTCATAAATCATACAGTCTGTAATAAGAGAAGTAAGCTGGAGAGGTTAGAAATCTTAAGAAATTGTGACAGAGGTGACAGATGGCAAGAAATGACTACGTTCTAAGTATGTTACATAGAAGGGAATGAGCTGAGTTTGGGATAAGTACCGTCTGCACATTTTTTAAACCAGAAGAAGATTAGTAATATAAGAACTTGACATATTTCAGAAACGTTATTTAATAAATTGTAAGTGTTTTATGAATTAAAGATTTTTACATATAATCAAATTTTGTTTGAGAGTTTGGGAAGTCTAAACAGCCAATCGGAAGTCTTCGGAGTGTACCACATTCTGAAAGATACATTTTTAAAATCACTGTGTGTAATGTTTGAATGTGTTCAGTTTGTTCACCTAGTACAGAGTATTTAAATAATTTGTAAAACATCTCAAATATCACTTATGAAACAGAAACCCTTCCCTCCCCCAAATCATGGAACGAGGCATCTTTTGCCTCCTGTCCTGAGCTGTGTGTGGGCAATGAAGCAGATCATACTGAGCATGGAAACCTTCAATATCATTCCTGAGAGCAATGGCAGAGCTTTGGGAAGGGCTGCAGCAAGAACAAGGTTTCGCTGTTTCAGTGTTTGCATTATTGCAGCTTCTCAAATGAGTAGTTTGAATTTAAATAAGAAATATGAAAATATTTTTGATAATAGGTAATAATTTTAGTCATTGAATACTTTCAAAGAGTACTGGGAAGTGAACTTCATTTCACTCAGAGGACTATCTATTGTTGCTCCCCTGAACCACCTCTGGATACATCAGGAGAGAGAATGCAGACGAGCAGAAACTCCCACAGGAGAGCCTGTCCCGGTCACATCATCAGATCTTTGTTTTATGCTGTACTAAAGCACTTATATATCATTAATGTCATGGTCAGTCTTTCTGTTTATTGAATTTCCTGAGCATATTAGCAATACATACACACACACAAACATGCATACATGCATAAATACACACACACACACACACAAGTGCATGCATGCACCATCTAAGGTGCTTATGTGGAGGAGGTCAGTCTTCCTTTTTTCACCATGTAGTTCCCACTGATTGAATTCCGAGCTTCAGTTCCAGGAACATCCAGCAACCTCACTGGCTCCATCTCAGCACATTTTGATCAGTGATTTCTATCACAGGGTTTCACTAGAAATACTAAAAGCTAAGCTTTATACAAATGAACCCAAGTTAATTTTATATGAGTAATATTTAATACAAGCTGCTTAGATATTTCCTCTTCTTGATTGCTTCAAACAATTTCTTTATAAAATCTTGTTAATAGATGCATGCATACCATCTCCATTAGAGGAAATCTAACTCAAATGTTATAGTGTTTTCATAATCTTGATGTATCATAATGTTTATTCCAAGCCAATATATGCTGTAATATGAGTAGCAGGGCTGCGTCCCCAGCACCCTGGCCGCCTGGCTAACTTATGCTCCGAAATAACAACACACAAACTGTATTCTTTTAAACACTGCTTGGCCCATTTCTATCTAGCCTCTTCTAGGCTAATTCTCACACCTGGACTAGCCCATTTCTAAACATCTGTGTAGCCCACGAGGTGGCTTACCAGGGAGATTCTAGCCTACATCCATCCTGGGTCGGAGCTTCATTGCGTGTGCCTCAGAGAGCAGAGCTATCCCTGTCTGCCCGGGAGACGGGAGCATGGCATCTCTGCTCCAGAAAGCAGAGCTGTCGAGTCTGAGCTCACTTCCTCTTCCTCCCAGTATTCTGTTCTGTTTACTCCTCCCACCTATGTTTTAACCTATGAGGGCCAAGCAGTTTCTTTATTGCTTAACCAATGAAATCAACAGATTGATATATGACACTCCCACATCAAATATGTACCAATGATCATCTGTTTATTTACATTATAGGGTTTTATTTTTTTTAAGAATAAATACAGCAAAATCCCCAAGACATTTCAGACAATTCTGATTAGCTCATTTCCTTGTATTGATACTTTTTATGAGTTTTCTGCATTTGTTATAATTTTGTTCAAAATGTATGCATTATTTCCAAGCATACTGCATACTTCAAACATATTCTGCTGTTTAGAAGACAAGGCTATTTCTTCATGGTTCCCTGATAGGGCAGTAAGTCATGGAACACTTTCATAGCTCTTTAGGTGCCTTTGGCTTTGCAGTCACTCTGAGTTCTGTTGTTTCTGTGACCTTCACAGTTTTGAAGAGCAGTAGTCAGGTATTCTGTAAAACGTCCTTCCGTTGGAATGTGTCTGATGTTTTTCCATGATTAGACTGAGGTTATGAGATCTTGCAAGGAAGATCACAGAGATAAAATGCTGTTCTCATCACACCATATCAAGGGTAGACACTATCAGGGAGACTTATCACCACGGAGGCTTACCTTGATCATTGAGCTAGAAGTTGTGTTTGTTAGATTTTTAACTCTTGGTTATTTTCTCTCAGCACTTTCTGTGCCATTCTCTCTAAAAGAAAACCACGTTGCTCAGTAATGGATGTGAGAGCTCGATTTCATACGTCAATGGCACTATTTAGCCATGTTCTTTTTCATTATTGCAGGTGTCTTGGTCATTGTTCCCAATCTGTTCATTTATACATAACCAACCTATGGACATGTACTAAATACCTTTGGTGAAAATCCAAGGCTATTATTTTGTTGCTTTAACTGTTCTAGTTTTGAGTCTGGGGAACTCCTACACTTGGAACCTTTGTGCCTTTGAAATACCTGGCACGGCTGCATTTAAAGATATGGTTGCCCCATTGTCTATCAGTGAAGTTTGCGCTGGTAAGAATCTGTTTCCATCAGCCTGACTTTTAGAATTTAATTCTCCCAAAGAGTGAGTATGCAGCAAGGAAGCTAAAATACGGCCTGCAATTATGGAACACACTAGCTAATGGGCTTGATTAAAAAAAAATTTAAACTACATGAGCCTCTGTTGTTTTATTGTTAACATGAGAATATGTTTATTTTCTAGCACATGTAATTGCCACTATTCAAACTTTTGTGTCATAAAACGGTACCTTCACACAACTTCTGAGACTTGCACTACATGGAAGGAAATCAGTGTTCTTTGTTGGACGGTTCAAGCCCTCACATACAGGCACTATGTCTCTTATAAAAGACCAAGTGAACTGTTAGCCATGGACCTGACAATCCATACCCAGGTTAAATAGTTGCTGTTAAATGACATGGAGAGATTAGGAAATCTATGATACCAACCCATTTGCCCCCATCAATTGTTAAGTCAGGGGTGATTTTATAATATCTTCTTCACTATTCTATCTTATGAACTCTTAGACTCATTTATTGACAAGAAGTAGTAATAAAAGTTAATAATCTGGTATTGAATTATATGCTAAAAACAGACTGATAGTATTTTCCTTAAAATATTGGAATTTCTCATTTTTAAAATTGAAAAAAAAAGCAGTGGAAACCATACTGTTCGCTCAAAGCAATGAAATACATTGGATAAAAAGATCTGAACTCAGAGTGTTGAAAGGAAGATGCTCTGAATGCTGCAAAGTACCTGGCTGTCCAGTTTAAGGGGGGCAAGTGAGGTGACTTCCGTACGTCATGTTTTTTTGGTCTTTCTTTCTAAATTTATTTGTGGCAATAACCAAAAAAGAAAACGTTACATTCTTTAGAAAATAGAAAGGCAGATATTTTACACTGTGCATGGATTTATGGCATGACAACTTGGGGCCACACGATAGTTTCTTACTTTTAGATTTGTTAGATTAATGAAGAAGAGAAAACAATATGTAGTCTATATGATTTATTTTATAACAAATTCTAATAATTGCCCATCACAAGAAAAAGATAATCCTATGAATGTATCATAGATCCATAATCTTTCTTCTTAGACAGGAATGGGATTAGGAAAATGAAGAAAAGTGGCTGAATGTCAAAAGTTAGCGCTATCTTCTGAGGGCCAGTGAGCTTATTGACTCATTCTTTTGTCTTCTCTGTTATCCCTTGGTCCATTAAAATGTTGATTTCCACAGAATAAAAAATAAATGAGAAATTGCTTGTTTTAAAAGTTATTTTATTTTTTGTATAAGACTATAGCATATGTGTGTGCATGCGTGCATGTGTGTGTGTGTGTGTGTGTGTGTGTGTGTGTGTGTGTGTGCAGACAGGGCCAGGATAAAGTTCTGGATGCCGTGGAGCTGGAGTTACAGGCAGCTGGGAGCTGCCAACAAAAGAACTTACCAGTTGCTTATCTCTCTAGCCCCTGAAATTTGCTGATATTTACAGCCAAATGATTGGCATATGACTTTTCAAATACGTTTCATTACAGAAAGCAGTATTAACTAATGATAAAAAAATAACCTAGGGAACATGACAGAAAATATTCCAGGCAATCTATGTTGCTCTTCTCAACCTTCTTTGTATTCACTGATTGACGAGATATAAATATGCCTCTAAAATATTCATCTCTTCTCTCATTTCCATTCTCATTTAGACCATGTGATTTTTGTTTTTAATGAGTCTCTAGTACTTTCCCACTGCACCTAGAAATTGACAGATTGAACTATACTATCATTGTCTGAGGTGTGAGTCTTCAGGTGTATTTGAGTTTTTTCTTGTCTCACTGCAAAGTGTAGATTCCCTTTACCCTGGCTCCTGCTGGGCAGGAGTCTAGCTTTTCTTCTGTGCACAAGATCAACTTCTAGCAGGAATATTTAACATACAATGCCTCCAACTTTTCTCCCTTCCAATTAAAAACCCACTCTTGCCTTTTAGCTACAGTCAAGTGGCAGGGGTTCCATCACAGTGACCTCCTTTTGCTTGAGGCCTTAGCATATTTTCAGTTCACCTCTGACCTCAAATCATGTGAACCAGTGGTTTTTTTTATTTGAAATTTCTTCCTGGTTTGGTTTCATGAATGCTCTCACTCTATTTCTCACCCTTCCCTATTGAATTCGCCTTCATTTTTGTAAAAGATGTGCATGGGAATGTGACTGTTTGTGCAAGTTCTTTTGAGAGTGAGTTTATGAGTCCGTAATTGTATATGAATGTCCATGTAACTGCACACACACACACACACACACACACACACACACACACACACATGCATGTGAATGTCAGAGGATACATATGGTTTTTTTCTACCTTAGGTATGGTCTACCTTTTTAATTGTGTGTGTGTGTGTGTGTGTGTGTGTGTGTGAGAGAGAGAGAGAGAGAGAGAGAGAGAGAGAGAGAGACCTGTGATCTCTAAATGGCCAAGTCAGTATTGGCCTCTGAACCCCAAGAATCTACCTTTATCAACTCTCTAGAACTGGGAATACAGGCATTCACCACCATGCCTGTATTCTGTTTTATTTTTTGTTTCTTTATCTACACATATTTTAACTAGTAAATTTAGACTGATTGCTCTCTTCAGTGAGGGTAGGTATTTTCCTATCAGTTTAATGACTTATTATAAGCGCTGATCTCCTCTGAGATGATTCTGCTATCAGCAACTCCTCTCTTCCAGGGTGTTGGCCTTCCCTGCAGACATTCAACTTGTCTCTTGAAAATGACAATTCCAAAGTACACAGGCATGCTCACACAAAGAGTTGTTTACATACCCCTACCTCAACATTAAAGTATTTGGTCTTTGCCTGGCCATGATGGCACATACCTTTAATTCCAGCACTTGGGAGGTAAAGACAGGTGGGTCTCACTGAGTTTGAGGCCATACTGGTCTACAGAACAAGTTCCAGGATATCCAGAACTGTTACACATAAAAATCCTGTCTCGCAAAAGAAAAAAAATATTATATCTTCAATTAGTTATGCACCCTGGATCTCTGTCATTCACCCCTTGATAGCTCATTGAAAATAAGAACATTACCAGATACCAAGTTTTTCCAAATACAAATGCCAGACAGTATTTTATTTTGAATTTAAAATTTACATTTCTTAACCTATCAATGGTACTATGGAAATAGCCATTGGAAAATTGAGGTCTCTATATGAAATTGAGTTTTATCATCTTTCCCTCATTCTATCCCGAGTCATCTTATTGTCTCTTTGTTAGGACAGTCACTATCAACTCTGCTGGAAAATGAAGAAGTCACTGATTCCTCTGAAAACCTACCTTTCCCCAGTTCATATATACATCATACTCTCTCTCCTTGTATAGAAAACCAGCCACCCAAACCTATTATACATATGCCAAAATCTACTATGCTCTCCCAACTTCCACTCTAGGGTCTTATTTCAGATTCTAATAACATATACATTAAATAAAACTCCTATATGTATCTTCTTTCGTCAGTACATCTTATCTTCTTTGTTCCCATGACCCACAATGCTTATAACTCCCAATTATTCACAATCTCCAAAATGTTCTTCACTCTTTTAGAGAACAGAGATTTTATGCATAATCTTCATTGCACCTAGAATTTATTTCTCCATGTCTCCATGATGACATCACCATTTTATCTATGTATCTGTCTACCTGTTTATCTATGAATGTACTTATTTATTTATATTTATGTTTTATGTTCTATTAGTTCTTTGACAATTTTGTACAATTTATTTTGCTCTTATTTACTCTCATCCCTAACTACTTCTAGATCATCCCTTTTTCCTAACAATCCAACTTTATGTTCCCTTTTAAAATTTTTTCACACTTCAAGTATAATTTGTTCAGCCCATCTACTCT
Source organism: Microtus oregoni (assembly GCF_018167655.1). Classification (NCBI taxonomy): domain Eukaryota; kingdom Metazoa; phylum Chordata; class Mammalia; order Rodentia; family Cricetidae; genus Microtus; species Microtus oregoni. Next base: position 26,717,468 of record NW_024543083.1, on the reverse strand, counting down.
TAGATACATGGCCTTCCAACTGGAGTGATTCTCCCCTTCTTTACAATGCTACTAAAACAGCGGTCCTTTCCGTTCTTACATAGATTGATGGCTCTGCATTAAATACTGTTGCAACATTCTCCTTCCCGCATCTAATGTCCCTATGATTTCTACTTAAAACTTGTCTGTCTGCATCTCTAGTGCCTGGTACGACTTTTAAGAGAAAATAAATCATTGTTTCCCCACTCCTTGAAGACAAGACATTCAGAGAAAGCTAATGGATTTTGGTTATGAATGATCAGGAAAGCAAAATGTTTTGAGGAGATTAGATTATTTTAGGAATATGAAAATATAAATATCTAGAACAGAACTATTTCTGTAAGTCTTACATACCATTTTCTAGACAGAATGAAGTAATATTAGAATTTTTAATTTAAAAAAATTTAAAAATCATGGAAACTTTAAAACAAATTTCTGAATTTTGTATTTAAAAAGAGTTCAGGATTGTAGCTATTTATAAAACAGAGAGAAAAAAGCAAGCTACATATTGACCTCTTCGTGAATGATAGCACAAATTAGGATGCAGTCAGCAAAGCCAGAAGTGCTAATCCAATTCATTTGCACAAGGGAAACAAATCCAAACTTCTGCCATTCAACTGGTTTTCTATTTTTTATTTATCCTGTTATTTTTAAATTGAAGGTATTTGAATCAATCAGAACTTTTAAAAATAAATTAAAGTTTTCTCCCTACGAATCCTGTACAGAGAATTAAATGACATCCTCAAGGTTTGCATTATCATTAGCTACAAGTATATTCTTCTTTTAAAGATGCCTTGCATAGCACATCTTACTTAATTATCACAAATAGCTGAAACAGGAAAAACCATTGTCATTTACATTAAAGGACATACAAAGAGAGTTCACAGGACTTAACATGGCTTCTTAATGTTCAAGCAGCTAATTAGTGCCACCACAGACAGCTGAACTCTAAGCCAAAGACCTTATTCACTGTGATAATAGAGCTATCCAGCCAGGTGAAGGAGTTGAGAGCCTGTCAGTGTCCTCCTAGACAAGTTTCTTGTGTTCACGTCTATCTTTGATGTGTATTTTTCCATCAGCACAGAATTCTTGTCTCGTGTTTAGTTCTAAATGGACATCTAAATTAACCAACGTTCTCAGCCTTGATGACGTTTTCACTCTAGTCCCCTGTGTCTGTGCTATGGAATTTTGGTGAGAGTTCCAATGCTTAGGTCAAGTTTGCATTCCAACTGTGCTTCTTGCTCTTGTGGATAACTTACCTCTGGATAAGCCTCCTTAAATTTCTGCCATCTTTTCTGATTCCCTCTTCTGTATTCTGAGATCTCTATTCAGAGAGCTTCAAATTTTAGGTACCTGAGTTATGCATGAATTAGGGAACGCCTAGTTGTAGCTGGAAGTTTCTATCCTGCCAAGTCCTGCAGCCGTTCAGTTCCAAAGAAACATACAGAGGCTTATATTAATTATAAACTATTTGGCCAATTAACTCAGGATTATTACTAACTAACTCTTACACCTTAAATTAACCTGTAATTCTTGTTTATGTTTAGTCGTGTGACTTGAAACCTTTTCTCAGAAATTTCTTTCCTGCCCTGTCCCATAGCCCTTGGATCCCAAAGAAACACACAGAGGCTTATATTAGTTATAAACTGTTTGGACTAGTAGCTCGGGCTTATTATAAACTACGTCTTATAACTTAAATTAATCCATAATTCTTATCTATGTTTAGCCATGTGTCTTGGTACCTAATATGAGTAACAAATCTCTACAGTTTATAAGAGCATTATCCCATATCAAAGAGTGAATAACTTCAGGCAAAGTAAACAGGACACCCAGGGTCTCCACAGAATCAGGCTCTACAAAAGTCTGTTAGAAGACCAATACATAGCACAAGTTACATAAAAAATTCAACATGAAAAAAAAATTCAACATGAAGATTATTCACTATGGTGACTGATGAAGTTAGGCCCCAAGATAATCATATTTATTCTAACAAGTTGCATGCCATGAATTCTTCCCTGACTCAGTGGAAAACTGACATGCTGATTTTACCTTAACAAATATTTTCAGAAAGAGATTTTCTTAAACACCTTATCCTAAGAACCTAAGGATTCACACTTGCTTTTTTTCTCTCTCTATATATGTCTTGAATTTAAATGAACATATTGCAGCTTACTAGGTAACTATGAGACCACTGAAATCAGGTTATTGTCCTATAATAAGTCACGAGAATACAATCATGACACTGATCGAATAGCTGTCTTTAAAACGCTAGCTGTTTTTCCTTAAGTGGAAGTGACCTTGTCACAAGGATGCTGCCATCCTCTCTTCTTGTTAGGAGGAGTGATGGCCGTGAGATCATTAACATTTGTGTAGAAAGGTAAACGTTTAAAGCCAGTGACTGTGACGCACGCATACAACTGTGGTTTAATGCGCATTATGGAGATTCAATAATTACTGCTGAATTAGGCTCATAAATTTGAAAAGGCAGAAAAGGACTACAGAATGAGACTCCTTCATGTTTTAAAGAATTGGGTCTAATGTACTTTTTGACTAATTCTCCCATGACAGCAAAACTTGGTACAGGGCCAAAAATACACAACTTTCACTGACATCCACAGACTATGTGCATGAGATTCAACAGAGGTTAGAATTAACCCTCAAGGAAATAACTAAAGTGTTTCGGGGAGATATCCTTTCCTGATTAAATAAAATCATCTTTATGGGCTTTGTTTTCTTGTTTTCACACCATTCCTTATGAAGATAAATAGCTGAAGCAGACTGAGGTTAATATTGCTTTTAAGCTATTTGTCTCCATTTGGAAACTAAGTGCACAGAAAAATGAGTGTTTTAACTCTCAGAAGCTCTCTTCAGTTAAATGTTCCCTAAATTCGGGATCTAGCACATTTTACCAATTTCAGGGCAACAGGAATTAGTCATCCCAAAATATTTTGGAAAACAGTAGTACACTCCCTGCAGTAAGAAGGTTGCCAGTTTGCCTTATTTATCATAAATTATTGTGCTACCTGCTTACTGTTGCCAAAATGAGGGGCAAATAACTTGATTTGGAAAAAAAAATAGTGGATGAATATTCATGGAGGGAAAAAGAACAATCTGATGCACAGCCTTATTTGAAACATCAGAAACAAATTAAAAGCCACTAATTGTGCTGACATTGGGCAGCTAAATTATTTCTGTGGCAGCAGAACAAAGCTCACCTTAGAGGAGAGGAACTGAAGGAATGTAGGAATCAGGGCAGCATGGATTAGATTCTGCTAGCATACTGTATCTGTAGTCCTAACTGATTCTTAATGTTTCCCAACATGCAGGTAAACAACTCCAAATATAGCAAGTTTAGACTTCTAACATTTAAAAATATTAAGTATGGAATTTCATTTAGGACATTTTGCAGCAAAATTTGGTTTTGTTGTTTCTTTTCTTTCCATCTTCCTTCTCCTGGATCCTTTTATACTTCTGGTACCCTCCATCCCCACCAGGATCTTCTCCACCTCGACATCACATGTGTGGTTTGCTCTAACTGTCCTCAGCCCATCCAATTTCTCTCTGGTAGTCTCCTATCTTTGTTGTCTCCTGTAATGATGTCACTCATATATCTAAAAGAGTGGTTCTCAATGTCCTAATGATGTGACCCTTTAGTACAGTTCTTCATGTTGTGCTGACCTCCAACTATAAAATTATTTCCTTTACTACTTCATAACTGTAATTTTGGTACTGTTATGAATCATAATGGAAGTGTCTATATTTTCTGATGGTCTTTGGTGGCTCCTATGAAAGGGTTGCCCCAGGAGTAGGGGCCCACAAGTTATGAACACCTGATCTAGACTGTGTGTGTAAATAAAAATTATGTATGAGATTTAGAAGAGTCTTATAACTTTTAGGTAATTAATTAGGTAGGTCTTTTCTTTCTAAAAATAGCATTATTTTTTGGTATTTAAATCTGTTTCTTGTCATGCCAAGGTATCTTGTATCTCCTTTAATATATTACTGATTTAGGAGTGTATTAAAGAGTCATGTAGACATTATAATGATTCAAAAATCAGAAAAGCTTTCTTAAAACAAGGTTGATAAAAAAGGGATTTATTCAACCCTGCACGCAATGGGGTGAAGCTGAGCATGGAAGAGGTAGCCCTCCCCAACAATAGATTATCCAATACCAAACAGTCAGCCTTGAAATCATACATAAAACTAACATTATGCAGACCAAACAGGATATGTTTGGGCATAAATATGTATATACAAATACAAATATGCATGCAATAACAATTAATGAAAAAGAGGTATGCATTTCAAGGAGAACAGGATGGGTATATGGGAGAGGTTTTAGGGCTAGAAGGGAAGGAATAAATAAATTAATAAATTAAATTACAATTTCAAAAACAGTCAAATGGAATGTATTAATATACAAAGGAACTGCAAGACATCTGTAAATAGCTGTTTTATCTATCTATATATTGAAGATGGTTTCCTCTTGCCAGTTTGACTCATTATCAGTGTTTTAGGCAGAGATGCCCCTGTTGTATATTATTGATATAGTGTACTGTCCTGAATAATACTTTGTCTTTCAAACAATTTCAGTGAATAAAGAGGGAATTCCCTGGGACCAAATGCTCCTCCAGTTTGTAAGGTTCTTCGCCACTGCTGGGCTCCTCAAGACAGGGATATAGGAAGAACAGAGAGAAAGAGGAGCCTTTCTTTTCCCCCCGCAGAAAACTAGCTGTTGAAACAGAACCACAGAATCAGTATCCAGTTGGCCTCAGAATTGTCATCACTTTTATTTCATCATTTCAAACCATTGCATTTTCAGAAACAAAAGTTTCCAGTCTTCTTTTTAAAGAAAATCAGTGAATTTTTAAATGTCTTTTTTATTATTAAAGAGATCTGTCATGTCTACAAACTTTGTTTTTTCACTGAGGAAAAAAACCTATTTTCCTAGATGGTTTAGTTATTTCTTTGCATCCACTCATACCACTAGGGTTGGTTCACACTGTTGTAAAAATTCTATTCACGGTCAATATTCATGTTCTGAGAATTTTCGAAGAACAAACGTATTCATAGGAAACATAATCCTATACTGTTCAATGTAGTATCTCCTTAATAAGCTCTAATTTGGGTGCTAGGATAGAAGATTTTATGTAATATTGATAATAGAACTACTTTTAAAGTGTGCACCCCTCAAAGACAATTATAGAGAGAGAACAGTTGTGTGACGGGAAATAGAAAAAGAATTGTGTTTATCATTACAAGAGACTGGTTCAAACTATTTCCAAGTTATTACAAAGGTCTGTTTCTGTTGTCATAGAGATTTAAATGCTGGACATGTTTACTATTTTGGTGTCCCTGTCACCACTCAAGGCATTTTTATTATGAAATATGCAAGATTATTTCACAAGCAATTTCCTAAAAGTCTGTGAAAGTTACATACACCCCCACCCCACATTCTCTGTCTCCTTGCTACACTGCATCAGCCTTGGTTCTTTGTATTTGCAAAGTGAGACAGCTCCCATCATGACAAATCCACGTGATGCAATCATTTCAGGTGAGGGCCAGATTATAATAAGCAAGAAAGACCTTTCTGGGTTTCTGAAAGAAAGGAATGTTAGGCTTGAATATAAAGCAAGAAAACTCTTCTCCTATTGTAAGCTTTTTCTTTTTCTTTTTCTTTTTTTTTTTGAAAAGGAAGTCTTTAGGAATCTATTCAGGAATATTTGCTGCTTTTCAGAAAGAAAGAATACAACAGAGGTACTTGATCCCTGAAATTGCTGGCATAGGTTTGTGAATGCTCTCAATAAGGGTCTCGGCTCTTGATGGTGTTTAAATACACCACTTTCTATAGCTTGTGGATTTTACCCTTTGAATTATTTCAGTGTTTTGTACCCTAAAACATCATTTTCTTTTATTCATCTACAACTTGGATTCCAGGCCTACAGGTACAACCTTTCTTATTCTTCCCTGTAGACCCCAATTTAATAACACACCAATTTCCAGGCTTAGAATTTTATACATGGAATTTGCAAGTGGTTAGAGTGCCAATATTGATTGGACATTTGAAACTTAAGTCTACTGCCTAGATTCATCCTGAGTTCTTCTCTCTCCCTGAAGCTCCACCTATTCTCTGTGCCTAGCTATTGGCAGTTCAGCATGTATTAAACCAATCACAGTGACACATCTTCACACAGTGTAAACAAATATCCCCAAATAGATACCTGTGGTCTGAAATTGAGATTCAGTTTCAAATAACCAATCAATATTGGTTTGAAGCAAGTGGCCAGGGTAATTGCATGGGTGCTCCAATGCATCCCACCCATCTCCTTAATAAGCATCCTGTTGGTATTAGCTTGAATTCCCTGAGCATTGTGACTTTCTTCCCAAGTCCTCTTTAGTATTTCTTCAACTCTGCAGGGTCTTACCTCCTACATACACACACACACACACACACACACACACACACACACACACACACACGAGAGAGAGAAAGAGAGAGAGAAAGAGAGAGAGAGAGAGAGCTCTATCTGACCGCATGCTTCTTCCAAGGGAACATGAGTGGCACCATTTTTGTCTCCTTAATTCCGTTCTTTCCTGCTTTGTCAGAAAATGTGACTCTCAGGTCCCCCACGAGGTGTCTTCAATGGTTTTCAAATGTGCTAAATATCAGTCCGTAATGATCAAGGGTCTCAGAGGGTAAGGCACCTGGTGCCAAGCAGAATGGCCTGAGTTCAGTCCTTGGCACGCTCATGAGTGTGGAATTCAGATTTTACTCAACGCTGTTAGGATTTCCTGGTGGAAAGCAATGATGTTTACATAAATGATGGAACAAGAGAAAAGGAAGTCACTCTTCCCACCTGACACCCAGTTTATTTACAATGCATTGTTTAGCAATTGAGTTATTTTTCTTCAGATTTTACCACAAATTGTGTTCATGATTTTTTTAGGTCTATATATGTTATTTATTTACTTTTTAAAAATTATTTTTATTTAGCTATTTATTTTTCTTCACTCCCCTATTTTCCTCTCCCCTTCTCTTCTACCCTCTCCCATGATCTCCATGCTCCCAATTTACTCAGGAGAGCCTGTCTTTTGCTATTTCTCATAAAGATTAAGAAAAATGAACTCAACAGTAGTGAGTCTGCCAAGTTCAAGGCTGAGGCTTACTGAGTGTTGCCAGGCCTTTGCTTTAAACCTGCTGAAGAATGGATCCTTAAGTTTGTACACACTATGAATTATGATTAAGGGAGAGAGGCAGACAATATAAAGGAGGAACTGAGGTTATCGTTACAAGGCAAGGGACAGTGCCGGAAGCAGCTAGGACCTGGAAAAGAAGGGAGGGTCTCCTTTAAAGCTCAGAACAGCAGCACCTTGGGCTTCCACATCTACCCTCCCACACCGGGAGTTTTGCTTTTGTTTTTTAAAACTGTTTTGGGAAATTGCAAACATGTATAGAATGCATCTTGCTTATATCCACATCTTCCTCCCACCAACACACCCAGAGATCAGTCTACCTCTCCTGCAGTGCCCTTCCCGGTGTTCCTTGGCCTGGAGACCCGAGTGAGAAATTGCTGCTTCATTCTTTAGGACTTTTGTACAGCTCTGTCCAAATCCCTGTCCACTCCTTGTTCTGGGATCTTGTACCTCCACTTCGCTATCCATCTCCTCAGGGAGTTGCCCAAAGGCTATAGCAGTGCTGCCTGATACACTGTACCTCTCTTAGACTCCCCTAAACCCTTGCCTCACCAGGCGGTACCCTCCAGACACACCTAGGGTACTCTGGTAGCAACCCTGTGTCTTCTCCTCATGTTCACTGGCAATTCAGCAATCCCCTAATGCCCCTGCTAGACTGGGACACTATATCTTTTTGTCCGTTTCATTTCCACCCATATTACCTAAAGCCTTTGACTTGTTTTCTAAGCTTCTATGGAAGAAAAAAAAATTAAGCTAAGATCTTTCTAGGCAATAGTTTAGCAATTAAAAGGCAATGCAATGTTTCCCCTTTTCTATCTGATGTTCATCTACTTTGATTTACTTTTTTTTTAAAGAAAACTATCTTTTTCATTTTCTCAAGTAAATCAACATTGAGTAGATCTTCTGTTTACTTCTAGTACATGAGCACTTCATTTGACCTTTCTGTGTGATCTAGGTTGTGTGTGGACATATTTACAGGATTGAAATGGTATTATTTGGAATAATTTCCATTATTCACTGGATTAATTTAAATATGTTCAACTTTAGCTTAATCTGCCTTTCCATTAGTATTTTATTATTCTTCTTAATTTATTATTTTCTCTAATCCATAAAATGTGTTTTTCTTATTTCTTTTTCATTTTTGCTCATAGAGTAGAGCGTATCTCATTTTTTTTTCTAACCCTGTGGAGATCTGCTTAACCAGTCCTTGGCATTTTACTTGATCTCCACAGGTGTTACGCTTTATTCAAATAGACTTAGGTTGTTCTCTGCATTAGCCTAGCCTGTTAATTCTGCCTTAGTAATCATTGCTTCTTAAGGCTAACTCATATATGCAAGTGGATCAATAGAAATACAAAAAAGTCTTCAATAAAATAATGAGATGTAGTCTATATAACACATGATCATACACTCACAAAACAGTGTATTTGCATGGTAAATGTTTGAAACTGTATGGCCTAGATCTCTCAAGTTTAGACAAGTTAAGACTAAGGGGGAACTCAATGATTTATATAAGGTCACACACAGTCATAGTACTAAGCATATAGGTAGTGCAAATCAAGTTCAATTACATCCCCAGTTCTCTAGGCATCCTAAATATATTCATAATCATTAGATAGTATTAAATAGTATTTTATATGGTGGCTGTATCAATGACAAGGACAGTTTATGACTTCATAAAAATCAGAAAATATCTGTTCACAAAAGAACAAGCCATGTGGTAATTGAATCATGTGCCCCTACTGGATTAGAAGTAGCGGCCTGACATGTCTGTAATTGTGGGTACCAGGATTCAAATGGTTTTAACAAGTTTAAACAGCTCAATAGGTCAGGGCAGGAGGCACACAGCTCACCGCTCTTCACTAGCCTCAACTGCACAGAGAGCTGCCCTTAGCTGTTCTAAACAAGATCCTCCTTGGTGGCCACTTACATCTGCCCTGGCGTAGAGGCAATGCTAATGGCAGGTGAGCATGGAACATTTTCTAAAGACTGAGGGGGGCTGGACCATTGGACTCAGCAAGGAAGTCATTTCTGTTTTCATATATGCTCCTGATCAACTCATCAGAACAGGGAAACTTGATGTAGAACAGCTTTCTGATCTTTGTGAAAACATAGGCATTTACTTTCTGGCTGGTTGAGGTGCACTCTAACCTTTGAAACTACAGTATGAATACAGTCGGGCCAGAAAAATGAGAGAGAAACCTTGCCTTTCTCAGTCATGGATGACAAAGGATTCCAGGCAGTTCATTCAGTTCTGTTAAAACATTCACTGAACTCCTAGCTTGCTCAGACTTCCATGGAGACCTGAGGTTCTGGTCATCCATTTATTCTGCTCCTCTTATCTGTCCCTTTTGAGAGTGGAACTCACGGGCTTGGGGGTTTCCTATTCATTATTTTTATTTTTATTTAGCTCAACACATCAAGAGCTTGACATGAATACAAGGGCAAAAAAGGGTTGCCACTAAGGATTCAATTCAAGCAAAATGGTTAATATGGCTGTTATGTCAAATAGTACTTTGATTTAAATGTAGTGGCAAACTTTCTGGAAGATAATTGAAGTTGGGAAGATAATACATATTTGCATTTATAATAACAGAGCAGCATTTTTTAATTAGTTCAGATTCGTTCAAATGTGATCAGAATTGATAAAATAAAGGATGTTTATAAAGTATTCATATTGTATTAAAAGTGTCTTAGCTTTGACTGAATATGTAATAGAGGGGTAGTGAAAGCATGATACAGAGGGTGTCTTATTGAGCTTTAATGCTTTCATTGATTTTTGATATTTTTTAAGTGATCTTATTTAGGGCATGTCATGTAAGGATTCTGTTGTTGCTAACCCTTCTATGGGAGAAGCAGACTGCAGAAACACATGAAGATGTTTATTGCATTGCTAATTGTGTGAAATTGGCATAGCATGTATCACAGCACGAGCAAAAAGTCAATACTATTGATCACAATTACAAAAAACAGTACGGACAACAAAAGCAATGACATCTAGTGATTTCTCCTTATTAACCCAGTCATTCTTCTCAGCAAGTGTTTTCCATGGGCTCTATTGTTTCCCTATGGCACACATTAGATTCTGGAAGTAGCTGGCAACGTGAGGCCTTGGAGGTCAAACCCTTTACCACTACATAGATAGAAAGCAAGAGAATAAAGCCCATGAGAGTCAATATATTTAGTGTGGGTCATATACATATTGCTAAAGTTCGTTGGTATCCTAGACTTTTTAAAAATCAAAGCCTGCATTGTTTAGCATATAATTTGAGATGCTAATATTTCCCTAGATATTTATTTTCTTTCATCATCCCTCCCTTTCTTCCTTCCATTTCCTCTCTCTTATAGTTTAGTGTATGGGGTCAGGATATTACTCTTTAATCCAGGAGAAATAGGAATTTGTGATGCCCTGTCTTTGCCTTCCAAGTGGCAGGAATTATAGGTGTGTACCATCGTACCTAGCTTTTCTAAGTACTTAACACAAAAACCAAGAGAGATACTGTAATAAATGCATAAACTCCATGGCTTTAATCAAGAGAATAAATTGTTTTGTAGTTCTGAAGATTAGGATGATGGTCTCAATGTCATGTTTCCTCTGACTCCTATAGATGAACTCATAGCCACGTTCCCTCTGACTCCTGTAGATGAATCAAAACCATGTTCCCTCTGACTCCTGTAGATGAACTCAAAATGATGTTTCCTCTGACTCCAGTAGGCAACTCTTTGCGATCTCTAACTTCAGGAGCTTGTCAACATCTCTTGGCCTGAAGATGTACCTTTCACATCTCTCACCACATGATGTTATCCTCGAATTCAGAGTCCAAATTCTTTTCATCAGTGACAGCAGTCACTGGACTTTAGAACCTACCCTAAATCAGAAGAATCTCTTACTAACGAACTGAAACGGGCATAGCCTTATTTCTAAGTAAGTTTCATTCACAGTTTCAGGGTTAACGCCAGATTTTGCGGGATCTATGAACTTAGCGTGGGAATATGGGTTAGGAGACAGAACTGAGCAGGCAAACGGGAAAGAATAACATAGCATCACCAAGTCTACTACAGAGATCCCAACTAGAACCCAACCTATCATAACAGAAGTCAGTCACGAACACCAAGTTGTGGTAATGTCTTCAGAGTTCCCTAACTAGCAGCTTGCTAACAGTTTCATCTCATTGGACCAGTTTACCTTGTTTTTTCCTGTGAATCTGACTTATTTTGGACATAGCACCTTCCTGTCAGTACCGTTGTATGTAGATGCCTTAATTCATACCATACCGTTGTTTATTTTACCTCACTGTGTCAACGCCATTTCGAAGCTCAATTCTTCATAGAATACATACCAAAAATTCTGTTGGTTATAGAGCATAAAGCCTCACTTCTGAGCCCAGCTTGACTTTTCTGTGGCATGTAGGACAAACATTCTTAGAGATGTCAGCAAACATTTTTTGGAAAGAGAAAGCAAATATTTGGCTACGAAAATCACTCATCTACAATGTAATCACTTATCTACTCTGTGGCATTATAAAACTGCCATAGACTTATGAAAAACAAATGGATTGCAAATTAATGTGGGGATTTTTTTAATAAATATTTTTTATAAAAAAATGCAAGTTGAATATGGCACAAAAAGTATACTTGGCCTGTGCTCTCTCCATCGACTAGAAGTACATCAGCAAATGTCTCCATGATTTTTTTTTCTACAACAGATGAATCTATTCACTTTAGTAAGAACAAGATTTTAAAGTGAACATTCTTTAATTGGGGGTTGCATTCATTGGTTTTGAGCACTAACTTAGAACCTAGATTAAGAAGAAATGTCACTACACCAGTATGTGATAAGTAATTTACATATTTACAGAACTTATTTCAATTAATCTTTCAATGAGCCGTGAAGTTGATATGATTATCTCTCTGTCACATATAAAAAGAATGCAACCAAGTTATGTAAATGTGTCTAAGTTCATTCAGAGAATAATGATAGAAGTCAATTCTTTTTATATATTCATGTCTGTGTGTATTATCACTGCAGTATGGCTTTTAACGCATGCATTTGTAGACTTCTCCTGTCTCCTATTCTATGATCATCAAAACCTTGAAATTAAATTCAAAGCATGATATTATACTCACTCTGTGCATATGCAATGTACACACCAAGTCAATTGGATGATATTTGGGTCAATGCCAGAAGAAAATTTTGGATTTGCAGGCTAATAGGGTCTAAGGATGTCAGATATGACAAGAAACTTGTTATTTGAACTTCATCATAGTCAGACTTCAAATGGAAACATACAAATCTACATCAAGGGATGTGCAAGCTGATGTCAGGAAGAGGAAAGGGGGCACAATGGCAAATATAGACACTGAAAAATGAATTACAATGCTGGAACATGACTAATCCTAAGCAAACATTTATTTCTTACAGAACACTAAAGAAGTTTCTATTTAAGACTGTGTGACACAGACACCTGTCTAGTATCCCATTGAAATGGTCAAAAAAAAAAATGGTCACTTTGAAAGCAGGTGTTTATAGTTATAGTTTTTATAGCTTGCTTTCAAGATGCTCACACCATCCTAAATGGCTAAACAGTGGAAAAGTACCTTTAACACATTATATACAGACACCGGGACGTGAATTTACGTCTCTAGCACTCATATAAAAAGCCAGGTAAGGGAAGCGGGTTTCTTTAACCCCATTACTTGAGAGACAGAGGCAGACAGATTCCTGGAGTTCACTGAACAACCAGGCAACTTGTAATCACCAGATTCAATGAGATATCCTACCTCAAATGTGTTGGTGTAAGTAACTGAGGAGAAGAGTAAATGTAAACTTCAGGCCTCTACTTATACAAATGTATACACACACACACACACACACACACACACACACACATGCACGTCGATGACTGAGAAAATTTCACTTAATGTTCTTTAATTATTCTAAAACCTAGTATCTCTTAGGTTTTTGAACAGACATGATTCAATGTACTATTGTTGGTTACTATGTATCTGTATGTATTATGATTTTTTTTTTTTTGCTTAATTCTCTTATTTAAAGACCAATTCTGAGGTTGGAAAGACATGGCTCAGCAGACAAGACCTCTTCTTGCTCCTACAGAGGGGCTGGTTTTGGTCCTAAATCCTATATCTGGTGGTTGACAAGAGTGTCTGATCCCAGCTCCAGGAAATCCACTGTCCTCCTATGCATAGACTCCACAAACACACACATGCATCCACATAATTAAATATCTAAAGAAAAAAAAAGATCAATGTTTGAAGTAACTGAATAAATACCCTGAAGGGTCTAATTGTGAATTTATTACTGTGAGTTTTATCTGCTTCAAACATGGAATTCAATAGGTTCTGAACACTTTGTGTGACGATAGATACATTCAGCATGCAACATGAAGGACAGATGAGATTTTGATAAGTTGTGACTTGCTATTTCCTGATTTACTGCACAGACATAGTTTTCACTTATCCTTGATGAATTCTGGAAAAAAATAATAAAAAAGGATGTTTATTTTAGTCAGGAAAACTTTCCACAGCCTACATGGCATTTAATGTTGGCTCTGAGTGTTATGCTAAGACACTAACCAACTATTTGCATTTGAAAAGATTTATTGATTTTGGCTTTTCATAATACCTTATCACAGGAGGCGTGTGGCGCTTGAGCTCTCTTCTGCCTGAATGGATAGCATCATAAAGAAGTGTTCTTTACTATAATGCACTAACCCTCCTTGGTGGGATGTGAGGGACTCCCAAGACATCTGCTATAAATTTGAGAAGTGTCATTGCCAGGAGGGAGATGACCTAGTGAAATTCAAGACAATTAAAATTTACTGAAGAAAATTCCTATAAAACACAAGCAAAGGAGGAAGAAAGAGTGATCAAGGAGGCCACATGTAAGTTAGACAACTGTGTAAGGAAAGGGAGAGCAAGCATCACCTGTGGCAGAGCAGATGCGAGAGAGCCTCCTAGAGTGCAGGAAAGGCCAGGTGCCTCTGGAAAGTACTCCCCAGCTGTTTGGGCTACAGTTTAGTCAGGCATGGGATAGCAGTCACCCAGCGTGAGAAATATTGTGAACGCTGGGACTGTAGCAGGTGGATGATGTTAACGATACTCCTTTCAGATAGAGTCCTTGAGAGCACGTGGGGTTAGGATGCAACTCCCTGCTTATTCTGGTTGCACCAGGTTTTTAGCCCCTTAGGAGGGTCTCTTCTGCTGAAACCCATCAATCTGCAATTGCCTCAAATGTAGAAAACAGCAGAAATTCCAGGTACCCAAAATTAACGATAAATATCCCCCATGCCACTTGATACAAACACTGAAATAGGGAACTAGTAGGGTCAATCAGATGGAAGATAAATGTTTAAGTTAAGGAAGAAAAGAAGATGCCTTTGGGTCCTCTGATGCTTAGTGAAGGCCCTGGATGCTAGAAGTGCTTTCTATAGCTTTGGTTTGCCTGTTTATTGGTTTTTTTGTTTGTTTCTGTTTTTGTTTTCAACCCAACCTTCAGAAGAGTACTTCCCACAGATCCAGTTCTGCCTTGTTTAACAATTACCAACCCACTAAATACATATTTATACCAAGTCTCGTCAGCATGGCTAAGTACATAATCATGAAACTTTAGTGGAAAATTGGCTATAAAGGTTGTAGTAATCACCATCATCATTAATCTTTCCACCTTATTTGGTAGCGAGCGTGTTGTGGTAGACACCTGCTCTCCTTAAAATTGTTTTATGCAGATATTTTGGGGCAGGGCAGGCTGTGAAGATCACTGCAACATTAAAGTTCTTGAGACAAGAGATCAGAGTCTTGGGCAGGTTATCTGGGGCCCGATATGATCACTGTGGTTTTTCTCTGGTTTTGAGCTCTTGACCACACCAGATACTTCACATTCAAGGTTGAGGGAGAGGTTCATACTGAGTTTAGGCTGGCACTTACCATTCTCTCCACCTTGCTGAGGGTGCCAGGACAACTGGAATGTGGAAGTTGTGGCCCAAGTCACAACAACCAGGAGATTACCATGCCAGCCCATGTTCAGGTTGGATAACATCCAGCTCTAATAACCCATAACCATCCACTTGAGGTCATGTCCTGGTCCTGAATTATCACTGGTTACATCAAATTGGTAGTCTTCCTGTAAGAGAAGAGTAAAGGGGGAGGTCTTAAGCCATGCAGCATCCTTCCTGTCAAAAATTTGGGGTGCTAAGTTAGCTCATGCTTAAGGAGATGCATGCTTCAGGTGTCACACAAGGTATTGCTCCTGGACAAGCTTCCAGAACTATGAATGTTTTCTTCCATTGCAGAGAAGACTTTGGGACTGAGGTGAGTGGTGAGGACTTGACCTGGTGTTTGGGGACAGGAGTGCCTTCATCAAAGGGCTAAGGTGTTTGGTTTTACATGCTACCCAGAACTGCCCTTTTCTACAGGGATGGTAGGATCGCTGACTGCTTTCTCCACTGGCTCGGGTTGAAAGTTCTGTTCACCCCTAGGATCAATTCTCAAGCCTGAAAAAAATGCATGAATTAAAAAAAAAAGGCATCCGAATTTCAGATCAGCACATATTAAACACCTTTAAATAAAGACCTAAATACAGTGGTGTACTTTAGTAGGAAAAAGGAAGTACATAAGATAAAATATAAAGTAAAACAAGTCCATAAGGTCCACTGAATTCTGCAGCCACAGCTCAGAAGGGCAGGTCGGTGTCAATTCCACTTGCTTCTCCCCAAATCCTTTTTTCAAAGAAAGGATTTTCACATAATTTAACCTAGAGGGCTGCACTTACATTTTCTGTAATATCAGAAAATTAGATCCTGCTTTGTTCCGATTGAAGACCGCACATGTCTGCAGAAGAGCTGCTGGGGAAGCCTTCTGAAGCGGGTTAAATGTCTGAGGTCTCTGCAAGGATTCCCGAAAAGATCCTGATCCTCCTTGAAACAGCTATCTACACGTATGTTTTTAAACTTGATTCTCTCAAGGATAAAAGCAGGTTCATTTTGGGGGGACATGTTTTGATCCTTCAAATGAAATAAAAATAGAATATTCTCAGTGTGAACCCCCACAGCATAGAATCAAAACAAAACTAAAATGGAGAACTGGAAGGAGTCACTCAGACAGTGAGAGTATTTCCTGCTCTTGCAGAGGACCTGGGTCCAGGTCCCAGTGTCCACATGGCAGCTCACAACAGTATGTAACTCTAATTCCAGGGGACCTGACACCCTCTTCTCACCTTTGTGAGCAACAGGCAGACAAGTGGTGCGCATACATACAGATAAACAAACCAATCACTCACACACATAATTTAAAATAAATGGATAAACCAAAAGGCAATAACAGAAAGCTTATTTAAATGATTTTTAACTAATTTATATACTGCTAATCGAATATTTAAATCACTACTGGCAGTAATCTTGAATAATATCTATCTATTTATCTATGAATCTATCTTTCTACCGATCTATCTTTAACATTAAGAAATTTCATTTTATATGTCTAATAATTTTCTGTGGCATAATCCAGCAACTGACTTTATTTAAGTTTCAAACTACAAGTATTTTGCAGTATGGTTACATTTATTTTTTATTATATATGAGTCATCACTGAGGTGCTAGCATCAAAGTTTTGGTTTGCTTGTTTTATTGACTCAATGGGATATTTTAATATTAAGTTCAATTTATTAACCAAAAGATACATTTCTCTTTTCAAAATTTTGCTTTCCTGAGTCTAACTCCACTTTCTAGGTCCTTGAAGTGTTCTTTGTCCCATTTTAAATAGATTTTAGGACACAAAAGCAGAGTATTAGCCTGCTGTGCATGAAGATCTGGCTTCATCTCTAGTACTAACAGACCCCAAAAAGAATCCTGTTGGACATCCCCATCTCTATCATTTATGTTGTTCTCTTTGCTAAATAGCACTCCAAATGAATGCAAATTCCGCATTGTCTATCTCCTCTCTCTCTCTCTCTCTCTCTCTCTCTCTCTTTCATGTGTGTGTGTATGCATATGTGTGTGTGGAGAGAGAGAGAGACAGAGAGAGAGAGAGAGAGAGAGAGAGAGAGAGAGAGAGAGAGAGAGAACCCCTTGTCTTTAAACTCTGACAGTTCTGCAGTTGCAGGTATACATGGCCATACCCACCTTCAGAGAGAAAGCTCGGTATTTGAACATAATACCTCATGCTCTCACAGAAAGTTCTCGTATCTGCATGGCCATCTCCCTAAAGTCATCATCTGCATTTCTTAAACAGGTTTTCGATAAGCCCTTGCCATCATATTTTCTTCTTAAGCAAATAGAAACAAAGAAAAACAAAACAAAACAAAAATGCTCTTATCTTCATCTTCATATACTTTCTCTTCAAAACTCCAAGTGGCCTTCAGGGACTCCAGAATGATTATCCACTGCCCTTCTTCTTGCCTCCTGCTCAATAACCACATACCCGTCTCAGTTTCTATGTATGAACATATTCGGAGAAAAGTAGAGTTTTGCACTCAGAATAAGCAAATAAAATTGTTCGTCCCATGTGTTCAATCACATCACCAACACATTTCCCTTCCTGATAACAAGACACTACAGAAGATCCAATCTTTGGATTATTGGTGAAGGGCTCATCATCACCAGTAATGAGTGTGGAAAGCAAAAAGCACCCCATAAACAAAGCCCCCTTTAAAAAACTCATGGATATACACATCTTTACTGATTCAATGGGTCATTCTTTTTTCCATATTTATCATCAAATTAGTGTGGAAAGCAAAAAGCACCCCATAAACAAAGCCCCCTTTAAAAAACTCATGGATATACACATCTTTACTGATTCAATGGGTCATTCTTTTTTCCATATTTATCATCAAATTACTGTGTTTTAGACAATAGAGAGCAATTAATGTTAATATACATCTTCTCTTATAAAGATATTAGCATGACATCTATAAAGTTGTTCTCAAAAGCTAATTGTAACAAGGCCAACATTCCTAAAACCTACCTTTGGCACATGGAACTGATAATTCAACCCTGTTTTGTTTGTTGGTTTTTCAAAAAGCATTTAAATTGCTTTTTTTCTTTTTTATTTATTTATTTTTTGAATTAACAAAAACACTTTGAAACTCCTAGTTCCTTATTTGTTTATAGTCTCACCAGTTTGGCACCAAGGGGATCATCAAATCGTGAGGACTGGTAGGATATCACTGGGACTATGAATGCCTAACAGTGGGAAGGGGGGCAGGTACGAAACGTGGAGTATGCTGTTTAAAAATGCAAAAACAAATTAGACTTCCTTAATTTGTGTGCGGGATAGCTAAATAATGATTTGCACCAAGCAGGGATCTCACACGGCTTTGTTCATATTTTAATAGTGTACTTCTCTTTGCAGTCGGAGTAATTAAGTCTTATGACATTCCAGAAACTGTAAGTCCTGCTGAGATGTTTAAGTTTAGAACAACCTCTTGATGTACAATCAAAATAATAAAAACAAAAACAACAACAAAAAAAAAGGACACTTCTCAGGCTCTTAACAAGCTGGTTTGTTTTCACCTCGGCGGCACAATTGGATGTGGCCCACTCCAACTGTTTAGTTTCAGTGTTAACTACAACTTCCTTTTGAATTTCGCTGCCTTCAATTACATTTTTAAAAAGAATTTTAATTGCATGGCTGTAAAGAGTAAAGACGCTCTAGGCTCCATTTGTTTTTCATGGAGGGGCCTAAAAAAAATGAGGACAGAGCTTCCCAGCTCATGCAGGGGTTGCTGAGAAAGGGAGATGACTTTTAATTCGACAAGTTCAGAGAGATTTCTTAGTTTGACGCGCTTGGCAGGGGGTCTTTGAGTGCCTGGCAATGCTTCAGCATTCTGAGCTTTGAAAGTCTTTCCCTGCAGCAGAAATTGTATCAAAAGCCAATGATAATATTCCCTGCAAGGTAAAACACCCTATTGAAGATTGCGAGGGCTGTTTATTTATTCATCACAGTTTTTCTTTTAGGACATATCAAGCATCTAGGTAATAATTCACATAGATGATAGAAAATGCAAAAAAATATTCTCCTCATTAATCTTTCACCTTTTCCTCCTTCTTCTTCTCTGGAGGCCACGTGTAGATATAAAAGGTTCTTTCTGCTTGGCTCAAACATATATATATATCTTTATTCTGAATCTCCGTTTCTTCCCTTCTCTTTCAATTTTTAAACAAAACTGTCATTTCCATTGACTTCCTCCCACCAGCTGAGAGTATAAGATGTTTATGGCCATTTCCTCCTGTTAAATCCTCAAAGTGATTAATTAATTTTACAGCAGTGCTGTTCAGAGTCGAAGGCTCCTTTTGAATCTGCCTATTGTATGTCTGCTTCAGGAAGCCGTTTTCAAAGCAAACGTTAACAATCGTGTTGCTCTCTGGAAGGATATACATATTTTAATATTTTGTATTGTATTTTGTACGTATTTTAGGAGGAAAACGTTTCCTCTTTTTCACTGCTTAGAGGTCAGAACTGGGAATAAGGGGCCCTGACAACTTATCCCCCTTGTATCATCAAGGCCTGCTCTCTGCTTGGCAGAATCAGTTAAGAGACATCGTCCCTCTCCTCTTTTTTCTTCCATCTCCTATGGCATTAGAAATGGCCTTACCTTGCAAATAATGCTGAATTATCCCATGGGAGGCAGTTGCTGTGTAAGAGAAAATTTACATCATCCATAAATTTTGTTAAGATATGGGGAGCTCCAGGACAGTAAATTGTATACAATAGCAAGTTATTATATTTGTATTTTTTATAATGGAATCAATGAAAGAAAACTATATATTCGAAAGAAACTTAAGAAAAATTAGCACCTCATCACATCTGGGCATTCTTAAGCACATGTCAATCCCCAAACATAAATCAGTTTGTAGACTGTATTTAAATATCAAAAGTTGGAGAAGAAATCACCATGCCAAGTAACCACGTCACTAGCAAAATATCCGTAGAGGAACATCAGCAAATATTCATTCATTAATATTAATTGAACTTCCACAGACTACAAAGCAAGCCACAGGCACCTTACAAATGCATCCTTGTCCACAGGATTTCAAACTCAATACTTGATTGATGATCATTTTTCACATGTGGATATCGGAGAATCAAGGGTGATATAAAACCATGTAGTGCAAATCGCACAAAGAAAAAAAATTAATTTATTGTCAAGTTTGGGGAAAGAATGTGGCTTTGTGGAAGCATTTATTTGCTTTAAAAAGAATTATTCAAGCATGGTATTTAGACATGACCAAGTTTGGGGGACCTTCCTTCAGTCTACCCAACCTGTTATGACCAAGAGTACCATCACTACTTGTGGAACCATGGGGCCACTGATAAATGGCCTCTCCAAAATGTAACATCAATGTATTTTATGGTTACTTCTAAAGTGAGTAAGTTCTATGTAAAAAGGAACTTAAACTCACGTATCACTGGTGATTTATTCTGCCTTCATTTTGTACTTGCTACATAAAATTCAGTGTGATAGCTGCAGAGATCTGTCATGAATTTTGCACATTTAACAGATCACAATGGAAAACTCAACAAAAATGTAAGGCGACTACGAAGATATCCAAATACATTGTGGAATTCTGGGTAACATCAATGGGTGTGTTGAAAGCCTGTTACTCTTATGCAGAAGAGCAGTCTACCACTTAGAACCTACTTCACTTTAACCATATAGAGGAACTGCTATATTGGCCACATTTTACACTCGAATTATGCTTAATCAATAATTTTTAATAATTTTTAATCTAAGGACCAGAACTGTTCTTTTAGGGAGTTAGTGCTATGGTGAACTCTCCGACTGGCTTTTAGAAAAGTTGGCAGAAGCCAAAAAACATGATTATTTCTTCTTGGAACTTAGAAGCCTGTTCATCTTGCCAGATATTCAGAACCCTGGTGTGTTTTTATTTAAAAAGTTTAGCAGTAAGTGGAGAATAGAAATGTATAGCTACAAGTAAAAACATGCATTGGTTCTTCTAGTTGACATAGAAAAAGGATTACTAAAGATGTCTTTGGCAAAGCTAGAAAGAAATCAACAAAGCCAAAAAAAAATAAAAAATAAAATCTGTAACAGGACAAAGCTCTGGTGAAAACTAATATTAAAATGATATTTTTCTTTCACTGAATCACAGTACTGTTCAGAATACCAACATAGAATGCCTAGTGATTAGGGGAGAAAAGGTTTCCCAACGATACCTTTAGGTATTTTATAGAGACAATGAAGGCTACGTAGAATTGAAAGATAAAGCATTTGGGATTTGGCGTGTAGCTCAGTGGGCAAAGTGCTTGCCTGACATGAACGAAGCCATGGTTCAACCGCCAGCACTGCAGCAGAACACTCAAGAAATAGGTGTAGGAGGATCCAGAGTTCAAGGTCATCCTTGGCTGTATAAAGCATCCCAGACTAGCTTGGGTAACAGGGCCAGATTCAAAAGAGAAAGAGGGTGGGAGAGAGAGACAGAGACAGAGAAGGAGAAAGGGAGGGAGGGAGAGGAAGAGGGAGAGAGACAATTTCTTAATCAGGTTTACCATTTCCTTTGTAACATAACCTCACCTCAAATGATATCACCTTTAGTTTCTAATGGGAACCACCCAGACCTCAGAGATTAAGAAACATAGTGTTCATAATAAACCCCAGCTTCTTAAACTATGTATTTTGACAACATATAGGGTCATATAGTTGAATATGGAAGTAACTACCATATTCAAGAAACTACCAAATGTAAAAGATTCTGGAAAATGTACACCCCCAAATTAATTCAAAATCAAACATGGAATGAATCTGAGATGTCTGTGGGTGCTCCATGTGTCGGATCAGCCACTTCACAGCAGCCTCCCTTCTGAACACACACCTTCATGTACTACAGCACCCTGTTGTCACGTCATCCGCTGTCAGTGAATGCTGCCTCCCCTAGGCTCTAACACAACACCACTGCATGTCATGAACTGCACTTGTTTCCTTCTGCACCAAGTTTTCCTAGTGAGTAGATTCACATTGCTTTACTTAGATTTAATATGTCCGTACCATTCTTCCTCAGCATGGATTAAATTAGAACCTATTTGGATTATATTGTGGTAGAATATTTGATACCCAACATTGCTGATTGAGTTGCTGACTCGAGTTTTATTAATTTTAAATCATTAAACTTTGGTTTAGGATTATGACAGAGTGCCCAGAAATTTTGAAATTGCTCTACAATAGTTCTGTCCTTTTGTAGTACATATAATGTGAAGCAGTGTTTTCAATTTTGATTATAAAAAATGTCTATGTACCCTAGATACCATTGAAGATGCTCTGTATTCTGTAGAATTAAGTAACCTGCCCATCTTTAATATTTCATGTAAAAAGTAGTCACATCTATTACATTAGCCTGAAAATCTAATCTCATCATTAGTAAACACAACAACTTGTCTTTGTCCATTGGTGACAGCAGAATAAAATGCCTAAGATTGGAGTACTACATATATAACAGGAACTGATTTCTCACAGTTGTAGGGACAGATTTAAGAGGAAGGCATAGGCATCTTGAGCTGATGGTAAGTTCTGTGTCCTATGAACATAATGAAAGCTATCTCCTACAATGGTAGAAAGATATGTACAGTGAACAACAGCCAGGATGCTGTCTTTATCTCTCTTACAGGAATCTGTCCTGTCCAGATGTAAATACCAGCCCATAGCCCTGCCTATATTATCACCTTAGTGATAGTTTCAACATTTATACATATGCATATATTTGTGCACATGCATACATACACACATGCACACATACACAAACATATAGACATTGTAAATAAATGTATACATGCATATGTATGTTATACATACATAATAAATGTATGTTAATAGAGCTATACACTTAAACAATTTTGCAGGATTCTTGCAAACACAATCCTATTTCTCTTCACTACATAATGTTCTTTAAACAAGTAGTTATTGGCATTTGCTTTTGAATCTTTAAAAGTCTATT
Source organism: Microtus oregoni (assembly GCF_018167655.1). Classification (NCBI taxonomy): domain Eukaryota; kingdom Metazoa; phylum Chordata; class Mammalia; order Rodentia; family Cricetidae; genus Microtus; species Microtus oregoni. The sequence goes on along the minus strand of NW_024543083.1, from coordinate 26,694,294 downwards.
TAGAAAGTGGTAGCAGGAGACATTTCTATAATACGAACAGAGTGTAATTGATTTTTTCCACACTTTCATCAATTCTTGTTAATTTTCTTTCTCATAATATTTTCTTGTTATTCCTTTCTCTTTCCTCCCAAGCTTGGATCCTTCCTTTCCTCCTCTCTCTTGTTTCTTTTAATTGTTAGTATTTTTCTTTCCCACCCTTCCTACTTTCTTTGTAACTAAAACAAACAAAAGAGAAATGTGGCATAGGCCCAAAAGGAAAGGAATGATAGATAATGCTAGGTCAAATACAGGGCTTCACATAACAGAGAGATAATTCTTTAACTAGATTGAGTGAACCATGAATCTGACCTGTATGGAAATATGTGGGTTTGTAAAATTCAGCATTGTAAGTGGGAATATCGATTTATAGCAGAAAGCTCCAAAAATGAAAGCTTCATTTTTCTTAGTCAAAAAATATAACAGGGAAAATATAAAAAATGAATACATATGTATACATGAACAAGAAAGAGAATATGGCTTTTAACTGCAAGCTACATCCCAGGCTGAAACTACAAATAGACTTTGTAATATATTGTGCATGGCATCAATTTGACTGTTTTTAAGATCTGAAAGAGGATAATCTTCCTCTTGTTTGAGTGTCTGCAAGTTTTCCTGGGTTCATTATTATAAAAACATTTCAAGTCAATAAAAATATATTCCATAAGACTTTCTACCAAACTGTGGCAACAGATAATGAACTTTCTTCATAACAATATCATGTCTTGTTGAAGTCAACAAACTATGGTGACTAGTGAATCTGTCCTCTCCAATGTGTTTAACTTCAAATCTCTCTCATGCAAAAGTGAGATATTGATTAAGACATAGCCTTGCAAAGAGAATCTTCTAGTTCTAGTGCCTGGACACCACAGCTTAACATGGCTGCTAATACCCTTCCAAAAAGGCCATTATTCCAAAGAGACTTGTAGCTTCAGCCGAAGCTTCAAATTAGCACTGATCTCTATTAGGGGTTAGAAGAACTGTATGTTGTTTCGATAGTCAGTGGATTTGCCATATGCATACTTGTGTCAACTAGCAAGAAAACCATACACTCACCAAGGAGATTTGTACAAAGAAAAATTGTTTACATGTTGTCTATGTATATAGAGATTACTGAAACTACTTTTCTCCCTACAGAGAAAGACAAACCTAGCCAGAATCTCTGTCTGGCACTTGACATATGGGTTTTTCTATATCAGTATTTCCAGGAGGTAAAGAGGTGTGTTAAGGCAAAAAAGAAATATTTACCAGACCGGACTCTGATAAACATTGTTATTAAAGAGTTGGGAGTTAGAATAACTTGTCCAACCTGTTTACAAACACAAAACTCTAATGTGTCATTGCCTCTTCTTAATTAACCAATTCATTAATTAAAATAGACTCTTCCTTTTACGTTGCGAATAGCTATTTGGATGATTTGCTCCATAATTTATATCTTGTTATGTTTCATTTTATCTCCTTTTACATAAAATTAGTTTTATATGTTATTATTTCAATTCCCTATTTCATTTTTAATTTCACTTCACCTTTCACGTTTTATATTATCTAAGCTCATGCAAGGCTCTGAAGTGAATTACAGTACAACTAACTCTACTGTTCCAACTTCGGCCGTGCTGCCTAGACTTCCTAGTCAGTTTCCCCCCAGTGCACATGAAAATGGTTGTTTTGTTTCTATAACCATTGTGAAAATAAAAGCAATCTGCTGGTACTTTTGGAACGCTCGCTTTATCTAGCATTTCATTGTCTCGTGTCCTGAGCGGAGCCGCTTGCATTTGAATGTTCATGATTACCTCCAATTTCTCATGGCATTCTGAACAGAAATTCTACTGTATCTCATTTTTGATAAATAATTACACAAATGCTTCTTCAGGAAAAAAAAGTAACTTTAAGAATACCTGAAAGTGTAAAAAAAAATATAAGTCATTATAAAGCCTGATAAGTAGGTGGTCATCTTGGAACCTAAACAGAAGAGGGAAAAAAAAAAATCAACTCAACTTCTGCCTTTCAAATCAGAAGGAGTTTGTGCCTCTGACATCTAGACAATGCCCAGAAGGGTCCCTGTGTCTGATTGTGGAAGGAAACCTAAAATGAGTTTTATGCAAATTTCTTTACAATGAAACGTTTTCTAAGTCATTATACTAAACGGAACTTTGTACAAAGCACTCGCAAAATAAAATCAGGTGATAATTTAGCAACATCTGAAGAAAGTGTGAGACAATTAAACTTTTCCAGGAATCGCAGGAGTCCTCAGACATCCCTGCATCATCGCAGTTGGGGAAAGAAATCTCTCTCTTCCTCGGTTCTCCCCCCTCAATTGCCGTCTTCACATTTAAAAGTGATGTCTAAGGCTATTTTTAGTTAGTTTCCAACTGCTACTGATACATCGAAGTTATATAGCTTGATTTTTTTTTTATTTTAGTAACATGAGAAATGATTTCAACTCAGGGAAGCCCAAACTTCAAATACCTATGGAAGTAAGATTAATGCAGTTTGAATTTGGCAGGAAAATAACTTCAGAGGTGGCGTTTGTGTTGGAGGAACTAAAATATCTACAGTAATCGTTTTAGCAAGGCTTAGTCCAGAGCACTGCTTGAGGCAACCAAACCTTCAGTACACTGTAAATGTCGCAAGGCAAGCCAGAGATGGATGTATAGGCCGTGCTTAGCATGTCACCTTGAGAGTGAAGCACTTTGAAAGGCTGAATGAAGATGAACAGTCCATCTCTCTGGAGGAAAGTCTTGCCATTTATTTTTTTTTTTTTATCAGTTCTCAGAGTGATGCCGTATTGTGCCATGCATTGAACTGCATCCAATAAGAATATCTGCTGTGCTTTGCAAATCAGCCTCTATCTGCATCCAATCTCTTCTATCCAAGTGCTCAAGTTAGAACACGTGGCAAGGGAAGAATGACAGCTGGATCCTCTTTGGGTTTGGAAGCTTCTGAAGATGCTGCTTCATGGAAAGTGTTTCTCTTAATTTCCCTTCCAACCTGCTGATTCCTCCTCTCTTCTCTTGGTGTTTTATGTCTCTCCAGAAGTTCTTGGTTCATTAAGTTTTCTGTAGTTCCACTAATAGTAGTGTAGTAGGAGATACAGAATGACTCCCCTCGAAAAGTACATTGTGTTATGATGGAGTCTCACAAAAATAAAATAATCAGTTGGGTGGTGGTGGTGGCTCACACTTTTAATCTCAGCACTAGGGAGGCAGAGGCAGGCAACTCTCTATGAGTTCGAGGTTAACCTGGTCTACAGAGCCAGTTCCCGGACAGGCTACACAGCTGCACAGAGAAACCCTGTCTCCCCAAAACAAAAATAAATAAACAGATAAACAAACAAATAAATAAAAGTAAAACAACTTCTGTAAAGTTATGACATACCTGCCTTTTATATTAAATAATGTATTACTGCTTCATAACCATGTTCTGGGTTTATAGCTTGTAGAATTGTCATTCTTTCAGAGACAAGGTAGAAATTTCTGTTATATTCTTTTTCCTCCCAGGGAACTTTTCTAAATTAGATTTTTCACAATTCTAGTGACAAAAAGTGATACAATTATATAATAACTGAGTTTTTACATAATTATCATATAGTAGTTGGTACTACAGTGGTAGAATAAAGGACGTTTTCTCCAGAGTTCGTATACTCCAGAATGACATCATGCATCTACTTTAAGTTATGTAATTTCAATATCTAATAATCTAATAATGGCATAGTAGAGCAAATGAGTTGGCCCTACATTGGCATGTTGGCTATTAGAGCAGTCTCAATGGGATGTCCACGAAGAAATCTGGTCTAATGCAAGTTGTTACCATCTTGACATGCTAACAGACTTGAATCAGAGTTCCTCTCTTTCCATCTTGACTGGGCTTTCCAAATTAAACAACTGGTCCCAATAGCACAGTGAAATGGATAGCCTATGGAGTGTTGGCTGAATCATAACTAGGCCACATATTAGTCTCCCGAGGACATATAGTCAAAGGCTGTGTGTCACAGGAAATTATTTCATAGTGAATTTAGGGTCCTAGTTTAACTGTGAAGAATGTGGAGAGTTTGTATAGAAGGATGGAAAAGAGGAAGGCATTAGAGGAAGACTGAGCCCCAGTCACCAACCGTTTTTTACCATGCCATTCCAACTCTCTAGTCCAGGAGTAGGGATGGAGAGTGCTAACGAGCAGGGTCTAAGAGAGCAAGTCAGACCCTTGTGAGAGCGGATGTCTGTGAGTGCTAGGCTGCACTCTGTGGGAACCCTCTTTGATAAAGAGCCTAAAGATGGCGATGAAGAGAACAAGAACAATGAAGGAAATGAGCCCCAAGGCCAGCAGTATTTCTGTGCCCATACTCCTGCAATTATAATTGCCACTCCAGACTGCCAGAGAACCCTGAGCCATAGGATGAAAGTGATAGGAAACAGGATTTTATGTTCTGGAGTTCGAAATAAATATGAATAAAGGTCAAGAAACAGATAGTTCCACAGTAGCATTAAAATGGGTTTTGATTTTAATAGCAGTAAAAGAAAAAAGAAGTGTCAGAGGCAAAAGATGAGCACAAGGAAGACATTAACTGATATTGCACAACTTTGGTTGCTGGGAGAAGAAAACCCTTGAAAATAAGTAAGAAAGTCATAGAGATGCAGGGACCAGAATCACAGCCTTTTGTTCAATGAGAAGTGGAGTGGGTTAGTTAGTCCATTCAAGAGAGTAATAAGATGGCTTCTAGAAGCATTTGACCAAAGCCATCTGTTTGCTTTGACACTTTACAAACATGTCTTGAACAAACCGTATTTGGCAAATATTTTGAATAGCAAAATAATCTCAGCATTTTGAAAGTAAACCAGAAAGTTCCCGATAGGCAGTTTCTGCTGCCTTAGGAGGCACCAAACTATTTGAATATCTTTTTAAAGGAGCTTACAGAAAAATCATTTGAAGTACGCGTATACCTCAGACACGCACGCTGACAGAAAAATTGTCAATTGTTAGTTTTCTGTGAAGGAAAAGGTGATTACATGGCATGCCTTGCACAGTTATGAGGAGTTTTGATTTCATTCCCCTCTTTCTCCGTATTTCCCTGTGTAGACATATGCTAAAATGAAATGCGTTGTACAAAGGTAAACCACCAATGCAAATGAGCCACAAAGCTCAACCATTTTGCCTGAAAAGAAAGGATTTCAGGCTAGGTAAATTTATGCATCAGTGACTTCTTTCCGTCTCCTCCCGATAGCGTCTGATTGACACTACTGCGGCATTACTTTTAAAGAAACTAAAACGAATCCCGCAGCCTCATGCAGTGGGGCCTTACTCTGTCAGTGCTCAATGACCACTGAGGCCTGACTGATGGCTCCAGCCACTGCATGAAATGTTTTCCATCATTTAGAAGAAGCCACAGTGGGGTGGGGTAGCTTGCATAATTAGACAGTGTGAAACAATGTCAGAAGTCAAGAGTATCGCTGCTGTAACTTCAAGCATTGTCTTTTGATTTCTTTTTTAGCCTACCGAGAATAAAACGGGTCACCCTGCCTCCTTTTCCGACACGGCTTCAGGCCAAACATTGTGAATCTCTATTGATTAGCCAAATAACTCTTAATTACTGAAGTTGTGATCTTTGTGGGAACTGCAATGCTTCTTTATGTTTCTACTGATTTGTCCCAGGTTCACTGCTTTTCAATGGATAAACAGAAATAAAGGGTATGGTGTTGTCAGGTTCAGATCAGTCAATTTTGTCATCTTTATTTCTTTCTATTTAATGGACTACTTCTCTGCAAAGTTGTAGGTGAAGTCTAAACCATTAGCTAAGTTAATTTGAAAGACTCGCATTCATGAGTATTCGGGTCTGAAAACAATTATATACATAGTTTCTAACCTAATTAAATGAGTTTTAAGAAACTAGTACCATAAATTTACATAAAAACTACAAAATTACATGAAGACAAAACAAAATCTAAAAAATTAAATGTATATGGCAGATCTTAATTATATCTAAAGTTATATTTTGTAGAGAGGAGTAGTTTTTAATGTTATGGGTAAAAACACTTTATTCCTATAAGATGAAGAAGCAACCTGATTGTTCCTTGACAAGCACTGATTGAAGTAAAATATCACATTTAGTTGTTGATAGCTGCATTAGTGGGGGAAGCATAAGGAGAATTTTTAGACAGAGAAAAGTATCTATTGTGTGGGGTGCAATGAAATGGCTCAGTGAGAAAAGGCACTTGCCAAGAAGCCTATTCACCTGACTTCAGCCCCCAGGACCCATATAGTGTGTGTATGGGAAGTATGTGCACAGATGATTCACTAGGGCACCTAATTTTTTTTAAGATTTTTTTATTTATTATGTATACAACATTCTTTCCATGTATGCCTACATGCCAGAAGAAGGCACCAGATCTCATTGCAGATGGTTGTGAGCCACCATGTGGTTGCTGGGAATTGAACTCAGGACCTCTGGAAGAGCAGTCAGTACTCTTAACCTCTGAGCCATCTCTCCAGCCCATACAATGAAACACTCTTAGAAAAAGACCGTAGGAATAGGTCAATTCTGCTAGAGTGAAGATATGGCCATTATTAGACTATGGTTACATATATGGGGAAATGTACAGGGAAGTTTCTGTTCTACTCTATCCAGCAACAGGTTAGTACCTACAGAGGCTTATATTATAAACTGGTTGTCATATTAGCTCAGGCTTATTATTAACTAGCTCTTACAATTTATATTAACCCATAATTCTTATCTATGTTTAGCCTCATTGCTTGGTACCTTACTCAGTGAGGCATTCTCATATTGTTTCCTCTGCATCTGTCTGCAGACTGAGTCTTTCCTCAATTCTCCTACAATTCTCCACCCTATACTTCCTGCCTGGCTACTGACCAATACACTTTATTCAACCAATACAAGTGACAAATCTTTACAGGGCAAAAGAGCATTATCCCATCACAGAAGAACACGAAGATATTCTGGTTACAATTTAAGTAAGTTTTTAAGCACCTTAGTGTAGGTAAAAAATGTGAGGGAAAGGAAGGATAGGAGAAAAACAACTGGGGGTAAACGGAGAAGGGTGAGAATGAGAGCATTTTATAAGCCTTTACCTTGTGATGATCCTGTGAATGATGAGGTAAAGGTTTCAGGCACCATGAAGAACCCAAGACTCAGCTAAGAAGGAGTGAGGGACTGAGATCAGCAAGCATTTTGAGAAACGGGATGTGGTTGATTTTGACAAATGCTGCAAAGGAGTGTTGAAAAGATGAGGGTTCAAAATTGGACTGGCCCTTGGGCTTAGCTATAATGAAGTAGTCAGAGACCTCACTGAAGGTCAGTTTCTCCCCAGCGACAAGGGTTCAGGCTGGACCAGACAAAGTTGAAAAGCAGTCTTATGAGGATTGGGGACAATACAGAAAATGTAGGCTAGGATTCCACTTGTGGTTAGGAAAGAGAATCAAGAACTTGCCCATCAGATAATGCTAGGATGCTTTTGAGACCTTAACAAAGTGTTTAGGAAACACTAAAAAGAAATATACGTTTAAAAAAATCAGAGTCCTGTACAACTTCTAAGGTAGAAGTTTGCTTTTGTTTATTTTTTAATATCCTTCCAAGCATACTGCATTACTTTTTAAAGTTTTTACTTACCATCAGAAGCAGAGGACATAACTCTGGGATTCTCAATGTTTGCATCATACACAGAGTGAGAGAGAAATTTGAAAGGAAGTAAAAGAAAAACGTAACTGATATATACACACAGATATGAAAGCATATCAGTATAGAGGAAGTAAACAAAAGCCCAGGGAGGTTGCTTGTCTATAATGCAGGTTTATAGTCATGACTTCAGTATAACTGGAGATCTTAAATTCTGGACAGAGTTTAATACTGCCTGCTTCTTGATACTGAAACATATTTGAGAACATCAAGAATGTATATTAATAGTCACAGCTGATCAAGAGCTGAAGAAAGAGGAAAATGAGCTAAATCAAGGCCATATGCTTTTTAAAAATATGTCAAGAGGGTTGTCTAAATTCTGACAACATTTGAATTATTCCTGTATCTGGACACTGTTCCTCTTAAACTTGTTTTCTAATCATAGGAAGAGATTATTGAAGAGTGTTCTGCAAGGCGTTAGGGCAGAATTACATGAGGAGGCCATTGACTGTGCTCACACCAGGCATTGCTAAGTGTGAAATTATCAGTAGCTGAGCCTTGGAAGAAAACATGTCTGAATCGAGTTGCCCTTTCACGCCTCCACCAAGAAAACTAAATGCCGATTCAAATGAGCAGAGCAGCTAAAATTAAATGATACCTTCATCTGAAATTTCCCCAGGCTGTATTGGACTTTCTACTTCTAGGGGTTTGCCTCCTTTTTCCGTACTAGAAAGCCAGATTTTTAATATCCTAAGAGAAATGTACAAGTCAAAGGTGTGCATTAAACACCTAGTATCTCTAGGTTCTCCACTTTATTTAGAAACTATGTTTAATGCAAAATTACACCAAGGATGTATGTCATTGGGGGTCACTTCTGAATATTCTTTTTCGGTTCTCTCTGTTGGATATGCAATCTCAGCTAAATGTTTTGAAGAGAAGGAATCAAATAAATTGCCCTATTTTGGGTCTTTCTCATCTGTATACAGTCGCACAGCTCCAGTAGACCTGAAAATTGCCCAGAGAAAAACTTTAAAAAAATAGAGTGCTTTTGAGGCAGAAAATTGCTTTTCTGCAGTATGGTCTAAAGGACAGGCAGTGACAGGAGGACAAGAAGTTGTCACCATGCAGTGACATCGTAAAGCATGGCTCCCATAACCAAAAGCATAATTTGTTTTTATTTTCTTCCTTATTAGGCTACAAGAGGATTTTATGCGATAAGGCTACGTCTGGTTTTAAGGAGAACCTTTGGCAGCAAATGTGCAATTATGGTTTTGAAAGTCCATCTCTCCCCTGCACACGATGCTTAGTTTTTCCAGAAAACAGATAGCTTAATATAGCAGACAGTGCTGTACTTCAATAGGCAGAAATATGTGCAGGTTTTAGGATAAAATAGGAAAGAATTGCAGAGGCCTCTGGGTTTTTTTCTGTGTATAAGTTGGTTTCTTAGTCACACTGCAACAAGACTTGTGTAGTTTAATATTTAAAAAAAGTATTTTATGTATCTGGATTGGACCCTTGATATTTTTGGAGGATTTTTATGTGGTTTAATTTCCATTTTTATGGTGGAATGAACAAAAAAAATGGGAGAATATATGTCTTTTCTGTGTTAAGGGATTTGAAACTCCTTTGGGCCTGTTATCATGTTAATGAGACAGTTGAGAGATATCAGGGTTTTGTGTATTAATCTTAGCAGGCATTTGCATGCCAGAAGTGCTCATTTAGAGTTTTAATAGTGTTAACGCTGAATTTGCACAAAATTAACAAAAGAAATGTTTCGGGTACTAGATCTCTAATACCAGATATTTATTAAAGCTATTAAATATATACATATTTTATGTGTATCTACGTATATGTACACAGACACTGTGCAACTTATGTACTGGTAAATTTTCAGTTACTTTTCTAAATCTTGAAATCTTCTGTTTTAATTATGGACGGGCAGGATTTTCTGTGCAGGTTGATATCTGACCAAGTGACTCACCCCCCACGGGCAAAGCTTCCTATGAACCCAATGGAAAGCTTCCATGCTGTATACAACCTGTTCTCCTTGCCCACATCAGTTCACAGATGTGCCCAATGTAACTGCACTAGCAAAACTGACTACTCAGAAATGAAGAGCGGCTGAACCGTTTCTTTTTTAAACTTTACTCCCCTATTGTTTACTGAGATACTAAACAATGAATTTACAGAGTAGAAAGGGGCAGAGAAAATGTGCAGGTCGGTTCTCCCGTTCCTTGGGAAGAACTATTCCTCCATCAGCCCAGACTTGAAATGAACTTTCCTTTTTTAATGTGTGATTTACACAAGTGAGCTCAACTCCAGTGATCTGTCTTTTCTCTCTCTTCTAAAGTAGTTATCATTTTATAGTGTCATAGAATTAGTCCACTTTTTCCTTTAACAAGAATTTGTCTACTCCTCCCTCCTTGCCCTCTCTCTTTCTCTCCTGAGATTGGGTGTTGTATGTTCCCGGCGATGGTATCAAACTCCTCAGTCTTCACATACTTCAGCCTCACCCTGCCTGTTGTTGACATTTCAGGCTTATACTCCCATACACAACATCACTCTTCTTTTAATAGCTATAAAAATGTAATATAATTTGAGAAAATCTAATCTAAATTTCCAAAATCTGAAATCTTTCAAAATCCACAATTCTTTCTGTATGTGGTAGGGTTTTTGGATATTTTAGAACATAAAAGTAAAACCCATCTGAGATGTCTCCCGTGAGGCTGTTCAGATAAAGAAACCTAATACTAGACAGGCATATGTCATGTTTAGAATCAATGGTCACCTCGACGGGATGGAGATTCACCTGGGAGATGGGTCACTGGTCAGTTATCAGAAATTATACTGATTGCATTAATGTATGTAAGAACTCCACACATTGTGGGTGGTGCCACTCCCTGGCTAGGATGTTCTGTATACATGGGAAGAGAGCTGAGAACCATGGCACACTGACTTATCACCCTCTACTTTGGGATAGCCTTGATTTCAACGATGACGGGCTGTCTGTACCCATCACTGTGAGCACTGTGAGTCACAACAATACGTGAATTGTTTTGATCACTGGCTCCCCCCTCCTTTTTTTTTTTAAATCATAGCAGCAACAACAATAGCAAAAAAAAAAAAACAACTATACGCGGCAGGTTTCTACAAACTCATTCCGCATTTTCATAGAATTTAGGATTTTGGAGAATATGAAGTCAGTTTGTAGCTCTGATGGTCTAATGTCCTATGGTAGCCAGTCACACCAGCTTGGAGAAAATACTGGTACTCTGACCGATTCATCACCTTTAGAGAACTTTTTCTGTTCCCATTTCTTGATTTTCATTATGATAAAACATTTACGTAAGAGGTATATTACTGTTGAATAAGTCTAGCTTTCTATTTGACACTTATTTCTGTTCACCCTTTCTTTCTTCTTTCTTTCTTTCTTTCTTTCTTTCTTTCTTTTTTTGGTTTTTCGAGACAGGATTTCTCTGTGGTTTTGGAGTCTGTCCTGGAACTAGCTCTTGTAGACCAGGCTGGTCTCGAACTCACAGAGATCCGCCTGCCTCTGCCTCCCAAGTGCTGGGATTAAAGGCGTGCACCACCACCTTCCGGCTCTTTATTTTTTATACAAGGCTAGAGGAATCTGATTAATATTAATGCTTACTCCACAGGCATTAGTTATGTTTGCTCAACACGGAGCTGAATGACTGACAGTCATGTGTTTCCATTTCAAAATCAATTTGTCAATGAGTGTATCTAAAAGATAACTACATCATCTCTAGAATCCATCTGACTTATCTTTTATTTACAGTGGGTTTAGAATTTAGATAGTAATTGCAATTTCTTGTATGATTGCATGTTGAGACCATTGCTCCAGAAATGTTAATGAGTATCACCTTTGTAGATGTATACAAAGTTTTGCACCGAGTCTACAAGCAGGGAAAACTGTTGTAGACTTACTGGAAGCTCACAAACCTCAGGTGGACTTCATTTTCATTAGACTCTTAGGTGTTGAGCTGTAATGATCCTAACGATTTCATAGTCTCAGTTTGTCTCATGCTTCCTCCAGCCCATGCACCTTTACCTTCCTTCACACTGTAGTTATTGTACTCTTGCTCCTTTGACACAAAATGCTCCATTATTTTCAATTCGTGCTATGCCCATCTTTAGCTTATTAATCAGTGTCAAGCACAGGGACACATGGCAGAGGCTGATTGCATGCTCAGCACCAGCATCATTGAATTTCTATCACACACTTGGAGGCCTTTGCCAGAGGTACACTCCGAAGGCTCCCATGGTATCAGTAGGTCTCAATTCAGATGTGCCTCCTCCGGTCAGTATTTTAGTTTAGCATGCATGCAAAGGAAATGAGTGAATATCACACATTGGTTCTCAGTGATAAATTTAAACAGTAACTCAGAATTTTTACAACACTGGTACAAGAATAATCTTATTTAAAGGAATCTGGCTGTGCAGAAAGGGCTGGTAGATTCTTTGTTCTTTTTATGCTCAATATTTAATCATAAATGTAGATGACCCAATATAAACTATACTTCATTTTAATATTCTTAAATTTAAATAATTTTACTTTAATAATATAAAAAATAAAGACCTGAGTTTTTTAAGAAATCATTCTATGTGGTCTTCTTAATATCCCATATTTTGATTTTGCCTCAAGGGCAAAAAAATATTGATTAATGATATGGTGCCCATGTGATAGAATTCAAGAAAGAAAAATATGTGCTGTCCAATTTAGATCTTGGTCATCAAGTTACTCCTTTTGTTTTCAAAATTTCATATATTCATATATATTGAGCATATTCTACCCCTAAACATTTTTTTTCTACCTCCTCCTCACTCAGTTTCCTCGTGCACTCATAGATATCTGAATTCATGTCAGACGCATAGAAATTACACATTTATAAATATATATTATTTTATGCAAGCATTTTGAATATAAAAACCACAAATGAGAGAAAATTTATGATACCTATTTTTCGGCAATTGGCTTAATTATTTTAATATGATGATATCTGGTTATGTTCATTTTCCAGCAAGCAACCTAACTTCCTTCTCACTTACAACTGAAGAATTTACGTTATGTATATATACCACATTGCTAATCCCCTATCAGATTCTGAACACCTGTGTTGGTTCCATAATTAATGTAGGTTTTCAAGTTACTTTGTGAGAACTCCTAGAGACACCTCAAAAGAGGCGAGGTTTGGAGGGGATTGAGGCAAGTTGAACATCCAGGGTTCCCCCAACACTTACATACTGAATTGTTCTCATCTGTTTTGCGTGTTTGGCTTCTTCCCACTGTTTGCAGATAAAGTTCTGCTAACAAAACAGAATTTTGAAATTCTGTGCATAGTTAAGCACAAAATATGAAGTGTGTTCTCCCCTATAGCAATCCGGAGAGAGGGCCCTGCACTCCCCATGGGCAAAAGAGTAGAGCTGGCGCTGGTGTTGTGAGTATGGGCGACTCTGATTTTAGGAGTGAGAACAAGAGAACTGGCCCTGCTCCTTGCTGCAGGCTGCCCTGGGTGAGCCAGCAGGGGCAGTGCTGGAGAGCTCGCCTGGGTAGTCACAAGAAGGGAAAGCTGGCAGGCTGACCAACCCGAGTCTACGAATTCTACTAATAATTGACAGGTAAGAGATGGCTCACACGTTAGGGGCACTTGCTCTTCCAGAGGACTTGAATTCTCTTCCCACACAAAGGCCTGGAGCTCTAGTTCCAGGGGATCTGATACCTTCTCTGGGCCTCTGGACACATAGGGGATCCAATACCTTCTCTGGGCCTCTGAACATGTACGACACAAACTCACACAGAGAACGTAAAATTAAATATACTATTTTTTGGATTAAGGCAGTCTACCCTAAGAATCGCCTGATTTTTTAAGAGAGTTTTGTAAGGGTTTTTACTGATATCTTCAACTGTCTTACAATTTTATCCTCTTATTTTCTCCTACTGTAAGTCACTAGTAAGTGCATATTATTTCGGGTGTTGTTTGTCTGTTAAAAGTTCTATAGTAACAGCATCTGAGAAGGCAGCTTGTAGATAAAATGCTCATTTTAAAAGTACAAGAACTGAGGTTTGAATCCTTGGAAATTATATAAAAAGCTGGGCATGTGTGATAAATGCTTGTAATGCTACCTCTTAGAAAGTAGAGTCAGGACAACCTTGAGTTGAGGTGGCTGATGACAGTAGTCATAACTGACATGTTCTGGGCTCAGGGACAGAAACAGCCTGAAAAGTAAAGAAACATACACACATACTTTAGAATATATACCACATGTACACACAAGCTTCATACCCACATACACATGAAAAAAATAAGCAGTAAGAAGAAGAAAATTCTAGAATATATTATAAGGACTATGAGTCAGGGGTCTTCTGAAATATCTGAAGTGATTTTAGTTTCCTATTGTTTTGTTTTCTCAAATTAAAGGTTCTGCCAAGCCCTGGGAAGTTCACAAATCTGCACACTGAACTCTTTAATGGGTCAAGTAGTGTTTACTTTGTTCTTTTGAACATGTGTTTCCTTTATTTATGCGTGAGTATTTTGTCTTCAAGCACGTGTGTGTGCACCATGTGTGTGCCTCGTGCCCATAGATGTCAGAAGAGGGTATCAGATCCTCTGGAACTGGAGTTACTGACCTTTGTGAGCCAGCATCTTGATGCTGGGAATCAAAACTGGTTCTCTGCAAGAGCAACAGGTGCTGTTAACTGGCAAGCCATCTCTTCACCCCTGAACATTTACTTTATAGGACCAACTTACATTACCAAATTGTCTTCCATGACCTCTTTTGTCAAGTGTGACAAGGGAGAACCAATGATTAGACTTTCTTATTAACAAAATAAATTTAATCCAGTGAATCAACCCCCAGCCAAGAAAGAAAATCAAGAAACAAAACAACAAGGAAAAAGCATAACCATTTAACTTTAATTGAGTCAGTGATTTGAAACTAGTTGAAAATTTTTACAGCTAAATAAATGGATGGGGAACTACTGAGGCTTGACTTGGAACTGCTATTTTTTTTTCACGATCATTAATTGCAATTCCCATGACTGTAAAAGTTCAAAGGAAGATACAGAATGCAGAGATCGAAAATGAGTGTGACAGCAGCCGGAGTTATGTCCAAGAGCCCCAAGGCTTCCTACCTACTCAACCAATCCCTGTAGTGAAGGGATCAGCACATCACCGTCAGGAGGGGCACTGGGATATTCCTTAAATCGCTTCATCTCTCCCTCTCTTTTCTGCAGCTCTCTGAGCTAAGCTCTCAGGGTCAAGTGCACCTAGGGAGGGCCAGAGAATTCATGTTGTCCTTGCCATAAAAATACTGGGGAACGCGAAGAGTCAAATGCAGCCTAAAATTAGCCTTATGTGTGCTAAATATGCTATTGTAAGCGACTGCTTCTGGAAGTAGAAAACAAACATTGATTAAAGAACCTAATAGAATGTTTTGCCTTGATAATTGCAGAAGCTGCAGGGAAGAATGTTGTTCTCTAAGTCCAACTTTGCCTAATCACGGTCAGTAGGTCTAAGCTTTTCTGTAGTAGAAGCTGAACCCCGCAGTAAGTGAATATTTTAGCCACAGGAACCTGAAAATTCAATGAAATTTTTTATAATTACAATTCGGAGAGTCAATAAACACTGTAATCTGAAAGAGTTCACTTTGAAGAAAACTTGATTACCTCATCAAAAACAGTGTACCACATAATATTAATAAACCTAATGACTGAACTAAGAATATAATAGAACCTTCAGAAAGCATTAGTATTCATTATGCCCCTAACATTAGTTTATATGGACAGCTTCAGACACAATTCATGTAGCACAGTTACAATGAATTGGAGATAGTCCCTATGATATTATTGAAATTTTCTGTATACCTTATCTGTCTCAAATTCTTTCTTTAATATTACAATGCCATAACTGAGGAGAAATAATGTTTATACATATAGTAGATATCAGAGGGAGAAGCATAGTTATTGAAGTTTAAGTGAAATGTGGTAATCTATAAAATGAGTTTATGCATATATTTATTTTTCTTTTTTGATGAAATAAGAAATATTTTTAAATACTAAATTGTAAAATGATTGTCAGATATTATGAGTTGTTTCATGCATTCTGCTCTAAACCTAAAGTCCTTGACTTCAATATGAGCTTTCTGTACTTCTTTTTTAGTTGTGTGTGAACTTAACACCTTCTCATTTCATTCAGAGATGTTACCACAAAGAATGTTCTGGAATAGTTATAGTTCTAGAAGTAAAAATTCCAGTTCACAGTCAACAAAATAAAACTAGGCTATCTCAAATTCCTCACATATGAGTGTGGCTTGTGAAAAAATTAATCTCATTAGTAGTTTAAAAGGTAACATGAAAAACAGACAGCACACAACATTCTAAAATACATTAACCACAAAATAACCCTTTCTAAGTAAAGGGCCATTAAAGGAGAAAGGGATAAGTAACACTTCACACCAAAGAAAGATCTCTCATCCCCAGTGACAATTCATTTGCTTGAAAGATCAATGTTTGTCAAGGCATTCTCAACTTGCGTTTTAGTCAGCTGCAGGACATTTAATGCACAGATTTTAGGTGCCAAATTTAGGGTCTTAGAATATAGAACCCTCAGCACTCACGGTCTATGCCTTCAACTCAGCTAGCAGGTATGCTGGAGAAAAAAAGAGAGGCAGTTTTCTCTAAGAGTATACTCCCTGGCAAGAAGACCACTCTCCAGTGGGAAGCCACTATCCAGAAATATCAGGGGAGCACAAACTGTTCTTGAGGGATTAAAACAAAATGATCCAAATTGCGTGGGTGGGTAAAGGGGTGTGAATTGAGGAAGAGTTGGGGGGGTGAATATGATCAAACCAGGACACATGGAAAGGGCTAGCGATGAAAAGACAGAAAAGAAGAAGGTGGAAAAGGAGAAGGAGGAGGAGAAGAACAAGAAAAAGAAGCATCAAACGAAAGAAAACAGCACAAATATAGACAAAACAAAGATGAGCCCTGAAGTTCTGGAAGGTTATTTTGACTATTTCTGATTTTTTAAGGAAAAAATGAAGGAATGAGATGAGGCCATTTTCCCGTTAGTCATCTTGTATTATGTTTCATTTAAATCAATTCAGCAGCTTTAAAAATATTTTTATTTACTCTCTGAATTTTTATATGTGTATACCATGTATCCTCATCACATAGACAATGCCTCCACCCATCTCTCCTGAGACCCCCCAAAAATCTTCTTCTCTATTTCACATTCTTTTTGTCTTTCATATATAAACTACTAGTCAGGGTTATTCATTTGATCATGAGTGCAGGGCCATCCACAGAAGAATGAGCAAACTACCTGAGCCCATACTCACAATCAAAATAATTCTCACTCACTTACGAGCCATCGGCTCCCACTAGCTCTTCCACTAGGGGTGTGGACTTGGGGAGGCCTCTTCTGTCCATACTGAAATTTTTACTAGTTTGACCTTGTGCATATCTTGTTCAGGTAATCATACTTCTGAAAATTATTTTTTTTTAATGGTCAATGTTATTTTATCCTTGTTTTCAGCACTTGGTTTGTAGTTAAAAAAGAAAAGGACCAAAAAAATCCATGAGTCATATGAAATTCAACATACATATAACACATCATCTTCTTCTACAAGACAGTCAAAGATTACTGGTATTTGTGCTAAATTCAGAATTTAAAATTAATGATCATATTAACTGCAAATGATTTTAAAATCACATTGAGTAAAGTGAAAATATCTCCATCATCTTAATTCTGCTAACAGAGAATATAATTATGAGTATTTTAACTAAATTAAGAGCCATATGTGATATACTTTTATTATTTCCTTTACACACACACACACACACACACACACACACACACACATATATATATATATATATCCTTGTATTTAACATGTTTATATATTTTAAACTTCTTCCCAGTGGCATCAAGCATCTAAAATACTGTAGTTTACTCAACAAACGCTACCTCTGCATAACTCTAGATAAGAAATTATTTTAGATTTTGTTGTTTTAACAATTTTGCTAATAAATTTACACTGGTTAATATCTGTTTTTGAAAATAATAACAGTAATAATCTGTTTTGGAAAATAGATACTAGCATGATCAAATATATACTACAATGAAATATACATATATATATACACACACACACACACAATTATCTGAACTGATGTGTTATCCACATACTTGAAAAACTGATGCAGGAGGATAATAAATTTGAGGCCAGCCTGGAATCCAATTCATGGCCGTGTTTCCAGGGAAAACCCCAAATTATAGACAAAGCTGATAAATACATCACTCAGCCAATATTTCTAATGCTGCTTCTTGTCATATGGAGGCCTATGAACAGAAAAAAATAGCCTGATAATAGACATTTCTCCAGTCTTCTGTGTCTTTGTTTCTTTTGATATAATATACTTAGCAGAATCAGCTTCTCTATTGCTAGAAATGGACAATGGCCAATCATGTAACCTCTGTGGTCTTACTGCCAACTCTTATAGAATGGGAACATCATTTCTCTGGTAAAATGCATCCTTCACCTCCTATAAGTTTATTTTTATTTTTATGGATTTAAGTTTGTTATTAACTTAAACCACATACATTTTAATTTGGTTCATCAACTTTTCGGTCTTAAAAATTAAAATTTGATTTAGATTTAAATCAAGTCACTAAAAGCTACACACACATAAGTCAACCAAATCATAAGCTACACATAATGTTTTTGTTTCTCACTTGTAGGATCAAGCATAGCATTGTAGAACTAACCTCCAAAAGGTTAGCTCCAAGATAAGACTCTGTTTCCACAGCCTTCTCTACCCTTTACCATTATAGCTCTTAGAATCCTTCTGTTTTCCAGCAAACTCAAGGTGTCTTTGTTTCTATCAGTCACTTGAAACGTGCAAGAACATTCTAGATGTTACACTATGTTCCTAGAAACATTCAGAAAAATTCCACATTTCTGGTGTTTTGCTGTTGTATAGCTCTTCCAAGTCTCAGAACTATTTCACAAGCAATTGTATAAAAATAATGTCTGGCTGACTTCTTGTTAAGGTGTCCATATCGTCCCTTATATTTCTTGGAGATGTCTTATTTCATGTGTGAACCTGAGCAAGTTAGAATTATAATTAATATACAGATACAAACATGCATGCAAGAAAAGAGCCACACTCATCAGCCTTAATTTAGAAATGAATAATGAGTATAGAATTAGAAATGTAAACTAATGGCAGATTTTCTTAGAAGAGAAACACTAGACAGCAAGACTGAATTTTTCTTAAGTTATTCTATTATTTTATGTATATTTTTTACCTGAATATATATTTGTGCAACATGATCTTGCCTGGTATACTCGGAGGTCAAAGCATGGTATCAGAACTGAAATCAGAGGAGACAGTTGGGAGCCGCAATATGTATTCTGAGTATGGAACCTAGGTCCTCAGGAGGAACAGACACTGCTCTTAACCCCTGAGCCATGTCCACTGTCCTTAAATTCCTGAAAAATGACCAAAATAGGGATATAAATATGCCATTACATTTATTTTCCATATTTCTTGAGACAATTCAGAAAATTATCAATTCTGCAGTTCAGGAATAAAAATTATCCTAGATACATTATACCTAATAAACAAATATGCTTTCTATAATGATTAGAGTGAGAAAATGTTGTTCTCCTAACATTTGGAGAAATTGTCAAAACTACAAAAAATTGGAGTCCATATTTGTAATTTGTTCCACTTATATGAGAACCCTCCCAATGTCACATTGATAGGTTCATATTATTTAAACCTAATATTATTTCATGGAAAGAAGACTCACTCTCTTGGGGCTATGTTTGTTTCACTTCATAGCATTCTCAAAGTGATACAGAATAATTGTAAAACCTCACTTGTATTTTTGTATTCCTTACCATCTGTTTGAGCAGACAAAAGGAGCAGGTATGGAATGTGTAAGAAGGATCAGAACACAGATGCAGCCAGATGCCACAGGTCTTACTCACTCGGCATAGTGAACCTTTGAAAGAGGGGAAGGCACTCGGGGCTACAGGCAGGCAGCCTCATAAAAAGGTGGGCTTGAGACAGGCTCAAAGGCAGCCTGTTCAAAGAAATTTCAGAAGGGCATAACTTAGTTAGGTAAAAATGGTAGGAAATGCCAAGATTATTGACAAGAAACAGAATTTTATGTTGGAAAGAAGTTATAAGCAAGTTGCCTACTAACAATCTGACTTCTGTCAAATCCCTGGATATGTATTTTTATATCAAAATGAACCTTTAGCCCTAGTCTCTCTCTCTCTCTCTCTCTCTCTCTCTCTCTCTCTCTCTCTCTCTCTCTCTCTGTGTGTGTGTGTGTGTGTGTGTGTGTGTGTGTGTGTGTACAGGTGTGTGCACACACATGTGTGCTTCTAGAGGTTACACATAAAGCCTTGTGCATGCTAAGCAGGTGTGACACTATTAACCCTCTTCTTACCTTTTCAAAAGATTGACATGCAGCCTAAATAAGTTGTCTAGACTGGCCCTGAACTCACTCAGTAGTCCAGGCAGGCTTTTGACTGGGGATTCCCCTGCCTTCACCTCCTAAGCGGCTCTGAACACAGGCCCACAGTACCAGGTCCCAGTGAGAGATCTTCAAGTTACCAATGTAATCCAACTGAATGGAGTTTCTTTGCGTCTAGCAAGTCTATTTTTAAAAATCTATCAAAGATTATAACTTCTATATTTTTTCATGAGTAATATTGTTGAGGATGTTCCTGTGGACAAATCAGGCTAATTTCCATAATACATTTGAATCTTTTTAAAAAAAAGAATCCCCACTAGCAATATTAATGTCATATTACAATTCATTTCTTTGCACAGAAAAATGAGTGTTTTATTAAATGAAATGATGCAGAAGCAGCCATTTCAATAAGATTATATCCAAAATGATATTAGCAGAGAAAATAATGATTAATCAAAATAGACAAGAATTTCTCTGTGCCAATTCAAAACGTCTGACTTTCAGAGTGACCAATTGATTAAAGCCCAGAAAGAATTGAAGGTAGATAATATATAGCATGAAATAAAAAAGTATCAAATCTTTCAATGTGATTTTTGCTGTTCTGTTGTTCTTGTTCTTATTTTCCCCCCAGTATATGTGTGTTGGCAAGTAACTGGAGACAGAGCCAAACAACCCCAATTAATTCAGCACCGTTTGGCACAATTGGTACCCCCTGCTATGACTAAAGGAGATCTGAGCGAAGCAAAAGGCCTGAATTGGCTCTTCCTAGCTGGGAAAACGTACCTCCCCAGACGTGCATCACTAACATCACCTGCAGTGCATTCTGGGTAGCTAACCTTGCATGTTGCTGGCATTTCACTCAGCTAGTTCATTAAAAAAGACCAATATGCACTTCCCCCCACCCCCAAAATTTAACCAGAATCTGACCATCACAGATTTGAGATGCGTCTCTGTGCTTAGTGTGTACATGTAGGCATGCAAGTGTTTTTATGATTATAGGGCGGATTTGTTAAAATTGCTGAGTTTAGTCAAAAAAAATGACATGAATCTTCAGTTTTGTGTTTACGCTGGGATATGAATTCTCTTTAGGGTTACTGCCAAGGGCACACAATTCCACTGTTCTTTACATGAAAATCTATCACCCTCCTTCACATCTCTTAAGATGAGTTCCCTTTATGTCTTGGCAATCCCATGTCACTATTTGGGAACCAATCTATAAAGATGTTCAAATCAATCATTATGAGTTTTATTCAAAGAAAATCAAATTTCTTAATAGATAACTGAAAATGAGCTGGTCTCCCTTCTCTTTAAAGACAGAGCTGACAGCTCATTTAATTTTATTACTGTCTAGAAATACCAGAGCTTTGGACTTTTAAACTGGACTTTCATTAGTAGGCAGGAATCTAATGAAATGTACTTGGTAAGTCAACAAGCTTTACATCTCTGTTTGTTGTTGCTGCTGATAGAGGTGACTGACATTAGCATAAATATTGGTGAGTTACTCAATAAGGTAGGTTGTGTATACATGATGTTTTTTTCTCAAAATGTGGAAAAGCTTCTTACTAGCACATTCTTCACACACCCAGTTCTTTAGTGATCTCCAGAGTTGTTATGTATCTCAAAAATATTAGTATTTTACCTGAAATTATCTTCAGTATCATAAAATGAAGTATTCCCCTTTCCAGTTGCTACAATAGAATGCTGAAGTTGATGTGTCCCCCTCTCTTCTATAGCCCTCCAGGCAACCTATGTTATTAAACCATAGAAAAGCAGAGTGTGGGAAATTAGAGACCCTAAGCAGAGAGGGTTGGTAAATCCGTAAAACTGTAGGTAACCTCTCCCTTGAGCCATTGCCATCTCTTCACCTTAAATTACCCATGTTAACCAAAATCAACTCAAAATAAACTCAAGGAACCTTTCCTTGGCTCCTGTACTCTGAAATATTTTGTTCAGTGGTTGTCAGGAAGGCAGGATTCTGTTTTTATTTCCAAAGTTTTCTCTTGGCACTCAGTGGTATTGATTCTGTGACCAAAGGGATATGATCAATGACTTGACAGTTGGAACCAAAAAATGACTAGGGCAGGAAACAGTAATGATGAGCTAACCTCCAAAGGCTCAGGGTAGAAGTGCTTTTCTGGACCTCTTGTCTTCTTAAAATTGGGAAGCAATCCTGGGAGAACTACTTTTAGCAAGAATTCCATTGACACATACTTCATGTCAGGGCAAAAATACCATAAGGGCATCTCTTCTACTGTGTTTTAGCCACGGGCCAATAAACTGGTAAAGGGCACCATGAAAGGAAGATAAAGCAAAGCTACATTTATTATATAATGGCCAGAAGTGACAGAGTTCTAAACCTCAAGTTCAGATTTTGTGAGAAGAATCATTTCTATTCATTTTCAACCACAAATATGGCCATCCCCAAACTAAATTTCCAATCCTGTGGCAAATTTGTTGACATATATTTTATTAGTACTTATATTTAATAAACTTTCTCAAAGAATTCTTCAAGTTCTGTCATTTAGTCCATCTAGTAGGTACTGATTTGTTACTATCTAATGGGTACCAAGGCAGATGCATAAAATTAAAGGATGTTTTGTATATAAATGCTCCTCAATTTGCATGGGAATCTTGCTTCTATAATCTTGTAGGAAGATAAAAATGTCAACACATTTAACACAGAGAAACTGCCATACTCACAGGTCAGCAACATAGTCTACTGTGGTGTATTGACTAATTTATTTATCAATCCTTTGGCTGACTGGAAGCTGTGGTTGGTGACGATTGCCTACCATCTATTGAAAGAGTATTGTATCACATCGTATCTAGTGAGAGAAGGAAAATAATAAATGTAAAATGTTAGGTATATTTTCTACATAATGCATATCACTTTCACACCAAAATATAGTCACAAGAGAACAAAACGCTGCAAGAACACCTTAAGTATGATCTTGGAGAACCTACATGCACCACTTTACAAAGCAAGCATAATCACTAACTACACTGTAGATATCTGTAACAAGCATTTTTCATCAGCCACCAGCTCACAGATAATGACATAGAGAATTATTATTAATTATAATAGCTAGGATTATAACTTAAACTTGACCCTCTAGTTCTTATAACTTAAATTAACCCATTTTAAAAATTAATTTATGCCTTATCATGTGGCTTTTGCCTCTCTCCCATTCTCTGTGTTGGATTTCTTCCTCTTGTTCACATCTTCATTATCTCCTCTTCCTCACTTTGTCTCGAAGTCCTGACTATCTCTCCTACCTAGCTATTGGCCATTCAGCTTTTTATTACACCAAACACCGCAACACATCTTCAAAGGGTGTGCAATTATTCTCAACAGATATCTGTCCTAACGCCCACAGATAAGTGTCGTCCTCATTCCTCATCAAGGAAATGTCTCTTTGAAACAGAGAGCCCATTACAGAATATCATACTCAACCAAAATGCTGAGTTATGGAGCCCAGTCCCAAAGAATAAGTCTATAAAACACTCACACACCTAAGGCACGGGAACATTGCAGAGGAAGAACAGAAAGAGCATAAGAGCCAAGGAATCAGGGAGTTTACTGTGAGACTGTGACTCTTAGCAATTTAATAGATAAACTCATAGAGTCTCAGTAGGAACAAAAGAAAACTAAGAATGCTTAGAGTAGGAGAAAAAGTCTTCCCCAGGGAAGTGCACACCAATTGGTTACCCAGGACCAAA
This sequence comes from Microtus oregoni, assembly GCF_018167655.1. NCBI lineage: Eukaryota > Metazoa > Chordata > Mammalia > Rodentia > Cricetidae > Microtus > Microtus oregoni. The sequence continues at coordinate 26,670,402 of NW_024543083.1, read as the reverse complement.
TGATCAGCCCTAAAAACATATACATTCAAGTAACATTATAGATACTAGGGAGGTTATATCTAGGAATATATATGGATATACATATACATGAAACATAACTAATTTTTTAAAAAGAGACCATATACTTAGAAGAGAACAAAGAATAGTAAATATGCTTTGAAAGGGAGTAATAAAGAGGAAAATAATGCGATTGTAACCTCAAAACAATTAACAGTAAATCACATCATCATACATATATGAGTACCTCTGTACTCATTCCTTTTAATATACCCAAATGCTTTATCCATCATGTAATATTATGTCTTATTTATTGCAAGTGGAGAAAGACCAACATTACCTACACAGCCTCTCGAAGATATACCACCTACAATTAGTAAGAAAATTTGGGGAGAACTTGCTTTGCCTTTCTTTCCCAGACGAATACCTATGCAAAAGCCTGAAGAAAAGAAAAAAGTCAAGACTATTTTGTGATGTGCTACCCAGTAGTCTCAGATTTAAGAAAGCACCTAGAGATGAGGAAGAAGGAAGAGATCAGACTAAAACTAGACCTGGTGTTATGCACCTACCTAAGGAACCTAATTCCTTAGAGGTACTAAGAGCATCAGCACTAGGAATGTTTGCCCAAAGACTGATGTGGCTGTCTGACAACAGGAGATCTGCTTCAGTATCCTTTGTCATGGAAGCAGCTACTGGAAGGTAGTGAAGTTCAGTCTGTATCAGTTTGCCTGAATAAAACAATTGGGGTATTTTCAGAAGCAGCTCAGGGAACTGGCGTATTAACAATAACCTTCCTTGCGGTGATTTTTATGTATTTCTTAAAGTATAAGCAATATCACAAATTCTCTAAATGCCTCATGTGCTTGCACATTGGACTGAAATTGCTATCAGGCAAGAGCATACACTAGACTTATTATCTAGCTATCTGATTTACAAAGATTCAAGCTTGCCACTTTTACAGCATATACATTTATTGACTGAAATTTCTGCCTAATGCATAGCCAGAAAAAACAGGTTTGTCCTAGACCAAGGAGTAATGTGTGTTTTATATATTATCACGTTAAAGGAAACAATGTACACAGATATTAAGTATGGAATACTTTTTCAAACAATCAAACCTGTGCTTTTGGGCCATTTAGACTTAGAAAACGCTTTTCGTCACTTAAAGATCTAACCATATTATGATCAACAGTCAGTTTATTAGCCAAAGCACAGGTTCTCGGAAGCCATGTGTCTAATATAATCTCACTTCAGGATTTGGGATTTTTTTAGTATTATTTAGATATTTCATTGATATGGAAACGGAACACTTGAGACTATAGACAGTAGAAGGCCTTAGGCAACCAAGCATATCAAAATACAGTGCACAGAGAGACTTTTTACTGCTCCCGCTATTTAAAGACCTATTTTCATGAGCTTATTAGCTCCTAGCGATCCCGAAGGAGAAATGCAATTAAAACTTAATCATACCAAAAGCCGGGATTCTTCTGATTCAGCGAACTTGTAATCTATTATATAGTTTACTTGTAAATGTCGGGATGCTGAGAATGAGAAGCCCATAAATGAAATCCATTCTGCAGTGATACAGTCTTATTGGACTCAGTGTAGGTCCTGCCTAATTTGTGTGCACTTTACTCCTTCACCCCCACCCCCTTAATACCTTCCCATTTCTAAATGGCAGCATCTCTTTCTCTTTGATGAAACACAATGGCTCCTGTTCCCCTGCACTCTCATATTTCCCTGCTCCCTAGATCTAAGATATGAAATCAAATCCCTATAAAATAGATGATGCTGAGGAACTTGATCTCATATATATATGCAAGTCAAGCAAAGAGTTTAGAGAGATATAAAAACCACACTTGAGTGATACCGTATTTGCCCAGGAGCTCGAGGTGAACTGGGAGATTTTATTACTCAGAATATGAAGAGGACGGCCCTGTTTCCTTTACAAATATTGATTCTCGTGTAAATCCCTACCCTTTCCCCTTCCTCCACCTCTGGCTTTTGTTATTGGGTAGTTTGAGTTTCCTTAAAGCCGTGCAGAGCAGAAAGAAACAGTGAGAGCAAGAAGCAGGATGCTTTTTGTCTTCCGTTGAGAAGTATTGTCTAGCTCTCATTCAAAGTCCTATACTTTGACACCTACAAAGAAGCTAGACTAGAGTAGACCAGGCATGACAGAAAACCATGAGCTGCTAGGGTTTCCACTTAGCCATTGGCCAAGTCAATTCTTCAAATTCAGCTTTCAAGTGGGCATGGTCTTTGCCATCATGCTGACAGAGATGCCACAGAAGTGTGTTTGTTCTCTCTCTATCTCTCTCTCCTTAATAATAGATGTTGATTCTCTCGGGGTCTATATTACTTTTGATTCTTTTAGCTTAAGAAGTGAAGTTGTGTATGCACTTACACTTTCATTAAGCTTGTAATTAGTGTTGGAGAGAATGAAGTTTCAAGTAGAAACATAATACTTTATAGAGAACAAAAATGCGAAATGGGATATATTGGTATTGCCCATACCAATTTTTTCATGACCTCCTCCACTGAGTTATGCTGCAGTACAGGAGTTTGCTTAAGAAACTGGGCTGTTGTATACAACCCGGGAGTAGGCAGAGAGTTAAAAAGCAGATGGTATGTTCCTTGTCCTTGGTGTTATAAACAAGTCCCCAGACTTTTCAAAATGTGCTCTTATCTACCTACAGTGATAAATAAAAACAGGCTTATACAGAGCAAGATTTTGGCAGTTTGTCAGTTGCCTTCTTCTGTGTCCTGCAGAATGTCTGGCAGACTCTTTCATGATCCATGAAGCCTGAAGGACTTTCTCACCTTTGGACAGTTCAGTAATCATTTTTCTGTAGGTAGGCCCTACATGTCCAGTTTATACAGTATACAGTCAAACAGTCCAGGCAAGAAGTTTCTTGCTCTAATGGCCAGCCTTGTCACATCGAAGGCATATTTCATAACGAGATTCTTTTCTTTTCTTTTCTTTTTTTTTTTTTGGTTTTTCGAGACAGGGTTTCTCTGTGGTTTTGGAGCCTGTCCTGGAACTAGCTCTTGTAGACCAGGCTGGTCTCGAACTCACAGAGATCCGCCTGCCTCTGCCTCCTGAGTGCTGGGATTAAAGGCGTGCGCCACCACCGCCCGGCTCATAACGAGATTCTTCAATGCCCATCAACCTCTCTGAAGTAATTGGTACTGCCAGAAGCAGACATGTTTCACTGTCAAGAAAAATCTAAGTTCTTAAAACCTTTTAAATGTCATGTTCTGTAGGTCTTTGAAATGTTGAAGATTATCTATCTAACTAAAATATATCTCCATATATCTAGAAAACCTAGCTAACATGACTACATATATGACTAATATAAATGACTATCTATTAATCTATAATTTTTAATTATACATTATACTTTTTAGAGAGATATATAAACATAATACCTTAAACAAGAGTAAAAATATACATATAACAAAAACTGACCTTAAATTTGTATCAATAAATAAAAGTCCATACCAATGTAAATTATTCATTTTTATATCATAACTTCCTCCCCTCTTTTTAGAAGGATATTGACTGTCACGATTAACTTATAATCAACCCCCCATCTCTGCTTGGATTTCTTGCCTTGCTATATTCTGTCCTGCCATAGGCCAAAGTAGCTTCTTTATTAACCAATTGTAATAAGACATATTCACAGCATACTTAGGGGAATCCCATGCCACCAGACAGCTCCCTGAATAGTATTTCCTCACATAAATTAATTCCACACTCATAATATTTTATGATAATTATTAGTGTTACTGATATGTAAAAGGTGAAGGTATTAAAGATAAAGCATTGATGGCAACTACAAAAGCATCATTATTTAAACTAAAATTGATTATACTTCAGAAGGGACCAGGTAAAATAACTTATTCACACTGTATAAACCTTTCCTGAACCATTATCACAGTCCTTTAGAACTATATCAATCTCATCTTTACATAGATTATTTAGGCTACATGTAGAATTAGACCTTTTTGTTTCTGTACCTGAATTTATATCAACTTATATTACTGAACTAATGATTAATTTCATTTTGCTTTCTGTTAATGAGCTGGGTAGTAATATTCTAATTCATATAAAATGAAACAGTTTCAAATAAACAACGTTTTGTTGTCCTAAATGCTTCACAAACCAAATCTGATATTTTTAATAGACAATATTATGTCAACCTTTTTGTGTGGAAAAATTGAACTGGAGCACTGAGAAACAGCACACTCTTTCAATTTCCAATGCTTCCCAGACAGTGGAGATGGAGCTCAAATTTAAATGGAGATAGTGGTGGCACAAGTTAATATTCCTCTGTCCTAAGTTAATCTGCATTGTATTTTTTTTAATTTACTAGATTTAAAAACAATACCCATTCAAATTCCCACTCTCTCTCATTCTCCCATTACCTTCACACACCCTCCTACCCCAGTAGAAATAAATCTCAGTGCCACTGCCAGTGGCCCCTCAGTCAGCCCCAACCATACAACTGCCAATCACATTCAGAGGGACTAATTTGGTCCTATGCTTGTTTCTTACCAGTCCAACTAGAGTTGGTGAGCTCCCCCATTAGCTCAGGTAGACTGTTTCCGTGGATGAACCCTTCATGGTCTTGACCTCTTTGCTCATATTTTCATTACTTCCACTGTACAACTGGACCTTGGAAGCTTGGACCAGTGCTCCAGTGTGGGTCTCTGCCTCTGTTCCCATCTGTTGTTGGATGAAGGTTTTACTGTGGAATTTAAGTTAATCATCAGTCTGACTACAGGGCAAGGCCAGTTCAGGCACCCTCTCCTCTTTTGCTTAGGGTCTTAGCTGGGGTCATCCTTGTGGATTCCTGCGAATTTTTCTAGAGCCAGGTTTCTTGCTAGCCCCAAAATGGCCCCCTCAATCAAGATATCTCTTTCCTTGTTCTCATATCTGTCCTTTCTCCATCTCGACCATCCCATTCCCTCAAGTTCTCCTAAACCCTCCCCTTCTCCCCTCCTGTTCTCCTTCTACCCTTCCTTTCCCCCTTCACACCATTAAAAGGAGAAGTGTTGAAATTAAATACACTATTATGAAAATTCAAATACCTGCTCCATGGCTCATCTATTTCTAGGACAGGGACTTTGTACTCAAAAACACCAAAACTAGGATTCAATATAAAATAACTTCATTAACTACTTCACCTATCCCAAACACTGGATCTTGGTACCTCACTGTATAGCATGGCATTTTTGTCAGCCACAGGACAAGAACTACCTTGTATTCCCAGAAGTTTGGAGGGTCATGGTGCTGCCTGCATTGTACTAACAAGTTTTTAGCTCTGCACCCACCTGACAATTCACAAATCTTTTTTCTTGGGTTTTTTTTATTGTTGTTGTTCATAAACCAAACCTCTAATGAATAAATTATATTTTTGTTAAAGAAAACCTTAATTCAAGTTATTTTGTGACATAGTATGAATTTGAAAATTGTCCCAAATAGCTTCAGAAAACAAACCTAATTAAATGGCATGGAAAACCCCTCCTCAGTAATGTGTTTCTAGCGGCACATTTTCCTTCAAGTTGTTTCCCAAAGGGTTGACCTGGGGCCCACTTTATTCTTGTTTGTTTTTGTCTTTTAACGTATTACAACAGAATATGTTCCCAGCTAGTGGAGCATAATCAGGCTTTTCCAGATATAATAAGATTGCCTGTGACCTCTTTCTTACCTTCTTACATTTAAAAATTGAGTACATGTTGAAAATGTTCATATGCTCTTTTGGAATCTTTTGGAAAACTAAGTCGCGACAATCATAGCACAAACTGTATAGGACTCCAAAACTCTTGAATTTTAAAATCCCAAGGTATTTCAGAAGAAAGATGGAGAGACTCACAGTTTCAAGCCTTTTTTGTTTTAACCCTAAAGCATTACGGGAGGTAACATGCTAGAAATATTGTTAGTCACTGTAAATATCAGAACCTAGAGATTATTTGAAAGATTCATCTAATTTAAAGCATAAACACAATCCATAAAACACTTTACGAAAACTGATTGTCAGTTTTAGCTTTCTTATCTTCATGTCTAGTAGTATCTTGGTTCAGAGTTGTGGGGTGTAACACTCAGGCAAAAAACAAATTTCTTGTAACCTCCATGGACAGCGATTATATTCCAGTACTTAGCCTTTCTCCTGGACCTTGGCATATAGCAATAAACACCGTTGTTCGTAGTAAATGGTCATTGTACTTATTGGTTCAGTTCTTACTATGTGCAGGTCTGGCAGTCAATGCTGCACAAAAGCTGCAAAAATTAACTCTCATTTTCTTTGCTTTTACAAATGAGTAAACAAATGAGTCAGATATTCAACGCCATACGGTTAGTGTTGTCCCTGAGAGCAACTTTGGTCAACATGACTTTTGAAACTGATTATTTTTAACCACTAATCATTTTACTTTGAATGTTATTAAAGCCAACAACAAGTCTATTATTTCCATAATAGTGCCACTTGGAAAAATATCTGAGAGATCCTCCTAAGTTTATCTCCATAAAAGTTCAAATGTATAGGAAAAATGTATTCAATCAGGAAAAAAAATCCTTTTATCTTATGTCTGGATTTGTCATGAAGTAATTAGAATCTTTGATTAGCTAATGAGCTATTTGAAATTTATTATATTTTCATCTAAAGGGTATTATTTCTATCCACATATGATGCTAGCTATTACATAGAGTAACTCATCTGAAAACAACATTCTCACCCAGATATATACCGTTATCCACAACTATATATTGATTGACTATTAGCATAATGTTTTGTAGTTTCCAAGTCTGTAATAACAAGACTCCACATACCTGGTGGCTTAAAACAGTTTCATCTTACTTCGTCACTGCTCTGGAGGTCAGAAGCCTGAAAATATAATGTTCATAAGAGACACTCTGTTGACAAAATCTATAGAGAAATCTTAGAGGCTGTGGGAGTTTGTCAGTCTGATGTGGCTTTTTCTATGTGCCCCTTATTTTTTCTGTATCTTTATAAATACAGATGTCAAGGACATAGAACATAGCTTGATTATCCAAACCGATGCATCTTGAGATCCTTTTGGTGGTTATGAGTTCAAAGACCCTGTTTCCCCAAGCACTTGTGTTCTCCAAGTTTAGGGATTAGGGACTGTCCTTGTGGCTTTGAAGCCTATACTTCACCCCAAGGAAGGAGAAACAACAATGAAATAATGCTGAAATACCGTTTGTCCACTACAAGTATAGAAAGAGATCAGAAATGGGGAATATGGGAAGAAGAAAGAAAGGGGGTATAATTTATTTTATTGTGATTTCAAAGGGATGCTTGTATTTCATACGAAGCTTAAGAAAGTTCAGATTAGAAGTATAGAGCTTTGAACTGCTCCTCAAAGAAGACTGAAAGAGTGTTTAAGTTTGGCTAAAGCAAGGCTGAAACCTGCAGGGGTGATGAGAAAGGAGTCAAATAATACAAGAATACCACAAGAAACTGTCTACTTTGATTTTTTTTTTAAAATAAAGGGTAGAGGAAGAGCTACTAAGAGACTCAAAGAGATTATTTAGTTCAGAGAAAATCAGTAACCCTGTATTATATTAAGTACAAGAATGACCCCAGAATGGAATTCAAAAGGCCCAATAGAGAAATATTTAAATAGACTATTTAATATTTTCAAGAATCAAATCTATGATTTGCTAATCAGGAAAAGCCTGACATTTTACCTTTACCTGACTCTGTGGATATTGACTGAGTGATAACCACCAGGATTATGTGTGAATTCTGTGCCTTTTAGTCATTGCTTAGCCCTGTATTTGACTTCAAATATATAGGGGATTCTAGCAAAATCTTATTGCACAGCAAACTGACCACTATAATAAGTTTCTGTGGTTGTCACTATTTGACATGACCCACAGTCCCTGAAGACCAGAAAGTTCTGAGTGAATGATTTCCCTTTCACACAGTGCACATGAGGATAGTTAGTGATTCTGTCTATTAGACTAAGCAAGTAAACAGCTTTGGTCCTTTGGGTACAAGGATGACAGTGGCAGTGGGCTAAAGCTACTTCTTGTCATTTTTGTCTGAATTTTCTTTCCAACTATAGTTTCAGTGATAACACACCGTTGAATATACCGTTTCAGAAAAATCACTTGTCTTTATAAACAATGAGCCTCAGCTAGTTCTGGCAGACCTCCAGGATTTTCATGATAACTTTTAAAATGAGCCTATTTATATATTTTTCTCAATTAATATTAGATTTTAAACAGTACAGATATGTAATAAACTACTTACATAGTGTTTTTGATAGAGAGAAGCCACGACAGTATGTGACATTTTGGGACCACTACTTCTAAACCATGTAACACTGTTATATTGATGTTAATTAAAGCAATAGGTGAAGTAGTTTCCAGCCTTTTGATATAATAATAGGGCTTTGTCATCTACAAATGCTTTGAGCCATATTCACACTTCTGTTGGGGTGTGTTGGCTTATAAACCATAAGGTAGATAGTCCTGTAAGTTTCAATGTATGTAAGTTTTTTTTTAGATATTATAATAAATGACAACTCATGTCTGAAAGAGCATAATTTTACCTGCTTTTCTCCTCAGTAGATTTGGACACATTATTATTAAAGCTAATGAAAATTTAAGCTCCTAGGTACTTAATGTTGGTTAAACTCTTATCACTATTGCCTATTATTTAATTTTCATCAAGTGCTGCACTATATTACGTACCTCCTGAAGTCTATACTTTAACTCCATGGCGTGTTCTTGAATGACCCATGTAAGGCATCTACTGTACTTACATGTCTATGAGAAGAAAATTACAAACAAGTCCATCTGTTAATACCAATCTTTTTTTTTAATTTTTGGTCTGCAATAATAGAAAACTATTTTAGACTTATTCTTAGTACATTAACTAAATTTATATACTGAAATTCCTCCATTCTGCTTGTAACATCTTTATAAGTCCTATGTGATGTTTTTGCACATCTTTCTGACGCTATGTGGTCACCATCCTGTCTTTATCTTCCTTTCTTTTATTTTCACTTGGATCGTTTCTCTATTTCTTGTAGTTACAAAGTAATATAGTATTTGTTGGAACAAAATCAAACATAATTTATGAATTTTTAACCTCCTCTTGTGAACCAATTATTGCCTTCTCTGGGCATTATCATATTGCTGATAAAGCTTGGAAGAGATGCAAGGACACCCAGCATTCTTGACATTTTTAAAATAAATCCCTTTTACTGATTATATTAGAAAACCTCTCATTAAAATCTACATAAAACAAAACAAAGCAACAACAAAAAACAAAAACAAGAACTAACTAAAATATTCTAGTGAGTGAAATTAAAACTTTGGGTAGAGAGAGATGTACATATTATGCCAATTTTGTGGTGTTTACAACTCATGGGTTTCTTCCAGAATAATAGAATTGTTCTGTAAAAGGTAAATTCTTCTTCTTCTTCTTCTTCTTCTTCTTCTTCTTCTTCTTCTTCTTCTTCTTCTTTTTCTCCTCCTCCTCCTTCTCCTTTTCTCCTTCTTCTTCCTGAAAACTAGCTGTTTTTCATCATGTAATATATCTTCATTTATGTTTCACACTCACGCTAATCCTCGCAATTCCTTTCTTCGCCCTCCCATCTGACTCCATGCCAGTGGAGTCAGAAAAACAAGCAGGCTTCTAAGGAATAATAATAAAATAAAATAAATTAAAATATAGTGAGATAAAACACAAATCACACTGGAGTAGGATAAAACCAACAAACATATGGAAAACCATCAAAGAGAAGGCACAAGAATCAGAGACACACAAATTCATCCACACACCCATGAATCCCATAGCAACACTAAACAAGAAGCCATAATATATAAGCAGAAGACTTGGTGCAGACCGCGAAGGCCCTGTGCATGCCACCTCAGTCTCTGTGAGTACATATGAACTTGGTTTCTGTTGATTTAGAGGGCCTTCTTTTCTTGGTATTCTCAATCCCTCCTGACTCTTTCTTCTTTTGTTCTCCCCTTCTAAGGGGTTCCCTGAGCTCAGGCACAAGGGATATGATGGAGAAATTCCACTTAAGTCTGAGTGTTCTCACTCTCTGCACAATGTCTGTCTGTGGGTCTCTGTATTTGATCCTGTCTGCTGCTAGAGGAAGTGTCTCTGAGGTTGGCTGAGCAAGGCGCTGCTCTAAGAATATAGCAGAGTGTCATTAGGAGTCACTTTGCTGCCTTCTTTATTTTATCTTCCTTCTTTTCTTTCTTCCTTTCTTTCTCTTTTTTTATTCATTATTTTTTTAATTTTTTTTTTTTAGAATTTTATTTTACTGTAGATCCCTGGGTTATTTACTGTCAGGTTCTTAGTCACCTAAGCAATCCCAGGTATGGGGTCTTGCAGTGGGATTTAAGTCAGATCAGATAATGGCTTTTTAGTCCTCCAAGTTTTGTGACACCATTGTCCTAGCCTGTCTTGCAGTCAGGACACCATTGTAGATCAAAATGTTTGTGGTTCGGTTGGTGTTTACCCAGAATGTTTGTAACTGGGTTGGTTTTTCTCTTTGGGTAGCATGCAGAATGCAGAGATGAAGTGCTCCAAATCTTTATATAAAAATTCTTACAATAATTTGGAAAACCCCAAGAATAAGTTACAAAAAGTAATTATACCTACACTAAATTTTTCTTTTGCTTTATACGCACATCTTATTTTTGCCCAAACCAGGTAATTTGACATAGTAAATGTAGTGTATTATTTTGAGAGTCTGGGTGCTACAAAAATCTAAATTATGCCTCTAATGATCATCTCCATGTTGACAGTCAATGCAAACTTTACTAAAGAAATGAATAGCCTATTACTATAATGAAGTTAAGGAATATTTTTAGGCATTAAAGATTTAAAATGGCTCATGAAATACATGCAAGAAATGCACTTCCCTCTCCTCAGTCAAGTTCTATATTTCCAATTGTAACTTTATATTGAGTTTACAAAGGTTAGATTGACTTTTTAATCACCTCTCCAATGACCACTGATATATCTGACCTTAAAAGCAATATTAATTAGCTGATCTAATATCCTGCAGGTGCATATTATTAGCATCGACTATCTCCTTGCTCTGTCTTCATCTTTGCTGTAACAAATAACAAATATTAGTGTAATATTTATGGGGAGATGTTTTGAGGTCTGCATCTGAGAGTCGTGATGTATAGCATGCTGAGTAACACTCGGCAATACACACTAGCTAATCGACTGCTAATCATTCTAAGCTACTCTGCCCCAAATATCGTTTGTATTTCAGACTAAAAGCAGCTTTACAAGATGTATGAGTGCTTGATTGGGGATGGGTTTTTCTTCTGTTATTTACATAGAAAGAAAGCATGTCTTCTTTTATAGGTCATTAGGACATATTCTCAGGAAATGTAAAGGTGAGTGTAGAAGAGAGATTTAAGTTGGGCGTACAGGGCCTTGTCTTAAATGTTAAAGAGAATCCTGAATGGCTTACAAGATATAGAACGTAAGGCCAGAAGTTTGAAAAGTGTAAAATGAAGATAAATTTTCCCATATGAGACCTGAATCTCTGTAAACTAATGGGAAAAATAGACAAACATAAGTGGAGGTAAACAGCACTCCAAATGTGTGTACTTTTTTTTTGTGACGTCCTTGCTGAATCACATTCTAAACTCAAAGTCAGAAAATTTTCATACATGATATTCATTTTACAAGAAAACCGAGCATATAATATGTTCAGTGCAGAAAAAAAAAACCTGGAAATGTTATGTTAGATTTAGTTAGAGAAAGAAAATCAAGAGGGATGACACAACAATCATTAAAATTACACAGCAAAAAGTAAACTGTATAAGCACGATTTGGCATCTGAGGGGCCACCTCCTGGGCAGTTTGGGAGGAACCTTTGGGGGTTTACTTCACCGTTATCAGCATAGCTACAGAATATGCAGGACACACACAGTGCTAGATGAGAAGTCATTCATTTCATTCACTTGAGTGGCCTGAACATTAACCCTTTCTTCTAGAGTCTCTTGGAAGGGGCTAATGATGCTGGAGGCATAGAACCTACAATGTGGGCAATCACACTTCTTATCAACGAAGGGAAAAACTGAGCATCTGCATTGACTCTCTAGAATGTGCTCCTCAAGGGCTCCACATTACAGACAACTCTATCAATCCTCGGGGTTCATTCTTTGGAGCTCTCAGCCTTAGCTGGGAGCCCTCAGAATCTAATCAATCCACATCTTTCCCCTAATAGTAACTCTTAGAAGCAAACAGAAATTTGTTAGAGTGAGCTGTATTTTCAGGTCCTGTTTCCTATTAAAGGGCTCATATATAAGGTAATGTGAAATAATATTTTATCCCCAATCATAGATAGCAAGAGAGGGCTAAGGATAGGCAAGAGATGGGATTTCCAAATGAAAATGATTGCTACCGCACCATGTGTAGGTCATCAGTGCCCTTGTATGCTCCACCGTGAGTCAGAAATTTTCTATGACAGCCCCACCCACCACTCAGGAGGGTTATCCCAGCACACTTAGTGTATTCACTTTCAATAACCTCAAGAACTGGTTTGTATGATTGTCTTGGGTGTAACAAACTTAACCAGGTCATATCTTCATTTTAACCTGCTATGATTTTATAATCCTCTTTCCTGGATTGTGGATTTATGTTCTTAAGGTACTGCCAAGAAGTTTTTATCTGAACATACTTAGAATACGGCTAAAACAAAATTGATACAGTAATTATTAGTAAGAGTTTGCAGTAATTAGTAAGAGCTAACATAGATGGCAAAAGTGTCTGGGAAAATAATAATATGAGTAGTAGCTGATATAAAATTAGAAGAACTACCAAATTAGGAACACATCTATTTATATTCAGTTTATTAATAGATTATTGCTGCATATGCATGATATTTAGATACACATAAGTTTGGAAGTCAGAGAATAAATAGGCCATATATCTTAGAAAGATTCTTTCTGCTATTTTTAAGAGAATGTATGGATTCAAAGGAAATAAGACAGATTATAAATAAAATAAATATATCCTGAAACAACCAAAGAGAAATTTCCTAACAATGATAACATGCAATGGTGTTAAAACAACTAAACAATAATTAAGAACTCATCACAGAGTGAATGTGTATTGCTTGAAAACACTGGGCAAGGTGCTGAAATTTCAAGTGTGAACAGTAGATACTCACTTTCCACCATGACGAAAGGCCAGAGTCCAGCAGAGGTCAAAGTCCCCAAGTGTTCTGGAGTGTCATTTAAAAGAGGCTGCAAGGTAAATTCAGGTAAAGCTTCCAGGAAAAAAATGTCCTTTGCTTTACAATCAAACCTTTGGGGTGAGACTGTGTCATGGTTATGATGATTGATGAGAAGGCCCACGTGAGCTGAAGTTTCAAAGAGACTAGCATAGGGGGCCACACGAGGATGGGCTGACAGCCTATGGCAGAGCAAACCAAGAGCAACAATGAACAAAAGGAAAACTGCCAATAAGAAAAGAATCTTGCACAAAAATTTGGCATATTGAAACACAAAGGAACCCAATATTGAAGCTTAATTAAGAGATTAAAAACATTCTTCAAAACTTTGCTGTTTAAATATACTTATTAAATAGAGGTAAGATGTGATTTCCTTTGGTTTTATTGTGATAGGCCCATCATCATGTGTGAGAGGTTGTAAGATGCTAAGTTGAAAATATGGAAGCATCTTTGTAATTTAGGTAAGCACATGAATTACTATTTGAGAGCTATAGTATCTAAATTATTCCATCACCTATGTTTGAAGTTAGTTTCCACATGCCAATTACTAGAGTGGGGAACCTCAGTGGTGTTTTCTCTATGTTTATCTCGGATAATTATTTGAAGTAAAAATTCCATATGTTTCATCTGTTTTCCTGATGAGGGAAACAGAGGAAGAAAACATGTCTCCTTTTCACATAGCAGATGCAGGCAAATGAATCCTCTAAAATTTTAGCCTGGATACCTGAGTAAACTCTTGTGGACCTTAAGAGCATCTTCTCTTTATGCATATGAAATGGCTCTTACTTAAAACTTGGAAAGAAGTTTACGTCTAGATTTTTTTTTTTAGTCCGCTTATGGACTTCTGCTGCTGTGAGTTCAAAAACAAGGAAGTTAATTTTAAAAGCTCATTATATTAAGTTAACAGTGAATTAAAAAACCAATGAAATTAATTTTAGAGCCATTTAATTTAGTTCAGGAAAGAGCGAGTCTCTTTTATTAACTTAATTATTTTGGAATTCACTGTTTTAGAGTCCAATAAATGTTATGTATTTTATTTCCAATTAACTTCATTGTGTTCTGAATCATATTTTCTTTCTCCATGTGGCTGAATCTCACCTCTCCTTTTGCACACAGAGTGACGATTCACAAATGGGCTACTCTGTGCATTAGATATAAGTACAGTGCATTGTGTAGAAATTTACTGTCTGTTAACTATTATTTTAGTTCCATGTTCCCTTGGAATGTGGAATTAACACATTCCTGCCCAACAGAATGGGGTAAGTCACCATTTCTCTGTCTCCCTATGTGCAAGGATACAAACTGTTTATGCTCTTTATCTGTGATAATCCCACTTTGCAATTTCCCATGCATAGAAATAGTTAAAAATAAAAATTAGTAAACTAGGTTACACAGGGGAGATAATAGTGCAGGAATTTTCTGTTTTATTTTAAGCAACTAAAGTCCAAATGACATAAAGGATTGTATTTGATATAAAGGAGTGTATTTGATTAGTAATTGTGTTTAATTTACAGCTACATATAATACAAAGGCAATGATTCCTCTGGATTTTAGGGAAATTTTAAGATCTGAAGAGATAGGTCACAAAATTTGCTTGATTTTTTTTCATAACCTCTTATTCATTTCTTAGTTCGGTATATTAAGGTGGGAAATCCTCTATACTGTGTCTCCTGTGATAATGCTAATGTATGTTTGTACAAAGATTAAGTAAACCATGGAAATCCTACTTTATTTTCCTATTTTCAACAAATGAGGTATGGGTATGGTGGTATTGAGGTGAGCAATCTCATGAAAATCCTCCAAATCTTTTATTATATTCTTTTACTTCTGTGTAAAATACAAAAATTAAAATTAAAGAAACACTTATTTCTCTGGCTGAAGCCACAAATGGAGTTGTCAGACAGGACGCCTGGTTAGGGCAGCAGCCATGTAAAACTTTGCCACTAATTGGCTGGCATTCCGAGCCTGAGCATCAACAGCTGTTGAGGCAAATTTAGTCTGGATATAAGGCAGATTTCTTCATTTATTTCAATTAATTACCACACACATCAGAATCCCTACTTAAAATGTTCTCAGATATGCTTAGATGTGCAAACACCTTGACTTGCTCTACCGATATATAATCAGGTTGTTTTCATGCATTTAGAGACGACCTTTGGTTGAATTATGGAAATCATTTATCCCTATATTGAATGCAATTTCATCTTGACTCCAGAGAGACATTTCTAATGGTGGAAATGGGTGATGGAAGGCATAATGAGTAGGAGGGCAATCACATGCGTTTGGTATGTATGTCCAGTATGTGGTAGTAATACTTTTATAAAACAACATTGAATCATCACCTCTGCACGCTTATCATAGAGATAAAGCATGCAGCTTGCATATTGCAATATTTGTGCACTTTGCACAACAGTCCCTTATCTTGAAATAATGTAATTGTGTATGATGTAGTGCTCTAATTAGAACAGAGCTTTATTGGACAGAAAAGTAAATAGGCCACCCCAACCTACACATTGCAATATGCTAGAATATACAGAGTATATATTCTATATGCCTATAGTGTGTATGCCTTTTAATTTTACTATATTGAATTTCTTCACATATATGACCTGAAAGTGACCATTTACCATATGTCTAACAGCTGTTTAGGAGTCTTAAAGAGGGACTTTTGGCAATAAAAATCCCATATATGTACACGTACGTATGTATAATGCAAATATATTTTATTTTAAATATACCATTATTTATTATGGCAATCCACTCATTTAATAGCTGTTACTATACATACTTTTGTGATTACATTTATCACATAGGTTTTATTATGAATGTATGAAGAAAAATAATTCTATGTTTTATTTTTTAATTAATTTATAATAAAACTATTTCCTCTCTTCCTTTTCCTCCCTCAAGCCTTTTCTATTTCCCTCCTCATACCCTTAAATTCATGGCCTCTTCTCTATAAATGTATGAGTGTGTACATAGATAGATAGATAGATGTGTGTGTATGTAGATATAGATACAAATGTGTGTGTATGTGTTTATTCATGTATGTATAAATATAACCTTCAATTAGAGGGCTCATACCTAGAAAAGACTTCATTCATCATTACTTAGCTACTTAAAATTCTTTGTCTAGTCATGAGGTCCCGTGAGATTTTTTTTATTCCATTTTACCATGTGGTTGGTGTTGCCTTTGTTCAGGTCTTGTTTAGGTGGTTATTATTTTGGGGTAACATGAGTAAAATTTCCCTGGTATTTTTAGAGGACTCCTCCAACATCACATATACTGTTCTCTGGGTCATAATCTTTCTGCTTCCTTTTCTTCTATGTTTCCCAAACCTTGGGCACAGGAGTTGTGTTGCACCTCTATCCACCAGGGCTAGATTCACGATGATCAGTTGCCCTCTGCATTTTGAGCAGATGTGGTAGTCTATTTCAAAGAGACACTTTTTCGCTGAGGGGTGAGGGCTATACTTCTCTGTAGGGATGAAGATAAATGTTTCAAATCTAACAAGGAATTATGCTGGTTTCATAAATTGGTGACTATAGATTCGTTAAGATTCATGACCTCTGGAACTGGAGAGATGGCTCAGCCATTAAAGGCTATGCTCACAACCAAATATAAGATTCATGACTTCTGTAGCTCTGGGTCATTGACTAATTTTCCTGTCCCAGGGATGACTTGCCTTTTGCTGAAGCAAATCGACAATTGTTAGTCATTTCCAAGACACAAGTGTGTCACTATTGTTTTAGGGATACACTGCCATTGCCATGCTGGTCATTGCTGTGGCACCTAGGAATCACAAGTGATTAGAGCTATTATTTGTTGCACTCCCTTGGCAGCTTGCATTGCACATTCTAGTACGATGAAAGCCAGCCCTCAGGCACAAGGTGTTCAGTTTAGATACATCTTGTATTCTCTGAGATCTTTGTCAGAGGTGCGTGACGTCTTCTAAAATAGGAACTTCCTTCAGCATGTGGGAGGCAACCAAAGGCAACGACAATATCCTATACTGTTTTGGGAGTACTTTGTAGTCCCAAAGAACTTGCAAGGGGGTTTCTTGTGCCTACTTGACAGCCTGTGGCTTTGAGGAAAAACATTATCAGTCCACTTACAGATATAAATGTACACACAAAGACCTTTAAATGGGTAATTTTAGGTAAACAGAAATAGGAAATTCCCTCTGGCTACTTTAAACCTTCTTAGTGTAAGACGTCCCCACCCCCGCCCCCGCAACCCCTCTCTTGTTTTGATCTTTCAGGCCTCTCTTCTGTGTAAGCCACCTGCCATTTTCCCCGTTTTCGCCTTCATATCACTTGTAGGAAAAGAATTCCTTAGTATGTGTAGCTGAAGCCTGCATATTGCCATCAATTTTAGGTAAAGAGAAGTGGAAACCATTTAAAGTTGTACCTGTAAGTTCTCATAAAGATCTTTTCTCTATATTCTAGAAAATCCAAAGCTACTTTAGTGAGAAAAGAAATGATGATGGTGGTTATTAACCACCCCCAAACCTTCCACCTATCCGTTTTCAATTGAAGTCCACTGAAATATCTTAAAGCTTTTAACATAATTATGTATATCAGTTTGTGTATGTAAAAATAGCCTCATATATACTCACTAAGGTGGCTAAGAATAAAGCGACAGTAGTTCAATCTCCTTTGAACTATTTTGCTGGCAATCTCCTCATCCTATACTTAATTAAATGCTATAAAAATATACGTTATAAATTAATAACTTATTTTTCCTTTGGAAATAATCAAATATTTAACTATTTCTATTTAATAAGAACCCCAGTCTATTGCAATTAACTAAAAGTTGAAGCACAAGGATTTTAGGATGTGTTTCAGAGACACTTGCAAATCAATAAGAGACTAACAAACCCAATCCTTGGTGGGTGGGTGGGGGTTGCTTGCAAGTGTAGTTCTTTGAAGAGATGTTTAGCTAATGACTCAAGAGGACAAGCAGATTCATTGAAGAGAGCTTCCCAGACAGATGTTAAATGGACTTTTCTAAGGTTTGGCGGGTAGAGCCATCAGTAGCACATCGAATTGGAATGAACTGAACTGAAATCAACAAAGGAGCATGCTGTTCCCGCGTCCTATGGAATCAGCTTCTGCTCCTGCGAGGATGTGGACTAGTGTATCGTATCATAGGACAAAGAGCATTTCCCAACACCAAAGCATACGTAAGAATCATGACTCCAGTTTCACTTCTCTGGAAAATTTGACACGTGAACACAATACAATTATTGTTTTCCCTGATTAATCCTCAAAATTGTATTGTCTCTCACACTGATTTACATTCTATTAACCAAACCCTGATCTAATAATTTGTATTGCCTAAACTCATAATTTACATTCGATTAAACAAATCTATAAGCAGTCATGTTTTTATTCGGGGGGAGGGGCAGTGAGTAAACATGAGCAGCTGGCAACCACACCTTGATTCATTTCAGCCCCTAGAGTCCTGGTATGGTGCATTAATTTCTCAGTTTGTAATTTGCCAGCTGCATTTAATGGAACCAATTTTCATTACATCTGTTCTATGGTTCAAAGAGCTCTTTCTGTTGCCAAAGGGGGCCAGCTTCACACAGAATCAAGAAGGGGTAAGGCACAGTTTCTTGAAGAATTAGATAACCGAGGAAGATTCCTAGTTTTACAGAAAACAAATTATTTTGACAAGGCAAGTTTTATATTCATGACTTACTACTGGTTGTTTTCAAATCAAAAGTATAGTAGGTGCCCTTTTCCTAGGAATTACGTATTGAACTTCAGATAATCCTCCTTATAACACCAACTGATAGCCTGTCTTTGCAATCAGGGATAGATTTATTGTTTAGACGTTAAAGGAAACATAATTTTGCTTAAGTAAATCCTCTTGCTAAATTGCAGGTGGCTAACAGGTATTTCTTAAGCAAATGAGCAATTTATAAATGGTTTTAAAATTTATTATCATAAGCATTATTTATGGACGAGAGGAGGTCATAGCTCTTCATCGGACCTGATGGGGGACATTTTAATAGGAGAAGTGGTTTGGCTTGGGCAAGTTGACATTCTTAGTGTGTAATTTTAACCTCCATAAAGATAATGTCACTGTTGTGTAATACCAAATGTAGAAAT
Organism: Microtus oregoni; assembly: GCF_018167655.1. Lineage (NCBI taxonomy): Eukaryota > Metazoa > Chordata > Mammalia > Rodentia > Cricetidae > Microtus > Microtus oregoni. The sequence continues at coordinate 26,651,031 of NW_024543083.1, read as the reverse complement.
CCAGTCGGAAGTAACTTTCAATGCAAAGGGTTTCTCATGGGCAGGAGAGAAATTTGAAATGTTCTACAGCACTTTGATGTTCTAAAGCTTCAACTGGGAGAATTATAAAGCATGAAAGCTGCACATTTCCCACCTGATGGTCATGAAATCGTGTGCCTGTATGAAAACTGACTCCTGTTCATGCCTTCAGGCATTTTTTTCCTTTTCGAGAGTTTCAAAAATATCATGCATCATGCCAAATTGAAAAGATCATCTTAGAAAGGCTTTATCCATTTGAAACCATGAAAGCACGTAGCACAACTGCCTTTAGAAATGGAAGCTTGATGACATAATGATCTGTTTTGGGTGTTACACTGTATCACTAGGTCAATGATACGGTGGACGAATCAAGCTGGAGCCAAAATTATAGATAACTTTATACCCTATAAAATATTTCATGGATTTACATTCTCATTTTCATAATTTTCTAAGTCAAAAATAATATGCTAAAACTCATCATCTGAATTTGTACTTGTATTTAACTTAGAGTTTACCTTGCCAATTTTCATAATTTCATATATCCCTTACCATAGTATGGACAATATTTTAACAAATAACTCTTTATTAAAAAGAACAATCTTTTCATATAAACATAAAATGGTCAAGTATCATTGCCATAGATTACTAGATCATTAGTATTCATCAGACATTAAGAGGAGGGATATGCAAAATAGATCGAACAGGCAGTCGCTGCTCACTGAAAACCAGATCAAAGTAGGAAGGTAGGCAGTAGATTTGACTTAAGTGCTGTAAAATACAATCTGTGTTTATCTGAGTAGTCACATAGCCTCCCTGAAGTCAAAATTATTTGGTCGTCCATAAAAGAACATTTACAGTTCTCCACAAACCACCAAATACTGTTTACCTTAGTCAGCACAAATGATAGGCCCATTGCCTGCTGCCTTTCTGCTGTTTCAGAGGGAACATGAATACAGGATACAGACAAATGCCACCAAAGTACGATACAAACAAAACGTAAAAAAGAAACATCACATTGAAACACTGATTTAGTGGGAAATGATGTTTCCACCTTTACAAAATGAGTTTAAAATCTTTTGCAGATCTATTTTGAATAAGCCCGTTGTGCTGTGTAATAAGTTTTCTCTACAAGCAATCTATCATAATGTTCCTTCATTTAGATTTATTTATTTTATTTTAAAATTTATGTGTTGGTATGATTGTATACCATGTATCTCATGGTATCCAAGGAGGTCAGGAGAGAGCATCTGTAACTAGAGTTAAGGTCAGTTATGAAGTCATCCAATGTGAGTACTGGGAACTAAGTTTGGGTCCTATGGAAGAGCAGCAAGCACTCTTATCTTCTGAGCCATCTCTCTAGGACACAGTTCTACTTTTACTTAGTTCATTTAACTTGGGAGAATAGAGAGCTCATTTGTTTCTCAATGAATTTCATAGTGGTAGGAATGTTTCTATAATATTGATCCTTAGGTAAGGTTGTTTCTATAATATTGATCCTTAGATAATTACATAACCAATAAGAAGTGAAAAATTTTACACTGTCTTAGGCTGGAGAAATCAGTGGTTAAAATCACTAACTGTGCTACTAGAAGACACTCAAACTGGGTTTGTCACATTCACATTAGAGGCTCACAACTGCCTATTTCTCCAACTCCATGATGTGACGTGCTCTTCTGACCTATGTTGTCTCACAGAGACACACCTATGTACACCTAGATCCATATTTCTGAATTTAAAAAAGGAAAATAAAATATACTATAACCCATTTTTAACATTATTTGAATATTTAAGGGATTATTACATGAAACAAAATAAAACATTTCCCAGATAAGCTACCCATGACAGCTATAAAGAAGTTTTCAAAGTTTTTCATGGCCTTTAACTTATGTTTTCTTATGTTTAAACTTATGTTTTCTGTGACACTCATGAACTCATGACAGCTGTTGTTACCTGGGTAGGGCCATCACAAGACCAAACTCATAAACATTTTGTTATAGATGCAGAAAGGCTTGTGGGGCCTACTCTGCCCATAGGAGTTCTTGACAGCTGAAGATTGGTGGGGAAGGGAAAGGCTTTGTCTTCAGTGATATACACACTGGGGACTCAGTAGATAGCTTCACATATATACCCACTAGATCTTCCCTGGTTCAGCTCGGTGGGTTAGAGAGAAAAAAATAAAAATCTAACACCATCACCAACAACAAAACCATGAAGTAGGGATGGAGACTTGGTGGAAGAAGGGGATGGTGGTGGAGTTGGGTAAGAGATAAGAGAGAGTGGAAAGATGAATGGGACCAAAATGTGTTGCATTCATCTATGAGATGTCACAGGATAAATTGACTCAAGAGCAGGGATATTGTACAGAGACACTTAGAGAACCATAGTGGTTTACAGAGTGGCTAGGTTTAAAGTGTCTGCTGCTGAAGAATGAGTTTGTTTCTCAGCATCCATGTACAATGTTGGTCTTGGTGGCTTGCTGATAATTCCTGTGTTGGGAACCCTGGTGGATTGCTCGAGCTCACTGCCTTCCTGTCTGCCTCCTGTACTTAGTGAACTTCAGACTAGTGAAAGATTCTATGTAAATAAAACAAAGCTGTCAGTGCCTGAAGAGTAGCATCTGAAGTTGCAATTTGGTTCCCACAGATATAAACACATTTGTATTCTTAAAGCTATTCACATGCATGCATTCATACACCTGTACACATATACCCATGCACACAAAAAGAACTCTAGAAAGGCTGACATTATTAAGGTTTATAGATTTCAACATTTAGCATTTTAAAATTTAGATTTATTTATCAATCTAGTAACAATTGAATACTATATTGTAGCTTAATTACCAATTGTTTATATCCCAGTTATACCTAAAGATCATAAAATCATGTCATATAATTAATTATAGTTTAGATGAAATATAGTATTTAATGTAAAATATGCTTCAGGTTGTCTTGTTTAGCATGTATGCCCATTTACTAAAATGTTTTAAAACTCCACAGATGCTTATTAAACATATAATTATAAACAGTTAATTACAGTGGACCCAAGAAGATCATTGAGTGGTAAAAAAGGGCCTGATGTGCAAGCACAAAGCCTACGTTTCAGTTGCGAGCACCCATACAAAAAGCTACGCAGGTCTGTAGGTGCATTTAACTCTAATTTGTGAGACAAACATCAGCTTGTCCTCGGAGTTTAGTAGATAACCAGCCTAGCAAAAACCACAAGCTTCCAATTCAATGAGAAGGGGACCTATTTTAAAGCACTAAGGTTTGAAGGCACACAGAGAAAGACACCCAATGTCATTTTCTGGTCTCTGAATGTTTGCACATGGATATTCCTACCTGTACACACACACATATGCGCAATATACATACTCCTTCCCCAAAAGACATACCTCTGACTCTAAGTAATAACATTCTTGCTCTGTTCACTAACATCATTTTATTTAACCTTCTTATGAGGGGGGTGGGGGAAGAGAGACAGAGAGACAGAGTTATACAGAGACTCCTATTATTTTTGGAAATCTGAGCTCACTGGTTTAAAAATTATTAAGGATTATTGAGGCAATGCCTTAACATTTTTTATACTTAAGAATAGGATGTAATTGTGGTTAGGGACTTTTTTTCCCCTGATTCCCCCTATCTTTTTTTTTTCATGTAGTTTATTTTAAATTTTTTATATATTTTACATAGCAACCACAATTCCCCTCCATCCCCTCCTGTCTTCCTCCCCCTTTCCTACACCCCCCCCCATATACTCCTTGGAAAGGTTATGGTCTGCCATGGGGAATCAACAAAGCCTGACACATCAAGTTGAGGCAGGACTAAACCTCTCCCCCACCCTGCATCAAGGCTGAGAAATGCATCTCACCATAGGGAATGGGCTCCAAAAAGCCAGCTCATGCACCAGGGATAGTTCCTTGTCCCACTGCCAGGGGCTCCACAAACATCTAAGCCACACAAATGTCACCCACATGCAGAGGGCCTGTATCTTTTGGTAAATGTTAACTCATGAATCTGTTTGATACTATGGTACTATCGATATTTTTCTTCTGTATTGAAATTACCTCCTGTAATCCTTTTATTCCTTACTCATAATTCTTGTTGTACAAAACCCAAAGAGGCAGTGTACGACTAACATAACAGTTCAATTAGAATGTGACAGTTCACTGGCATGCTTGGAGTACTTTACTTTTCATTGAAAACTCAGAAGGATTACAGTGTCATTAGTACTAACATTTACATAGACACTGAAAAGAGTGCCCTCTGGTTCTGTGAGCCCCCAATGGACAGAACAGCTATTGCTATTTTAGGTAGAGATGGAAGCAGCCTCTGGAATAAGGTAAATGGAATGTAGTGTGTATATCATAGGGAATGGAAAGCCATGGACCTTAGCTTTTGCAGACAAAGAGAATAGCTAAGGTGGGAAGGGAACCTGGGAAGCTCCTTGAACTCACATCCTTAACCAAAATTACTAGGGGCTTTTCAAAAGCAGCCCTCTACTTCCTTGGGAGTTGGTGGAGTTTCTTTGAGCAAAATCAGACTTGTGTGCCTGCACTAATTTGTTCATAGAAAGGTCTGATTGGAGCCAGAGTAGAAGGCCAGATGCTAGCACACTGCTTGCACCTGTCTTCAGTCAGCCCTACACAGTATCTATGAAAGAAACATGAAATGCCACACACACACACACACAGACACACACACACACACACACACACACACACACACACTGACCATATGCTGAGATCTGCACAAAGCACTACAAAACATATTTTCCTTTAAATAAATCTCCTCAAAATCTGCTAAGGAAAAGAAGGACAAAAGTACTTGACCTTCAATCTCGACTTAAATACATATGTTGCTAATATGACATATTTATGCATGTATACATACTTCCTCTAGTCATTAAGAAAAAAAATCATTGAAATACAAATTTCCATTCCTTCCCTCTCCAAAAAATGACAATAAAAGTTATCTTTCAGCTTATTTTCAGGCAAATTTTGCCCCCAAAATAAAGCAACTAAGATAATTTATCTAATCTCTCTCCAAGTTAGAAGAATCTTTAAACATTGCTATCAATGAAACATGTGAGTGATAGCCTAGAAGTATTAGGCTTCCACGTCTATGGCACTCTGTATAGAATGGCCAGAGATTTTCCCGTTCAGAGCAAATAGTCACAGTGTTTCAAGGGAGTCTCTGGGCTTAAGTTCAGTCACTGTATTTGGAGTGATCTGGGCTCCACATTTTCAGCCTTCTAACATGTCAGCTTGAAATGGTTTAAAAAAAATGCAATGGCTTCTCACAAATAAGAGCAAAGTTTCTGCAGCCTTCTAAGAATTCTAATCTCTTGTCTTTTCTTATTACATGGAATCCAAAGAAGAAAGGAGGCCCTAGTGGGTTCTAAACAGTCTGGAAAACATCAGGGCAGTTATGGTGTGAATTATGTTCAGAACGTATTTCTTGTTTGGATTATTTTATATGATGAACTAATAATCACATTGACATTTTTTAGAAGTAAAAATACATCTGGTAGGGGAGAATTCATGCGTTTGTGAAACATCCTAGAGGGGTCAAAATTAAGCATGTACAATCATAAGGAATTGCTGTCATAGGATATACTTGGACTGTTAGCAGAAGTATGGTCTTCAGTTGGCCTTCTGTTGTAATTTTAAACAAGACATACTGAAACAGAAGAATCAGAGCCTAGAGACGTGGTATTCAAGCTTGATCAACACCTTTATTTTAATTTATGACCCAGGAACACAAACACAGACAATGGGGTTTTCCAGTCGATTTTGAAACGTGAATGAATCATAAAAGGAAGAAATGGAAAGTCATAATAAACAGCAAACTATAGGAGCTTGAAGCAGAAAGAAAGAAAAAGGGAAACCCTGTGTCATAGGGGTGGGTAAAGGATGTAATTGTTTCAGGACACAATGGGATTACAGAGATACCTTTTTGCATGATATGGACATTGTTTTCCTTACAAGCTATGTAATAGTTTGTCACCTTCCATGTTAATTTCTAGAGAGTTCCAACTTGCTTCCCAAAGCTCCTACCATTCTTCAGTTCATAGCCGCTCATCTCCAATAGTGAGATATATTCAAAGTATGCACAAAAATTTGAGGTCAGCCAGGCGGTGGTGGCGCACGCTTTTAATCCCAGCACTTGGGAAGCAGAGGCAGGTGGATCTCTGTGAGTTCGAGGCCAGCCTGGTCTACAAAGGGAGTTCCAGGACAGGCTCCAAAGCTACAGAGAAACTCTGTCTCGAAAAACCAAAAGAAAAAAAGAAAAAATAAATTTGAGGTCATTTGTTCATGCTCTATAAAAATGGAGAAAGATTTTTTAAAACTTCAGTTCACAATGTTAGTGTATTATGGTGTATTAACCTTACAATAAGAGGTTGTTTTAATTCACTAAAACCTAGTTCAGCCTATCCTATTACATGGACTTACTATCTTAGGGTACTGTACATGATGCAAAAAAAAAGTGACAAACAAAAACAAAAATCACACCAAAAGCAAACAGACATAACTCCAGTCCATAAAGAGCTGACTGTTATCTGGTGGAAAGAGAGGAAAATATGTGTGTAAAGAATCATCAACAGCAACACAAGACATCTTGGATTGCCTATGAAGTCATAGGCAATGCTTTTACAATAGGAGTCAGCATGTAGCATTCTCAAGCCTCTCTCTATGACTATGTAAAGAACATATTCACCATGTTCACGTTTACATTGGTATAATTAAAACGTTAATCTTCAACACTGTCTTGGTGTCTTTCCAGAGGAGAAATTTTAAGAAGACCTAAACAAACAGTACCTAAATTGTTCCATAAATTAAAGTAAAATTTCAGGAAAGTGGAAAACAAATAAGCAAAAAGCTGAAAGAAAAAAAAACCATCTCCATGTGATAATAAGGAGGACTTGTAAGACAAGTGAGAGCTAATCTCAGTTATCGGAGAAGCAGCACTGTTTACTGAATCGTCTGCCCTGCCCAGTTCCTACAATTGTTAAGTCCCCAAAAATCACACAGAGGTCTACATTAACTATAAACCAATTGTCCCATTAGCTCAGGCTTCTTATTAACTCTTATAATTTATATTAGCTCATTATACTTGTTTATGTTAGCCACAAGGCTCGATACCTTTTTCAGTGAGGCAGCAGTCACATCTTGCTTCTTCTGTGGTGGGCTCACAACTGCAGGAAGAGCTTCCCTCTTCCCAGAATTCTCCTGTTTCCTAGACCCACCTCTACTTCCTGTCTGGTTGTCCAGCATTTACTTCCTGCCTGCCTACTGACCAATCAGTGTTTGTTTAAAATATAATTGACAGAATATAGACAGTTGCCCCACACAAGCATCACTGAGTAAGCATCTTGGTTGCGAGCCTAAGGGCTTTTACATCGTGCAGTTGTAAGCTTTAGCCTTTAAAGGCCAAGTCATCCCTGAGCGCTACTTCAATATTTCTTCAGCTAAAACAGTTCCTGGTAGTTTTAATGAACATTATTAAAAATTAAACCTCTAGTTTTTAAAAAAGACAACATTTGTCCATCAGTTTCTTTAATTTCTCTGACATGCTAAAAAAGCATATGCCACTGAAATGTTCTGTAAAGTAGCCTAACATCAAGAGCAGAACTAAATCTTAATCACTAAAATCTACTATGAAACAATATATATATATATATATATATATATATATATATATATATACTCATTTGCTTAAACTTCACATTAATTTCTTTTAATATTTTGGTTCATTTTTTACAAGGTCCTTAATATCTAATTGGAATCACTGCTTTAAGAACCTCTCTGACATGTCTGACCATCAACATTCTACAAACTAAACTGCCCTTCAAGGTATATTAAAAATGACAGGAATCAGAGGGAGAGAATGACATGTACCATTACTGTCTAAGGAATAGTGTATATACTAGTGAAGTTTGATTGTAGCTAATATCTCCAATCACTGTTTCTGTTTCATGACCGCTTGGACAAACCATTCCTTGGTCACTGCTGGACACTTGAAATAAATACATTGTCCTTCCATTCTCCCCCTCAATATTCTTTTGAATCACTTCAGTGCTCAGGGAAGTAGACTGTAGGACAGAAGTCATCAGTGATCATCCTCCACTCACAATAACTTGCTGTTACCATGGAAATATATCTCCTTCTTATATCTGTGGAAGTATGTTGTATATAAGAAATTATTTTGAGGCTACGATTGTATTTGGTGCTTTAAAGACCAGTGTGCTAACTTGCCTATAGGCAAAAGAGAGGGAAAAAAAGGGAGAGAGAGAAAGAAAACAAGGCAAGCAAGCAGTGATGGAGGGAGGGAAGAAATAAAGGAGGGAAGGAAGGGAAGGAAAAAAAAGAAGAAGAAACAAAGAAAATTTCTGAGGAGCATTTGATAATAATTTTTTTTAAAAAACAATAATATATCTGAATTTCCTTGTATTTGCCCAAAGAGCCTTAGCTGTAAGATTATCCTCTAGTCTTTAGTACTGAGAAACAACCTATATTACCCACTTCAGTGCCCTTGCTTGACCTAACCCTGTGAACATCTTCTTCACAGGATAAAACTTGGTCTGTACTGGAATTTATGCTTTTTTTGTATTAGAATTATGAATGTGCCTTTGCTTAACAGAGCATTTGAGCCTTTTTGGATAGCTCCTTCCTAAGTCTAAATTGCCAAATATAACAAATACTATTTTGAGAATATGTTGCCTAAATCCACATGGAAAATAAATCACAATGAAGATGTGTAATGTACTTTTTACTTGCACACACACACATGTAGAAACAGCCATTTTTACCTTCTCAGTGAAGTCCAGGACTACCAATAGCTCTGGTATTTCAGTTGCTATCCCAGGTCCTCCGAGGCAGATGGCATGAAGGGTTATGAAGAGTAGAGTATATGAAATCCTGAAAAAATCTTAACTACAGTTCACCCTTGCTTAGCCTAAATGTTTTCATGATTTCTGGTTACTGACTTGTTAAATATTATTTCTATAAGCTAATAATAATTTTAAAAATAGAACTCTTGGTTAAATTCATGCCCCAGCACATTATTTAAGATAGCTGAATAGCAGATTTAAAAACCAATCTTGTTCTCTGTTGTACTGTTCATGGGAAACACTGCCATGCTTTGGTGTTATGGGGCACATGGTAATCAGCTTTAAACTTGTGTTCTGACGCTGCTTTTTTTGGTGACAAGTTTTATTTATTAATTTATTTATTTTGCTTTTATCAAATGATTGTGCTTATGTATTAATTTCAATTTTACCATCCTATTCCCCGATCCTATCATTCTTTGTTCTATATTACATACTTTATTCTTCATTTCATTGTACATATCTATAGAAAATTGTGCTACTATGTGATGCCAAAATGTTCAAAAACTTCATCACCTCTGTTTTGCTAGGGAAATAAGCCTTTATTGTTTAGCATATTGAAAAGCATCTGTCTTAAGTATAGATAAGTGGAAAGATCATTGGAAAATCCAAATGTTAAACATAAAATTTAGTAAGGCAAAGAAGGAAATTTTTAAAAATCAGAAATTACATTGATAAGTAAGATGTATTTATTTTACTTATTTTTAATAAGCTAGTCTAGTGCTATATTCTTTCCTCTTACAAAGCGTAATACAGGGAGTTTAAAAACAAAACTAATTTTGCCATCTAAAACAAGAACACTGTTTCAGGAATATAAACAGCATATCATTCTGTGTTCCTCTTGACAATGTGACCTGAAGAAGAAAAGCATCTTGCTTACAACTGAGGCAGGCTATGCTGTAAAAGTGAAGTGATAACCCCAAGACCAAGACATTATTCCTAACAAAAACAGTTTGTTGAGTGATAACATATATTAAGGATTACCAACCTCCTCATCCCCTTTTTTTGTTTAAGGGAACAAAAGATCCCTGTAAGTTTAGAGCTGTTATCGGCATAAAGGAGAAGTTGCTAGAGGAGGGCGGGAACAAACGCCCAATGTGCTTTCTTGGTGGAAAGCAACAATACAGAGGGAAACACACAGAGCCATATGTGGCTTATATAGTTTAACATCTTGCAAAATCAGCTCCCTTCCCATGCACAAATGTGCTACAGCTGATTTTACAAAATAGGCAGCAGTGTGTGTCCAAGTATCTGATTCAGCAGCTGGCCCATATTTTTTATTATGAAAAATGAGGATTAATTGATGAGAATGTTGACCTTCCTTCTGAAAAAAAATCAGGCTTTGTAAAGGAAGCATCTTTGTTGGAGTTGGCAACCAAATATTGTTAGACCTAAATGTTTTATTTAAAGAATGGATAGAAATGGCACCAACATTCACAGGAATTCAACAGAAAATAAGAACATGAATCGCATACTTTTTAAAATACTACTTTTGGAGCTGCTGTTCACTATTCTGTTTTCAGTTACTAACTGGAAAGGAATTTTGGCAACTACATTGTATTTTTTTAAAACAATATTTGACCTTAATGGTTTCTTTGTACTGATAGAAACCAGATTATTTCAACGATGACTGATTTGGAAAGCAGATAAATTTATTTTATGAGCAAATTGTTGATGGTTTAAAACACAATGGATGAATGTTGAGAATTTAAGGATGGTAGAGTCTGATCTTGCATAAACACCACATTCAAGGAAAAATGTGTAATGAAGCGAAAAGGACACACACACACACACACAATTGTCGCTGTACATTGGAGGTGGCTGACTCAATCAGTTCTTTGCCCCTTGACTTTTCAAAATTTGAAATTGCCTATATGTATCATCATAGTTGACAAACCCCGTGATTCTGTGGATTTTTTTTATTTTCATAAATAGACACATGTAAGAAATGCTTCTTATTTTTAAAACAGACATCTCTGCTAGATCCGTTTTATTAAAAAAAATCATGATAGCTTCCATAGTGTAGAGATGAATAGTGTTGAGAAGATAATGAATGTCATATACCTCATAACTCAGGTTTAATACCTATTGTTTGTTTTCCTGAAATATTAAATTACACACATCATGACACTTCACTCATGAAAATATCACTACACACTGCCACCAAGGACCCGTTATCTACCTGCAAGAAATTAACCAGGGTTATTTAATATTAGCCAAGATTAGTTGTTTATACCTAGAAAGGTTGAATTGGGTGCTTCATTCTGCTCATTTCTTTCTTTGGTTATTAACGTAGGTGAGAATTGATCACAACATATAGATATTATCAAGGCATCAGGTCTTGAATTATTCTAACCTTTCCATGCTTGAGATTTGTCTTATGGCTTCTTGATATGCTTTTACTCATTTTTCTCCATTATTCGACTTATGCTCTTCCTCAGAAGTAACTTTTTAGAATGATTGTTGAAAACTACTTACTCATGGAGTTGCAAATATGAAAGAACTAGATATTCACCTTTATCTTTAGCATTTGATTTCATTTTTCAGTACAAATTATAGATGCATATTAATAAAATGTTTTTACAAAGCTTTGCCCTTAAAAAATTGTCTCTTGGCTCTTCCAAAATCCCACTTTCCAGAGGTGACCATTTTTAACTTTGCCAGTGAATTCTATGGTCCTTATCACTTCTTTAAAATAAGTGTGTGTGTGTGTGTGTGTGTGTGTGTGTGTGTGTGTGTGTGTACATTTGTCACATTCATGCATTCAATTGCTTGTATGTGGCCAGAGGACACTTGCCCAGAGCAGTTCCAACCTTGTATACTATTGTTTCAGAAGACTGAACTCAGATCATCAGGTTTGGCAGCAAACTTCCTTCTCCTGTGGGTGGATACCTTATAAACTCTCTTATCCAACCTCTTCTCTAGCCCACTTTCAACCATGATACTATATTGCTCTTCTCTATATGTCTGGTTTTAGATATTAAGTTTTCATTTATCAAAATAAAAGAAAATTTAGCTGTCTTTCATTAATACCAATGAGGCTGAAACACACACCTCCCTGTCTTACAGCTCTCCTCGCTTATTGATACTTTATTTTACATAATATTGTTTATATTAGTTAAACTGTAAACATTGTAGACAAATTTATGACTTTCTGTTTTCTCCCAAGTTTGACTTCCCTTAAAAATTGAAAACTATCCTGCCTTTGAAATAGCTCTTTAATTTTTCAGAAATTTCTGAACTGTGAAAAAGAGTTGTTAAGACATAAAAAGAGATGTTACAAGCTGTGAGAAAGTATTTGCAAACCACCTATAAACGATGTGCATTCGTATATAACTCTCGAGATTCCATAAAAAGAAAATAGACACATCCACATAAGAGAAAGTAAACAAACCACTTTGAAGGATAAAATAAACATGCAGATACTTGATTAAAGGTATTTTTTAAATGAAAAAATGTACATGAAAAGTGTATAGCCAGAATGTGTCATTAGTAAAGGTGATTCAGGGAATGAGATGTGATTACAAACCAGTGAATTGGCTGAAACTCAAAATCCCAATAGAACCAAGTGTTGGCAAGATGCACTAAGCACTCTCCTTATTTTCATGATTGCAGAAGGTCTTCAGGCGTTGGTTCTTCACAAAACGACACATAAATTATATGACTTTACCCTAGATACAAATTTTCTGTTTTCATTTCACTCACTAAAATAGTTTCTCACATGCTCAAGTGATTAAAACTTTTGACATTTTATTCAGCTTGAAGAAACATATCTCAACTCTTCCTGCTCAAAGGAGACTAACAATAGACTCTTGGTTATGGATGCTCTTTTCCTTACAAGTTTGAGGACGTTGCTCTTATATCATTCCTGTGAAAAATTATAGGGTACTATCCTATTTTTCCTGATATTTTGAAAATTCTTAGACATTGTCATGATTCTAGTGGTCAAGAACCAATTTCTGTCCCTCCTGCTGCTTACTCATGGGTTGTGTGGTTGCATGCGTGTGCACAGGCAGGTGTACTGCAATCGACTGTGCACTGTTAATGTGGAGACCAGAGGTTGACATTGAGCATTTCCCCCATTCCTCTCTACTTTAAGTTTTAGACAAGGTCTCTTATTGATTCTATAGATCACCATTCAGAATATACTGACAGACTTACCTTCTCTAACCCAACCATTTTCCCAGTGGTTTAGTTATAGGCACAACCATCCATCTTTCTTTGCTTTTTATGTTGGGTCCTGGGAATTTTAATTCAGATCCTATACTTAGGTAGTAGGCTTCTACTATGTGTATTGAATCCATTGAGGAATGTATGGTGTAATCAATGGAAGACAATTGCAAAAGAAAAGTTGGGATTCCGCCATAGTATGTCATTAACTGGAAAAGTCATTAACTAAGAAATTGCAAGTTGCTCCCTTACTTGTAGTTAGTTTCCCTATAACCTAATGGAGCAGCATAATGGACAGTTACAGAACTCACTCGTGTCTTGCCTGTTTATGCCAATGATATCAACTTCATGCTTGGGCACTTTCTTCATTGTTTTATGAAGTCATAAAATCTGAAGTTTGTAATATTTTGCAAAGTTTTACTTTATGTTTATTTTCTTTCCCCTTGTCTAAACAGAAATATATAAAAGAATGCTTACAAAGTTACTCTCTATATTTCAGAGTTGACTACTCCACATCAATACAAATATTTTATTGGTTTTAACTAAAGTTCCATGAAAATGCTCAGCCCTTCTATATATTATTGCTTGGAGGTGAAGGAGTGCATTAACTTCACAATCTTGAAATCGTGTGCTCTGTTTTTCTGTATGCACCCTATCTGAGCAGTCTCTGTCTGCTGAACATCTATGAAAGGAAACTCCCCTAGGGAAACCATTTCATAAATATCTGACCACTCTAAACTCAATCTTTGATGTTAAAACTTCACAGGGAGCTGCTTTAGGTTCCGGAGCTGTCAGAGTATTCGTGGTCTAGGTTTTAAGATTGTTCATTTGATTTACACCAGCTCATCACTTTTAGGTCTTCATGTAACTGAACCATTCCACTTTGTGTATCAATTCTGGGAGGCAACCCAACTCACTCAGAGATGAAGAGATAAAATAGAATATTGGGATGAGAGCATGTTTTCAGTGCCTCCTATACCCTAGTAAAGAGGAATGGAATCATTGTTATAGAAAGACACCTATGCAAAGATTTATGAATTTTGAATTCACTGTCAGTGAAACAGAATGGGGATGTCGGTTATGCAATCTTCACTCTGTACCTGCAAAGAATTCTTGGTTTGGGAATTCCAGGAAAAAAAAATGAAAGAGGTGTATTGTTCCTAGTAATGAACACTTATTCTCTCAGTTGGTAATTTCTTTAATTTACTGTCAGCATCAATCCCTGCCAACGTTTTTCCTGATAAAATTTGGTCATGCATAAGACCGATGGGCTAAACACCATGATTGGTAGTAACTATTACATAGCTAGTTAATAGTTATTATCAGTAATGGTGACATTTGGGTCATCAATTACTTTTCTAAAGACTCTACTTACTTAATCTCTAATCCTCCTAAACAATATGCCAAGTTGATGTTGTGATTTGAATTTGCCAACAAGAAAATTTGACCCAAATTTTGCACCATCCTGTGTTGCCTGGTTAGTAACTAGCAAGTCTACCACATGAGCATAGAACTCTGTGACTTTATGCCCTTTCATGTCTTTCCAGACTGATTTCAATTATTTCTGAAAATCTAATGAGGTTAGACCTATGTTTTGCCAGTGGACATTAGATTTTAGTTACAATCAATCTGAGTACAAGTGCTGTTCCCTTTCAGAAAACCATTCCTCTGTTTGCAAATTATTTCCTGAGTTACTGCAGCTGTGAGCTAGGCAATGTGTTGGTTTTTCATTATATAAAGTAAATAGGGACAGGGCATGATTTTCAGCCATACAATGATAAATGTCCACCATGCAGATAGCACTGAGATTCCCACATAGATTCTGCAATATCTGTCTCTAACATCCAAAATGGTAAAAGGTAGAACAGCATACCCACTAGTAGCTGCTGTATCTCTTGTACTTCCTACAGGGCTTCTGTGGCGAGGCACCTCCAGAGAACTATTACTCCATTCATGAGCTTTCCTGAATTAAAGAAAAATACAGCCAAGTAGAAATATTTTTAAGATGGTCATATAAATGACCACATATCTTACTGCTTATACATCAAGGTCATGGCTTATAGTTTCTAATGTAGAACGGAGGCTTGATATTTTACAAACATTCTCCACATGATTCTGTCATGCAGCACTGACTGATTATCCTCTCTGAGCATCCTTGGTAAGATACCACTTTGTTTGTGATTTCCCGTAATGAATCTATAAAAGTCTTGTGACTGCCGTGGAAATCTGTCTCACGCAGCTGGTCCCTGTCTCTTGCCCAGAATTTGTTCTGAGTTCCTGAGCCATTGTTGTCACTTCCTTTTCTGACATTTCTTCATGGATTCCAGCTCTGCATTGGCTCCTCTCACTTGGCGTTGGCTAATTCTTCCCAGAACCTCTCTTTGCTGAGAGTGTGGGGATGATTCTGAGTTTCAATGTTGTCGTATGATTCTTTCTATACTGCCCATGGACCGTGATGCCTCCATCTTCACTATAACCATTCCCAAGCCCAATCTGAATGGTCCTGTGTTCTCAGGTGGTAATTAGACAAGAATTAAGCAGATGACGAAAGGATTGGAGGCTGTTTAAGATCCCCTCCTATCAAAGCCAAGTGCACAGCACTGCACAGCACTGCACAGCACCATTAGCTATGCAGCATTACTCATCACACTGTGCTTTACATTGGATTCCTGTTTCCCTTTCATCATGTAGTTGTACTTTTGTAACTTTTATCACACACGCATGCATACACACAAGCACACACACACGCACACACAGGCAAGGTGAGTGGGATTGGACATTCTCAGCTGACTTGATGGTAATCATCGTTGTTTTAACATTTGTAAAATCAGAATACCTTAATATGTGTTGACTTTTATTTGATAGTTATACCACAGCAAATCTAAAACAACATATGAAATATAAAATAGAAATCCAAACAAGACAAGAGCCAAAACTATGGAACTAAATTAAGCAAGCAATCAGAAAGATCCATGACTCACCCAGAGGAGAGCCACACTCAGGCTCTCCTTCCATGTTCTCTTTGAGCTGCCCAGGGAACGGGTAGCTAACCCTGGCCTATATACTTCTTTCTTCTGTGTTTCTCCTTTGAATCTTTTCTCTCTGTGTGTAAAGCAAAACTTGCTGCTCATTGAAGTCTACCTCGTGTGGGATTTTTATGTTTGCTTGTTTGCTTCAACCCCATGCCCTGCTTTAATACTCACTGATGAAAAGGGATAATTATTATTTTTTAACTTTTACTGATTCTTTGTGGATTTCATATGCATGCAGATCTCACTGATCTCCCCTTCACTTCAAAGCCACCCTCTGTCCTTGCAACCTTCCCCTCCAAAAGAAATCCAAATTTTAAAGAAAAATCAAATACCAAACAAAACAAAGGAGAGAGAGAGAGAGAGAGAGAGAGAGAGAGAGAGAGAGAGAGAAGACTCTTGTGAAAGCTGTAGTGTTTCCCATTGAGTCACACAGTTTACCCTTTAGTCTGTTCATCTTTGCCTGCAAGTGTTCATTGCCAGGGGTTATTGATTTGGCTCCAGGCATCTGGCTTCTGTTACACCAGTGATAATGGACTCTTACCGGGGCTCTTCTTGGGTATCCTATCGTGTGATGTATCATGGAGATGCAGCTGTTTTGGATCTGTAGGTTCATCCTTTTCACATGCTCCACTGGTTCATAGTTGAGCTGGATGCTGGTGTGGCCTCACAGCCTGGGTGATAGCTGAGTTGGTCAGCCTGCCAGCTTTCTCTTACTGTACGCTTGCCCCCGTTCTCCAGCACTGCCTTGGCGAGCTCACCCAATGAAGCCTTCATCAAGGAGCTGGGCCAGTTCTCTTGTTTTCACGTCCTCGGATCAAGGTTCCCCACACACACAATGCCAGGGCCAGCTCCACGGTTTCGCCCAGGCAAGGTTCAGATGATTGCGGTAAGGAGTACATGAAGGGGAAGGGAGGCTGGCGTTAACTTTCTGGGCTCTCACCTGTACTCTGAACAACAAGGTCAGCTCTAGCGTGCTGCTCAGGCAGAGTACAGGGCCAGCTTTCCTATGTATTACAGTTAGTCAAGGCTAGTTCTCTCAATCTTATGACCCCGGGAGCAGATTTCTCATTTGCAGCAGGTGGTAATTGGGGAAAGGGTCTCTCTCTCTCACCTGTGCGACCACATGGTACTGCAGGGTTAGCTCTCCTGCTCTCAAGCCCTCAGAGTTGGCTCACCTGATTCCTGAACATAGGGTCAGCTCTAGTGTACTGCCTAGGTGAGGTGTGCGCCCATGGTGAGGGTGGGGTGCAGAGGCAGCTCTCCCCTGAAGGGCAGGGCCAGCTCTCCTGCTGCTGCCCTGCAGCAGCCAGGGTCCGAGTTGATGTTCTTGGTTACTGTTACCACCTGGGGCTCTGCAGATGCCTGGGGTCTAGTCAACTACTTGAGATCATGTTGGTCCCTGAAGGCCATACTGCTGTAGGGGGTTCCACTGCTCTGAATGGCCTGTCCTATCACCGGGGTCCTGGAGATACCCAGACACAGTCAGCCACCTAATTCCATGTCTGGGTCTATGGACCTGCTCCAGTTGGGGTCTGTGATGACGTCCATGTTAGCACGAGGGTCATGGGAACGATGCTGTGCTGAGCCAGCCTGCCCTTCACTGGCCCTGGGATAGCTGGCCCTGATCCTAGCTGGATACTGAAGCAGGATTATTAATTTATTAATTGAAACAATGTTTTTATACTATATATTCTGCTTATGCTTTATTACCCCGACTCCTCCCAGATCCTTCCCACTGGCCCAACTCATTGATCTGTCTTTCTATCTTTATAATGCAGAGAACCAATTCTGTACATAAAGGTTCCCCTTGGGGAGGCATGAAAAATATATACCAAAGTGTAATGATACAAACATATGAAAATGCCACAAGGAAACCTATTTCTTTGTATACCAATCTAAAAATATTTAAATTAAAAGCATTCTCAGTTGGTAGGCTTCTAGGTTGATTGTCTACACTCTAGAGGCAGTCAGACGTGGGGGAGTGGAGCCGATAAATAGGAAACCTAAAGTCTCATGTAATCACCAACTTTATTAGAAGGTAAAGAAAAGTCACCCAAGTAAAACTCTAATGAGTTCAAGCTGTACAGACTCACGGGGACAAGCCTCAAGTGGCGAAAACATACATGTTTTCCATAGAAGCATAAGGTTTAGGCATTTCATTGAATAATAGCAAAATCTGAAGTAAACTCATTCCTACCTGCTGCACTTGGGAGGAGCACAAAAACACATTCCATGCTTGGAGGAATGTGAGATCACAAGACTTTTGTGTTATTATCTTGGAGAATTCTCACAAACCCTCAGATTCTCATCACAGGGCTCCATTCTTGAACAGTATACCACGCTGAAGGCAGGGCAGAGGGCAAGGCAGACTGCGAACACAGATCTAAGCTGACCTTCCTGTAGTACCCAGACCTAGACTCGGGCTGCCCTGGATGGCTCTGATCACAACAGCTTCCCCTTTATATTCTATCTCTGTGTGTGTGTGTGTGTGTGTGTGTGTGTGTGTGAGAGAGAGAGAGAGAGAGAGAGAGAGAGAGAGAGATTGAGATTTAATCATACACTAATCCTAAGAGCCAGGATGTTTAAGACATTGTTGCGCTTTGTTATATGAAACAACTGATTGTCGAGTTAGGGAAGCAGGTTTTATTGTTGGATATGAATACCTCTGGATCTATGGTTTTAGATTTTTTATGTTTTCAGTTTTCTGCAATGAGATGCAACATTCAACTCAATGAAAACTTCTACATGTAAACAATTCACAAATTGTGAACTTCATGTTGTGATAAAATTCCGTATCATCACACACCCTGCCTGTGGCTCAGGCCTGGTTGAGCATACCCATTTTGTACATGCGCCCTGCCTCTTAGAGATCCTTAAAGTCACCCTGGTCAGACTGATCATAATGGTCCTGCAGTTGAAGTAGCTGTTCTCTCTCTAACAGTAGTCTCCAAGCAAACGACAGGTGATTCTGGCCCTGGAGTATCCCAAAGAGAAATAGTATCTTGTCTTCTAAGCAAATAGGGAAAAGTACTGTATGTCTTTTGAGAACCACAAGAAGAAACACATTTACAGAAATATTATTGTAGTCATTTTGTAATTGTTCTATTTTCTGTGGGCCATAACTGTCAATCTCTCTTCCTATACCTACTTTCTTAGGTATGTGTATATGGGTATGCCATATACATATGCATGGGATGTCCATAGGGAACACAGTTCTAGAAACTTCAGAGCTTGCTTAAAGCCACAGATGGTGGTTCACACACTGTCATTTCTGCACACAAATACAGATGCGCTTTTAAGGCCATTCCGTCAGAATTAAGCATTTATCATGCATGATAGACATTGCCTTTGCAGTCTGAAATATATGAGCCAAATAAGCACAGGCATTTCATTATTTTCTTCACAATTTCACAGATATATTTCTTTCTTCTGTAGATCTTAGAAATCTTAGCAGATGACATGACTATAGTCTTCCTATTCAGGCATGAACTGTCACTTAAAAGTGTACTTTTGAGTTCCTCTCTGCATTTCTGAATTGTCAGTATTATGGTTCTTACATGCTGGTGCCATTGTTAAATAAGAGAGGGATATGTGAACACAAATATTCTGATAACACAGCATTTTATGAGAAAATGAAGACATTTACTAAGGAACCAAAGTTACGGGTCGCAAATACAGCACATACATCTTTGAGGAGGGCAATTCAAGTTTAGGGCAGTACTGAGCTGAGTGAGATGGAATGTGTTGTTACTCTGCACAGCAGTCGATTCAAATCAAGTGAGTTGCTTCTCTCTGGATTTCCTTTGAACAGTTTAAGACTGTGGTTGATCACAGAGCCTTTCCACCAAAAGGGAAAAACCTGAAATTTATACTAGGTGAATCCTGTTTTGTTTCATTTTGTTTTGTTTTTTTTTTGGGGGGGGGGATTGACTATGAGAACACAAAAATAATGAAACAGTCCCTTGATAGTGGAATGTCTCATAAAAATTATATTATCAGCAATAATGATGAATAAATCTACTTGAAGAAGGTACTAGGCATACATATCTGGGAAGTTTTAGTTCTGATCCATAAAGAACAAATTCATAATGAAACATCTGTTAACACATGGAACCAAATGCCTTAGACACTGACAAAAGAAAAGTTGAAGTGGGCAAACAGAAGGAAGTGTTCATGAGCTGTGGACTGGGCAGAAAGTTGGCAGGTAAATGATGCAGTAGTCACATAGATAATGCACTCAGGTGAAAGAGATAAAAACCATAATTTAGCTTGTTGAGTTCTCTCATAAAACTGTCAGAACTGCTACCTAAATTTGCAGTTTCAATATTCAAGGGGTTAATTACACCAAGGCATTGTCGCCAGCTAAGCAAAAGACAGAGGGATTATAGATGGTTTGCTGGAGACTTTATCCTCAGATTGCTTTGAGCAAAACAAGTGAACAAATATTGAAAACAACGTGAAAAAGTTTTAGATTGTCACTTAATGAAAAGTGGTCCCTGAAACTATCGTGACAACTAAGTTGGTTACTGCTCTTCTTGAAAAATGCAGAAGAACACCAACAAGACTATTTTTAAATGACAGCTCCCCTCTAGGAGGACAAACGAAGATTGTGGTCCCAGGCCTGAGAAAGTTGCTGTTTGCTGAGCGAAGGGAACGAGGGAGAGGTCGGGGAAGTACATTCTAGGAAGCTGTGCTCATAAAACACCAGGGGAGTGGGGAGGTCACTGTGGGAGAACAGAATGCCAGGCAGTTAACTTTGTCCTGGGAAGTCTGTAGTAGATAAATAGAAGCTCAGCATTGGAGTTGAATTAAATGAACATGGAAATTCTCTGGGAAAAGGGTTTTGAATTAAGTTTTCCATGAAGAGACAAACATCTGCAAAGCCACGCTCCCTGAAAATGCTAGGCAGATTGATTGAGCAGAGTATTTATAATTGGTTATGAATGGTGTATGGGAATAAAAAAGAATAATTGCTGAGGAAAGGCCAAGAGTGACAAGGTAAAGTCAAACGTTCAGATTGGTTTGACAATACTGTGCTGGAGAAATAATCACTCCTTAGTCTCAATGGCTTACAACTCCTACTACATGACTATCCCTAATATCTCAGAACTCTGGTCCTCATATTTACCACTCACAAGTTGAAGATAAGTCTCACTGTATCTCAATGCTAAGGCTAGGACATACTATTGTACATAGCAAGAAATATAGAAAGCTGTATCCTGCTTATTTAAAGATACGTGTCAACCTTGTCTTTAAAGTAAACCAACTTCAGGGAACGTGGTCATGACAAATTACCATATTCAGGCAAGGCAAGTCATGAAACAAAAGAACAGAATGGTGCACTGAAGAAATGGAGAAAATAATGGTAAGCTGCACTACTTCGTACCCCAAAACATCCACTAAACATATCACCTAGAGTTGGTTAGCAGTAGATCTGCACATATAGCAAATGAAATAACTGAGTTTCTTACAAAGAGAGTTTGTTAGCCAATAGGGTACAGATCAACCAGACTATTAAGATTCTTAATTTTAACATTCATCAAAAGCAACACAAGTACTTGTTTAAAAAAACATGAAGCACCAGGCCCTAGCCTCAGAGTTTGTTAACTCATAGGTCTGGTGTGGCTTGAGAGTTTCTCTTCTAACAACTGTCGTGTTGGTGTTGATACCCTCGAGACCACATTTTGATTACCACTATTCTTCTGGAGTCAGAACACAGAGTTATTACAGATGCCCACTAGAAAGAGATGAGTAAAACGATAACAGCTGTGAAGTGGCAGGAAAGGTGATGGCAAAACTAAGAACTATTTTGATTATTTTTAGGTTGAATTCTTAGGGTCATGTGACATCAGATGTTCATAGTAAAGATAAAAGTTTTCAAAATGACAACTCAGCCACTTTGTACAAGTAATTACCTTATGGATCAAAATGAAATCTATCCCAGATGGAGAAAGTGTAAGGATGGATGGGTGTTGAAGAAACAGAAAGAAAAAAAATGAATCCAGTTTATGATAACTTAGCCTTAATTTTCTTAAAGGATCCAGGTTTGCTAAGCCTATTAGGCCATGTAAATGCAGGTTTTAGAACATCATCAGTACCAGAGATAAAAATCTCCAGCAACACATGAAGCTAAAACCACTGGGAAAATCAAAAGACACCAGAAAGGACTTTGGTTAAGAAAGGCAGAGAACCTAAGCAGAGTCCTGAATTAAAGAGGATGTTGACAAGACAGAAAGGGATGTTAGAAATGAATACTCTGAAAGGTAGAAGAATAGAAGAGGGCCAAGTTCCAGAAAATGAGGGCTCAGAGATTAAAGATCATGGAATAATAAATGGTGTCATTTATTTTAGAGAGATCAAACGTTGAGAACTGATAGCGGTCTGATGGCAAGCACAGCGTTACTTTATTCAGCTCTACCATAGCCAAGCTGCTGGACATCTTGTATACCCTCCATCAGCTGCCACATGTCTTTAATCTTTCTTGAATTTATTATAGAATGCTTCAAGCCACCAGGCTCATCCTTTTAAAGCTGCACACCTCCCTGAGGAATAGCTTTTGTGCAATCACAGGCCCTTGAAGATTATCTTTTCCTCTTTGCAATGAGATGCCTGGGAGCCTTGGCGTGATAATGCCTTAAAGACTGCCGGATATTAGGAAGAGAAGGATGCTGCTTATAGACTCAGAGTTGTGGTTGTTTTGTTTGAGTTTTTGGCTGTGTGTGTGTGTGTGTGTGTGTGTGTGTGTGTATGTGTGCTGTCCACTGTGCAAGCTTATTTGAATCAGCATATGTTGTAAAAATAATGGGCTTTCATTGTGACATCACACCTGTATACATTGCATTCATTGTGTTCAGCACAATTTACTGTCTCTTGCCATCTCTTTTTGTTCCCCTTCCTGATAATTTCCTCCATTTTCCTAGGTAGTCACAATTTTACTTTCATGTCTTCTTGCTGTTTGAACTTAACCTAAATTACACATGAAAGAAAGGCACGTGATATTTTTCTATGTGAACCTGGCTTATTTGGCCTAACATTGTAATTTATAGTCCCACCTAGTTTCTTGAAAAAAATATAATTTCATATTTCTTTTAAATTGTACACACACATATTATATATACATACAATTGATTATATAGGTACATATTAGATATGCATACAATTAAGTATACATCCAAATACTATACACATACAATTAAATTATAGACATATATACTGTGTACATATACACATACTATTAATTCTTTGAGAGTTTCCTATGGTTACCCCACAATTCTTCTCAGTTCTACTAACTCTTCTGCACACAGCCAACTCTGCAATTTTTAAAACTATAAAGATTAATTTGTGATGCCCAAATGTTCTTGGACATGTGACCTTCCACTAGAGTATAGTCACTATACCAGGGCTTCGTTCTTACAGAAAACTGATTCTAACCCTCACAGCATCTAACGGTATCTAATATATCACTGGCTAGGGATGAGATTGTGTGCTCAACTCCAATCTTCAGGGCAGTATCTGGTCTTACACAGGCTCTGTGTCCACTCTTGCAAGCACTGTGAGTTTATATATGCTGCTTTCCTATAACCAGAAGATGCTGCTTCCTTGTAGTGATCCCCCACCTTCAGCTCTTCAGTCATTTCACTCCATCTTCTGGAATGATTCCTGAGGTTTGAGCAAGAGTGGTGTGATATATATATATATATATATATATATATATATATATATATATCATATATATATATGGTCCATAAACCCTCTGAAATCTCTTAGTTTCTGAACAGTGGCCAGTTATGGGTTGCTGTGTCGATCATGACAGACTGCAAATAGAAGATTCTCAGTTGAGTGTTGAAAGAGACATAGATCTGTGGGTACAATGATAAGTCACTACAAATCCATTTAATACTACATCCATACTACAAAATAATAGTGGTAGATGCACCGGAATTCTGTCTAGCCATAGGTTTTTGGCCCTATAATGGTGTCTGGTATGGGTTTCACTTTGTGAAGTAGTACTTAAACCCAATCAGAAAGTGGTTTGTTACTTATTTAGAGCTAAATTAAACCCCACTGAAAATGTGGGGCTCATTGCATTGTCTTCATCTTTTCATCTGTTTCTGGAAATCTGTATGATGTTATAACTTTGTTATTGAAGATATTGCCACAAGAAGCCCAGGTATGCAGGTATCTCTATTTTATGCTGATTTTAATTCTGTCAAGATGTATTTGCCCAAGATTCTTTCAGTTAGTGTATGATGTATTCTAAACTCTTCATTCAAATCCTCACCCTTTCCAACTTGTATATACATATAGCTAACTGAGACTATTTCTCCAGTTGTACCTTCACTGGGTTGGCTATACAATATGACTGTTCAGCTCAGAGAATTGCTACGATTATCTCAATCCATCTGCATACTCAAATTACCTGTCATTCAGATACAGTTTACCAGTGATCCAATGGCAGCCTAACCACCTACTCTTCCAGAGTTTGACTATATTATGCCCAGTCTTCTCACAAAGATGAGGCTGCAAAACACAGAAATCATGAGGATGGCACACACATACATTGATAGAATAAAATGGTAAAATACATTTAAACATATCACACTTAATGACTCAGAATAATATATTGTATTAATTTCTTAGTCTCTATTCATAAAAACTGACTGAAAAACATCTATTTTACCTTATTTTGGTTGAAAGAAAAGAACTGATTTTATTGAGCTTTTAGGAAAAGGTTGTAACTTGAATTTTACTGATAGTTAAAAATAGAGGAAAATAAAAAGTGATAAATAAGAGAAAAATATATTTTAGGAAATTTTCATAAACTCTTAACTTTTCAATCATAATGACCCATGCATAAGGAAATAAGTCCCCAAATACCCAGGAAATATTAAAGATTAAAGAAAGAAAACAGATGTTAGACTCAAGACTTCTGCATGAATCACCTAGGTATAGTTATTTAATGTTATTCTTCAACCAGATTTCATGCAGAAATGTTTAATAATCATTTTATGAAAGTGTATATGAAGCTGAATTCTGAGCTCTCTCTATCGTACCCTTTTCTCACATATTAGAGACTGCATGTGAGCAGCACCTGCTCCAGAAATAACTCCCTGATTCATCAGAACAGAAAAAGTTCAGCAAAAGACTCAAGCGCTTCCTGATACAGATGGCATCTGTCACTTAAATAAGTTATTTAAATCAAGTAGGGAAAATATCTGACAAATCTTTTTCAGACAAATACTCCAAAAAAAAAATCTGGAATAACATCGAAGACATCAGAAAGTTGTTTTTGGACCTTCAAGATTTCCTTTCATTCAGGCAGCAAACTTTTGTGTCTGTGCCTCTTCTCTCTCTCTCTCTCTCTCTCTCTCTCTCTCTCTCCCTCCCTCCCTCCCTCCCTCCCCCCTCTCTTTCTCCATCTGCTTATAAGTGTCATGGCTGGAGCTTGCACAAAACCACATTTGATTAGCACTAAAAAGGTCTAATTTTGGAGACCTTGAATGCAAAACTTCTAATAAAAATAAACTTCAAGATCTCAGAGTACTCTTATCAGATCAACTGTACGGTCCCAGAGTAGGTTGCTTAAATCCTGGCTAAGCTTGAGAGTGCACAGCTTTAATACCCACAGGCTTGCAATCTTTGTGAATGTGATTATAATTCAGCACCAGCTTTGCCGCCTGGATAAAGGTTCCCCTTGAACACAAAGTATGTTACATGCTTGTGTGGTAGAGATCAAAATACTCAGCGGATTATGGCGCTTGCTGTTCTTCAACCTCCAAAGTGGTGTTAAAATGCTACATCCAATCAGCTAGGCTGTAAATTAAATTTTTGAGATTGAAGACATAGTTTTATTTCATATGCCAGAAACTCATTTCAACCCTAGCATTTCTGTTAACACATTGCATCTAGCAGCATAACTCAAGAGGTTTAATGAAAGTTTAAAAACAATCTGTTGCAGATTTTGTGCCTAATTTATTTTTAATTGCAAATTGTACGACACGTTATTGCCTGTGAAAATAGAAATTTAATTTCCTTCCTGTTTTTTTTATTTTTTTCTTTCATTCTTTCTTTCTTTCTATCCCCCCCCACCCCAGCCTCATAATTCTGTTACAACCAAAGAGGAAACAAGCTTTTAGCATGCTCTTTTCTGAAATTTATTTCTTTATTCTTAGATCTTTGATTGTGCAGTCTTGGGAAACTATATCTCATGCCACTTAGAATTATCCTTCAAACATGTTTTCATGCCTTAGGAATTCACTGCTTGGAATTCTATGAAGTTACAATTGTTCAAGTGTGTACTATGCGCTACCTGCCCCCCCCAGTGCATGATGGTGGACCCTTTCTGACAGTGACAAATTCACACTTAGAGGCATTTGAAATTTAGTAGCTCCCCTATTGTTGTTGCAGTATCAACACAAAGTTATGTTTTAATTATAAATGCAGTTGTGTAATTTGTAAAAGTATTATCTTCATTATTTTTATAATAGTAGAGCAAAGCACTTTATTATTAGGTTGTTTTTCGTACTATGACTATCAGTTTTTTTTAAGTTGGCCTTCCTTGCGATGCACTGAAGGAAACATCAAACAAAAGTGCCTTTTCAGAAAGCTTTGTCGCACTCTGCCGCATCTGATGACTTGAGGTTGTAGAGGAATCGAAATGTCAAAATGCGAGGGTTGGAAACTAAGGTCGTCTGTGCTCCGTTTGCACTCCCTGCTGACATCTTTGGCGAATTTACATCAGAACCGTGTTGTATTCTTTATTTTCGGTTTCCTTACTTTCTCTTTCTCCCCTGCCCTCAGAGAATAGCCATCAGCTTCCTTTCTCCCCGGAAGCCTGTCCTCCTCCTTGCTGGCATTGTGTCAGCTAAGCAAACTCTGCCACCTTAGCTAGGGACAAGTTCAGGGCTGCCACTTACCATAGTGGGTGTGAATTAGTGTCCTGAGCAGTGCTCGCTTTCCTGCTAGATAGTGCTTTCAGGTTTCATAAGACCCAGATCCAGTGTTGGCCTGAGAGCAACATGTCATGCTGTTTGGTGTTAGCCCGTTAGTAAACTGCACTACCCATCATGGACCTCCACAGAACACAGGTGTTATGAGTGAGTGCCTACACATCCTTGAGATCATGGAGGTCATAATATGACTTGATGCCTAAGGTGGAGGAAATAAACTCAATTTAAAATATTTGGAACATTTAAAATCAAGCAAATAGAAGATCATGAAAATAACTTAAAATAATAAAAATAAATACAAAATAGGGTCAGCTATTTCAAAGAAGAGTTTATTATTTTAATATAGTATATTGAAGAAAATATCCTATGGGCTAATAATCACTACCTAGTTCTTTGAGATATTTGTATGCTTATTTTTAATTTTTAGAAGATTTAATATGTATGCAATTACTTTTCTTAATTCATTCACAACACATCCTCAAGGGGAATAATTATTTAAAAATATTACTTGTTAGTATGTTTTTCCACTTTGCATCTTAGACATTGGTTCTGATAACTGAAGAAAAAGTCAATAAATAACATTTGGTGAAGGAGTAAGCAAAGACATATTGAATACATGGATGATATCACTGCAATTTAGGTTGCAAAAGAAAGAGTTGGTTGTCTATGTAATTGTTTAGCAGAAGAAGAAATATACATTTTACGAAAAAGAGATCTGGCGAATCCTGATGTCTCATTGAAACTTGATCAGCCAATGGGACAAGCGTTACAAAGTTTTGAAAAAAAATCTTTTTTTCTTATTATGCAATTTTATTGTTATGTTTTGTCTGTTTCATAGAAATTTATACATCTTATGACTTCAAAATGTTTCATAGAATTATGTACCTGAAACAGACAGTCCTCAAGAGCAAGAACATAGAAAAGACAGCAGAACAAGGGGCTGCCAAGCACTGGGCTGAGCTCCTGGAACTTAGTTGAAGAGAGGGAGGAGGGATCATAGGAGGGGGGTGGTCAGGATCACGATTGGTAAAGTCACAATGACAGCTGACCTGAGCTAGTGGGAGTTCATGGATTCTGAACTGACAGCTGGGGATCTTGCATGGAACCGAATTTAGCCCTCTGAATGTGGGTGACAGTTATGTGACTTGATCTGTTGGGATGGGACTGGTAGGGGGACCAGGACTTAAGATGGGTACATGAACTGACTTTTTGGAGCCCATTCCCTATGGAAAATATTCTTGACCAAATGAATGAAGAATGCATTTATGGATAGTATCAGTCGTAGGCAATATTTAAGATCTGGGAATGTATGTGTTAGGAGTAGAAGGAGCAATAGGCTGCGTTCCTGCCACCCAGCTCCTGGCCACCTTGCTAGCTTATGGCCCGAAATAACAACACACAAATTGTATTCTTTTAAACACTGCCTGGCCTCTTATTGGCTAATTCTCACATCTTGATTAACCCATTTCTAATAATGTGTATAGCAGCATGAGGTGGTGACTTACCGAGAAAGATTCAGCATGTCTGACCTGGTGGCTGGCTAAATTGCATCTGCCCTCACTTCCCTTATTCCCAGCATTCTGTTCTGTCTACTCCACCGACCTATGTTCTGACCTATCAGGACAAACGGTTTCTTTATTAATTTACCAATGAAAGCAACAGATAGACAGATGACTTTCCCACATCAGTTAGGGTGATAGAATTGGTGTATATTCACATATAAATTATTTTGGCAAAAGCCAATCATGTTACGAGGACATGAACTATATCTGTTTTTATAAATTTATATCCAAGACTGAAGGGTGATTTACCAAAAAGAAGGCATTTTCATCCTCTTCCCCCCTCTGTTCCCCTCTCCCTCCCATTCTCCCTTCATCTCTCTCTCTCCTTTTTGCTTTCCTTTACATTCTGAGGTAAGAGATTTAGGTAAATGAATTAAAATGTTGGCAAGCTCTTTAGAGAAAACTTTGTTACTAATGAAAAGGGAGTTTTGAGTTTAGACTATTAGGGCTTAGCATAATCCACAAGGGTTGAATTCTTAGTTCTTTCTTTGTTAAAGGTACACTCATTTCTTTTCTCTCTAGCCATGCCCTCATTGTAACTTTACAATACTTCAAAGGAGTCAATCTCTCTCCGTGTCTCTCTGCCTCCTCCCTCTTTCTCTGTCTCTCTTTCTGTGTCACTCTGTCTCTGCCTCTCTCTCTCTCTCTCTCTGCTCACTCAATCCCCCCCCACAGAATCTCTTAATCTGACCTATGTTGGGATAGATAGTATACAAGTTTATCTATAATCTTGGATACTATACAAGTGTACCCATAATCTTTGAAGTTTCAGAAATCTGTAAAAAATAGAATATATCTTTTTTTAAATCATAATCATCAGAAAGTGATAGATGTTTCATCACCGATGCCAGAAGATAGCCATGAATACATCTCTGCTTACTCTATGACTTTCTAACATTAACTTGTAGCAGGAGACATATTGCTTGGAAAAGAATATCAGCAAAATACATTATATAAATGAAATTTAAAATTAAAAAGAATATTAGATAATTAAAACTTAAATTTAAGTATTCCAGAATGTATATGTGTAATGTGACATACATTTTACCCCAATCTATGACACTGCAAAATTGTTGAGTTTGAAAATAGAATCATAAAAATCAAAATACTTTAAAATGTAAAACAATTGAACATAAGTAAGTATAATGTTTTGTAAAAGGTAAGGACCATAAAGCTTGGCAAATTCCTTTTCTATAGAAACAATTAAAGTTTCTTAGGACTCATGATTTTTTGCACTAAATTTTAAAATAAACTTATAGACCCAAAATATAAAAGGTAAACTCAACATCTCACTGTAACATGCAAACACACATGTGTATCAAACAAAATAGCTTATAAAAATGGTTACTCTTAACTTCTCTCACTAAAATGATTACAAGAAAGAAAAACATTTTGGGGTACCAGAACAGGCATATGATTCAATTTATTCTCTCACTGAAAGTTGCCCTGCTGGGTAAACTGGAGATACTTCTCTGGCTGAAACCTGAAATCACTGTGTCAGATTTACAGTACATTTATTCAGTGCAGGGCTTTCTTTTTGCTGTGTTTTACTTGGTTTCCTCTCTGGTTTTGGTAGCAAATGCAGCTATTCTGAAAAAGCAGACATGCATCC
The DNA here is from genome assembly GCF_018167655.1 of Microtus oregoni. Classification (NCBI taxonomy): domain Eukaryota; kingdom Metazoa; phylum Chordata; class Mammalia; order Rodentia; family Cricetidae; genus Microtus; species Microtus oregoni. The sequence goes on along the minus strand of NW_024543083.1, from coordinate 26,620,802 downwards.
AGAGAAATAACTTTTTTTTTTTTTTTTGATTTTCGAGACAGGGTTTGGAGAAATAACTTTTTAAACGCCACTGTGAAAAACAAAAAAGCAACAGTCGCAAACAGCATCGAATGGAGTAAGCTGCATTCTCGGTCCCAGGCGACCTAGTTTGTCTGTGGACATACTTCTGAAGCAATTAATGATCTCCAGTCCCTTGTGGTAGCAGGAATCCCCTACAGTGGGGCATTCAAATTAGCAGACACCTTGGGGATAACAAATCTAACAGCCTACTTTTTAGATGAAGGACCTGACATTGGGAAAATTTAAACCACTTAACCCATGTCATAAACTTCAATGGACCAAATTCAAAGTCCCTGCTGTCCTGTCCAGTTGTGGCCCATATTTTCTTCCTGCTTTAACTTGCTGAAATAGCTCCCAGGAGTTATCACATCACCATTTATCCAGCAGTTCCTGGCATCTAAGAAAGGGGAACCATAAAGCACCCCCTTTACAGTAAGGCACCAGTTGGCATGAAATATGGACTTTAAATCCTTCAAAGGGTTAGAGGATGCGCGCGCCGCTAAAAAATGTGTCGCCCAGGCTGGCCTCGAACTCATGATCCTCCTGCCTCTGCCTCCTTCAGCAAATCCTACCGGCTGCGCCACCATAACCGGCCAAAGAAGTCGGGACCACGAGGGGTGCACCCACCCACTGAGACAGTGGAGCTGATCTATTGGGAGCTCACCAAGGCCAGCTGGACTGTGACTGAAAAAGCGTGGGATAAAACAGGACTCTCTGAACATGGCGAACAATGAGGGCTGATGAGAAGCCAAGGACAATGGCACGGGGTTTTGATCCTTCTTAATGTGCTGGCTTTGTGGGAGCCTAGCCAGTTTGGATGTTCACCTTCCTAGACCTGGATGGAGGGGGGAGGACCTAGGACTTACCACAGGGCAGGGAACCCTGACTGCTCTTTGGACTGGAGAGGGAGGGGGAGAGGAGTGGGGGGAGGGGGAGAAGGGTGGGAGGAGGGGGAGGGAAATGGGAGGCTGGGAGGAGGCAAAAACTTGTTTTTTTTTTTTTTCCTTTTCATCCTGTCTCGAAAAACCAAAAAAAAAAAGGAAAAAAATCCTTCAAAGGGGAAAATTTGGGTGCAATTAATCTAATAATATACCTAAACCATTAGTATTTTTTTTTAGCATTAGTATTTTTAGTAGAAACTAAAATATCTCTGGAAAATAACTTAGTTATACTTTTCACATAAGGATTTCTTTTTTTTAAAGAATATATATATATATATATATATAGTTTTAATGTTTTTTTTGCTTTTTTATTTTTTTATTTTTTTCCATTTTTTTTATTGAGAAAAGGAGAAAAAAAAAAAACAAGTTTCCACCTCCTCCCAGCCTCCCATTTCCCTCCCCCTCCTCCCACCCTTCTCCCCCTCCCCCCACTCCTCTCCCCCTCCCTCTCCAGTCCAAAGTGCAGTCAGGGTTCCCTGCCCTGTGGTAAGTCCTAGGTCCTCCCCTCTCCGTCCATTCCTAGGAAGGTGAACATCCAAACTGGCTAGGCTCCCACAAAGCCAGCACATTACGTAGGTTCAAAACCCCGTGCCATTGTCCTTGGCTTCTCATCAGCCCTCATTGTTCGCCCTGCTCAGAGAGTCCAGTTTTATCCCATGCTCTTTCAATCACAGTCCAGCTGGCCTTGGTGAGCTCCCAATAGATCAGCTCCACTGTCTCAGTGGGTGGGTGCACCCCTCACATAAGGATTTCTACTGAGAAATGAAACTAAACTGTGTTACTCTGAAAATGGAACACCCCTAGACATACTGTTAATGCCATATATCACCTAACCGTGATCTAATCTGTAATTCTGAAAAATGAGGAGAAATATGCACAGGGATAGAATGAAAATACGATTTTAAACATAAACCAGCCCACCAATCACAATCCCAGAGAACCTAGACAACAATGCAGACCCTAAGAGATACATAGATCTAATCTACTTGGGAAGTAGAAAAAGACAAGATCTCCTGAGTAAATTGGGAGCACATGGACCTTGGGAGAGGGTTGAGGGGGAGGGGAAAGGCAGGGAGGGGAGCAGAAAACAATGTAGAGCTCAATAAAAACCAATTAAAAAATAAAATTTGGGTTACAGGACTAGAGAAAGGGTACAACAGTTAAGAATACTTAAGTTTCTTGCAGAGAACCTGTGTTCAATTCCTAGCACGCATAAGATGCCAAATAGCTGCCTATGACTCCGGTTCCAAGGAACCCGATGCCCTCTTCTGACCTCTGCAGGCTCCTAGATGCAGCACATATACACACTGAGGAGCACTCACATGCACACAAGTCAATGAGTACTCTTTTTAAAAATAAGATTTCAGTTACAATCCTGGCAATGAACACATGCCAGAAACGTGGGCATTTTACTCTGTCTTCCCTAAAGTGTAGATCTTTAGTTTTATAGATGGCAGTAGTTGAAATTACAGAGCGGAGGTTGAGTCAGATCTGAAAATCTGACCACATGGCTACCCAGATGGCATGACAGAGAGAATTCTTCCAATGTGTGCAGATAATATCTGAGAAACTGTACAACTGGGCTACCTATGTGCTTAAAAATTAAAAGAAAGATGGACAAGATAAATCTTATTTCCTTATTATATCAGTCAGTTTCATGTCAGCATGGCTACAAAATGAAACACAGCAAGTTAGGAACACTTCTTTTTCCAGATGATTTCAAGCCATCATGGTAGGAAAGGCTTCGAAGAGTACTGGTGCTAGGCAAGTGAGACAAAAGCTCCACATTTGGTACATCAGGAAGCAGAGACAGGACCAGAAGCAGGGACATGTGATGACCCTCCAAGTCAGCCTATCCTGGTCTATGATGTCATAAATAGCACTAAGGGCTAATGCCAAAGTGTCCAGGCACATGACCATATATGGGCTTTTCACATTCAAGCTGTAACATGAACATTAGTAATGGGCTGATGTTCAATTTGAAGACCTAAAACCCAAAATGAGGAAGACAGGAAAGATATGTATCTGTTTCCCATGGTAACATGCTGCTTTTGAGTATGGAATGTTCATCAGAGCAACAAATATGCATTGCATTTTTAGCATGGATGGTCTGGTCTCCCTGATGCTGTATATATTGAAAGGAAAGAGTCAGAAATATCGTGGGGTCTCAGTGTGAAGCACTGGGACTCTAAACCAATGACAAGGATGGGTTCCCAATGTATGGAGAAAGCATGTGTTAGAATTCAGACTGAGTAAAAGGAATGTGGTTTTTGCAGAGTCTCCGTCCTTATCCTGTATAACCAAGCATTGATTTTGGAATCATTTCATCCAAATTCATTCTAATACCACCACATAGGACATAACCTTGGTTAGGGAACCTATTATACTTATTAACAGAATAGGCTTAGTAACCCAAAACCTACTATGTGGATGTTTGGAGGATAAAATGGATGTCTAGAATATATTATATCATAAATGGCACAAATAATTACTTCTCTCTTCTGTATTTCTGAAGACAGCTGAGCCATGCTCATGGGAACTCACAGACTCTAGACGAACAGCTGCATGGGTCTGAAGTAGGCCCTCTGCGTGTGGGTGACAGTTAAGTGGCTTAGACTGTTTGAGGCTCCCTGACGGTGGGACCAGGATCGGTCCCGTATAAGCTGGCTTGTTGGAGCCCATTCTCTATGTTGGGATACCATGCTCAGCCTTGATACAGAGGGGTGGCCCTGGTACCTGCCTCAACTTAACGTGTCAGGCATTACTGACTCCCCATGGGAGGCCTTACTCTTTCTGAGGAGTGGATGCAGAGTGGGTTTTGGAGGAAGTGGAGGGAGTCAGAGAAGGAGAGGGAGAGGGAACTGTGGTTCATTTTTTAAATTCATTTCCCTGTAGAATGAATAAAAAATTAAAATTAATAAAGAGAAAGAGAGGTAAGCTGGAGAATGTGAGTCACAAATCAGAAGCTGTGCTTCTTGTTCCCTTGAAGCCTAGAAATTTGGACTTTGAGTAAAGATGCTGACAAGAGAGTGAGAGAGTTTTCCAATCATCAGAAACATGGAACTATCATAAAAACTTAGAGAATACTTGGAGGGTTCAAGATTGAGAAGTAAATCTGCTTGAGATTTCAGGAGGCCAACAATATCATTTTAGTAGAGAAGAGAATCAAAGATGACATGATGGTATCTAGACCATATAAATAAATACATGCCAAAGTGCATAGCTCACTCAAATTGTCTGTCTGTCTACTGAAGTAACTGTCTCCACCAAAGCACACACCCTGACATGACTATAGAACACCTGAGTAGCTCTCTTGTTTAACCCACTGAGATGGCTCCGGATATCCTGTATCTTCTGTTATCTCCTCCCTTGTCCTATCCTAAACCACATGCCAATATCGCTCATTTATCTACAAAACTTTCATAGGCAATACAAGCCAATTATAATGAAAAGACTCTGTGAAGAATATTATCGCCTATCTTTTCCTCATGTATAAAATAGTGAAATAATGAAATCTCATCTATAAGAACATGTGATATGTGAAACTATATAAATTTGGATTGCTTAAAAGAATCAAAGAAAAACTTGACTTAGTCGCTGCTCTATTGCTGTGAATAGCTACCATGACCTTCATTACTCTTATAAGAGGAAAGTATTTAGTTTGGGCTTTCAGAGGTTCAGGCTTCATAAAGGGGAGCATGGAGGCATGCAGGCAGACATGGTGCTGGAGAAGGAGCTGAGAGTTTGATATTCAGAGCCACTGGCAGTATGAAGAACATATTGGGCCTGGCTTTGGCTTTTTGAAACCTCAAAACCCACCCCCACTGACAGGTAACTCTCCTTTGATCAGGCAACACTCACCTCAACAAGATCACACTTCCTAATTCCTCTCAAATTGTGACAATCCCTAATGACCTGTGGGGGAGTTTCCTACTCAAACCACCACACTACTTTTGCAAAGATTCAGTGTAAGACTCACTCTTGGGAAATAGAAAGGTAGCTGCATGGCAAAGTGGGCAATCACTGTAGTAGGCATTTCAGGTAGAGCAGGTTTTCTTGAGAGTTGAGGAATAGGACCGACTTAGCCAGCAGTACAAATGAAAAATATTCTCTTAATGCAATTTCATAGTCGTAGACTTTTTATCCTCAACTGACCCCTGCACAGAAACAAACCAAATGGTGACAGCAGGTCTATAGATTTCCCTTTTAGATATTTTTTAAGCTTGTTAAATATAGGTAGTTACTGTAATTGCATGTTTACTATTTCATGTTTACAGCTTTCACAGTACCAAAAACTCCAGTCCCCTGTCATGAGTTTGATATGTTAAACTGTCCTAAACATTGGCAATGCTGTGATAGATGAGCACATATCCAACTAACACTTCATACATTTGTCACACAAGGCTAATTTAGACTGCTGTAAATTAGTGGTCTGTAGAGTAGAAACTAGCGTGGTTGAAAGAGGATGTGTTAAACAGCCTGCTGACAGTCTCACTCTGTGATGTGACACTGTTTCATTAGTGTCTTCTAAGATCCAAAGCAAGGCTCTCCTGAATTATACATCGACGCTTATCACTTCAGAGCGTACGCTGGTCCAAAAGCTGTACTCTCAGGGAGATTACAATTTTACTCAGCATTTGTTCTGAAAATGCGTTTTAGTAATGAGCAGTAGAAATGATACCTAGTAGAAAACAACCAAATAGACATTCTCCGCAATCAAAAACGATCTATTTCCTCACCAAAAATAAGATTCTGTCCTCACTGATCAATACCCATCTCTGATAAGCAAAGTTCAACTGGACAACTAACATTAAGCAGGGGCCATCAACAGAGATCTCTCTTCTGAGCACTGTGATGATGCGTGGGAAATCAGGGCATCTTTGCCCGTGCCTTGGGCACTTTATTATCTGAATATCCTAGGAAACAGAAATATTGGGTAACTTTCTAATAAATGATACTTCAACTTTCAATTTGTTCTGTCTTTTCAAGCAGAATTAGTTTTAGAGGTATTTTTGTTCATTTATTATTGGAAAAGACCGTACTAACTTATTCAAGCAAGAAAATTACCCCAAAAGCTCACAAGATTTATAATGCTTGAGGAGAAAAAAAAAGCAATTCAAAACCTAATGAGACATTTTAGGCCTCATTTACATCTCTAACCTGACCCATTTTCTGCAAAACGTTTTTGTTGGTAATTTACATACTAAAAGCTAGTTATTTATCCATCCCTAACCAAAAAGTTGATGAGATTACTAATACCACAGTGAAGTTACGATTACCCTAAAAGCTAAATACAACCATTACTTGGAGGTTGACTATTGAGTCATTTATTTAGCTATAATCTTCATTACAGGCTGGCAATGCACCCACACTCTGAAAAAGAAAATGACATGAAAGCCCAAATATTTCATTGCCACGCTGAGACTGAGAGCAGCAATCTGCCCAGGAATTCACACTCTGGAAGTAAAGAACAGTGAGGTACTTTTGTCTATGCGCATGCGCATCTATCAGGAACACAAACAGCACAGTGAAATTCCTTCTCCAAAACAAGTTCAACTGGGGGGGGGGGGAGGGGAAACAAGTTCAACTATATACAGTATATGCTAAAACTTTGTATGAAGCTAGTAATTTTTTGGCTTTATTGATGCAATTGTTGTGTTTGTTGTTGTTGAGTTGTGTATGTGCAAGGGCATTTTTCTGCATGGATGCAGTTGCAGGTGTGTATGGGTATGTGTAAATTTGTGTGTTTGTATGTGAGTTAAAATACAAAGGACAACTCTGGGAGTCGTTTCTCTTTGGTCTCTTTGGGTACCATTCACCAAGTTTTTGTTTGTTTGTTTGTCTAGACAGGCTCTCTCTCTCTCTCTCTCTCTCTCTCTCTCTCTCTCTCTCTCGGTTCTGGGCTTGTTGTTTGACTTAGATGGCTAGCTACTAAGCCCCAAGGATTACCGATCCCCATTTAGAAGAGCATGCCTCCATCTCAGAAATTTTACATGGGTTCTGGTCACTGAACTCTGGTTCTCATCCTTGCAATGGAAAGCACTGTGCTAACGATCTCTCCCGCCTGCACCAGATCTACTTACTCTTTGGTGCTGGCTTGTTAAGGACTATTCACTTCCAGTATTCCAAGGGAAAGGAAGGGTACATTGAGGAACTGAAGTGCATAGATGTAACGCATCTAAGTTTCAGGAAAATGTTGTTTTGTTTTTTTCAGGAAAGACTGGAAACACAAGTCATAAAAGGGTAAAGGGAGAAGGAGATAGAGAGAAGTTGGCAAACAGATAAAAAGTGACAGATAACAGTGAAAAATTCTGAGATTTATGTCAAAATAGGGTGACTATAGCCAATAATATATTATATATTTCAAAATAGCTGGAATAAAAATTTTGAATGTTTTAATAAAAAGGCAGTTATACATATTTAAAGGGATATATATACAGTAACTAAAATGAAAACCCATTATTGTGTGCATTTATGAATATAGACACTATCTCAGAATATATTATTAGGAGCTGGCTAGCAATATATATTCATAAGTGTGTAAACCCTCCACTAATGTCTTAAGAATATGAAGAAAAGAAGGTTTTAGGAGCTCAATGAGCAAAGTGCTTATTGCAAGCTTAAGGACCTGAGTTTGGGTACCCAGAACCTACATCAAACTCTGCATAGTTGGAGGTAGGCATCTGTGAATACAGTGTAAAGGAGGGTGTGAAGAAAGACAAATCCTGGGGTCATGCTGGCCAACCAGTGTACCCCAAGTACAATCTAAAAGTTCAGGGAGAGGTCCAATGTCAAAAAAGAAGGTAGAGCAGCAACAGAATGGAGTCCTGAAGGTTAATATCTGGCCAGTCCATATTCCGTCGTAGGCAAGAGCACATGGACATACATGTGTACATGGAACATACACACACACACACATGCAAAAGAAAAAGAGGGAAAAAGAGAGAGGGAGAGAAAGTGTATGTGTGTGTGTGTGTGTGTGTGTGTTGTGTGTGTGTGTGTGTGTGAGAGAGAGAGAGAGAGAGAGAGAGAGAGAGAGAGAGAACCAGGACTGTGAAATCAGACATTGGCCATCTCCAATTCTCCCCTGAGCTGAGTGTATACATACAACTGTCTTCTACCCTTATTCATTTTCATCACCTATTACCAATAGGACTTGTCATGAATATATTTATGCCATAAGGAAAACCAACAAAGAGACAAAGAGTGTATAGTTTCTAAAGCCAGCCCTCAAGAAAAAAGAGGGAAAAAAAGACTCTTGTCTTAGAATCATCTGCATTTTAAGAAAATTCATCAGGCAATCAGACAACTCCTTCTGTCTTCCTTGTGTTTGAGAAAGTAAGAGGGCAGAGGTAGCCTGAGCTACTGTACCAATGGGATAAATCATGAGTGTAATGCAAGAGGAGAAAGGGGGACTTCTCTCATTGGAATGTGACTGCCCCTTATTCTTTCAGAGTAATAATCATTTCTAAGCTTTTGACTGGAGTTTCCAGTCAGTCATGTCATTTGAGTCAACAGGAACTGCCAACACATTGCCTCTTCTCTTTCGGCTTGTTCTATACCTTTTCTGCAACCACTCTCCTTACAGAAATGAACTGATACCTTACATTGCCTTGTTTTGAGCATGTGTGTGATGATTCAGCTACAAATTCAGAATGAAAGAGAGAGGGAGAAGGAGAGAGAGGGTCTATTCTGTCCACTTAAAAATTGTCATAATGTTTATTTTCAAATTATTTAAATACAGCTATTGTCCAGGGAAAATCCTGTGTGATTTGTTGAATTTCTTTTCATTCTGGCATCCCCCTTCCCTGAAACATCTTCAACGTAGTATTATTATAAAGTGAGCAAGCTACATACTCACCAACACATCTTTCTTTTGGACTTCAACACTTCCACCTGAATATCCTAACAAGATCCATTCCACTGCCAACAAGATAAGAAACAGAGTCTTAAGGGATTTGCTACTTAGCTACCACCAAGCATATGCTTTCGGCATGTTTTCTTCATAAACAGTGAAAAAATGTATAAAACTACACATGCACAGTTACATTTAGGAAAAATCAAAACTCAGAAAAAATATGATACAGACTCCTGAGAATGGCCATAACCCTTTAATTTTTATGTGCGCATTATTCTTGAACATGATATTGAAGTCGTGGTTCCTATGTAAGGCATGTTCTCCTCTCTCCAGGTGAAAATCTGCTTCCTAAAAAGAATACCCTCGGCTAAGTGACCAAGTGGCCACCAGTCTCCACCTGTCACAGGCCAACAGACTGAGGCACAGCACGCTGCGTTTGCTGGCAGCCAGTCTACCCTTGAAGCTCAGCCGCGCTCTCCAGGGAAGGTCTTCAAGGGTAAGTGTCTGTGTGTGGACAGGTGCTTTGACTGACTCGTCTTCTGGGCAAGCTTTTGACTGGAGTTTCCAGTCAATCATGTCATTTGCGTCAACAGGAACTGTCAACACATTGTCTCTTCTCTTTCCACTTGTTCTATATCTCTTCTGCAACCACTGTCCTTACAGAGATGAACTGATACCTTACATTGCCTTGTTTTGAGCATGTGTGTGATGTTCCAGCTACAAATTCAGAATGAAAGAGAGAGGGAGAAGGAGAGAGAGGGTCTATTCTGTCCACTTAAAAATTATTATAATGTTTATTTTCAAATTATTTAAATACAACTATTGTCCAGGGTCCAGTTGCCAAGGGCTTTGAGACTTTTATTATTTACTAATGTTTTATATCAAAGAGTTATAATATGTAGAAGAGGTTTGCTTCCTAAAAAGGAAAGATAAAATGTTGCCAGGATAAAAATCTATGTGCGGTGAACTGTACGAATGAAAGTCTGGCATTTGCTAGCATGCTTGTTAAATGTAAATCAAGGATATTTACTGTGCTAATGAGCAAATTGCCTACCACTACATAAAAGGAAGTGTATCCCTGAAGACATGACATGTAAATCATGCAAATATAGCCTTTAGTGGTGGAGTATTGTTACACACAAAGATCATGACTATGTTCTAAAGTGAACATTCTCTGTAGCTCAAGTTGCCATTGAGTTTCTTGGTTTGAGGTTTCTAAGTTTTTCCAAATATGACACTGGTGTTATTAACCCATTTACGGAGAAGAATTATAGAGGGTATAAATGCACACAAATTTATGCTTCACTGCACCATCTAAGTTCTGGGAGTCTGACTAGTTTCAGGTTTTTGACTATATTTAGAGAAAACTAGTTCCTGCATATGATATAGGCAATGACTGAAAGCAGAAATTCTATAGACTGTTTAAATGTCACAGGTGTTATTGAATTGGAAATGCACTTTTCTATACATTTTCTAGGTGCTATAGATAGATGGAGCTGGGTACCATATTTCTCCACTTTATTTCTGACTTGTCACCTATATCACCTTTCCCCAAATTACTAGAAACTAAAAATACCAGCATGAAATCATGAGCAGGAGTGCTTTGGCGGAGGTGCCGAGTTCGGGTTCACTACTATCTTTAAGAAATATGGTATATGTCACTTTCAATATTGCCGGTGGATGGAGCCAAACTAATCAACGGAGAATTGATTTGATTTTAGAAACAAGCACATCACGCAGCCTAATCATTTCCAAAAAGGAAGGGAAGAGAAATGTGTAATAAAATTGTTAGAGGAAAAGCAAATGTCACTGGGAAAAAAGTTCAAAATTAGGAAAACCATATAGTTAGGAAAGAGGTTCACTTCACGTGTCCTTTCATAAAGATTTTTTTTGTTGCTTTTAATTATGTGTATGTGTGTGTATAAGGGCGATGCACCCATGAGCGTGGTATCAGCAGAAGGTAAAGGGGTAATTCAGATTCTCTGGACCTCTGGAGTTAAAATTATAGGCAATTGTTAGCTACTCAACATGGGTGCTGGAAGTCAAACCCAAGTCTCTAAAAGAGAAATACGTGCTCCTGTGTGTTGTTCCATCTCTTTAGACATTTTATAGACTTTTTTATGATAAAAAATAAAACCTTCACATTTTCCCCCACTGTTGGAATCCAAGTTTTAGAGTGTTGAAGGGAAATTAGGAGGGAAAATTTTCCTGCGCAAACTGTAAAGTACTTTACGTAAGTAGGTAAAGTACATTTACGGTCAATGTATAGAATAAAATATATTGTTCCGTAGTTGAAGTCAAATGAGTCACCAAATTAGCAACAAGTAAGGGGAATGTTGCCTTAAAATGATGCAGTTTGTTCGAAGAATACCTAAATAAGTTAACAACACACAGACAAAACTTACCCCTTTCAAGGCAGAAACTTCCCCAGAGTCCTCGGATGTCTGTCTGTTTATGATGGAGTGTATAACTATTCCTCATCAGACGCGTGTTCCTGTTATATAAATGTGCTCGTATATCAGCACAAGGGGTCCTAGAATTTGAGACAATGTCTTGTAACTTACTTAGTTCTCTGAGAAACATGCATTTTCTAGATTTTCAGGGGTTAAAAAATATTCAGAGACACACAACAGTTTTCCTTTTAGGGATAGAAAAAGTTTAAAACACAAAGCAAAACTACCCTTTTCCCAGTTGATTTTCATTTTATCCTGGATATTAGTATTTTCCTATTGAGAACAGGGCAGGTGAGGCACAGTACGGCTTCACTTTGCCAGCCTGGGAGTTTGAATATCCAGTGCAGAAGGAGATGGAGCTTGTTAACAAAACACAGGCTTTCATATTCTTCTATCATCCTTTAAATTCCATTTCATATTTTGACATCTTCCCTTATTGGACAGTGGAGAAAACATCAAAATGTACTTCTAGGATCTTCATTTTGAAGCTCAGATGCAGAGTTCTTAAGAAAACATTGCTATAATCTGTGGTGTTGCCAGGAAGAAAGAAAATCTCACTTCACCTTGCTGTAATAAATTTTAGTTACAAACTATAATTAATGGAAATAATGACAACAAAGGGAATGCAGGAGAAAAGTAATTTTAGTCTTTAGTGAAAAGAAGTTGAATGTAAGCATCACCCTTCTCCTTAGCAAATACTCACGTGCCCGGAATCTTGTTGGTGGGTGTTAGAGGTCCCAAAGTTTGCACCTACACTACGCTATAATTGCAAGTGACTCTGAGTGTTAGAAGACACAAAGCACAAATTTCCCTGAAGCTTACATGTAACAGAAATCTTTCTCAATAGCATACAGGTGAAGAGGAAAGGATAATGTAAAAACCTGAGATGCAACAAAAGCGGCATTTGAATTTAGAAAGCAAAAAATACATGGGCAATTTCCTGTGCTGGAGAACTAGCTGGCATGATTGGAGACCTAAAAGGCACACAGCATGGTGACTGAAGCATCCAGGGCAAGTGGAGAAGAGAGTGAATCAGCATGGAGCCAGTGCAAGAGGGAAGAGAAAGTCGCAAGGGGTTCTAGTGACCTAATGAAAGAAATCTGACATCCTATCTAAGTGCAATGGAGACCATGTGGAGTCTTAGAGGTTAAATGATGTAGCCAGGTGTCCATTAATAATACAACCTGTGGTTGATGGTCTGATAGGAAAAGAGGAGAGCACAGAGAAGGGCATGTCCGATATGAGAAGAGGGTAAAGGTGTGTGGGTCCAAGAATGAGATGGAGACAAATACTAGTGTTCCACTATTGCTTCATAAAAATAACTTCCCAGAACTAATTAAGATGTGACCAACGAGGCTCAAGAATAACTCTTCGTATATTTGAACCTGGCTTGTGATATTTGCAGTTATGTTCATCCTGAATAGCTATTAAGTTAGGCACACTAGGTATATCCATACGAGTATCTCATTTGCAGCACGAACCTCAAAAAGCTGGACTGAATAAATAACTTGGAAATCATTGACCTGGAGAGTAACTGAAACCACGATGGTGAGTGAGATTATGAAAGGAGAGATGGTAGAAAGATAAAAGATAATGTCCCAAACAAAAGTCCTAGGAATGGCTCCATTCTTTCGTTATTAGTTAGAGGAGCAACCGTGAAGAAAGCTGAGATAGAATAGACAAAGTAAAAGGAGAAATATGGAGTGAAGAGATATCGTGGAAAGCAAGGAGGTGAAAAACAATATTTCCGAAAAGGTTCTACAATGCACACTGAGCTGTATGGGTATCTCTCAGATTAAACAAGGGCACCGTTAGCTGCCTCTGCAACAGAGTTTTTGTAAAAGAATGTGGCCGAAATCCATATTGAAAGACATTAGTCCATGGATGACAGAGGAAGAAGTAGGATCAACAAATTTAGATGTTTTCTAAAACTGGGTGTGAAATAAAAGACAGAAATTGCAATGTTTATGTGAAGTGATCTTCCTGTTTTTTCCCATATTTCTGGATCTATTTTTCTAGAGTGGGAATTTTCCATATAAGCATAGAGGGAATGAGAAGACATACGAATAGATAAGGTAACAAGAGAGTGATTGACCGTAAACACTCACATAATAGGAAATAAATTCTAGAGCACCTGGTAAGAAAGTTCTGATGGGATCAGGAATAGGTGTAGATGAAAGAATGGGAGCAAACAAGAGAGGTAGAAAAGCACTTGAATGAGTCCACAGATGTCCCATTTAATACTATAGAGTAAAATTGATAACTACAACTTGATTTTTTTTTATTGAAAGTAAGTACCTAAGGTGGAATGATGTGAAAGACCAATAAAGATGTAGCCTTCAGGAAACAAATGGGCTAACGTTTCAGAACAATTTGTAAAGTATCAGGATAGCATTCACAAGAACCCATGTTTGATCCTCTATACTGAGTAACCCTGTAATCCTAGACTTCAGAAGGTAAAGGTGTGAGAATTAGAAGTTCAAATTCATTCTCAGCTACATAGCAAAACCCTGGCTCCACAATCAATCAACCAAATAAAGAAAAATAAAAAACCTCCAATAACAACAAAATAAAATCATGCCATTCAGTGATGATTGGATTGGCATGGAAACAGCCAGTTACGAAAACTTTAAGATCATAAAGTTACCTGTGGTTGCTGAAAGCAAAGAAAAGAAGCATAGAGAGGCATGGTTAACTGGAAAGTTATTTAAATATTAGCCAAGTTTGACATGAAAAAAACACATAGAGTACATACAGTCTAAATCCTGTCAATTAGCAAGCACAAGTAGGGGCTCTCATATAAATCTTCTAATATATAAATCTAATATATAAATCATATAATATCTTCTTAATACATGTATGTCTATGTTGATAAGTCTTAACTTCATCTAACTATGCCTATCCATCTTATTCATCACAGTTGTCAAGTTCTTCACTAACTCTCTTCAGGTAGTTGTCTAGCTTACTCTTTGGGTTGAGTGATCAAGGAGTCTAGGGTCTGAATTGTGGCTATACCACTCCTAGCTAGTCCTCATAGAAACGTTAAGAATACAGTTATCCCTGACATTCCTTACTTGTATGCTGGGAATAGACATAAAAGTTTCTAAAGTGAGATAATGAATTTTGATGAATGAAAGAGGATGGTGACATTAGCTATCATATGTGAGGTATCTAGCAAGTCGACGCTAATGGAAATGTTTCTATTACTAATCTGATGTGCATCTCATATATCTAATATGCAAATATGTTACACAAAAATCATTCAAAATAGAGCCCTAAAGATAACTACACTGTCTCCTGCCTCCATGCTGTCATGAATTCTATGGTGCCATCAAGGGTCCCTTATCAAAATCTGGCTGGAACACCAAATTAAACCTGTCCACAGTTCTTTCAGTACCAAATATTTATCTGTTTAACATCTAATTACACAGACCACCTTATCCAGTGATTTTTAAACTCCTAAAAAAGTACCTGAATCAGTATAGCCACTAAACAAAATTTACTTACAATTTTACAAAAGAGAACTTGCAGTACATTATTTTTAAAATTTAGAATTTTGTTTTCATCCTCACAAGTCCAGAGCATAAGAAGGGAATTTTGCTATCTAGGCTGATCAAGAAGAGAAAGATTCTTGTTATCATTCATTTGAAGTCCTGTTTCTGGTACTTTGGACTAGGAAGTTAGAAAATCAGGACCACAATAATGAGCCTCAGACATGGGAAAGTTCTAACAACCCCCACACATGATGTCTGCTGGGCAGAGGTCTTCATCTTGCAACATTTTAAATACAATAAAAAGATCTTCGGATAACATTAGAAAAAGGCCTCTAAAACATTAATCCCATGGAAACATTTAAAAGACCTAACGTTTCAAAGTTTAATAATTGGATTATTATTTAAATGAATCACCTTTTAAGTTGCTATTCCTAATGGGATCCTTGTGAGCAAAAATTCAGCCTTTTAAAATTATACTTAAATTGAGTAATATCTAGTTACTTGCATATCATATAGATATCATCAGTGCTAATCTAACATAAGGAAGCATTAGGGAATGAAAGACAGTGTAATTAGTTTATTCTTGTAAAAGGTATTCATTGAAGTTTTTAAAACTCCACAAAGATTTCAGAAGTCTGAAAGCAGTGGGTTTAACTTCTAGACACACTTTATGCATATATTTGTACAAATATGCTTATATATACATGTTTGCATATATTTATGTGTGTATAAATATATACACATGTATATATAGCTTGCCTTAAAAATAAATAATATATAATAAAAGAGATTTTAGAATGTGGGCATTTCTAATAATAACAATATTATGACGTTAGGGAAGGGAAAGAAAGTAAGTTTTCCCTGAAGATATCCCTGTATTGGAAAGGCATCTGGATACTGCGCAAGGCATATCTCATTTGATAGTGATTCATTCCCTATTGTTCTAAGATTTATATTATGAAAAAAAGGCACAGAATCAAGCTGGTTTTGAACTTTCAGGTCTGCAGCTAGCTGTTAAATCACAGAACTGAGGCTGGAATAGCAACGCACCCAATGTAATCGCTGACATATGAAAACTCAATTCATTTTTGGATTGTCTAGAGATGCCCGAACCATTAGCCCATTCATTGCATGTTCTTAACCGATTTGTTCTGATGTTGACATCATGGAGGTGACATAGTTAAGAGTTTAAAAGCAAGGCATGAACAAATGATTTATGAGGTCTGGGGAAATGCAGGCTGCTAAGGCAAATTTTGTCAAAATTTGTCATTTTCTTTGGAGGGATCTTAGACTGGGAAAGCAGAAGGCAAGAGTCGAAGATCATACAGAAAAGCTTCCAGAGTAAACTTGGGTTCAATATAAACTGAGAAGTAGAACAGGCGAGTCATGCTAGTATTAAGATTAAATATTCCATTTTACTGGTGATTGAAGGTTATTGATTTAGTTTTGTAAGTTACGGTTTCATTTTTTATGATTTAAAAAGTTATGCTGTAAATTGTTTAAAGCACATTATTTCTTGCTTCTGTTTAAAATATTTAGGAAGAAAAACATGATAGATTTTTAGTTCTGCCATATCACAGTAGTATTCTTGGAATCAGTTAGAAATTTCTCTAAGAATTATCCATAGAGTGGTGTGCATTTGAGAAGCATGTGACTACACATAGCTCACTTCAATGTAGGGGACACTTCATATTTCATCTGTATATTTCGTAGAGAAACTAATTCACATCTAACAGACGACATCCACATAGGAATGCTAAAGGTATTGAAGTTTCTAACAGCTTGAGCCACGGTGATGGGGCAAACCAAAGCCAGAGAGATTTTAGCTTCATGAAGAGGGTTTACATAGAGTTCATATTTTACAAAAGAAAAGAAGCTCAGTTTTTAAAATAGTGCAAGTGGTATTTCAAAATGCTTTCTGCTCATATTTAATTTCTTAATATCCAATAGCACACAGAAAGGTAAATGTCAAAGAACTTGATAGAAGCTTTATGCCAGTCACATAAAAATATTTTTGTTAAGCAGCTTATTATGAACGATACCAACCAAAGGAGGCGATGCAAACAGAGACATCAATATGTTTCATGTGAGTTTAACATCATCATTTATTTTGGAGGTTTTGGCCAACTCCATTGTACTGCCTCCTTCTTGGTAGTCAATTCTTTAGGACTCTCGATTAAACCCTGCCACTTCAGAGGAAGTTAAAGAGAATGCGCGTTACAGAAAGAGTTGTTACTAATCAATACATTTTTCAACCGCATACAGAGTATATCTTTAAGAATATAATTCATCAAAAACTGACTCCCTGAGACTCCTCATGCTACATTCATTGAGTTTCTTTCTCCTGGACAACATGGCAGATACTCAATATTTGATACGAGAGTTATTGAAAGTAAAGGACTCAGTTGCTCAGAGATGTTCAATTATAAAGAAAACAATGGAATGTAAATTTGTGAAAGGAGGTAAAAATCCATTGAATTTAAGGTGGTATCCTCTTATTTTAATGCCCTCCACAGATATAATGATACAACCTTTTTTAAAATTATTTTTTTGGTTTTTTGAGATTACAATTACATCATTTCTCTATTATGGTTTATTCTCCCCATATATAGCCTCTCCCTTTGTGCTCTTAAATCATGGACATTTTTTTCATTAGTGGTTGTTACATACAACTATTTTATAGGCATATTCATATATACTCCTAGACACGTAACTGCAGTCTGCTCAGTCTGTGTAATGTTTCTTGTATATGTGTTATCAGAGCTGGCCATTTGGTTTTTGATAACCAACTGGTCTATTCATCCTAGAGAAGACTAGGACATGTAGCCAGCATTTTTTTTTTTTTAGTTCTTTGTCTGGGGTTAAAGTTTTCCACACCCACTTTAGCTTGTCTGTTGTGTTGCTCTGGTCCAGCTCATGCTTAGGATCTCCTGGTGCTGAGACTTTATGTGCAGCTATGACATTCCTAGGAGATACAGTCTCACATCAAATTCGCTGATCTTCTGGCTTTTCCAATGTTTCTGTCCCCTCTTCTGAAATGGTCTTTGAGTCTCACATGCCAGGGTTGCATCGTAGATGTATCTATTGGCACTGAGCTCTATAACTCTGCACTTTGATTGGTTGTGGTTTTCTATAATGGTCTCTGTCTGCTGAATCTGTTGAAAGGAGAAGTTTCCTTGATGAGGCTGAAGACTGTAGTTATATGTAGGTATAAGAACAAAAAATTCTTAGAATGTAAACAGGGGTTGTGTTGATATAGTAAAGTAGCATTCACAGCTTCTTCTCCAACATCAATGACTTCACTGGCTCTGGGCAGTGGGCGAGATTTCCAGTGTTGATCAGATGTTCAGTTTAATTAGAGATATACCGGCTGCTGCAAGGATATACATGGCAGGACTGATTCACATAAAAATGCAAGATTCGAAGTGTGAATTTCAGTACTAACTTGTATGAAACAGAAGCTTAAAAAACCAATTTCATTTAGTGGTCCTATTATGACTGTATACCATTTGAGAATAAATATACCTAGTTAGTATACCTTGAGCTCTACATACCTCTGTATTAAAGAAAATATGAGAGAAATGGTGATGTTCATATTATAAAGTTACGTAAAATAAATCCTACTCAACAGAAAACCATTGATGCGTAAAAAGAATAATAGCTTCTATTCTTGAAAATCTTTATCTTTGTATATAATGCTAGCTTGAAGTTAAGGCAACATATTCTATTCGTTATTTCACAAGGAATCTGATGTAACACATCTTAAATTGTCTTACAAGATAAAATATTACTGTTCAATCAGAGAAAAAAAGAGAAAATGAATTGTAAATGAGATTTTCCATTTCAATAGTCAGTTTTGTTTTCTGACATCTAGCCCTTTAGGCCATAATTTGTACATTTTACCCAATATCTAACCAAATAATGCATGGTTATAATATTATCATGAAAGACACAGTTTATTACTATAGCTGCTTGGAAAAATCCTCCTCTATTGCCAGAAGAAATTTAATCAGTGGGTGGGTGAGATGGCTCAAGTCCGATAAATTGAGTTCTCTGCTCGTTACCCACAAGGTGCTAAGAGAGAACTGATTCCAGCTAGTTTTCCTCAACTCTCCATATGCACACTGTGACAGACATGCCCCTCCCCTCCACCCTACACGCGTGCACAAACAAACACATATGTGGGGGTTAGAGAGATGACCTAGTAGGTAGAAGTTCTTGCTCTTGACATTCATGAGGTCCAGAGTATGAGTGACAGTATTCTCGTAACAGGCCAGGTGTTCCCACAAATGCTGTGGGGAGTGGAGACTGGAGGATCATTGGGACTTTCAGACTTCCTGCCTAGCAGAGGAAAGGCAAACACCCTGTCTCAAAGGGAATGCAGAGAACGGTACAGGAGGACACACATGCTCTCTTCTGACCTCTGCACGCACAGATGGGACCAGGCACCCAAGCACACAGACAAACACACTAAAATAAATAATTACACACCTAAATAGAGTCTTCACAATCAAAAGACAAAACATGGGGTGACACTCAGCATTGACTCTGACAGCCACAGACTGTCACTGTGCTCTCTTTGACCTAGCTTTTCTTTAACATCTGGCAACTACTTGAAGTACACATCCCTTCCCTACTTCTTCATCACTCACTTGAACTAATGGCTTCCTCAGATACCTTTGTAGCTTCAGTAGGAGTTTTTAGTTCTTATTGAGCATGGGTGCCTTTATAGCATTGTATCCTTGACAGTATTTCATTAAATACCAATATGCTATAAGTATATTGATGTATTTACCAAAGGGCAGACTATTTGGTTGTATTTGGTTGTGATTTGGTGTGTGTGTGTGTGTGTGTTTTTTTTTTTTGAGTACAGACGCTGTGGGTGTTAAAGCACGGGATTTACGTGGACAAATATTTCATTCTTCTTTGGGAAATATCTATGAAATAGAATTTCTCTGTCTTTAGTTTTATTCTGAAATTTACATGCTAAGTCTACATTTGCTTTTATGAAATTATCAAATCGCTTCCTGAAATGCTGGTACCTTTTTATTTGCATGATGCTACATAGAACTCACTTGAGCCCCCTTATCTCCATGTCTTGTGACTTGCCAGTCTTTCTAGTTTTAGCTACTACGGGGCTTGCAGGAATAGATAGCCACAGTAGATAATGACTTCTTTGTCTTGGCTATTGGAATATGGTTTTGTTGTTACTATTGTTGCTTTTGTTCCCAGCATTACGTTTAAATATTCTCTAGTTTGTAAAATAACCATTTATAGCTTCTTTGTGGCTCTCTCCTCCATGCTTTTCTCATATAGAAATACTGCAAATACTTTTCCCCACTGAGTAATTTTCCTTGTCAATTTCTTAACAGTATCTTTTAAAGTGTACATATTTTGCTTTGATTTTTGTTTTCAGACAGAGTCTCATGTACCTTAGGTTTCCCTCAAACCTTGTGTAGTTGGGATGAAACCTTAAGTTTCTACTTTGCTGTACTGGAAAAACTGAGCCTGTGTCCTCACATGTACTAGTCAACCACTCTGCTACTGATCCCTGAGCTCTGTCCTCAACTTTAAGAGAGAAAATTTTAATGCTTGATTAAATAGTTCATCATGTTTTTTAAAACTTTATGATCTGAGCTGATTTTTGTTTTTTATTTAATTTTCAAGACAGTGTTTCTCAGTATAGCCCTGGATGCCCTAGAATTTGCTCCGTAGACCAGGCTGGCCTTGAACTCACGGAGATCTGCCTGCCTCTGCCTCTTGTGTGCTTAGATAAAAGGCATAAACCACTACTGCCCAGCTAAGAACATTCATATTTCCATGGGTTATCAAATTGTTTCTCAGGAGATGGAAAAATGCATATACTGTCTTTATTGAATAATTTGTGACTCCATGGGTGCATCCTATGGATTGTTATATCCACCTTTAAACAGAGCCCAGGCCACTGAAGGTAACATGTTATTCAACTTCACTTAAAAAAAATCCAACAAGTTTTTTTTATATAGCAGTTTCTTTCTAATCTGATTGACAGAAACATGCACTCTTTGCATAATTGTGACATTTCTAGTTTTTCTCAGTATTAATACTGTGGGCTTGAAGTCACTCTTTCACCAGATTTGGGTAATTTCTTCTCTGGAACATAATAATTAAAGACTGAAGGCCAGGCTTGTGGACAGACACCCCGAGTCTGCTCTAAGTTTTTTATAGTGTGTATTACAAATACCTGGAACACTCTGATCTCAGATCTTATGAAGGTAGCTGGCTGTTTTATGTCTCTCTCTGTTTTGTGATAGATAATGCTTGGAGGCAGGAAACCTGGCCAATCTAGGATTCCCTTTCTTATTTCCCATCTCTCGGGGATCAGAATTCAGTACTTCCTACCCAAACAAAATTTGATAATTCTTTACAAATATTAATCGTGGTTTATAGTTTGATTTTTATTTGTTTTCTTGTTTTTAAGTCAGGATAGTATTATTCCGTGTTAGAAAATTATTTCTGGAAGTAGATATTTTTGTTTCTTTATTCCTATTGTCTTTTCTTTTGAGACATAATTCATTTGCAATTCCTACTTAGACACTACGATTGCTCCCCTCCTTTTTTCTGCTGAGACATGTTCCTCTTGAGTGTATCTCTATGCCCACTGATACCATCAATTATGACATTTATTTTACATCACAAGCCATGTATGATTTACTTTTCTCCTTCACCATATAATACTACCCATGAGGGTGGGGATTGATATTTATTCATCTCCATAGTCTGTATACTAACACACCACCTATATTTTACTGAATGCTCCATGGTGAACAGCTGGAATTATTCTGCCTTGTCTTTATATTAGTGTTATATATCTCATGGTAATATTCTAGATTGCCGTACACTCTTCTCTGTAAGAGCCAGGTAGTCGAGCAAAGTTGAGGGAATGCAGCAATTCTAAGAACTCAGAGTTCTCTGCTTCTGAATCTTACTAAAAAGACTTTTCTACCTAAAATCTCTTCTTCCATTGACCCTATGCTTAAAAAATTCTATGGCCTCTCAACATGTGTCAAATACATCTTCCCCAAGGCTTTGGGCCAATCCTAGAGACTTTGCCTTTCAGTGAGTACATTTCCACTTATTTTATCACAGGGTATGTGTGTTCTATTCTGCAAGGATTTTGTTTTCTGTCACATCATTCCTCATCTATGATAGCCTACCAACAACCCATCCAGCTGCCCCCTCCTAATTAGCTGCTTTAGGTCTCTTTGAGTGAGAAATGGTGTCTGCTGCTGTTCTTAAGAATAAACATAAAATAAGTATATGCTGAGTAAATTAGGAAAGCAAGAAAGGAAAATGATTGATAGTTGTAATTGCCAGAACCATTTTAAACCAGGAACTTTATTGAGATATGATTCATGTACCATGATTTTTTGATTTGTTTTTGTTTTTGTTACACAGAGACAGGGTTTCTCTGTGTAATAGTTCTGGCTGTCCTAGAACTCACTTTGTAGACCAGGCTGGCCTTGAACTCACAGAGGTCACCGACTTCTGTCTTTCAGTAGCTAAGATTGAAAGGCTTACACCACCACTGCCAGGATATGATAAAAAAAAAAAGTTAAAGTATGCCTACTAAGGGCCTTTAAGGTCCACAAGAGTTGCAATTATCAACTTTCTAATTTTCAAACATTTGCAGTATCTCCCTCCAAAACCTCTTTACTCTTCTGTCATGACTCCTCACTCCCCCACTCCATCAGCCCACTTTATGTCTATGGATTTGCTATCTCATAGTTTATACAATAAAACCATGAAATTTCTGTCATAAAAATAAGATATTTGTAACTGGCACCTTTGACTTGAAGCAAGAATGTCAATTCACCTATGTTGTTGAAAGTAACAGTACTTCTCTATTATTCATTGTCAAGACATAGTCCACTGTATGAACATATATATATATATATATATATATATATATATATATATATATATAAAGATGACATTTGATTTGTTTCTACCTTTTAGAAGTACTGATATTAAAAAAAATAAATTCATGTTAATTTTTGTACAAGGTTTTCATATGGATGTGTTCTTATTTCTCCTAGATTTGTGTCTAGAATATAACCACTAGATTGCAGGGTAAATCATCATTTAACATTTTTAAACAGTGCCTAACATCTATTTTCTCTCCTTATTTAATATGTTTGCATATCCTTATTGGCTATCTATCTATATCCTTTTGAGAGATATCCCCTCAAAAAATTATTAAGATTTTTGTTGGGTCATTTGTATTTTATTGTTGGCTTGTCGAAGTTCTTTACATATTTTCGGCAACGTTGTACATCAGATACATGATTCGTAAATTCTGCCTTTCATTCTGTTGGCTATCTTTTCCTTCTCTTCATGATTCCCTTGGGTGCATAATTCTAAACTTTACAAACTGTAGTTAATTTTTCTACTGATATTTCTGATGTCATGTCTAAGAAACTGTTTTCTGAGACAAAATCAAGCCCTAATTTATGATGGAGTGGGTGCACAGTGTGTATTTGGCCCCAAAATTAACTTCCCACACGATAAATATTAAGTAAGGATTTTTTATCTAATCCAAATTCAATCAATTTTTTTCTATTTTAAGGGTTTTATACAACTAGAAAGTGGTGTTGCATGCATTTAATTCCAGTATTCAGAAGGCAGAGTCAAGTGGTTGTCTGTGGCTTCGAGGCTAGCCTGGTCTACAGAACACAGTGCAGGACAGCCAAGGCTATACAAGGAAATCAATCCTGTCTTGGAAAAAAAAGTTTTATATGTTTAACTCACAAATTCAAGACCATGGCCCATTTTGAGTTAATTTTTTTATAAAAGGGCCCAACTTTTTAAAGATATGATCCCCGAAAGAAATATATTTTAAAAATATATTTATTATAATTTCCTCAGATAAAAAAGCAACTAGGAAGAAAAATGGCATCATTACACTTTATCACTTTTTATTTAAATATACTTTTAAAATTTATTTACATAGGTTAGACAAATTTATCCCCAGACAATGGTTATCCAAGCATTTGTACCTAGTAGAATGCTTCTATATAGAAATGATCTTTTTATTAGATTTCTTCCTTTCTTTCCTAAAAATGTAATATGCTGCAAAGATATTGCCAGGTAATGCTAAACCCAAATAAATTAACAATTTTAAAATTACTACACTACATAAAGTATTTATTCTAACAATGAATTCTAGATCCCATAGAACTTCTACTTTTAAATGTTCACTTTTGTGGGCAAATATCTTTAAAATGTTTTAAAGCACAGTGGGATCCATATAGGAAAGAAGGCATCCGGACAGTCTGGAAATGTCAGTCTCTCTGTCACTCCAGCACGAAACTTCCTAGAGCACAGAGGGAGGGACTGTCACCGAGCAAGTGACCTTCTGTAGAAACTGCAGCTGGTCAGTCCACAAGGGGGGGGGGCACAGGTGGACTAAGTTCTGCTGTAACACTGTGCTTCTTGGATGTACTTGGGTAATTAATTACACGTTCCTCTCCAAATGCCTCATTTAAAACTCCTCAGTAAGCTCACATTTTCCCCTCAGATGGTGAATCAGCTGTACCCACATGCCAGAGTTTGTTCCAAGCAATTACTTGAAATCCTTGACATCCCCTTAAACATGTGGGCGGGCCAAGTTTGTGTATAAGACTACCGAATCACATGGAACTTCGTGTCAACAAGAAGTCCCGTGTGACAGTGTGATCACGTCATGCTGTGAGGGCCACCTACACTTCGCAGTGTCTGATTGTGTGTATGCAATTTGTTCCTTTAGAATCCATTATTATAATGCGAGGAATTCTTAGGGAGTGAGAAGGAAGAACATTTCACAGTTAGACGGTAATAACTATTTAGACTATTTAAATCACTCAACTTGTTCTATACTAGACAAACAAACCCTCTACAGTTATGTAGTTTATATATTTATATGCCTTTCTGGCTTCATAATGAGAACGTCCATGGTATTATATATTTCAGTATTGATATTTAGGAAAATAGTTGCTTAAAATATGAAATACTGCCCTTTAAACATTTATAGGTTGAAGTAACATAGTTTCATATGTATTATCAGTGATATTTACAAAAATACTTAATATTAACACAATGGTTGCATTTTATTATATTATTGTGACATGTCTGTAATTCATAAAGTAATTCATCTCTTGTGACTTTCTCAAAAATTTTCTATGGTGCTATTTTAATTTTAGAGAAAGCAATAGATTGTCTTTTTCTGTAATTAATTTGTCAATTTTACTATGTATGGCATTCTATCTTCCTGCAATCAGTCTTATATAAATAAAAGTTTCACAACATGTTCTATGTTTTATGTGAACATGGGATGAAAATTTATTGCTCTGGGCTTATATTGTCACCACTTTTGAGGCAGAGACTGCTTAAAAGACAAACACTAGACACGTATCTATTCAACTACTTAATGGTCTTATTGCAGCAAATTAAAATTTAGTAACAGATGAAAGACAATTTAAGGGGAAAAGAAAATGACAAGTTTAGAGTTATTTCATTTTTAAAAGATGATGTGGGGTGAGTGAAAGACAGCGCAATGAGGACAGATGTGGCCCTCACCAGAGACTGCAAAATGAATGATCCAAAGGAGCAGAGTGGTAAAGAGAGTCTGGGGGCACACTTGCATTTGTTTCTATTTTTAAAATGTTTTGATGCAAAAGATTATAGAAACTTTAGTAGATGACGTTTATGTTTTCAAGCAACAAAATATTGTTCTCGGTACTTTTATCATTATTTTCAAGAAATAGTATTAATTCTACATTTCATAATTTTTTCAGGATAAAAAACTTGAGACTGGTCCATCGTTGGGTTTGATTTAGGGCTGGATATACCATCCTAGAAGTTTCTAAGATTAGAAACGCACCAAAATAACAATGGAGTCGGTTAGCCTTGGGCTTTTGTTTTCCTTGCCTTCACCATCTTTCTCATAGCTGGTCTCTTTGTTGCAAATGTGCCTAGATTTTCTGCACTTCGTTTTATGTAATAAAGCACAAACGTGAGGAACTTTCCATTTCTGTACCGTCATCCCTTGATAGGAATGGCAGGCAAAAGAAGCGGCGCCGATGTCGTCTGTTTGGCCACCAACCGCACTGTGATAGCTGCAGCTTCTGTTTCCTAGTGGGCTTGGCCGCCAGTGCTGTGGGAGATGGCATTAGCACTGAGGTTCTCTGTGTGCCCGGGCTCTATAGCACACAAATGAAGGCATAGGGCTGTTTCTCACTCCGGGCTTCTGCCAGTTCTCTGGAATGGAAGCCTACTCTCTTTATCATTCCAACCTCAATTTCAGCTTTTGATGGGTTTACTTTTAGCCAGCATTTGTCTTTGCCTTCGCTGACTTATGCTTGCCTAGGTAATCTTCCGCTTCCCTTACGAGCATGGCTTCTGGAAATGTCACTGACTTTCACCAACCTCTCGATTCTGATGACCCTATTTGACATGCCCATGTAAAAATTGCTTTTGCGTCCTTGTGACGCTTAATTTACAAACCTAAGACATTAGCAGGGATGCCAAGATGGTTTGCAAGATATAAGGAGGCATTTCGCCCTTATCTTTATAGAACTAAACATGGTTGGTCTGCGTTAGACACAAAGGTTTTAAAGAATTTTATTTACATATCTTTTCTGTTCTCCACTCTAATACACACATTACCCATTGGTTTCATCAACACTGTAGATTCAGGGTGCAATGATATTCTGCCTGGCATCATAGCACAATATAATCTAATTGATATTTGAACAGCAACAAACTAAATTAAGCCTCATAAACAGAGTTGTCATTTTAATTTTTGCTCTGTATATTTATATAGAATTTGACTTGAAAAACTTCTAAATTTGTAACTTATTATGGCATCTAGGAAACAATGTTTTAGCTTTGGCATAACTGTGTTGTAATATTTCTATTTGGACAGAGATAAAGCTTATTTATAACCAGTCAATTTAAATTTTTGATTTGAAGCACACTCGCATGTTTTTGATTTTAGAAATTGGGCCCACGCAGTTTTCCATAGCATTATAGTTCAGGGTAGAAAGCCATGGTTCATGGCCAGAAGAGCAAGCTGACAGAAAACTAATGGAAACCATTTCTAAATGACTGTAGTTTTGTGTGACTATAACTAAATAGCAGCTCCAGAAAATTGTTGTGAATAATTAAGTAAAAAGATAATTTGTCTGCTTTCTTTCCTGTTGGCTTTAAATAACATTATGCTTCATTTTTCCTTTCAGAGGTATTATTCTCATCCCATGACAAACTAGCTAATAAGTCTGCTTCATTAAATGGTGTACCTGAAACCTGTACTTTTATAAGCTTAAAATATGACTTAATTATAACCTCAGAATCATTTTGTAAACATATATAGTACAAAATATTAATCCTAAATATTAGTATTATTAAGTCTTATTAAATACAAGGCATACTTATCAATCTGTTAAATATGATTACCTAAAGAGATATCGCAATAGTGATGAAAACTTTTATACCAATATGTGACTGTCTTACTTCTGCCTACTCATAGTGCAAGATTTACTGGCTGAGAAAAAGTGACAGGTAGCTTCAATTCGGAAACTCTAAAGCATCATTTTAAAGGAAATCTATTAGTCACTTTAAATTATTTACATCAAGTTGGTTTTCATCTCATTTTTTAAGTTAAGTTTAATTTTAAGCTTCATATAACAGTTATAAGCATGCTTTTAGAGCAAAATGTCTAATTTCAAAAGGTGGTAGGTTGGTATAGTGTTCAAATCAGGGCAAATATACCTACTTCTTCACACATTTGTTATGAGCTCACCGAGGTGTTTATTTTTTCATTGAATGTAGGTCCTCATATAGCCCAGGATGACCCTATAACTGTCCTGTAGCCAAGAATGGCCTTGAATTTACAAAAGCTAGTTCCAGGACATGCTCCAAAGTTACAGAGAAACCCTGTCTCGAAAAAATAAAACAAACAAACAAACAAACAGAAAAACCTTAAGAAAAGAAGGATTTATTTTGGCTCACCATTCATGAAAGGATAAAAGTCCACCAGGGGAAGGAAAGCAAGGTAGTAAGCAACTGGCCATGGAAGCAGAAAGGGGACAGGTAAGGCTGGGCTATAAGACCTCAAGGACTCTCCATGACTCACTTCCATCAGCTAGGTTCCATCCCTAAAGTATGTTCAATCTCCTAAAAGTGTGTCGCTGGTTGTGGACCATGTATTGCAACATATGATCATTTGGGTGTCATTTCCCATTCAATGCCTCAAAACACAAGAGTCCTTGTACTTGCTCTCTGAGAGTATTCACAATAGAAAGTAAGGCCAGAACTCAATCTCCTTCTTTTGTTTTTTCACTTTCCGATAGGTTGGAGTATGGAAAATCAGGTTCTGAGCATTGACAAGGGCCTTGCCTTTCTCTACAGGCAACTATCAAAACTTGATAGACATGAGAGTTAGTTATTTATCTACTTTGCATGGATTCATAAGGGGATTATTAACAAGCTTTTGGAAAACAAAGAGAAAAGTAAAAGTTATAAAATACTAGTATGGTGGCATAAAGGCGAGGGAGACCTTGTAACAAGACAGGCAAATGGCTGAGAATTTAAGCACCTACGGGGAAAGTGTGGTCTCCCATGAAACAAATGAGCATCCTAGTTACACATGTTCAACCCAAAATAGAGAACATGAACACAGAATCCCAAACAGCCCTCTGCAATAATATTAACATCCTCTTGGGGAGAGGCTTATAAACCATCTTTCTGAGCATTGGAGATTTGACCTCCAAAACTTAAAGAGAGGAGAAAAGAATCCTCTAAATATGTAAGTGGAAGAATAAACATTTTTGAGTTATTGGTTCCTAGGTTTTGTTTGTTTATATCATTTTATTTGGAGTATTATGGAAGCGAAACAGCCAATATCATAAGCCATGGCATCTGCCTTTCTTTGTTGGATCTGGCCACTTCTACCTACTATATACATTCTGGGAAGTTATGTATATATTCTTGTCTATGTTTCCTTGCAATAAAATATTGCCTATAGTTATTAAGAAAATGAGATGAGTTCTAATGTATTAAAAGAGTATTTTCACAAATCTTTGCCATATTAATAACAGGTTGTAACCAATCCAGAAATCATTTTTGCTTATGTTTGATCGTAATTGAAGTGCTTGCATTAATTACAAAATGAAAGGCTAGTGTCATTAGTTTAGTAATCGGGATGTGGTATTCTGAAATGGCACCCATAGGCTCATATATTGGAATAATTGATCCCCAGAGGAGATACAGTCTTATAGGAGAAAATGTCTCAGTAGAGGCGGACTTCAGTGGACTTGAACTTCCTAAGCCCACAATTGTTCTAGTGTTTTCTCCCTGCATCGTGGTTTATGTCTCATGATGTAGGCTCTCAGCCACTGCTCTAATGTCATGCCTCGCAGCCTGCTGACATGATGGTGATGAACTCATGAATTCATGCTTTGAGACTGTAATCTCTCAATGAACTCTCTCTTCTGTAAGTTCCCTTGGTTATGGTGTTTCTTCACAACCAGAGAGAAGTAACTACAACATACGATAAAAAAAACATTTAAAAAATAAACTTAAAAGCCAAAATTCACACAAAAGGTGATGTTGGGAAAGCATCCAAATTATAAATGAAGACAAAGATGGAAAATAAACGTTTAAACAAAATGTTTAGTTTAATTACACATCAAGATGAAGGAATGAATGAGAAGGCCATTGGCCTTTAATTTAAATATTTTTGTGAGTTTTAGCTGGTATTTGTTTGGTGTGTTTATATGCACACATAAGCTGTCTGTGTAGGGGCATAATTGCCAGTGTGGAATATGTGGATATCAGAGGGCCACTTTCAGTAGCCAGTTCTCCTTCTCTACCGTGTAGGCCCCAGGGACTTAGCTGTTCTCTTTGGCTTTAGGTTCACTTACCCACTGATCCATCTCTTGGACCCAAGATATCCTTCTTCAAGAGTAAGATGGGCAAGATGCTCTGAGTAAACTGGCCTGCTGTCTGAGAAGTGTAGTCCACCTCCCTAATCACATAACAATTGTTACAGTTGTGACTGTACAAGTGCGCATACACATTTACTCAAAATGATGATTACCATAGGATACTGTAACAAATTAGATAGAAGATATATTTCTATTATTTGATGGTTTCACACAATATCTTTTGACCATATTCACCTATTCACCCCTCAACTCTTCCCAGATTCACCCTAATCTTCCCTATCCCTTCCAACTTCATGCACTTTAAAAGAAAATAACCTTCTGAGTTCCTTATATACTAACCATATATTCGTGGGTGTGGTAGAGTATCAGGAGACACACCCTAAGAATAACTGATTCTCCCTTTCTCAGAATCCATCAATTGTCAGTAGTCCCTTAGTTAGTTAGGATTTGTAAGCCTCTCATTTTTATTTCAGAACATGGAGTGGCTTGTAGCAAAAAAAGCAACCAC
Organism: Microtus oregoni; assembly: GCF_018167655.1. NCBI lineage: Eukaryota > Metazoa > Chordata > Mammalia > Rodentia > Cricetidae > Microtus > Microtus oregoni. The sequence continues at coordinate 26,590,522 of NW_024543083.1, read as the reverse complement.
AACTGTTTTGAGTCCATAAGTATACTTGACTTAGCACGTCCAGAGAACAGTGTTTCGTTCTAGTACTCTCTGACACCTGGCTATTACAGTCTTTCCAGTCCCTCTTCTACCATGGTTTTTGAGGTTTCAGGTGAATCGTAAGCAATCCCATTTGTGATTGAGCATTCCACTGATAGTTATTCTCTGCACTTTGACTAGGTGTAAGTTTCTTCTCAACCAATGTTTACTGCACAAGGAAACTTCTCTAATGAGGTCTGAGAGCAATGCTAGTTTTCAGTTAGAGAGACACGAATGTAGAGGGACATTTGATATCATGTTCATTTAGCAGAATAATAGTTCTTGTTTCACCCCTGGGGTCTGTGAGTTCCCTTATCATGCCCTCCTGGCCAGATCTATAGGCATTTCCTCCTGTGAAACACTCCTTAAATCCAACCAGAAAGTGGCTTGTTACCCCCATAATCTTGATGCCAGTAGTGCACCCATGGGCATATTTTGCCAAGCCAAGCACTATTATAGTTCATTGGGTTAACAGCTGAGCAAAATTATTGATGATTTCTTTCCCTTAGCAACCAAATAGTGCCTTCTAGTACTATGAAACTTAGCCTGCAGGAGTAAGCTTGCTGGGCAGGACCAATCTGCTTTGTTCAAATCAAGTAACCAAAGTGTGCTGTGTCTTCAGCAACAGCCATTTACTGTCAAGTTACAATGGGTAGACGGGATCACTAGCTATAGCTTGTATAGTTTTGTGGGTCTCCAAGGCACTTGGAACCAAGAATTCAAGAGGAATTGGCTCAAGCTTGACATTGGGTTCTCTATTTGACAACCTATGACTTCCAGGAGAGGAGCGTTATTCCCCATGTAGAGTAAATCTACTTAAACACTTTTATGTGGGTATATATAGTTACACATATCACATATATATTTTTGGAAGCTTATAAAACAGTGGGTTTCCATAGAGCCTTTTCAAACATCCTAGGCATCTATTAGCCTTCTCCCCACCCCCTCACCTGCCCTACCCTCCCACCTGTCACCCAACTTAAACTTCCTTCCCTAAGCAAAGGTGGGATAATGAATAAAAATTTTAAAATACACTTTGAAAATACCTTTCAACGGTGAATATACACATAAACAAATTTATGCATTAAATTGTTTTTTAAAATTCTGAGTTTTTAAAATTAAAACAGAAGCAGGAATTCCATTTCATACCCAATTTCTGTATCTTAATGTACATATTTAGCCTAAAGTATCTCCGGACTCTAAATTTTTTTGGGAGGGGGCATTTTACCAACAAATGCACATCTGTAAATATCTGAAAATATATAACAATAAAAACCCATAAAAATGTATGTGCTTACCTTATGCCTAGATTTTTAAGGAAGTCATATTATTTTTAAGTGTAGTCTATCTGTGTTCCAAAGTTTTACCCCATTTGGTGGTAAATCTAGAAACAGATACAGGTTCACCTTAGAACAATCTCTACTCTCAGAGAGTGGTAGCATTCTCTTTTCCTTGCTAGTGATTCATTTTCATCTGGTGTCTTTCTCTGTTCTGGATTCTGTCTGTCGTTAGGAGCTGATGTTACAAAGTCATAAAAGTAAATCCACTGTCTAGCTATATATTAGCCTGTGTTCTTCCACGTGGCGATTCTGTGAAGACACGAGCAGGATTCTTTGAAGATTTTTATCGAGCACTTCCGTCATGTAATTGGCTAAATGCATAAAAATCAGGAGTTCCTGAGTCTGGCCCTTTGCTCTCTAGACATAGCAGAGTGGTCCGTAGAGTATTTCTCGCCCTTGTGGTGTGCTGGAGATGGGAGGCACGTTAACAATGAGAAGGGCTTCAGGTCAGAATCACTCTGCGTCATAGATGCCATTATCTGCTGATTTAGCTGGGCTGAAAACAGCCGAAAACATATCCTTTCCGTGCCCTTGTCAGTGGCTGCAGCCCTAGAGTCATGGGAAATCGGCTTTACCTGAGTTGGGGAATCATTACAAGGTGAATTGGGCTCCCAATTCTGTGGAAGTAATTGAGAGAAACACTCTCAGAGCTCTGATGAAGATTCCCTTAGTTAAACCTGTCTAGCACACAAAAACTACTAAATGCTTGTAACAACCAAGCTACGAAAGGTGCCAGTGGTAGGTGATCACTTAAAATACGTGCCCAAGCCCAGTAATGTTCTGCGGTTCCTTTGCCCTGGAGCCCTTGCTGCACTGGGTTCATATTTAAGAGATCTTTCCTCGCAGTGCGCAAACTGATTACCCAGCAGGCGGTTTGTTCCAGAAGGAAAGTCAGAATGAGGTGGACTTTTCCCTGGGGAGGGACATCCTGTAAAAACACCAAGGTTTTATCCCAGGCTTTTTCAGGACAATGAAGACTACTGAGAACTCAAGAACAATGGCAATGGGTTTTTGATCCTATTGCATGTACTGGCGTTGTGGGAGCCTAGGCAGTTTGGATGCTCACCTTATTAGACCTGGATGGAGGTGGGTGGTCCTTGGACTTCCCACAGGGCAGAAAACCCTGATTGCTCTTTGGGCTGACTAGGGAGGGGGACTTGATTGGTGGAGGGGGAGGGAAATGGGAGGCGGTGGCGGGGAAGACACAGAAATCATAAATAAATATAAATAAATAAATAAATAAATAAATAAATAAATAAATAAAAAGTGCTGAGCAAGAAAAAAAACACCAAGGTTGAGAGCTGTCTTAGTCACAGCAGTAGGTACATTTTCCTCAGAAATTAATGGCGCAAGTTCGGCAAAAATGTTCTTGAGCTACATCTTCCCTAGAGTAAGATGCAATTTCAAAGCTTGTTTGAAGCCTTGCAATGAAAGTTAAAGATAAGACTTTCTAGGACTTTTGGTGTTTTAGTTTGTTTTTTGTTTTACATTGATAATGTAGGCAACCATAGCACAAAAAAGTATTAAATTGAAATGCTAGATAAATGGGGTAGATGTTCTTCAAGTTGGCACAGAGTGCACCAGCAAATGATTCTTGAGCTCATGCACCCAGGGCTGATTTTATTAGCTAGTTACAAGGACATCACTGTATGCCGCCCCTTCCACTGAGTTACGGACAGGCAATGCTACCAAATTGTGACTTCATATTTTCAGTTTGTGGTCGATCTATTCATTGAGTAGTTCTGACCTTGACATGAACATCTGGCGGATATGTAGTAGCTGTCTTTGGAAACTCTCCGGTTAGGATGCTGCAGGGCAACAAGGGTGGAAACAGCATTCCTCTCATCCTATTCAGGAGGAGGAAGAGAATGATGTGCCTGAAAGAATGTGCAGGCCATCCTGGAGAACGATTTGTTACCCTTCCTTAAAGGATAGACCCATAAACGCCGTTTGAGTGAGTTGGTGCCACACTAAAAGTTTCTGAACCTTCAAAATGACCTCTTCGGTTCACGTGGAGAAGATGAGATAAACCCTCACACACAAGACTTTTGTCTCTGGGAAGCATTTGCAGAAAAACAGTCCTGACCTGGGACTTTGTATTCATCCATCCCTGAAATAGAGACGAAAACAGTCTTTACTACTTCCATACAGCTGTCTGGAAACATGCTTACATCTTCCCATCCCCACCCACTTCCTCATTCTGTCTGAATTAAGAAGCCACTGGGGCTTCCTCATTATTTGCCTTATTTTACCACGAAGAAAACTGTGATTTGCAAAGGTCAGGTAATTTGCCCAAGAGAAGACAGTAAAATCTAATTAATTTGTTCATTCATTCATTCATCCATTTAACCAATTCCAAGAAAATTTATCCATTCCATTGTGCAGCAAACGCAATGTTTCTTCTACAACTGGGTAGTTGTGTGAGTCTTAGCAAATTTTGAAACCTTTCTGTAATCCAACCAGTTCAAAAGGGAAGTGGAGGGGAAGCTTGAACATCAAAGGACACGTCTATGATCTCAGAAATCGAGAAGAGGCCAGACTAAGAAAGACAGGAAGAGCCTCCCTCCAAAATATTAAAATTGAAAATAAAAATTTAAAGTATCTAAAGAGGAAGGTTTAGAAATTAGAAAAACCTTAAAAATCAGGGTCTGCGGTAAACTATCTTTGAAATCCCTTTTAGTCAAAGTATTCGTTGCGTATGATATCCTATTTCAATTTTTCTTTTTCCCTTTTCCTATTGATTCATTCACTGACATGCACCCAACAGAGTTGCATTCCCTCCTTTAATTCTGAAGCAGACAATTAAAAAAAAAACTAGGACAAAATTATATCACACTTCTTTGGATACTTTGACAAAATATTTTAAAAGCACCTCTATGCATGAATGCTCATTTCGGCTATCTGAATAACTTTTCTTGTGGCTAAATATTTAAAGTTACCCACAATATGATTCGGCATCTCTTCTCTGGAGTAAATATCACACAGAGGATTTTCTAATACAGGTGAAATATTTTTTAATCAGAATTCGAAATCTTTACTCATGAAATTACCGCCAGACCAAAAAAAAAATTGTGGTTCACTAAGATTAGGTAATTTGTCTGAAATCACAAGAAAAAGAGAGAGAGAGAGAGAGAGAGAGAGATCCAACTAATTGGAAAAGCAAAACATTGGAGCAGCTGTGTGTGGGTCACGTCACTAATGAAGGGTCCAACCCTCACAAGTATTTCTAGTCCTGAATTATTTGAATGTTTCCAAGGGCAAAAGAGTCCCCAGTTTGGGTGTTGCATGTAAGAGTGTAGGTTAAGGGATTAGCAAACAGCCTTCGTAGGAAAATGGGTGAGAAGCTTAAAGCCATTAATGATGGAAAAAATATTTGCATTTTGCTCTTCTACATGAAAAATGGACTGGATATGCATTCGGAGTTATCTCCAAACATTCCATAAAATTATAATCATATCAATTAAATGCTACTAACAAATATTTCAATTATCCTTAATGGGACAGAGCTTATAAATGAGCAGACCGGGAGATGACTTGTACTTTATGGGTAGCCGTTCTCCTGGAAAAGCAACAATTATAGTGTTGGTGGTGGAAACCAGTTCATAAAATGCAAATGTGCTACAATCTTGGAGTTTTATTTTAATGTAACATTATCATATGGTATTATAATAACCTCTCTATTTCCTTTTGAAAAAGCTATAAAAATAATCATTTCAAGACATCCATTAGTGCGGTGTTTCATTAAAATGTCATCTTTCAAGTGGACTCAGAATTTCTTTTGTAATTTTACTGACTGTCTTTGTTGCATTTGATGTCCAGCAACTATCCCATGCCTTCTGTAGCAAGGTACCGGGGCTTGATTGTCCAATATCAGAGATCTGACAACCCTGAGCCATACTGGCCTATCATTTTTATTAGATTCAGGCTATAAGTGCCTTGGGTTTTAACTTTTGTGTATGGAAATACCCTGTCCATTTGCAATCGTCCACTCTCCCTTACTTATTTTAGTGAAAGAACCTGATTTCTCTTCCACACACTTCCTTTAAATTTATCAAGAGATTTAAATTTAGATATCCAAAGCTCCCACTAGATGACACATTATTAAAACATCTGCCTTCCCATAAGCCATTCTGTTCCTTGCCATTCCACATGTCCTTTTCTACTTCACCAGGCAAAATTGCCCAATCTAAATTTCAGCTCAAGTGTTTGATGGTTTTCACGCTGAGCTCAAACTGTTAATGCTTCCCTGAGAGAATAGAATTGAAACGGGATTTAATCTAAAATAACAAAATAGAATAAAGGTTTTACATATAAATAAGTAATGCCCTCCACAAGCTTGTGCAAGTTTATCTTTTCTAGATTTTGTGCACAGTAGAGAGAAAAGGAAATTTGAAAAGATTCAGAATTTGATGGCCAAAAGCATTGTGAGTACATAAATAAATGCTGTTGTATACTATCCAATTAATATGCTTACTTCATTTCAAAACCAATTTCAAAGCCAAATTAAATATATTTGTCCAATAAACCTCCCCTAATATTAACATTTTATTTGGTGGTATTGTTCGAGCTCATGACATTTTCAAATATCATGTTAGGTAACCAAAGCGAATATCCTGGAAAATGCTGATTGGGGGAGTAGATACTCTCTGCCTTGGTGAAAGTGTCACTAAAGGCTGAGGTTCCTACGAAGCCTTCCCTCCGAGAACCCCATGCTTCAATTCACCACGCATCACAAAGCAAATAACAAATTACCTACATGTAGCATGGCTCTGAATACTAGGAACAGGATTTTAGAGAGAAACCCTGTGGTCTTTGCCAGAAGGAAATAAAAACCCTTTAAAATAAAAAGTCATTATACTATCAGACCGGCTTCCCTAGCTTCCTTCCTCTTAAAATAAAAATAAAAGTTCCCGTGCTTTATTACACTCTGACAAAAAAATAAAAAGAAGTGTAATTCCATGTGAAAATAATTAATAGGATTTGTAACATCATCCTTTGCCCTACTTTGTAAATGTTGAGAAAATATCATTTGGCAAATTTTCTACTTATAGTTTTTATTCTTATGACTGGGTATTCTATGTACAACAAATTACATTTCAGGATGCAAGTTTGGTTTCTTCAGCTATGGTATGGGAGTAATTAAAACGTCTCACAGGGTGAGTATGAGACCAAGTGAATGAGGGATGTGCTTTGTAAAATCTGAGCTCAGTGTCGCTGTGGGTTTGAAACTCTACTCAGTGATTGCAATAACTAATAACATTTTAATTTTATAAACATCACTTTTGTTCACGCAAATAAAATCAATTTAGAGCTTATTTTGAGATTCCTACAGGCCCAGCTATGACTGTGTGAGAATTATTTTACATAAAAGAGATATCAATTGCTGTTAACTTGTTGAGGCACCTGCTACCTGTGTTTGTTTATTTTTTTCTGTTTGCTATTTATAATAAAGATATGCATATCTAGGGGTTTCTGTTTGGTGGCTTTGCTTTGTTTTGATTCTTTCTGTTGATTTGGTCTTTTATTACAACCACAGACTTGCAGTATAGCCGAGGCTGGCTTCTGGCCCTGTTTTCTACCCTCAGCCTTCTGAATGTTGCTGGGATTTCAGATATGCACTATCAGGCATGCTTATATGCACTATCTACTCAGAGTTCCTTCAAAAAGCAGTTCCTTACTCAGAAGGTCATAAACACACACACACACGAGAAAGAGAGAGAGAGAGAGAGAGAGAGAGAGAGAGAGAGAGAGAGGATATGACTTCTGATGGTGTCTCCTTTTGTGTATAATGGTGAAATGTATGTTTTTAAACAAACTAGTTGGACAAAGTTAGAAACGAACAAGGAAACTGAGAAATGGTTTTACCTATTATTGGTACCTGCTACCAATGCTTGTGGTTAATGCTACATAAAATTCAGTTTTTATTTGGATGATAATTTGCAATTTGTTGGAATTAGTCTAGAATTGATATCTACTCTTAGTAAGTTGGCTTCATTATTTAAAATGGAAGGTTTTAAATGTCTTTCTGCCAAAATTAACATATGTACAAAGAGCCCTCAAATATTTTAGTGTAAGGTTATAAATTGAGTGGGAGCTTCATGTAGATAAATGGAGAACAAGTTATGCAATTTTAGAATTATATATAGAAGGCTATGAACTATATTTATGGAAATATCAATACAAAGATATATACTATAGATACTTATATAATTTGAATATAAATTATGTAAGTATAGATACAAGGATATATACTATTGATATAATTTGATCATAAATATGCTTTATAGTTTTATAGCACACAATTTACTATGCATAATACATAAATAAAAATATATTGTGAATATATATCACACATAAATATTTCTAATCTTCAAAATTGGTATTTTTATGTACTATGAAACTGCTACAATAAATTTAGCTTTAAAAATTCTATATTAGAAGGCAAAACTACGTATCTTAATACTGAATACTTTAGGAACAATGTTTAAAAATTTAAAACTATAGCTTACGAGACAACCTAAAAAGGAACTGCTAGTGGATTTTCTTTTACTAAGACTTAGTTTGGTAAATTTTTACTTAAATATCAAAAACAATAGTCTACAGAGTGAAATTTTCAATAGACAGGGCAAATTTCCCACCACAAATGTGCTACTGTTCTCAAAGATAACATAAGACACAAGAACAATCTAAGTGCATCTGACTTGGCCCCTCTTTTGAACAGATGGCTTGATGTGACAATGTTAAGGTTTTGTTTTCCATTTGTATCTTTACTTTAAAGATGTGTCCAGTGAATCTATTTCTATCTGTAGCAATGAAACTTCTTTGCCTGTGGGCTGAAATCTGTTCATATACTGATCCTCCAAGCTTTACAGTTAAGAAGTACTGGTACTTCGTCCTTGTTTGATTTACTAACTTGCATAAATTCATAAGCAGAAAAAAGCAGACTGAGAGCATTTGATTCTAGAATCTGTGTTCTTAGTAAGCATTCTCTTCTGCTACAGGGTTGGAACATCAGGACATACCAATCTAGAGATGCCATTTATTTCTTCACTCTAAACAGTCTTTTTGTATGCAAAAATAGACCATCATTAACCCTCATGTCCAGCACATGGCAAAAGCATCAATGAAAGGTCGCTTTCTTATCCATATGATTAACTTGACTTTATCCTTAAACCTTGGGGTTGTTCAGGAACTCACTCTGGAGCCACTTAAACTCAGTCCTGCTTTTGCCTCTCAAAATCCAGGATTACAGACATATGCCGACTTGTCCAGTTAAATTTGACACTTATCTTTGTGTATCGTAGCTCTCCTTATCCTTGTTCTCCATGTTCTGATACTCAAAGTGAACCACAGTCTAGAAATAATACTAGGTTCAAGAGTTTCAAGACAAAGAGACACATGGGTGTAGTGACATTACCTGCATACTCAGCACCACCGATCCTATTGCTCTGAGCTACCTAAGAGTACTTGCTCTCAAACCAAACCAAACGAGCCCAAATCAACCAAACAACAAACCCAAAAGATTAACTAACAAAACAAAATGATACACTACACACATAAAAACCTCACACGTATTTATGTAATGTATGTCTGCAAAATAGAAAAAAAGTTTGCAGCTTTTATTTTTTATTAGTATAGTTGTTCTATTTTTGTCTTCGCTTTTTGTTGTTGACCTCTTACTATTTATTTATTACAGTTTTATCATGGTTAAGAATATGAAGAATATCATTTATAGAGCTTACTACTCTCTAAGATTTCAGACATCCACTAGGGTTTGGAATGCACTGCACTTAGGAATAAATAGAGACTATTGTGTTCCTTCAAGAATGTCCAGTAAACAGATCCTTACAAGCAATGTGTCCAAGCCACAATATTTCATATTGTCTATTTTACTCTGATGTCAGTCTTCAAAGAAAAGTGATGAAGCCCACTTACAAGGACCTCAAAGCAGCTAGAAAGCATTGATTGATAACAAGTCCTTAAGAAATTCAACTGACCTGACAGGGGAAATATGATAGAGAATTCTAAAAACAAACGCCAGTCTATCCTTCTTGAATGTCGACAAGTTTACAGAGATTAACTATCCCATAATTCATTCGTTCATTAATGTTAAGGAGTTGTCTTAGTTTTCATATCCAGTAAATAAGTTATTGTTTATGGTCATCTTCAAGTTTATATAGAAACTGAGCAGGGATAACTGAAAAGTAATAGAAGCCAGGCTGTTAGCTGCACCTTGGATGTGGAAATATATGATTGCTTCACATTGTGAGATTCTTCTTGCCAGATATCGGTCTATGTATATGTATAATTTTTCACTTAGATGGATGCTTCGTTGATGATGGTACACAAATCTCCCTCCCTTTAGCTCTCTCTAATAAGCTTCTGTTCACATCAAAGACATTCTCATCTTTTGTTGTTATTTTCTCTTTACCATGTTCTTGTTTGAAGATCTAATACATATTTTCTGCCTCTATGTTTTACTAGCATTTTATTTTTCATGTCTGTACAATTTAGGATTCTTTGTATTATCATCCATTGACTGAAATCTAAAGGAGTAGTGTAAGTATAAATGAATAAGAGGAAGGCCATTCACAAGCAAAGATTGTTGTTCTAGCTTTGATGATCTAATACCTAACCTACAAAATATCTACCTTGTACAAAAAAAAACTACAGAGTATCCCTATAGCCAAAAATATTGACACTATTCTTTGTATTATTGATCTTCTCAGACAAAATATTACAAAAATGTGAAACTACATTTGTATGTGAATCTTAATTTCTTCTAAGGACTAAGTTAGGCTGATATTGAGCAAATCTCTCTCTAGTACTTTTAGACTAAACTGTCCAGAAACTGTATCTTCCTTGATAGTTAATGTTGCTTTTTTGTGATGTATTTTTATTTTTTTCCTTTTTCTTTCTTTCTTTCTTCTTTCTTTCTTTCATTCTCTCCCTCCCTCCCTCTCTTTCTTTCTTTTTTTCTTTCTTTCTTTAAGATTTCTGCCTCCTCCCCGCCACTGCTTCCCATTTCCCTCCCCCTCCCCCGATCAAGTTTCTCTCCCTCATCAGCCTGGAATCCACCAAGGCCAGCTGGCCTGGGTCTGAAAAACCATGGGATAAAACTGGACTTGCTGAACATTGAGATGTATTTTTAGTTACTAGCTTCAGCATTCAAACTGCTATGGCATTCCACGTGATCAAAAGCACAATCCTATCATTTGTGAGTACAAATAGTGTGTTCACCCTATGACGTTAATCAACTAAACCTCATTAAAAAGAGAAAAAAATTAGTTGTTTTTGGATTAAAACCTTCAATATCATAAAGTGAAATTCTCTCAGACTCCCCCTACACATCTTTGTAAGGTATTTTAAAGTTTCACCAATGTATACAGAGAATTGAAAAAAGAAGTATGTGAGACATTCTCTAAATATTGTTGTTAGAGGTTCTTAAAAAGAAATATGGCAACTGATTGTTGATGATTTAACTCTTCTCCTGCCACCAAATGCCAGGAGAGGTAAGTTAAGAGAGGTGTCTAAATAAGTCTACCCTACGTTACACATTTATTAAAATACATTTCTAAAGGTGATTGTTGTACCTTGCAAGCCTTTATTCATCATATCTAATCACAAAAGAATAGACACTGAACAGTCAAAGCTTGTCCTGACCTCTTGATTTTATTTTTTTAATGTCTACCTTCTCTTTATAGAATATTCATACACAGACAATAATGGTCACATACTGCCAACTCTTTTCAATTTTATGCTTAAATTAGAGTTCATGTGGACACATTTTTTTTGTCTATCTTTCTTTTTTTTTCTTAACATGATCTGACATGCTTAGACTGTGGCTTGGTTTGTGTTTCCCTGCTCTGATGTGAGTGCGTGTGTGTGTGTGTGTGTGTGTGTGTCTGTGTATATGTGCAAGAATGTGTGTTTGTGTGTGTTTTATTCCAGCTAATTATATCCCGATAACCTGATATCATACTGTGCTTTAACACAGTAATACAGTCATCAAACTAAAACAACACAGTAAGCGGTCACATTAACCATCATTTTACTTGATCACTCGGGAGAGATTAAACATTCATTTTTACTATAGATAATCAAATATTAAAACATGCTAAAATAAAGGAAGGTGGAATTATTGAGCTGTGACGTGCTCATTGCCAAAACAACCTCTTCCATCCGATGTGTAACGCTTGCTGGCAAGATATTTGGAGAAATTTCATCAGGTCTTTTTCTTCTCATTTGCATTTGGTTTATCTAAAGTGAAATCCATTCAATTTTATTGAACTGTAATTCTAGTAATTTACAATATTTACATGCTGCGGTTAGATTGAAATCAGTCCTTAATTCAAATTCAATCTAAATTTACTGCGTAGTAATTAGGGCTTCGTAACTGACACTGGGGGCCTATTGATTTAATGAAAAACTTAACCTTACAGTAAGTGTTTAATTGGCTGCTGTAGTAGATTCTGTTCTGTCCTAAATTGTGGACTTTAGAGAATCAGGTACTAATTTAAATTACACAACTATATAAAGATCAGAACTAATTTTTTATATGTAGCCTAACAGATGAACTAATTCCTTCCTCTTTGAAAAGGATAAGGAAAAGAGTCGATAATGAAAGTAATTTCCTACCCTGCCTATTGTCATGTAAGGCCAAGCTAGCCATGCTAGAAATGATTGCCTATGCCTATTAAATATTGACATAGAGTTATGAAAATTAAAAGGGAATGGTATTTCTACAAGGATTATTTAGTAAATGGGAAAACAAAAACAGCATACCTATCTTAAAGCTCAGATCTCTTTCACAGAAAGAAAACCGAAATATTACCCCAAATAAAGTATTCTTTAAATTTTAAGAAGTACTCAAGTTTGACTTTCAGCAAAGTTAATTGATTTATTGATAAGTGAAATTTTAAACCCAGTTTCAAACTGATCATGGTTATTAGAAATACTACCACCAATATCCTCTTTCTATAAATTTAAATCAGAACACAATTTTAATTTTAATTCTTATTTTTCTTATTTATTCCAAGTAGTATAATATCCATTGAAATAATGGCGGTTTTAAACTGCATGCATTTTTACCAAAACTGGAAATCATAATGTTTCTGTATAAAACAGTGATGAATGGGAAAGGAAGGATTTTGCTAGCTTGTTATCTGTCGCGTGACTAATTTATATTAGATGGGCTGAAGGTCCAAAAAGGAGGACTTTTGTGTTTTTTAAGTATGACTTTTATTTTTCAGTTTTGTAAAACACAAACTAATTAAAATGTATTTGATAACCAGAAACAAAAGAAGAGATTTGTTTTTAAATGTAGGAACTTAAACTATTTCAAGGCTTATTTTCAACTTCTGAAAACATTTTAGGTATGTAATATGAAAACATCATTAACCCCTAAAATTGGCGTGAAGAGATAATTAGTATAGTTAATACATTCATATTGCACCGATGCGTAGTCACAGTGGGTGAACAGAACACTTTAGTGTTGATCAACAATGAATTCACTGAAAATATATAAGCAATGAATATAACAAACGAATATAATGAATAATAATAAAAAATAGAATCTTCTTTATGACTCCAAATGATTGAGAGATCTGTTAAAAACAAACCAGTTCTTACTCAAATTTAAAAAGCATTTGATTGAAAGATTTCTCATTTGGAAAGTTTAATTCATATACTGAGCCATGAGTGAAGAATTCTGTTCTAAGATTTACAACTCTTACTATGAAGAGACATTAGGATGCCATTCTAAAGAAGAAACTTGTGCGTGTGTGAGGTTATTCAAGACACTGATTTGTGAAAAGACTTCGCAGAACAGAAAAAAAAATCAGCAACCTTTCATTCCTTGACAAGGTACCCGACTCAGACTCCACCACCTTGCCAATACACTGGACTCAGACCTCACTCCCCAACACACCTCAGCATGAAGGCAGTCCACACCAGGTACAGAAGGCGGAAAACCACATTCGGCTCCCTTTGGTACTTCCTCTGATGAATGCCATACACAGGAGCCATGCTGCCCATCCCTCAGAGTGGCCTTCGCTGCCAGCACAGCTGATTTCTGGAGGCTTGCCGCATACACATTGTCAGCTTAAATACCCAGTAAGGACTCAAACTGGGAAGAAGACAAAGTACTGTAGCATGCTGATCCACTCCACTGGCCCCACCAATTAGCTGTGAAGAATATGGCTCATTTAGAAGTGTATATGATAATACTGAACCATAACTGGAAATTAGATATATAAAAAAGGAGGTCATTAGCCGGCTCTTGTCTTATCTTCAGCTAAATGTATCGCAGATAAAATCGGATCGGATAAGTTAAGCCTTTTTAAGCTTTGGGGCCCTTTCTTCTGTGCTCACATTAGAAGGGTCTTTCTAAAGTATGTACGTTCATAGCACTGCCGCTTACAATACCGCAGCTAATACTGTCACAGTTGCCATTACCAGCTGCTGCTTCCAAAGGTGCATGGCTTCTTTCACATACGTACGCATTCTAGACTAAAAAGAAAAGCACTGTGGTAGAGTACATCCAGAATATACAGCCCGAAAAGAACATCCACATAACCCTTAAATATTAAAATTTGAAGGTAATGGAAAATTACGATGTCATCTGCTGTGTGTTGATGATTTAAGATGGCTTTAAATATGTAATCTGCAAACAGGAAATTATGTGTATTTTGATGAAATATATCTTTTTGAGTTATTTTTTAAATTTGTGACCAAAACAAAAAGGTTAATAAGACTCAAAATAGATGAAATTTATCTAAACAAGGAGGAGATGTTGACAATAATTTAAAAATCACATTTATAAGTTACCTTAAGTGCATGAATTAGTTTATTAGCATATAAATATTATGAATAAAGAAAGATGTATTGCAAGAACTTTGGTGTGTGTGTGTGTGTGTGTGTGTGTGTTTGTGTGTGTGTGTGTGTGTGTGTGTGTGCGCGCGCACGCAGCTAGAGAATACCCCAAACCATTTTTAACCAGAAGATAACAATCAAATACTAACAAGACTGTAATATGTACAGGCAAAACACAACTCATTGCATTACATTATAGTCCTTTTCTGTTTCAGAACTTATTTTTTTCAAAGGTGCTGTTTGAGCTGTCAGGAGGCTCTCTGATAAACACCAGTCTTGAGCCTTTTGGGCTGTGTCACAAATGACACAAACTGACGTGTCCTATAGACAACAGAAGGTCTATCACTTCTATAAGCTGGGAAACCAAAGCTTAAAGGCCGGGGTCTGATGAAGCCAGCTTTTTGATTAATAGAGAGTACATTCTCAGTATGCATTTAGCGATATATGAGAGAGAGGGTTCTACCGGGTCTCTTTCATATGGCACTAATCCTATTCATAAGGGCTTAGCAGCCTAGTCCTAAGCTCTTGTCTCAAAGGACCAACCTAATATGATATCAGTTGCACTTAGAATTACAACATATAAATTTTAGGGAGGGATATGCATTAATACCATAACAATACTGTAAACCTCTCAAAGTATCTGGCACTTATAGCAACCGTCAGCTGAAGACACCGACCTTAAAATTAATTCTGTAAGACTCTATTCAACACTGATTTCAGTCAGTTTGTTCTGGACCCAACATATTCATATTCTTATTCTTAAATGCTTGTTAAGGGTCATAGGACAAGGGAGGTTTGGTGTCCAAATAAGCAAAGTGTTTCTACATTGCCTTTGGCAAACAATTTCATATTCTGATACACCTCCTGTAGCAATATTGGTTCGGAAAAGTCATCAAAGATTTGAATTACATGGTGGCAAAGGACTTCATGATCATTGTAGATAGTAGAGGAGCTCTAGAAGAAAGATGTGGAGTATGCTTGGCCACTGCAATAAGAACCCTGTTGATTTCTTAGTTTTCCAACCGAAATAATAATTAAATAGGCTGAGATCTGTTTTTCTATAAGTGTGGGAAATGCTATTAGCCTTGCCTGGTGATTTTGTGGGTCTAGATAAAATGTTACATTCATATAACTTACTATATACTCGGTACAATAAGTAAGGAGACAAGTCAAGCTGTGTGTGCATTTGGTAAATTCTCAGTAAAATGGTAAATCTTTATATTCCCGTTTGATCATCTCCAAGCCTTTCTGATCTTTTATCCCTTTACATCCTCAACTGAGTGGGATTTTAGAGATTTCTGGGCACCAAAATAAAGGTTAAAAATCGTCTTTCTCATTAAGAGATTCATTGATGAGTAAATAAAGAGTACTTCTTAGAAAATTAATTCTGAATTTAAAAAACTATAGAAAATATCAATTTTAAGATAATTTAGTCAAAGTTTCAAAACCTCTGTAAGGTGTGTTAATTTGTAGTCACCCAAATGAAGATTTAAAAACAGTAGCCATCTTGACTAACATAATAGATTATACTGCATGCCTCAGAAAGGCACAGTTAATCAGCCAACTCTGCTGGTTAGATTTCTGTTTTGCTAGTACACAGCTGTTTGTGTAGTCTCACAAATACAAGCACATTCTACACTCAGGGTCCTTACTCTGCAAGCAATACATAGAGAACACAGTGTTTGAACCACCAAATTACCCTCAGCACATTTTTTTTTTCAAGATGAAATGATTGCCATATAGTGACAGTGGCCTCATCAGGAAGCTTACTGAGTGGCCTCTCTAGCATTCTCTAACAGCGAAGATGAAGAACCAGGAGCGGTACCTTCTCAGCACAGCCACTGATGGTGAGATCAAAGTCCTCAGATCCTGACAATAATATACTCTTGAGAACTCTGCCAGACCCAGTGGGCAGTGACCAGAGGGGACCCTTACTACGCATTGCAGGGTGCTGAGAAGGCCATTCATCCATCTGGAAATAACTGTATCATGATTCTGCGAATGCTCAGAGTTTGCTTGCACAGCCGCCTTTCATCTGATGACTTTGCTGTTCCGGGAACAATACTGAAATCTTAGGATTTTACTGTCGCTAGAAAAAAAAAATCCCTAATTATAGTAATTCTGAGTTTCCTTTCGCTAGGCAAGCTTCATGTAAGCAGCAGCTATTATAAAGCTCTATGGAAGTTCCTGATATAGTTTTAGAAATTGAGGAATCAGGTTGGGCTCACAAAAGCACTTTTGTATGTGTACACATATTTGACTACTCTGTGTGTGAGCGTGTGATAGGCAAATTCAGACAAGCATGAGATTTAAATAGTTTAAATAAAAATTACATATTATTCTCACTTTTAATGATTTGTTTAGTTACACCCCATCTAATGTATTTGGAAATTTGATCTAGCCTCTATTCCTATCATCTAAAAAAATTCTAGATTTATTTAGAAAAAGTATATAAAATCAATGAAATAGGGTAACAGTAGAAGGAAGATAATACATACACATGTTTGTGCTTGTGAATATATGTATGCACAAGTAGAACCCCACATACTGCAAATTATCATCTTTTAAGATTTCCTAGGTAGATAAGTTTACTTTAAAAACCTTGTCAGAGTGTAACGAAAACAGCGAATGTCTCAGAGGGGCTTATTTTCAGCTTAACATAGCACAGATTTTAGTTAAATTTCCATCTCTGTATTATCCAACAGAGCACACATATGTTTCGCCAATGATTTTTGTAGGGCTCCCATTTTATGTGACAAAAAGTTAAATACAATTCTTTGCAACCTCTTGGCTTGTAATGTAGCATACATGGAGCGATGGTTATATTTTTATATCACAATAAGCTAGATCTTTTGCCTTCAGTGTGATGAAAGAATATTTTAATATATACCTGGAGACACTCAGTGACACCAGATGGTACTTTGCCATCTACAGGCTCCACTTCGCCTGCTTTGCGTGTTTGTGACAGCCCACAGGGAGGTGCCGAGGCATCCATCCAGTCAGTAATGTATCTGGGACAATTCAAACACTGTGAACATCTTCATGAGCTTAAACAGCATCCGTTATTATTACCCTGACAAAGCTGAAGAGGATAAGGCAGTGCATCCCGTTCAGAAGGAACACGCTGTTAATTGCCCTAATCCAGGGCAAGAGGACAGAGTTGACAGAAGTCCACAAATGTACTTTTCAGAAAGAGCTACAGAAATCCTGGCTTCTTTATCATGATTCCATCCACAGTTCAGAAAATCATTTCAGCAGGAGCACCCTGCTGAATTAGTAACACCCATATATATATATATGTATGTGTGTGTATGTATATATATATATGTATATATGTACATATACGTATATATATGTGTGTATATGTATATATGTAATTGTAATATGCATATATGAATATAATAGAAATATAATTGTATTATGAATATATTTTATGAATATACAAATATATATTTAATTATAATGGTTGCTGCTATTATCAGCACATCATCACAAGTCGGTATTTTATCCTATGAGAATCTATAATGGGATGTGCGCTGTGTAGAACTTTTAGCCTTTGATGAGTCTCCTGAGTTTTGTGCTATGGAGCAAATAATGCCCCATCTGTCTTAGATTTTCACGTAGCACGATCTCACACGACTTGAAATTTCCTAGGCACCCGTCCTCCCATCCCTACCCTTCTGCAATTTTATGGATTTTTTTTCTTCCAAAAAAACAAGCTAGCTATTTAATGAATCTTAAAATTATAATTACTTTGTAACATCTTTCAGATTAATTGTGATCATTATTTGTGAGTCAGAGATTTGGAATTTAAGAAAATAAGCTTTAGATTACCTGAAACACTTTTTAAGTTGTATGTAGATTTCGAATTTATTGTCCTTCTATTGTAAAGCAATGGAAAACATAGTGTAGTGGTATATTCCTGTGACCCAGTGCCTGGAAAGGACGGCATGAAGAATATCAGTGCTCAGCAGCCTAGGTCCTTCCTGACTTTCAGAGCAGACACAGCTACAGTGTATGATATCTTACAACAGGAACAAAAACACCAAAAAAGGAATAATGAAAGGAAGGGATGGGGGAGGGAGGGAGAAACAGAGATTTCAAGCCTAATTTTAGTTATAGTCTTTTAGATGAAGAATTTTTATATAAAATAGAAATAAAAAGGTGATGTCACAATAGTAATTTGATGGGATTATTTATCTTCACATTATAAAAATAATTATAAAATAGATTAAAGAGTAAATGAGTAAGTGTGTTTACTTCAATAAAGTGGAGCTGATTTAAAATAATTTTCCCATATATATATATATGTATAATAATGTCTTCTGCCATCCCACTTAACTCATACTTCAGCAATAAACCTTAAAAACTGATAGTGAGAAATAGGTTATGCCTCAAATTCCTGATCTACTATAACATAAATGTTTTTAAATTATGTCTAACAAGTCAAGAAACAGGGAGTAGTTCTCACTATGTGAGGTCTATATTTTAGCCTGTTTTTGAGAAATAGAGATAGCCCTATGAATTAATCACTTTTGAAGGTTGCTGAATAGTGGTAAGTAATGTTTCTCTTCTAGTTCACTGTGGAAGGATACCAAAGATGAGTGCTATTACAATCTATTATTCTATGTGAGATTTTGATTTGAGTCAGGAAAGTGAACATTAATTTGTAGTTTTCTGCATTAACAATTTTTCTCCTTATGTCAATCAGTTCACTTAATATATCCTGGAAATTAGGTCTTTACAAAATAAAAGATGGAATCCCACTTCCTAACTATTCGATCGAAATTTTCAAAACTTGAAATCATTTGAAAATGTGACCTTCATCCCTTTGCCTGATCTAATGAATGGAATCTTAAAAGTATAGTATTTGTTCAAATGGGGCTAAGTTTTTCTGCCTTGGAGGGGAGAAATAGGTACATCATGTCTTTTTATTATTTTCATCTTTTCCTGTGAAAGCATCATTTTGTTTTGTTTCTACACTGGCTAGATAGTCATGATAATATTTGATGCTTAAATTGGAGGCACCATTCAGTGCATTAAAAAAGGACTGTACCACAATTACTAAAAACACTTTGGTAATTTAAGAACTTTTTAAGACGTGATCAAATCAGATTTGAACATACTTTAAGAAAATGCTAAACACTCTTACCTGTTTTGGTTTTTTCCCCACAAAATATCAATTATTTTAACAAGCCTCAGAAAAAAAAAACTGTACCTAGCAGAGGTATTTTCTGAAATGAAATAGTGAATATAAACAGTATTGACAGTCTGAAAACACAAATACAACCCACTAATTGCTGCAATACTTTTTTGTATGTAGAGGCATAAAATGGGAAAGAAAATATATAGTAATCTTATTCTGGCAAGTTCCATTATTTGTTTTCAATGATTATAAAAGTTATTAAATACTTTATTCTTTGATTATGTAATAATTACTGTGTGATATTTTCAGCTATGTTGATACTTTAGACAGAGATTCCCTACTTTGATTGATAATTTTGTATCCCAGCTAAACAATGCTGTCAAAAGAATAGGGAAACAAACTCTGGTGCTCTCCCAGACAAATCAGTTCATCTTCTTTGTTCCTTGTTGTCATCTGTTGTATGAGAGAAGTAGTCTAGAGAATCTATTCTTTTCCTGAATTATTCTTTTCCACGTATAACCGACTTAATGACACGTAGGGAGTGGGTGCAGAGATGTAATTCTTTGTGTATATCTATGTGCTTGCGTATGTCTGTGCGTATTCCTGTGTGTATTCCTGTGTGTATGTGCAGATAATCAGCAAACTGAATAAGAAAAAACACCCAAACACTTTATTTAACTGATTTCAAGTTTCTTTAAAAACTTGGAAAGAAGCAGAGGTGACCTATGTCAGATCACTGTGATTTAAAAAAAAAAAATCTTGGCTGCCAAACTCTAAATAGTGAAAATAATATATAATGAATAAAAAGTGTAAGGTTTGGTCTAAATGTTTAATAACGACTTTACCAAAATCAGAAAATTAGCATCAAAATTTCCTAGATGAGTTCTGTCCATGCTTTTTATTATCTCCATAGATAAATATTAAGAATCCTACTGTTAACACAAGTGTGTGTGTGTGTGTGTGTGTGTGCAATATTGTTATCTACTCTACTGCTAAAGCTTTCACAGTTCTTTATCATTCCAATATGCCCAAGTGACTGAGTTCATTCCCTATCTCTTTCAAGGGTTCATTTCCTCTAGCTCACAATAATAGCTGGAACAGTGGACTCAGTAACAACAATAATAGCAAATTTTTCGACCTTGCGAACTTGTAGTTCAGAGAGCTGGAGCATATTCAGGGGACCGCATATAAAGCGAGCTTGTCCACAGCTCACCATATCCATCCAGAACAGCTAGGTGACTTGCCCCGGGTTACACACTTCAAGTGATGGCATCCTGATTCACACCCAATGGTCAATGCCAGGTGTTTCCTACCAATGCTGCTGCTGCGTCCATCTCCCCCACTCGTCAGCTGCTTCCTTTAACTGCCACACACAGCTTAAAGCTCAGCAACCGCTGGGCTTCTGCCTTGTTCTTATTTTCCTTCTCATCGTATCCTAGTGCTAAGATGTTACATCCTTTCATCCTTGTCCTCCACATCTCATCGGTTTCCGCTGGCAGAATTCCATTCTGTCTTTTCTCCCTGCACTTGCCCTTCATTAAAGGCTTCAGACTGGGGCTGGAGAGATGGCTCAGTGACTTAGAGGAGCCCTCACTGCCCTTTCAGAAGACTCAGGTTCTGTTTCCTACGCCCACACGGTGATTCTGAACACTTTGTTAACTATAGCCCCAGGGTATCTGATGCCCTCTTCTGGCCTCTGAGAGCACTAGAGAGCACACATTGGTGCCCAAGCTTGCCTGAAGGCAAATAATCTCACATACAATTAAAATAAATTTCTTGATAAAAAATCTCTTAATAAAGCTTTACAATTAGTAAAGCATATGTAAAATGTGTTACTACACAGTTCACTTGTTTCCAGCCAATGAGCTTTCCAAAGTCATCTTTATACTACGCTTGTCTTTGTGAAATCATTCCCAATTAATTTCTTCTATTGGTTCTCAGTCTTCACAATATTGTTGAAACTCTCCACGATAGATGCTTGCTTGTCCTTCCAATGATATCATGGAAAATTATTTCCACAGTTAATCTAGATTCCTCTTTCCTCAACCTCACTTATTTTTCATTTTTAATCAAGCATCTTTCGGTTTTCTTAGCTGTCCATCTCCAGCACAGCCACTGCATCTACTCCTGCATCCCTCATAGCATTTTGAGGAAACATCACGTTTCTGCATTGAGTTGAAAAGTTAGGAACCATTTTAGAATGATCTTTGTTAGACACAGGTCTTGTCTTCAGTTCACTGGAAAAACAATTCTGTTTTTAAAGAAAATGAGAGCTACAATGTTTATTTCCTTAAATAGGCATTTAAATGGAGAAACTAGAAACTACCGGAAGTATGACAAGTCTTGGCTACAAACTAGAAAGGAATTGGAGTTTATTTAGAATGAGATACAGTCCTGCAGGTGTCAGAGACAATGTACAGACAGTTGTTGGTGCTTCTATATAGCAGGAAAAAAAAGTTGTGTGAAGAAATAAAAGAATTCTAGAAAACTCCATATCTGTCTACTGTCTCCAGTGAGAGTCTAAATACCTCGTGTTACTATCCTGATAAAGAACACAATAAGGAATATTTTACTTAATACACAACAAAATTCCAAGTAAATTGAAAACAGTTCAGAATGTATTGGAGAATATATATATATATTATACATACATATATATAATATATACATATATACTTTAAATATATTGAGATCTTATCATTGCTGTGCAAATAATTCACTCTGGAAAATAGAATACAGAGTACAAAGAAAATAAAGGCCATGTTAGACTAGAGGGTAGAACCTGTGTGTATGACTGTGGGTGCATATAAAATGAGAAGACTTCTCGTGGGAAAAATTGTAGTCCTTAATGGAGTTTTTTAAGAACAACAGAAGAAGACAAAGTGACCAAACAAGATACAATGAAACATTGCTTATCTCATGTACTCCTGGAGAAGAAGTATTTTCCAAATAAATTCCAAAAAACTGCCAGCCAAACAATAGCATGCTACAAAGGAATGGTCAGGATACTACCAACCACGGTGATTATGTCCAGTCACTAATGAGAACGTATTTAATATACTTTGTGATCATTTTGATCTTTGACAGAAATGAACATGTGGATTCAGAGCAACATAACAGCCGAGAGGGAATTAGCAGAGCAGAAAGTAGAACCTAAACATGGCCAGAACACAGGAGGCAGGTTTGGCATATGTCATTCTAGCTACTTATTTTATAGATAATATTATCTATTTGATGATACAATATTTGAAAGCTACTTATATAAGCGTATTTGGTAATTTCTTCTCTCTAGTGTTTCCATGCTTGTTAACTTACTAAAATTAGTAATAATAATTTATAGTAATAATTTATAGATTCAATTTTAGTCATCCATGTGCTGTTTCAACTTTTCCTGAACATTCTGCACATGTACACCTAAATGTATTTCCTTAGAGATCAGTTTACCCACAGTCCACATATAATTGAAAGCTAAGGATAACGCAAAGCTGAGAGTATAGTTCAGGGATAAAGTACTTGCTTAGTAGGCAACAAATCCCTAGGATCAACCTCCACCCTGAAATAAAATAACAGTAAAATAAAATTTTAGTAATGTCATAAAATTATATCACTGTTCTTTATTTAGATTGCTTCTCGCCAACAGACTAATCTGTCAATCTGTAACATTTTTTGTATGATTTTAAGTGTTACTTATAGTCATCATTTACCCATGAGCAACACGTTTTCTAGCAATGGTTTACAATGGCTCCTGCTTGGAAGTACACATAATATGCACATGCTAAATGAATTCATTAAGACTGGTGTGATTACAGTGAATGTCAAACGAATTAATAATAATGGGACTTCTAAGTGTTACCATTACTTTCACAGTGTGTTACTGTTTCTATCTTTATGAGCCCTGAGGATAAATGACACTCACATATTACGCTTGTATGTTAATTGTAGCTGCATACTCAAAGGTTGATCTAGCAATCTTGTGGGCAGTAAAGATTTCCAACCCCCTGAACACAGAAAGATTACTATTATTTATAAGTTCCAGTGAAAAGTGATTCAATATTTTAGATTCCAATTATAAATGACATTTATATTATGTTTCCCACATATTCACTACAATCTTACAATCTTAGACTTATTTTGATGAGCACTGTTTGAAACACAGAATTGAAATTAATGGATTCTTAATGTAAGAAACGGACGTACACATTCACATGTTTTATTTAATCTGATAATAAGGCACCCAGTGGTACACATACAAGTACATTGATTCATTGTGACTCAGGTGTTTGATCCTAGGACAACTGTGTTTGTGATGATGGTTCTATCTTATTGGTGTAGCAATTACTAATCACCCACTTTTACAAGTTCTGAACCACTTGGACACTAGCATATAAAAGACTCTTATTTATTTCATTCACAAACATGGTAGAGATGGTTGGAGGGATAGATGAAGAGGCTTTGGGTTGATAAAAAAGAAAAGACTAAAAATTTATAGGATAATGCTATCCATATTTGAAAGGTCTTCACAGCCTTGAAGAAAAGGCATACTCTCTAACAAGAATAATCCTGGCTATTAAATTTCCCATGCAAAGAATTTAAGTAAATTTAAGGGAAAAGTCAATAGGGCTTTGTAGTAATGTCTATAGAAATTGCATTTAGTTGATTGTAAGTTCTCTAACTTAAAAGGTTTACGGTATGTTTAGATATATGAAGATATATTTGGATCATAGTGACAGAATCATATTCAAAAGTCTGGAAGGAGAAAATGGCTTAGGAACCTGGTTTGGTAGATCAAACATGGAGGCCTTCCCTCAGTTCAACACATTCCACCTCACAAGACATTTCTTCACTTGTCTCCTTAAGACTAAAGAGTAGTGTGCTTGAGGGGGACATAACACATGCCACATGAGAATCTGCCAAGAAAATAATGATAAAATACTGTGAGGAACCCTTAGCAATGGTAAAATACTTACTGGACTAAACCGTGAAAGGGAAAAGTGATCAGTCTGTGGTTCACTGAAGAATAAAACCACCCCTGAGAGGATATAGACACAGAATATTAGATCCCGACAAAAATAGACTTTAACATTAGAGCAGAACAGAGTGATGACTTTATGAGTGAGTATATATATATATATATATATATATATATATATATATATCGCAGCTTTTAGGACAGTGTCTAAATATCTGCTTACTGAATATCAGGAGAAGAAAGTCAGTAGTATTATTATTCCTAACAAGAAAGTATTAACTAGTGAAGTATTAGACAGAGGAGGGGAGTTGACATTGACTTCCCAGTTTGGGGTTTCAATGTAATTCATGTTATGAAAATAGTTTCACCTTAGGCATATGCAACACACGAATGTATACATAACTGAAACAAAATGGTCACAAAATAATGTTTATAATTATTAAACATTCTTCATATATTCTACTCTGTGTATTACTATGACACTTTTTTTTGCCTACCTAGGTTGATACAGTAAGCTACGCGATGTGGAAACTCTGTGACTATCACTCTGATCAATGTACTGATTAGGGCAAATATCTTTTATAGTTAGAAACATGTGGCCCCTTCCACTATGACAGTAACAAGCAAACAGAGAGGAATCTTACTGTTTTCTTCTGGCTCATTTCATTCTTCATTTGAACTGAAATTTAGAACTACAGCAATGAATACATTAAATTGTGGTACATGTTCATTTGCACATGCATACACATATAACATGTTTTTAGGCAACAATAATATTGGGCAATAAACTCCACTCTGGACAATGGTTTGATAATTCTCTATAGTAGATCTAATTTCTCTGAAGAAAGATGTTGTAGCTATGAGCTATGTGCCTGGTAGATACGAAGGAGCAAAAGGGTAAAAGTTGAGTAGTACCTAGCAGCTCTTATTTAAATGACAAATAGAGAAGAGTGAGAATAAAAAGCCTTAGAATTATGTCTGAATTATGCTCTCTCTAAACCAGTACCCAGGAATTTGCAAACATTCTTCCAATATTCATAATCTTATGCATTAGGTAAGGAGAAAGTTAGATGGAATAACAGGGCATGCCCTGTAGACCGTAGACAACATTAAAGTCTGTACTATTATTCTGCATTAAGTACTTTACAAACAGAAACTGGAGAGATGACTTAATCAATAAAGTACATGCTGTGGAAGCAAGATGAGCAAAGTTCAGATCTCCAGCATTCTTATATGAAAATGGATCCCTGGATCTCTCTGGGCAAGCAGCCTAGGAACTCAACAAACTCAATTGATTGATAGATTCTGTATCCAAAGATAAAGAAGAGAGAAATTGAGAAAGATCCTGATTATTGACCTTCGTCCCCCCCACACACACACTCATGAACATATAAAAATTTTTAAAAATTGTAAAAAATAATGTGTCTTTCATAGGAGCTTTGTTTTTTCCGATGTAACAATTTTCAAAAAGATAAATAAAGAATGTTAGAAGAAACATTCTAAAAACTAATTCAGTCCACTATGCTAAGAGGGCTGATCCAACCAGCTACTACCTAGGGCCAGAACCAAGATTAAAAAGTGACCTACATCAGCATCCACCCCATCTATGGACTGCTGGAGCCAGTCCTGAAACCAAACCAATAACTCACTGCAATGAACACTTGCAAGTAAAGATGAATGCACTTAGGAGTACACTGGGTAACTCAGCGTGACAAACTACAGCTTAGATGACAGGATTTCTTTCTTTTAAAATTTTATTTCATTATTTGGGAGGGAGGAGGATACAAAGGCAGAGGGAGGATATAAAGGGACAAGGAGATGAATGGGATCAGGGTGCACAAAGTGAAATCCTCAAAGAGGCAGTAAAAAGTTTTCAAAATTTTAATTAAAAGAAAAAAAAAGCTAGAAACTTGGGTCACTAACCCATACACTACTACCTCATATCCATCTCATAAGGAAAAGAAAAAATAAAAAAAAATTGTTTCAAGAAAAATTTAGTCCAACATACCACTTAGATACATGATTCCAAAGTTCAGTTAGAGTTGATTTTTTGATTTTTTTTGTAAAGCATTTTAGATCAACATGTGGTGTGTTTTGAATATGAAATGCCCCTTACCGGCTCATGTAGTTGAACATTTGGTCCCCACATGGTGGCGCTGTTGGGAGGCTATGAAACCTTTGCAAATGGGTCGAGCTCCTGGAGGCCATAGGTCTCAAGAAACCTCTAGAAGACTATGTGATGTAGTGCCTTTCGGTGCTTTCTACTTTCTGATCCACCAAGGTGAAAACAAGCTTTGCTGCTTCTCCCGTGGACAGAATGTCCACTCCATTGCCTGCCTTTCTCACTCCAGAGGACCAGACCCTCTCACGTATGGGCCTGCCCCTCACTCCTTTAAGTTGCTTCTGTGGGTAGTCGTCACATCAATCATCATTAGCTCACGCAATTGTTTCTCATCAGAAGTTTTGATACCTCTTTGAGAAAACTAGATGCCCCCCGAATCCCTTGTGTTGTTTGTGGCGTTACTTGGAAATGTCACAGATCTGAACAGGATGATCATCCAGTCATCAATCAGATGCTCACTTACCTGAGATATTTACACTCTATAAATTTCAGTCACTTTCAGTTTGCAAATTAAAAGGCCATTATATATTACTGGAAAATGCAGGTAGAGTGGAAACGTATAGAAATTGTTCTCTCTGAGTTACTTAGTATAATCAGCTTTTCACTCAGAAATATCAGATGCATGTGTTTATGCCTTCCATTCCCCTTTTGTATTTACTTTTATGGATAATAGTAGTCAGCTCCTAACTCAGAATATGATTGTCTTCTCTTCGAAACAGTTAGTCTGAATCACTCAGGATCGTCCTTGTAACCGCTGGCTTTCCTTTTAAACCTATGACATCTGTCCAGGACTGAATTTACTTTGGTCATTGGGGACAAATTCCGTTTCAAATCCAAATCTCAATGTGCAACCTTTGCCTGACAGTTTGGTACATCGTTCTTGCCTCACCCATTGGTGCTGAGTTGTCTCTTATTGACATTATTTTTTTAACCGGAGGACTACATAGCTAATGACTTGACTGTCACATCTCACAGTGTGTGACCAGATTTTCTCCTTTGGCCAATTAAAGAAAAGATATTACCACAGCAGAAAAGAGACTAGAATGTGAGTGATACCTTCAAAGGCTGGCACTAGGTTTGGGCCTTGTTGGTAGGAGGAAGTAAAGGGAGGTTGAGCAAGAATAGCTTTAGGTTCCACAGGCAGCCAAGATCTGGTAGGTGTCCCAACTTATTCAAAATGGATTGTAATATCCCAGCAACAGGTCCTAAGAGTATATCTAGATAATAGTACACAGAGTGATTTTTCTTTCTATATCCAGAAACAGTAATGACTATAAATGCCTCCCGAGAAGAACGTGAATTCCAAGAGGAAAGCAGATCAATGTAATGAGTTGATCAGATAGTTCAATATAAAAAAATGTCAGTCTATGATGGGGAACTCAATTATTGATGGTATGGATTGGAAGACAAAGCTGTCATAACCAATGGTAGGTTAGCAACAGGAAGTGTTTGGAACAAACACAGGAAAGGGAAGTAGCCAAGCTTTGTAGTGGATTAGTACACAATATAGTTGCTCTTCTACAACTGGGTCCTGCATCCACAAATTCAACAAACCAAATATGGAAGATATTAATAGATGTCCTTATAGAGCAGGAACTGGGTGAGTTGCCTCCCATGTGTGCTAAGGTAAAGTAATGTGGGAGGCCATTTGAACAGGCAAAGAAATGGTGTCACAAAGTACCCAGAGAGATTTCTGACAGTGTTGGTCCCTATTGATAACTAATAATTAGGATAGTATGTGGTGGTTGCCATCCTAAGACTTCAGATCCCTATTTGGTCTGAGCCATTCATTACCCTCAACTACTTCCAGATTCACTTCTCTGAACTTGTCTCTTTGTAACGATGGAAAGATACCTTGGAAACTCTAACATAAATTTTAAATAGAGAATCGTTCATATAATCAAGTATACTGTGATACATACAGATTGTCTGTGTCACAAAACTACCTTGAGTTCTCCTGGTGCACTGCAAAATCTAGTGACCAAATATTCTCTCAGAAAGAGGCTTGAAAGAGTTGAGAGAGGGGAACGGGATAGCACAGACCAAAAAATTGTTTTTTCACACATGAGAAACCTGAGTTCGTTCAACAGCAGAACATCCAAGCTGAACATGGAAGCGCTGTGGTCCTGGGACTTACGAGAGATGTAGTCTTCCCAAATTCCCCAGATCCAAGTTCAGTGAAGGAACTTATTTCAAACACTAAGGTAGGAATCTATAGAAGACTCAAGAGGTTTCCCTGCAGCCTCTCTATGTGTGTCAGTGCGCGCACACACAGTAGCATACAGGCTCACACTATACACACTCAGAGAGTTTGAGAAGAATACAAAGGATCCACACTGTCTTCAGTGTGGATTTGAGGGTAAGCATGTGTAAGTGCTCACCTTCCTCCAAGGAACTCTTCAGACCCAAAATAGAAAAGATTTCTGTCAAGGCACTGATGGAGACCCCTAATCTTGGGGCTTTATCTTACTGACTTACTTACGGTGGGGAGGGGGAAGCTTACTCAATTTCAAGTCAGCATCTGCCCAAGGATCTGTTCAGAGGAGTGGGGACAGAAGTTTCTCTCATTTCAGGGTGTCTCAGCTCTGATTTCAATTCTGAAATCCTGTCCATCCCTTCCTTGCAGGGAGCACCAGCTCTCAAACCAACACAGCAGCTGCCCCTATCAAAGCGACACTATGTTCTTCAGGAACAGCACTTCTTGGCTGGGGATGTCTCAAAGCCCCGGAGAAGACTGCTTATCTCCTTTTCTTGTCGAAATGCCAGCAGCACTTCCACCTTCCCTGCTGTTAAATCCAAGGGGTTAGTGACAAAACCATCCCCAAGCTGGCACTGTGCCTTCCTCAGCCTTCAGGTCAACCTGGTTTACACATAGGCAGGAGGTTGGAGGCAGTTAACCAGGTCCCTTCACTGTGTGTCCTTGCAGTGCTTACTGTCAAATGCAATGAGATTGGATCCTGATTAAAAGCCAGGCTGGATTTAGAAACAGCAACCTTTCAGAAGACCCCCCAACCACTCGGAATGTGGGCTGCCCCTCTGAAGAAGCTGTAGTTCGCAGCCTTGCTGGTCTCTTCTGCACGCTCTGTTCTCCTTTTGTCCCCACTTTGTCACACAGCTCGTGACAGCAATCCCTTGCGCGTGAACTGAAAGGTCAAGTGTTTTGAAAAGTGGGCAACTCTGCTGGTTTGGATTGCTTTCCTAAGAAAGCAAAAGACAGACATCTTGTTGTCCCCCACTTGACCTCCTTCCCCGTTTTCTTCCCCTCTCTCCATCGGTTTTTATTTTACCCTTACCCTTCCTCTTTCCTATATGTCCTCAAGATCTAGAACACACATTAATTCAACTTGGACTAGTGGTTAGATAAGACTTTGCAAGAAAGCCTCAACTAAATAATTTTGTTCCAGGAATTTACTTGGAAAATAAATTGTCAATTCCTCTCCAAAAGAAAAAAAAAAAGACAAAGAAATCTCCTTACATGTTTACATGTCTACCCATTTTTATTTAGGTGCTGTTTTAATATTATTGTATTTTGAGAAACTGTCCCACGTAGTTAAGAAATCAAACTGATCCCTGATGTATACTATAGTACTAAGCAGCTGTATGTTTCCCTAAGTCATATTAATCCCTAATAAAATCATAAATTTGTTTACTTAGCCCTGCTAGCCCAAGTGATGACATGCAATTGATCTTTGTCTGACACAGACTGCTGCTCCGGCTCAAGACAACACACTGATTCTTGACTCCGGGTAAAAAAGCATTTGGGGTTAAATGTGCCAGGTGTGGGCCGGGCAGATGGCACAGCAGTGCTGCCTTGTGTTGTCATGCACATAATCTGATTTCTGCAATGACCTCGAGACACCAATTTGCCCGGCTCAATATCAGGTGTGCCGCGCGGAGCCCCATCTCTGGGGACCGTGAGCACCACTTTTCAGCCCTTCTCATCTGCTGCCTAATGGACAGCACTCTCGTTGGAAATGGCCCTGTTTGCTCTTCCAACAGGAAGAAATTGTTCAAATGCTGGGCGCTTTATCAGGCAGCAGGTGTGGCCATGCTTCCTGAGTAGATAATTGAAAAGATTGGCTTTTTTTTTTTTTTTAAGTTGAGACTCCGGCATCCTGCAGTAAATAATACTGTTCCGAGCTCCTTCAATTGCACAAGGATAGAACTTAATTTCTGTTTGAAACACTTTATTTATTTATTTATAATTACGAAAAGCTATTATTTTCCATAGGTTAAACCTGGAACGATAAAGTTAGTTGTGGTGGTACCCCACCGCAATACTGTTTGTTCAGCAAATAACGATGAAACGCAATCTCTGGGTTGATTTCAGCTGAACTTTGTACAGCATCTAGCGAGAGAGGCTCTACAAGAAAGGCGCCTTTTTTTTTTTTATCTTACTGAGAAAGAACGTTAAAAAGGAAGACTCTCTCCATATTTAATAATCTAAAACCAAATGATTTTTGAAATTGAGGAATTCAGTTAGGAAACTCTACCAAATTTTAAATTTGATTTTGCTATGTATCTATATTTGCTTTTAAATATAGACAGGTATTGTGAGACTGTCTGCCAAATATACATACTCCTCTACCCTAAAAGTAACAAATGGGTATGTATCTCCACTCATCTACTTGAACCTATGAGACCCTAAAGTCATGCATTTTATTTGTAACTTACATATATGTTCAATTGAACAAATGTTTCCAGTCATGGGAACAAATTATTGTTGAATGAACGAGAATTTTTTTTATCTTTTTAACTGTTGGAGTATTAGCTATGAAGATAAGATTCTGTTAGCCGTAAAGTATCCATAACAAAGAAATTCAAGAGGCAGGATAGTTAACAAAAGTAAAGAACTGATGAACTAATTTTAAATTTCTGAGAACACCACAAGAGAGAAATACTCTTCCTGAGAATTCTAAACTCTCCACTGGCCATAATATTTAAGGATTTCTTTTTGTTAGAACTTTTTTTTTTGATTGAAAAATCACTCTCACTGGGTGTGGTAGCGATTTGAACTCCAGAACTCAGAAAGCAGTCAATGGAAGATTTCTGTGAGTTTCTGAGCAGCCTGATATACATGGCAAATTCTAGGACATCCAGGGCTACATTAGAAGACCCTCTCGCAAAAACCCATGTTAGATATAATTATTTCCTAGAAAACAAAATTACATTTTTACGTCTTTGACATTTTAACTCAATGGCATGCATTATGAGCCATATTCTTTTCATGTCGTGGATAAACTCTTCATTTCTGTCTACAATAACTTAATTGGTAAACTGACACCCTGGAATATATTCAGAAGCAAAGAGTAAGAATCATGGGAGGAAAAAAAAGTGGGACAAAAGGAAAACTGACCATCTGAAGAGTGCCTGCAGGGCGGGGTATTTATCCTCAAGAAGTGAGAGGGTCGGTCCACCCAGACCAGCTTCCCGGGACTTAAGTCCACCAAAGGGAAACCCCAACTTTCACTCCCTCTCAGAGCTACAGAATTGCCACCTAAGAGCAGAAGTCAGAAAGAAAGAATCCGGACCTGATGGAAGAAAGGTGTGCCTTACTCTTAGAGCCTTTGCAATCATTGCTTCCTCTCAGTGAGGTCTTGGGTTCAGTTACTTGAATTCCAAAAAGAGCAGGAGCAGGCACCGTTTCATAGCTCATAGAAGAGATGTCTGGACTTGGACAATATCATGCTATATGTTATGTTCCTTCCAACAGCTAAGTTCTCTTCTTTGATGTGAATTTGTATAAATTCTTCCTCCCTGTACCCAGATCGGTTCCCTTATCCATCCCCGATCCCGGAGCCTCTGCTCTGACTGGATTTTTATAGGGGCCACTTGTTCTATTTCCCCTAAAAGCTTGATCCACAGCTGATTCTGGATCCCGTCACTGATTCCGCATCCCGCAGGCGTGTTTATCTTCACAAGGATAAGGTTGGGAGCAGAAAAATCCCAAAGCCACACTTCTACTTTTCAACTTAACATTCAAGAGAATTTTCCTTTTCAAAACCTTTGAGTGTCTTAAACAAGAGACAAGTCACAGTGTATCATCTACAGTTACATCACGATAGCCAGCCAATGGCACACTGTTCAATGCATCTAAATTCCCTGCCTTCCTTTTTGGAATCAGTTTACAAAATGATTCCTAAAACACAGATGGAGCCTTTTCTGCCTGCACATATTAATTTACGTTTTTTCCTTACGCACTTCTGATCTTTCTGACATTTTGTCCTTTCGTTTGACACCAAGTCATTTTTTATACATGTCCTGTGGAAAGGTGGCCCTTGCCCTGCAGTCAACCTCACAAATCCCTGACACACACGCATGCATTTTTTATTGTTCTCACATGTTGCTTAACAGCCTGCACGATGGATGACGGCTTTACAGCACAGCAGATGGGTGCTTGCATAGCGGTGAAACAGATGAGATGCTCAAATCGATTGTTTTATCAACAATCAGTTGCAGATAAAAATCATTTTAATGAGAGAAATTAATGGTGTTTGCAAACATGATGTTAATTAAAGAACATTGCTTAGGCGGGTTTTTTTTTTTTCGCCTCTTTTTTTTTTCCACACACAATTTTTTGTTACCCATGACATCTTTCATTATTGACTCGTGCCCCAAAGAAAAGGCGATTAAAATCTGCTTTTGTTTGATGTAGCTTTTATTGAAGAAAGAAATAGATCTTTCTGAAGCTTCCTGGTGAGATGAAAGTCTAATTATCTCCACAAATGAAAGGAAAAGCTTTAATTAGGCCTGTGCTGAATCTGCGCACTGTGAATTTGTGCATTGTGATGGATGGAGCCAGCATCTCCTCCGTGACTGCCGTAGAAATAATGAAGGAAAGAGGCGAGGTAACCCGCTCCCAAGATTCCGCTGGCAGAGTGGAATTGGAGGTACACCTGGGTTGTGAGCCAGTGCCCAGAGCAGCTGCCACAGGCCATGTTTCAGCGCTGTGCATTCGGCGGTTCTACAGCCTCCCTCTGAGCTTTGATCTCTTTGCACACAGCGGGGGCCCTAACAAATCAAGCTTTTCATGTTTCACTCAGTTTCACTCTCTTTCGCTTCGCCATTCACGCTGGAACTCCAAAGAGGATGGAGAAAATATTGTCTTTTTCTGAAGCAATTAATGATCAGCAGCTGACGTGATTGAAGTGGGTATTATGCCTTACAAGCAGTATTTTAAGGCTGACCGTAGGGAGGATGCTAGGGAGAGGAATGAATTATTTATTTAACTTCTTAGTTGTTTACTCCACTGTTTACAGCGTTTGCTGATGGTGTCCGCAAAGGGCCAACTTTGGGCATACAATTTAGGACAAGTGCCAGCCACCAGGTAGAAAGGGTGACGTTGAAAATTGCATTAAATTGTTAATTGTCATGTGGGTAAAAGCTAAAAATACCAAATATGGCCCAGCCCTTTATTTTGCCCCACTTTTGCCATGGTGAATACAGTTTGGTCTATTTTCAAGTTACCCTGGTGATGTTAGAGAGGTCAAATTCCTACTTGCTCTCTCATGGCTCGCTCTTAATCTGTTCCTTTCAGTGAATCCAAAGCACTTCTGACTTCAAGAGTGACGATGGGGCTTATTTCAAACATCTTTTTTTTTTCTTTTTTGAGCTAAGATTAAAAAAAAAAAAAAGGAAAAAAAAGCGGAAGGCTAACAAAAACAAGCCCCGAATGCAGGCATTTCCCCTTCCCCTTCCTCTTCTGCCACTCACTCATCTATTCCTCTATGGTAAGTCTCTCTTAGAAAAGGATGACAAATTTGTTTACATGACTTTAAAAAAACTAAGTAGTTAACCCAAAGGTATGAGAGAAAAGAAGTTCTACCTGGAATACGGCACTTATATACTTTAAGGGAAAGTGTAGCGTGAACAATTATTTTGGAGAATCCAAAACCCGAAATCTCTATGTAATTCTCTTTTCTAGAAGTCAAGCCTGCCCAGTGAAGTAATTTGATGAATAAATTGTTAAGTTAATGGACATGATGATTTAACTTCTTTGGAGGATGGACTATATGAAGCGAATGTATCTTGTATCTCCTAAAGTAATGAAGCAAATCTGGTGTACGGGTGAGGAGTTTCTTTGTAATGACTCCTCAAATGCCAGTTGTTCCTTGTCACAAAGCAGCTTCTCAGCCTCTGGGTCTAGAGAATGACCACTGCTGCCCACAGATTTCATTCAGAGGAGTGGGTGACCCCTGTAGGTGGTTGGCACACACCTGGTACCCTCAGTTAAGTAACAATGAAGTATCAGCACAGACAGAGCCAAACTCCCCAGCTGCGTGGTTCTCCAGCCCCTACTGAAATGATGTCACTCATGGTAAGGCAAAGGATGAAAAGGAAGAGGCTGCATAGAGGTGCCCAAGGTCCAGGATAACTGGAGAAAGCTGCCACCAGGTAGCTAAGAGGGGATGAATCTGTCCTGCTCATTACACAGCATATACGAAGTTCACACTGAGGTCTCTTCTAACATCAGAAGTGTGAAAGAAAACGTGGGCACTTTCCTAACTCTGTAATTTGTTTCAGTGGAGGAGAGCATCACAGTTAGATAGGAAAATAAAACGAAAACTGAATGCCAGAAAACAGATGCCAGCAGAACCCGCGAATTAAATGCTCACTTTCTTCCCTTCAAGCTTTATCTGCATCAACATTCCATTTCACACCATAGAGCAGAGCACCAGTTCTTCAGTGAGTTCAATAGTGGCACAACTGTTTCAAATGGGTGTGTGTACACCGCCTTTGACACGGAGGGCAAGTGGAGGCATGCTAGTGTCTCGGAGCTCCAGAGACAATGAAGAAACAGATCACAGTTAGTGGCTGTGAACTTTGACAACAACAAAAAATCTTTTCAAATTGTCTGCTTCCTTTAAAAGTTAGTGTAGGGGCTGGAGAGAAGCCTCAGCCATTAAAAGCACATTCTACTCTTCCAGAGGACCCAAGTTCAGTTCCCAGCACCCATAAGGAGGCTCACAACTGTGTGTACCTCCAGTTACAGGGAATCCTGCACCCTCCATAAGCTCAGGATGTGTGTGGTGCACAGAAATATATGCAGACAGAACACTCATACATAGAAATAAATCAGGTCATTTTGAGTAAGTAGGAAAATTAGTCTGAGATCAAAAGCATTTAGTCTTGGGAGATTTCCTTGCTCCCTGCGGAGCACCCCTAACCCTTTAGTCTGTGTGCCTTAGAATCTCCAGAAGAAGAAAGTGTTTTGTTATAGTAGATTCAAATCAACACGTTCATAAATGAGTAAAATGTATCAAAGATAAGTGAACTTAAATTATTTAATCTGTCAAGATATTTAAAATAGAATGCCAAGGGGGGGGGAGGGGGAGAGAGAGAATCTATGCAATCTAGGACAGGAAGCTGAGGGGCAATGGGCAGCTACTGAGGACTTCTTTGGGTTTGGTTGCTACACAGTATTTAATAAGAAAAAAATTACTGAGAAGATGGTTCCGTAGGAAAGGGTGCTTGGCACCAAACTTGAGCCTGAAATTGGTATCCAGGTTTCAAGAGAGACAAACATCCATCCATACACTGTGGTGAGCAAGTGTCTCCCACACATGCAAAGTAAAGTATCAACAAAAAATGCATGTGAAAAGAGAAAGAGTCTTCTAGAAAGTGTACTGCAATGGGTATGAAGGAACAGCTTGTGCCTTGAAGATCAGGTATGTTTAGTTTCTTTTGGGAAAGCAACAATCCCAGACGGAATTTCTAAAGCCCCTGTTTGTTTTACTGGACACTACTATTTTGAAACTGAGTCTATGCATCCTAAATTATCTTCATTATCTTGTACTTAGATTGGCAATCTATATAGAAGATGTGTCCTGAGCTGAAATCTGGAATGGAATGCTTTTGAGTCAACTTTCGGGTCCCTCTGTGTGAGAAAGTCTGCATGCATGCTAAACAATATATGCTAAGCAATACATTCTTGCTTTCAGAGGGGTGTGAAGAAAGGGTTAAGAAAAGGCCCTCTGAACTATAAGTTCTCTCCCTCCTCTCTCTCTCTCTCTCTCTCTCTCTCTCTCTCTCTCTCTTTTCCTCTGCACCGAATTGAACTTAGGTGGAAAATACCCAGAAAAAAATAGTTTGTACTGAACATCTATAGAGTCTTGTTTGTCACTAAACAACACAGTACAAAAGGTTGTTTGAACATCATCGCATTGAATTAGGTACCACAGCTCATCTAGAGATGTCTGAGAGTGTTCAGAATGATATGCAGTTCTGAGAAACTATGATACCACTAATCAAGAGGCTTGACCATCCACACATTTTGACATCTGCTGGAGTCCTTGAGACAATCTTCCGTGGATCCTGGGGGGGAGGGGGAATTGGGGTTGCAATGTTTGATGATTATGAATAAATGTTTAAAAATAGGCAGAATAAAGAGTGCAATGTAGAAGACCTCCCCATCCTACATCAAAGGGGATTACCTCTGGTGAGGAACTGTTCCTAGACACATTAGCCCTGTGACAGTGAATATCTTACATCATGAGCAAAGCAATTATTGCATCAATATAATAAAACAAATTACACTGAAAACTGTCTCAGTTTCAAGCCCTTACAATACCAGCCATGGTTGGATGCTTTAGAGTCTCCATTTTTCCAGATGAAAAAATTTGCCTATAATGTCCTAGTAAAATCTGGGGTCTCAGAGAGTTTTATGTCCCTATGCTCCTGTTGAAAGCCTAAATGAGCAGGAAAGTAGGAGCACATTGTACGGGTATAGCAAGTGTGCCTTGCCAGATTTTTCCTACAGACCATCCATAATTTAACAATCTCTTTTCCTTGTTTGTTTATTTACTTACCTATTCACCTGTTTATTTATTTGTGATGTTTATGAGACACATTTCACCATGCAGGCCTGGCTGGCTTGCACTCTAGTTCCTCCTGCCTCAGGTTCCCTCCTGCATGCATTTCCAAGAGTTCTCTATCACCCTTGGCCGAAATCGTCTTTAGAAACAGAAATATATCTTTCTCATCTCCTGGCACTCCCTGTACCTTCACTGGTGGCTTCATTCTGACTATTGGCATTGTGAAACTGTTCATGCATGTGATTTACTTATTCGTTTACTTGCTTGAGAGACCAACAGAGAAGGAGAGTGCTGGCATTTTCAGAAGAACCAACACTTGACACTTGTGTAGGAAGGCTGCAGACTAGAGGCAAAGAAGTGAATGTCTTGGGGGCAGCACAAGGGTCAGAAACGCTTAGGACTCTGCATTCTATAGAGGCTTAGCAATTCACACAAGACAGAGATAAAATCAGCTGGCATCCCAATATTACAAAGCTCTGTTAATTATTAAGAGTGAGTGGGTCTCAAAGTGTTGTTGTGGTGGACAGCAAGTATCGCACCAAGGTTTTAAAGCCTTCACTGAAGCCATCCACCCAACTTAGGCTTGAATGTGACAGATTCTCCAAAGGCTTATATGTTTGCACACTTGATCCCTCGCTTGTGGTACAGATTTGGGAAGTTGTAAACTCTTCGGGAAGTTAAATCTTACTGGAGGAAGTCTGTTAACTAGCGGTGGGCCTTAAAGTTTCAGAATCCAGAGCTAATTCCCACATATTTATATATAAATGTGAGGATAGATAGATAGATAGATAGATAGATAGATAGATAGATAGAGATATACATGTGGTGGTAGTTTGAATGTATTTGGCCCTCATAAGCTCATAGGAAGTAGCTCTATTCAGAGGTGTAGCCTTGTTGGAGGAAGCCTGGTCTTGTTGGAGGAGACTGGATGACACATGCCTTTAAAGGAAGCCTTGAGGTTTAAGGGCACACCTTTAATCTGGGCCACACCATCTTTTGAAAGTGTATTCCTGTGGAGGCAGGCATTGAGGTATCTTTGGCGTAAGTGTCCCTTAGTGTGACAGTCAGTCGACTTCCTGTTGCCTTCAAGATGTAGCACTCTCGGCTCCAGCCCCCATGTCTGCCTGCAGCAGGCCACCATACTCCCCTTCATGATCATAATGGAATGAACCTCTGAAACAGCAGCGAGCTTTCTCAATGAAAAATTTTATTTATAACAATTGCCATGCTCAAGTTTCTTTTCACAGCAATAGAAAACCCTAACTAAGACAACATGTATCAGCATACATGTGTATGTTTTATATATGAATGTATATATCTATATATATCTACTCATCAATATATATATGTATGTATGTATATATATATATATATAGAATTCTTCTCTTCTTAAAGTAGGTTCTTGATATGTATATATATATATATATATATATATATATATATATATATATATATATATATATTCAAGAGCAACAAATAAACAAACAAATCACCTAAGGAATAAGTTCAAGGTACTTAAAATAATTACATGTACTCAATCTCTGCCTCTACTGCCCAAGTTGTTCATGAGCAGAGTTTCTCTGGTTCCTTATTTCAGTGGTAGTCCAGCTCTGCTTCCTCCACCAGGATGTCAGTACCCGGCTCACTTCATCCTTTCTCTCTCTCTCTCTCTCTCTCTCTCTCTCTCCCTCTCTCTCTCTCCCTCCCTCTCCCTCCCTCCCTCTCTTCCTCTCCCTCTCCCTCTCCATCTCCCTCTCCCTCTCCCTCTCCCTCTCCCTCTCCCTCTCCCTCTCCCTCTCTCTCCCTGTCTCTGTTGTACTGTTTCTTCTGCACTGTTATCACATCTACTTTTTCTTCTAAAACAGTCTGTCCTGTTCCCTTGAACTTGTCCTTGGATCTTTTCGCCTGTGTCCCAGAGCCCAATGCAGTGGGTTGTAGTTGCCTCCAGTAGAAACAGAAGACCCCCCCCTCCTACGTTTTTCTTACTTCCGTGCAAGAGTGAGAAAAGGTGTGGAGTGGCTACATCTTCATTCCCTGAACTACACATTTATCAATTACTATAACTCAGTCCTTTTTACTATATAGTGCTTGGGCCATGGTTTCCTTCTTTACATTTAAATATAAAAGTTCACATCTTCTTTTTTGAAGGCTTATAAACTTCTAAATTTAACCTACCCACTTTCCCATTTATCTCCCAGCCTCCTGCACTTCAGAGAAATTTTCTGCAGCAGAGTCTATGAACCAGCTTTTCTATGGTACTTAAAAGTGTTTCTCTAGGAAACAACCAAACATAAATAATAAATAGTGAAGTACGTCTTACTCTTCCATCACACTGCTAATTTGCCCTCCGGTTCCTATGCAATGCATCAGGTGCACAAGTCTAGACTCATTTAGAGTAGAAATAGCCCAGAATGCGTATTAGACACATATTTATCATCTTGATTTATTAAGGAGCAGCTGTATAAAGATACTAATTAAGTGTTGATGCTTTCTTATTGAGACTGTAATTGTTTGGGGGGGGAAGCAGAAATGCAAGGAAACAAATAGTAAGTGTTCTAGAATGCATTAAACCTCTCTCTCTCTCTCTCTCTCTCTCTCTCTCTCTCTCTCTCTCTCTCTCGTTTTTTGAGACAGGGTTTCTCTGCATAGCTTGGGTGCCTGTCCTGGAACTCACTCTGTAGACCAGTCTGGCCTCAAACTCATAGAGGTCCGCCAGCCTCTGCTTTCTGAGTGCAGGGATTAAAGGCAAGCTCCACTAACCACCCAGCACATTAAATCTCTCTTATGAAACAATATTTACCTTCATGTTCATAAAACTAACTACTTTAAAGAGGGCCATGGCTGCAAGCAGCTTATATTGTAGACCAGAGATTCTTCTGGGCACCGTGACCCACTTGACAGACCTCTATCCCCAGAAATATTTACATTATGATTTAAAACTATTAAATTTGCAGTTATGAAGTAGCATTAAAAATAATTTTATGGTTGGGAGTCACCACAACTTGAGGAATTGTATTAAAGGGTCACAGCATTAGAAAGGTTGAAAACCACTGCCATAGACATTTGTCTAAAACATAGCGGGACATTATTATAGTATTTTGTGTCATTTGGCCTTGGTTCTGAAGTGCACTAAACTGCTAAACTCTTATATATGGACAGCTGCCCTTGCCTGGTTTGGTCTTACATAATTTTTAATTGAAGGATATGAAGGTACACATACAAAGAAAAGACCAGTGTCCTATCTTCTATTTAAGTCATGTATTTTTTGTAAATATAAATTTATGTAGATTATATGTTTTATTCTCAAGGAGCAGGGCAGTTAAATCTGAGCCAGCATATTCTAATAGAATTAAATGGTTTCCCTCAGAGCTTGCCTCAGTTTCTCAATCAATGCTACTTAAATACTCAGCTGAAAGTAAGGAAAGACAAATGTTTGAAAGTTGTATGTGCTAATCACATTGATTTGCTCACTACGTGTACACGTATATGTAAACATAAAATTCTACAGACCTCAAATAGTAATAAATGGAATTCCATTGGATGAGCTATAACAATGAAACATGTCAATAGAATGAAGGAAAATGTTCTGGTAGGTTTGAATTAGTCAAGGCCATGATGAAGAGCAAATAGGAGAGTGTTTCTTTGAAAAGAACTAGTCTAATAAATGTTATGACAACCTCAGATCTCTGTCCTCACACTAAACCGAAAGCTGAGCACAAAGAAAAGAGATACGTCTTTATATGGAAACAGTCAGGTTTTAACAAGATATACGCCTTGCCTTGAATTCTTTTTCTTTCATTTTATTTTTTTAGTACTTTATTTTTTTAAATAATTAATTAACAATTTTTTTTTATCATTTTACATATACCAATTTCAGTTCCCACTCCCTCCCCTCCTCCTGCTCCCTTCACCTTCCCCCACATCCACTCCTCAGAGAGGGCAAGGCTTTCCAGAAGGAGTCAACAAAGTCTAGCACATTCTTTTGTGGCAGAATCAAGGCCCTCCCCACTATACCTAGGTTGAGCAAAGTATCTGTCCAAAGAGAATGGGCTCCAAAAAGCCAGTTCAAGCAATAGGAATAAATCCTGGTCCCACTGACAGCGTCCCCACAGACTGTTCCAGCCAAACAACTGTCACCCACATTCAGAGGACTTAGTTTGGTCCTATGCCTGATTGCTTGCTGTCAGTCTGGAATCAGTGAGCTCCCATCGGCTCAGGTAAGCTCTATCAATGGATGTACACATCATAGTATCGACCCTTTTGCTCATATTTATTGCTCTTGCCTCTCTTTGACTAGACTTTAAGAGCGTTGAATTCTATTTCTGACTTTCGTGTCCCTGTGGCCATTCCCTAGGAAGTACGTTGCCTAAAAGTTTACTAACTACAACTACCTCCAAGACCAACACAAGCGCTCAGTAAAAGAACAGTCCATATTCCATCCGGAAACATGTTTCATTATATCTAAATTCACTTGAAATTTATTTTTAACTAATGCATAAACCATAATTATATATCTTCATGGGATAACGTGATGTTTTTTCTTTTTTTCATTCTCCTTTAAAACAAATCTGGTGCAAAAATACTTTATTAGAAAATGATTTTCCTCGTCAACTAGGAGATTTACACAAAGTATTGAAACTATGATATAAATAAATAATCCAAGCACACCAGCATGGATGCTGCCACCCTATCATGAGAAGCTGGTCTCTGAGTTTCAATCTGAAATAAGTAATCAGATTTTGCAAATGCGGAACACTGAAAACACTTCCAAAACTTAGCTCAGGTGAGGTTTTTGCAAAACAACGATTGATTCTCAGTAGTCAGGAAACTCATGACACGGCACTGCTGTGTTCACCATAAGAATGTCAGATTTGCAATTCCTTTCTTTCCTTTTTCTTTTTGAAGCTGCTTATTTGTCTGAACTTTATTAAAAATTTCCTTGAAAGGGTAATGATATTGATCGATACATTGTCATATATACGGAATGAAAACAATGTGAACAAAAGAATGATAAATGATTTCATTCTAAAATGAACATTACCATTAGCTAATAATATTCAAATATTACATAAATGAAGTAGATGTTATGCATTTATTAATTTCTCCCTTTTATTTAAAATAGAAACTTTTTTGACATAATACATCCTGATTGTGGTTTAGTCTCTCCCTGCTCCTCCCAGTTCTTCCCCACCTCCCTACCATCTGGATTACCCCTCTTTCTGTCTCTAATTAGGAAAAACATGGCTTTAAGGGATACTAATAAAATAAAACAAAAAATGATACATCACAACTGGACAAAACAAAGAACCAAACAGAAGGAAATGAGTTCAAGAGAATGCACAAGAAATAGAAACTTGTTCATTCACACACTCAGTAATCCTGTAAAAATGCTAAAATGGAAGCCAAAATATACACACAAAGGACCTTTGGGGTCAAAAGAGGAAAGAAAAAAATATAAATATAAATAAATAAAAATAAAATTAACTTAAAAGGTTTGATATGGCATCATGAAACAAGGGATCCAAAAATTCCACCAGGGAGCTCCAACAGCTAATACACTTTTTCAACAAAGTACCTCCATGCACTCACAAAAATCAATAGCCCTTCTATTTACAAATAATATACTTAGAAAGAAATCATGGAAAGAGCACCTTTCACAACGGCCTTAAATAACATAAAATGTCTAGGAGTAAGTATAAACAAGCAAGTGAAAGACTTGTGTGATAACTTCAAAGACACAGAAAAAAGAAATTGAAAATATTAAGAGATGGAAATCTCCCTGCTCCTGGATTGATAGGACTAATATAGTAAAAATGACCATCCTACCAAAAGCAATCTACAGATTCAATGTAATCCTCATCAAAAATCCAAAACAACTCTTCACAGATCTCTTCAACTTCGTATGGAAACACATTAACACCCAAGATAACTAAATCAATCTTGAACTCTAAAAGAACTGCTGGAGATCACCATTCCTGATTGCACGTTTTACTGCCGAGCTATTTTAATAAAGACAGCATGGCACTGGCATAAAACAGATATTATCTATCAATGGAATCAAGTTGACGGCCCCGACATGGATCCACACACTTATGGTCGCCTGATTTTAGTACAGAAACCAGAAATATGCATTGGAAAACACAGTATCTTCAACAAATGGTTCTGGTCAAACTGGACAACTACATGTAGAAGAATCCAAAGAGATTCATACCTAGTCTCTGCACGAACCTCAACTCCTAGTGGATCAAAGACCTCAACATAAAACCAGATAGGCTGAATCTGATAGAAGAGAAAGCTGGGAATAGCCTTAAATTCACTGGCACAGGAAAAGACTTTCTGAACAGAACACTGTTAGCACAAACACAAAGATGAACCATTAATAAATAGACCCTCATGAATCTGAAAAGCTTCTGTACAGCAATGGACATTTGGATCATTTCCTTCTCTTTTGAAATTACCTGTCTGAGAGCTACCATACTCACACTCCTCTACTAAATCTTCCCAGATCCTCTCCACCTTCCTCACCTTTCCTTCCTCAAGTCTGTGTCCTATCTTGGATATATGATCTTTCATTTAAGTGTGATTTACTTACAAGGGCTATCGACTAGAAAAGATATATATATCTTTTCTAGTCCTAGCAGCTAGCCAATGAATTCATGTCTAGGCATGGGATTGTGTACACAGCTCCCCTCTCCATATATAAGAGGTAATCAAAGAAAGAAGACATACCAATTTGAGTATTTTACTGTTTTTAAAATAAAATTAATGCAAAAATATGAATTCACTATCACAATTATAAGCACAGAAGCAATAGTGGTGACTTTTCATTTGCCTCGGTATCCAAATAGATTCATCTCTGTGTTGCTTGCAATCAAAGCAGACACCAAACCAATTCTACATAGAAACAAGATCACAAACTGAACAGCTATTTGCTTAGGCCCTCTCATCAGAGTGATAATACATATTAGTGCATAGTGAACTTTCATGGAAATTCATGTAACAATCTAAGCATTGTATGTATATTGCTTCATTAAACTTTTAAGTTGATATTTATTACTACTTGTTCTATTTCATAGATTAAAAGAAAAGAAGTACCAAATCTCAGTGACAGGGTAGAGATTCTTGCCTTTCAATTCCAACTCCAGAATTCCTACTTCCAATCAATACCGATTTCCCATATACTTATATTTAGTTAGTTCTGTTCCGTTTGAGAGTTTTTATTTGTAAGCACTGTGACTGCATGCCTCTGTACCTCTCTCATCTCCTCCAATTTCTACTCAGCTTCTTAT
The DNA here is from genome assembly GCF_018167655.1 of Microtus oregoni. Lineage (NCBI taxonomy): Eukaryota > Metazoa > Chordata > Mammalia > Rodentia > Cricetidae > Microtus > Microtus oregoni. Next base: position 26,545,912 of record NW_024543083.1, on the reverse strand, counting down.
TCCCAAGTAGATTTCCTCCTATTTGCATACCTTATTTCTTCAAGTTGTGATTTAATTTTGTATTTATATATATATTAAAGACTCAAGTTAGAATCATCAAAGTAAAGAACTTGCCTTTTGACCGTGAATCCATGATAACATATGTCCTGCCATTATCCTCACTAGTCAGGAAAGTAGAAAACAATGAAGCAAAGATGTCACTAAAAGTCCAGTTAGAGAGACAAATTAGAAAATGAACAATTAAAGAAACCAATGATAAAATGCATTTTTTCAACAAAAATTTAAATATAAGAAGATGTGAAGTATTTCTGTTTATTTGCTAGAAATAATAGTATCACTGGAGATTTTTAAAGGACTTATATAGTCTAGATAAAGATTAAAATATATATATCAGTTTCTGAAGTGTATACTTTAAAATACTCTACTTTTTAAATGAAAAAAATGGTAAGGACATGGCAGAAAATGGATAATAAATATGATAATAATCCAAAGTATCTTAATGTTTCTTTTGACCGATAATAAGCAAAATAATAGAATTCCATGCCCTTACCTAAGAGGCATGTGGTGTACTTTATCACAGAGTTGACCCATGAAACCCTTGACTAGTGACAGTGAGTCTAGACTTTGATGCTCAAGAAGAGACACCAGAGTGACAGGCAGGGACAGCATGAAGGAGTTGTTTGGAGTCACATGGTCCCGACTCTGAGAGATCGGTTACGTTCGTACCAATGTCTTGTGAAGGAGAAGTGCCATTACTGAAGAAGCAACTGTTTTGTTCAGGTCTCCCACAGTTGACCATAGGTGCTGTGTTCATGATGGAAATGGTTATTTGTATCCAGAAGGCAGCATTTTACTTCATCCACATCCTTTAGCTCTTACACCCTTTCAGCCCCTTTCTTCCTAAGTGTTCTCTGGGCTGCAGAATAGGTGGCACAGATATCCAGTTTGGAGCTGAAGACTGATAGTTACCTTCATCAGCACTTGGTCTCTGCTTTGACCTGTTTTCCACTGTCAAAAGCCTAGGCTAATAGCTGCCCAATTAGCAGGGCTCTGTCCATTTACTCATTGTAAAGCACCCTCAAACACTCTGCTTGGCCTCTGGCAGTGACATGCAGTCTATTCCGTGGTCAAGGAGATCCAATTATATTCTTGGTACCCAAACCTGGATGGAAACAATGGAAGGTGGAGAATGATGAATACAGATATCTTTATGGGGTCAGTAAGAGTTAGAGGGAAGAATAAACTTTTCCTAAAAGCACTGATTAGGACACTTAATCTTGCAACCCATTTTCTTTTATAAAAAATAACTTTAAAAGATTTAATGTATTTGGATGTTGTGCATGTCTGACTGTGCACCAAATGCATGCCTGGTTCCCACGGAGCACAGAAGAACACTCTGGGACTGGAGCTACAGACTGATGGAAACTGTCAAATGGGATCTGGAAATTGAACCCAAGTCCTCTCAAAGTGCAGTCACTACTCTTAACCACTGAGCCACCTCTCCAATCATGTGACCCATTTTCTTGATATATGAGCAGTTCCATTATCTTGCAGAATCTCCAGCCCCTAAAATACATGTGCAATCCCCATTTCTGACTTAGTCATCATTAAAACTCACACCAAGGAGCTAGTGAGATGATTCAGGGGGTATGGCTCTTGCTGTGCAAGCTTGAAGACTTGAATTGTGACCACTAGTGTCCACATAAAGACCAGTGTGTCTCTGTTTGCCTGTAACCAATGGTATTGGTTGAGGGAAAGGACTGGGTAGATTCTGAGATCTCACTGGCCAGTCTCTCTAGAGGAAACAACAAGCTTCAGGTTCAGTGAGAGACCTTGTCTCCAAAAATAACATGGCAGAATTACAGAGATAGTTCAGTGGTCATGAGTTCATACTGCGTTTTCAAAACAGTCAAGTTTGGCTCTTGTATATTAAGCAGCCATATCCACTTAACAAGCCCAGATGAAAAGGGTCTAGTGACGCACACACACACACACACACAGACATAGACACTGACACAGTCAGACATGGATATGTACACAGAAAGAAACGGAAAAGATAAGGTGGAGAGATAGGATAAGACACAGAAAATCTCCTCTATCCTCTGCATGTGTGTGTGTGCATGCACATGTACATACAAACACACACACATTATTTTGTCACTAACGAAAAGCGAATACAAAACTTAGCTCTGCCTCTGCAGAGCAATGTACCACCTCTGTAAAATGCTTCTGCTCCTCGTTATTGCTGTAGATCAGCTACAGGACTTAACAAAAAGATCTCTATGCACACACACACACACACACACACACACACACACACACACACCGCTGTTGTAGCGTCTATTCCCCGAGCACATTTCAGTTGTATTACAATTGGTTTGTTCATTTATTTTCCAATAACCAGAATGCTTTCTCCACTTCACAACTATTTCATAATAGTGCTGATGTCTGAACCACAGGGAGAGCCCAAATGCTTCACACGCACTATCCTGGGTAGAACAATTTCTCCCATATGAGACTTCACAAGTGATAACAGAATAATTTTCCGGTATTATCAAACATGCCCTTTTCCCTTTGATTTGTCTCCGTTCGGGGTGTACATTTCAGATTTTACCTAAGGAACAAGCCTTGAAAACCATGCCAGGTTTTAATTAAGCCCTTTCCCACACGCTCAGGTGCACACAGTCAAAGCTTTCCATCACATCCAAGCGAATCAGGAGGAGGGTTTAACATGTGTTGAGTAGTAATCGTGCTGTATTTGTGTTCATCTGTTCATCAAGGAAAAAAAACTTAGTCAATTTAAAGCAACATGGGAGTGGCGATCCATGTCTTGAAGGCAACTGTTGTATAATTGACCTCCTTTAGCATTTAATTTCTCAAGCCTCTAGGAAGCTTAATTTTGAACATCAAAGAGCTACCTGTGGAAGAGTCTGTTCCAGACTGGTGAGTAAACAAATTGGAGTTAATAGGGTCATTAGCTTTTGTGGTAAAATTTCAGACTGGATATTCCTCACGAAAGGATATGTAGACTGTCAGCAGCGTTTTTTTTTTTAATCTTTTAAGATATAATTAGACCTAGAGTTTGACAAACTGTTATGTATATTTTGTTTAATGTCATTCCGTAAGCATAGGTGAAGCTTGCTTTTTAGCATGTTAAAGGGTTTAGGTGACTTCCTTGCTAGCCACATCTAGTCCCTGCTGATAAATGGATTTCTCAACGTCCATGCATTACAGAACTCTGTGGCTGCAGCCACACAGTTGGAACTATCCTCTGCCATCCAGGCCTCCAGCTGTGGAACCAAGTGCCCGGGTCCTAATTGCCCATCGCATCATAGTAACAGGGTTCTGTGGAAACACGTTGAGCAATTCCTGAAGATGCAACATTGGGAAAGATGATTAATAAAATTAATGTTTGTGTTAAGCCTCCAAACTGCAGAGAGGGTGAGGGATTAATGCAGAAGGAAAGCAAATATTTGCTAGATTGGATGGAGGAGAGTTGCAGGCGCCAGCTATTGGAGCTGGGAATCTGCAGTCGGGCAAGCACATCCAGTGGTAAACTACCCCCTCACTGTGAAAACTTATTGTGCCAGCAGGATCCGGAATGTGAGAGCAGCAATGAGAGCAAGAGAGAGAGAGAGAGAGAGAGAGAGAGAGAGAGAGAGAGAGAGGGAGAAGGAGAGAGAGAGAGAGAGAGAGAGAGAGAGAGAGACAGAAGGAGACAGAAAGAGAGAGCAAGGGGGGAGGGACAGAGGGAAGGAGGGAGAGAGGGAGAAAGAATGAAGCAGAGATGATATGACTTTAACATGTATCTCAAGCTGCTGGATGTAACTTACAAATGAAGATTTTAAATGTATGTTTATTATTTCCTTATTGAAAGAAATTACAGAGGTCTTAATAACTTTCCTCATAATTAGTACAGAACAGTTTTACATAAAAATTGGTCGCCATTTATACCCTTTTGTTTATCTTCTATCAAAAGTCAAATGTGGCACGTCCATGCCCTATTTATATAAAAGTTAGACATGCATATTAATTTTAAAACATCATAGAGTTTTTGATAGAGTCCCTACGTTAGAGCAGATAAATTGCTCATGGTGATGTTTAATAATGTGATGTTCACAGCTCATTGCTATGTTTTCTACCTCAGGGTTCCTTGTAATCATCTTACAATGGTAGAAATTAAACATCATTGTTTTAAAAGTAATACACTGGTAACTTTTGTGCTTTTTTTTTGGCTATGGGGAGAAATGTTAGCTGTTGACTTCTCTATGTCTCTGCCTGAGAGCCATAAAAGCCCCCTAAATAGAAATACCTCAATAAGCAAAGGCTGTTGAATCTAACCTCTGAGAAAAGGTTTAGTAAAGGACTCCCGGAGCCAAATGCAGAGCCTGCCCACGTGACCCATTTGGTACATGGAAGCTTTAGAATTGCTCAGGTCACAATTTCTATCTTATTCCCCAATAATTGTGGCAGTAAATGCCCTTCTGGCACTGGGACCCAGGAGGCTGCCTGCTTCCTCACGTGCAGCCGAGGTTCTGGGTCAGCAAATGAAGCATTAAGCTTTTCTACAGTGGGATGGGCAAGCCCCAAATCCTGTACTCCTTTCTAGCTTTACCATCCGTAGAGAGAGAAACTCCAAGGACTTATAAAGGCCTTAAATTTACCACTTGTAAACAGTCTTATCATTTGATGTGGTACTGACACACCACTTCTGCACAATACAGCAACAACCTGCGCGGCCCACAGCTCTGCTGTGCTGGCAGAAGGAAATGCTGATGTGTTTCCTTCTGCTGGATTTACGGCCTGAAGTTTGAGATATTTCTGTCTGCATACTGCTGTCGCCACTGTCGGGGTGTTTCAGTGTGTGTGTGTGTGTGTGTGTGTGTGTGTGTGTGTGTGTGTGTGGTTTGTGTGTTTTCTCTCGAATGAGAATGAGAAAAATGTGAGAAACAATTTTAATAAGACTACACAAACTAGTATGCATAAGTACAGCAGAAAACAAAACAAATCCCATATGGTTTTTGTAAGAAAACAAAAAGAGAAATTGCTTAAATAGTTTTTTACCCAGGATAGCAACAAAGGCATTCAGGAAATAAAAAAATATATATATATAACCAAGGTAAACATGGAACCTAGAGGATAAGGTTTATTATTTTAAATAGTTGAGATTTTCTCTTGCAATATTCACCCGATGGAAATGACTCTATAAATAACATTGGGCTCCAATGTGTTCTTTATTGTACTTTTGTCGGTGCCTCTTGGACACTAAACAATATCACAGCCCCAGAAGTTTTAAGCATCTGCATGTTCTACCTGAATTAATCATGTGGCATAAATTAAAAGTAAATCATCAATCATCATTAATTATCAGTTCAACTGATGCCTGCACTTTCTTATACTTTCATCTTCATTAGCATGCAGGATAAAGGAGAATCCCAGAGGGCTTGCTACATGTGTTTCTGTGATGGGCATATGTCTCTCCAGAACCCCCAACCACTCAGAAACATAGTTAGTTCTCTTTAATGGGAAGGTGATATCACAGGGCTTTCTCTGAATATTTCAGATTAAAACAAAAGGTTCAGTTTGAGCAGCGTTTGGCCAAAGCAAAGACAGAGCTCTTCACGTCTGAACCTCTGTTCTGTTCCTTAAATACATTCTACAGCCCTTGAACAGAGCCCTGGAATACACATGCCAATTGCATCTGGGCATCCCAGAGAAACAAAGCAGCTTCTTCTTTCCAGATGTTGACCTCTTACTCTTTATGAATTCTTCTCTGCCAAAAAATAAATAAATAAATAAAACCCTACTCTTTAGAATGCCATTAGTTGTTTTTAATTCTTGTTAAATATATGTTTTGTTAATTGATATGTGTTATTTAATATATCCTGCAGTTATATTACTTGAAATAGTTTGTCTAAAGAAAAAAGTAAAACATGAAGCTACATTAATATGACATAAAGCGCATGACACATTTTATGCAGAAATTTCCTATTTTATTTAGCAATATTTCCTCCAGGGAAGGAAAGTGACTAGCTTAGCACATGAAATTGAAATTCAGTGAGAAGACATACGTGTATGTTGGGATCAGCCATAAGCTTCAACATTGGAACTGTTGCAAATCAGACTGCCCCAGTGACTAAACCAGTCTCTCACTGTAAATGGAAAGCTATATTATCATTTCCTCAGATGCTGACTGTTCCACTTATAGTCTTCTCCATTGACGTCAGTACTACCAAGCATGTATGATGAGCTCCATACAACCTGAGTCCATTGAAGTAACTTGAAACGCTGGCTTCCATATACAGAGAGAATGAAGTCTAATGTTTAAAATTACAGTGTCAAAACTATCATGCTTTAGGATCAATGCCAAGGAAGGTCTTAAGAAATCTGAGCAACATTCTTTAAAGCCAAATACATCCCTGTACACATACCCAATGAGTACGATTATTTGACTATCTTTTTTAGGATTTTAAAATATTCTTACATGATTAGAATAATCTTATGAAAATTTCTCAGTGGCAGTCTGATTAGCTCTGCTAATCTTCCAAAAGAAGTACCAAGAAAATCTATAACCATTTTTTCATTTGTCTTCTATTAGGCATAGCAATAAATAGACTAATGGTTGCAATGTGCCTTCCATTACAAGAGCAATGTAAAAGGACCCGTGTTTCTGGGAGCATTATACTAAGATAAACCAGTGAGTTTGGAAAGATAGATAATGAGATAAGGGATTCATGCTTCTGTGTTGACTTAAGGAATGGACAGACATAGGAATTGCAATATCTATCTATCTATCTATCTATCTATCTATCTATCTATCTATCTATCATCTATCTACTGTTGATCAACCTATCATCTATCTATCTCTTCATCTATATCTCTCTAGTTCTCTATTCATACCTATCTATATATTTTTAGATATAGATTACTTGAGAGAAGACTAGACACAAGGCAATTAAGCCTGCACAATCAGAAAACAGGTGTGTTTTTTAAAAAATTCTAGTTTCGATACATCTATTCCCAAATATCCTTACCCTGACTGCTCCAAAGCAAATTGGTAAACTAGTATCCAAATTTGTTTCCTTAAAGCAAGTTTCAGTAGAGAAGAGAATTTGGTGTTCTCTCCCAAGGATCAGAAATCTTTCTACAGGTCCCCTCTGCACTGCAAAGTAGTTTTACCCTTCAAAAGTAGCAGCTTCCTTTGGTGTCGTCAAAGCAAAGCCACGCAGAACACCATGCCACAGAACTCAAACAGTAGCATGGAGGAGCTCAATCAGCTCGGAAGGGCTTTCATTTAACAAAGGGAAAGGGAAACAAGTCTTTGTTGGTTCTCCTTTTCTTTCTTTCTTTTTTTCACCCCCAGAAACAAAAGGCCATTCAATTCTCTCTTCCTTTTTCCTCTCCATTAAGCTCCCAGAATTCTCCATGGTATACTGCTGTAGAAGACAAAGGTCACTGGTTCCTTTAGAATCCATGCTACAATAATGTTCTTAACATCATGCAAATTTTTCTTTATCACCATTAACCTGTAATGACGTGGGGGAAAAACAGTTGTAGTGATTTCCATGGGTTTGTGGACATAGGCATATAGAATTTTTCTCACTTCCACTTTGCAGATAGAATTGGAAATGTTTTGTTATAGTACAAGTGAAAAGCTATCTCAAATAAATTGGTAGTTCATTTCTTAATATATTTGGTAGGATAACAAAAATTATTATGCCTGGAAAAACTCTTTCTCAAATCCAAGTGCTCTTGGAATTAAGATAAAATGTGTAACTAGTGTAGACACAAATTAGGCACTCATGTATTTTTTTCGGATTGAAGGCATAGGTGTGCAATCAGATTTAGTATAGTGAACTGCTTAGCTATGGGTTTAGGAGTCTATTTGTTTAATAAGTTCCTAGCAGGATTTATGCATTAAATTTACTTTTGCAAAATATGAAAGTTATTTTTATCCATATCTCTCAGTTTGACTGATTAATTATCTATGGTTCCCCAGCACATCCCGTGATCACAGTAATGTTCTTTGGAGATATAATCATCAAAGAGCATCCCTTGGTTAGTATGGTACATGAGAAGGGTATAAATAATGAAACAGAACAGGAGCCATTAAATCATTCTGTTTTGTTTTCAGTGCTTGAAGGTTGGTTTACTAGGTAGGGGGTAAAGAGGAGTTGGGAAGCAAATGGGAGGAAAAGGGAGTTTAGCAGCATTCCTTTCAACCAGTTCATCTGTTGGGACCATCTACTAGAAGACCTAGCAAGCCTGGGAGGCTTAGAAGTTGTCATTTTGGCTTACTAACTTTTCAGCTTCACAAAGACACATCTGGAACTAATATTTTATTTTCTCCAAATCCAGGGATTGCCAGAAAGGGCTTGCCTATGATGCAAACATTAACTCAAAGTCTGATACAGGTTGTTGTGCAGATCATTTTGAATAGTGTGTCACAAAGTTGACATTGCATTTGCTTATTAATACTTTAGAAGTAAGGAGGACACAAAGAAAACTTCTCCAACACAGGCTGGATTTAATAGAATTAAAGTGCCACCCTGTGACTAATGACCCAGGTTCACTTGGTAACCTATATTATGTAGTGTTCCTGCTCGTTTGTGTAATATTTATGTCAAGAAATTCCAACCTTTGACCCATTGTCAGAGCATTTCCTGGTTCCAGTATGTATTTACTTTTTTATTCTGGCTTGAATGTTTCTATTCTGTAGATGTTTTAGAATGAAACTGTGGCCAGCCAGATTACTTAATACCGAACCCCTTTCTCAAAGGCAATGAATGCCCCAGGGCTATGACCTAACATATCTCTCCTCCATATTAGTAGGAATGGTTGGATTAGTGTCCTCAGAAAGAGCTAAGACAAGCAGAGTGCTACTCCCCACATTGCACTATGGATAATGTAGTACTGAGTGCTACAGCTGGCTAAAGGAATGTTGGCCTGTATCTGGGTTGATGATTTTTTTTTCCACTCCAAAAGAATAGTACAAGGTAGACCTTAGCCAAGTAATGTAATATGATACTGCCTAGGGAAGGCATGACTATTAGAGTCCCTGAATTCAGCTTCCCCAAAAGGAAAAATGTATATGCCTAAATCCAAATTTTGGGTTGAGCTTAGGAGCTCAAATACACAACAGTATCATCACTCTATCAAACTTAATAATATCCAAGCATGGAATGTTCTGTTGGAATTGTCCTCTGGAATAATTTGAAATTTAAATTACTGGCCAATTTCCCTGGTTTAACAGAATGATTCTTTCAACCTCCAAAGAAAAAGAAATACTGGAGAATTTGATTACATTGCTTTATGGTTTTAAAATAATCCAAATTGCAAGAGGAAAGAATCCATCATTTTCAAAAGAGCCAGCGAGTCTATGATAAGGTATCCTGGGATCTAAAACATATTCTTTGCTAACTCCGTCTGCTTTGACCTTGTCAAATCCACACTTGGATGTAAGCATGAACCTTTGTTTTTCCTTTGGCCGTTAATTTTATTTCATTTTACTTGCTTGACCTGTACCTAGGAGAGACTTTGACCTTTCAAAGTTTATCCCCACAAGAACAGGTTTGAACTGATTGTCATTCTTGAAAGGCTTCTTGGAACCACTCATCTGGGTGACTCGTATTGAATGTCTGCTTGATCCTTTGCTCTTAGTTCATGGGCTTCTTTTTAACACTGTTCTGAGACTTCTGGGGAGGTCAACGTACTGATCCTGGGTATTCTCTTCATTTGTAAGTGGGATGTTATAACCGAAGCATTATGAGAAATTGAATAGCTAACAGGAAGATCTGATTATAGCTTAATAGTAAATTGTCCTTCATTGTCCTTAGAGATTCTCGCAATACATTTTCTTTCCAATTCTCTTTCCTTCTTCACCTTTCTCTTTCTATGACTTGATTATTCTGTCAATTTTCTTTCTATAAGTGGGAAAATACATTAATGGATGCTTATAATTTTATAGCAATAAACATTAAATTAGACTCACGGGCAAGCACTGCTCCTATCATGTTCCAGAGGCTACTCTCCTTGGTCCTGCTGATCTCTATGGGGCCCCACCCTCAACTACTGTTCTATTTAAAATGAGACCCCAATTAACTAAAATAAATAAAGCACGCTTTCGTGAATGTTTCATGTTTAAGAAGTATTAAAAAATGTTTTACAGATGAGCAATGTCAAATGTTCTGACAAAATGATCATAAATAGTGTGTTCCCCAAAGTGGGTGCTAGGAACAGATCATTTGTCCTCAGAATGACCAGCCAGGGCTTTTAATGCCTCAGCCACCTGTTCAGCCACGATAGTACATTTTCTAAAGTGTCTAAACACATTCTTGAAACTAGTGAGAGCCACCTTGGACAAGGAAAAAGGGTCACATATTGTTTATGTTTTGATCTGGACAAGAGAACCAGCTGACTGAACTGCACTCTGCAAACAGCAGGGGCCCTGTTAACACACAGCAGAAGGGAGAGTCACTCAGGTGATATCCTATCCTCCACAGTAATAAGGATTAACCTCAAACAGAAAACTCAGGAAAAAGAAAGAGAAGTGGATGATGTAACTATGACATAAATTCTTGCAGAAAACAAAACAGAAAAGAAAAAGGAAAATACAAAATGTTAAACCCTCCGACAAAACTAAATACTATCATGCTGAAAGATAATTGTCATTAATGTCAGAGTCATCTAATCTCTTCCTTATACAAGATGCATAAATAATTTTATCCTGCTTGTCTTGGGACATGATATACTGCTGTGAGGACCCAAGTGATCCATTTTCATCAAGCCAATCTCTGGTCATTTTGCCCCATTTCTGGCCAAGACAAACAGGGGATGGCTATTTGACTTCAGAATTCAGGAGGCCCAGTGGTATGGACAATATGGGTTTGACAAATATTTGTGTGATTAAATAAAATTTGACTAAATTCTTAGAAGCGTTAGCCTTACAGGGGTAGATGTTTTCTCTCTAAAATAAAAACTTCATACATGGCCTCATGTAAAGACCAAAATCAGTTAAAAATTCAACGGAAACAAAGCAAACAGCAGAAAATGGACATATCATGAAGCATTTGGGGAGCACATCAAGAAGTATTTTGTACCCACAAACACTCTTCATGTTTCTGAATTAACTAGAATAAAAACTGTGCAAAATTGCATCTTAATTTATGCTCCAAATGAAAAAAAAAACGTATTTTGTTTCGTATTTTTTAAAAGAGGGCTTTTTAGATGTCAGAGAAAAGGCATATTAAAGTATTATTTCTTTCTCGCTGTTCATAAAGGCATGCGTTCTGAAATCAGGACAGTTAGATACTTTAAAAGCCCTACATACAGGGCAATAAATACGATGAATGAATAATTAAATTTTTGTATTATGTTGCACCAATAGATTAATTTTTACAAGGGAACTTATTTCCAGTAATGATCTTAGGAAGTGAACTCTCATTAGTAGCTGTCACTGAATGGGGGAGGAAGGCTGACACTTACTACACAGAGTGAATCTACAGGGCGAAGTTCTCATTGACTTTAACTGCATTCCGCAGGTGATGCATCATCAACCCAATAAACCATGCTGGCCCTAAGGTAGAGCTTGCTTTCAAATCAGAGACTCCTTTGCCCAATCACTGCCAATTCTAGCATTTTATAAATCCAAACATCTCTTTAAAAGTTTTAAGGGGACAATCTATGCACGACAAACTAGATAGCTCACCCTTTTAAAATTGGGCAAAATCTGAATTCTCCAAACAAATCTAGCCCTGAAAATAGAGTTTATCTTTAATAGATGGTGATTCAGACAAAAATGCTTCCATTTCCAGTATCACGTTCTTTTCATGACCTTGTCCACATATAAGGTACACATGTTTCTCACAGAACTTCTTTTTTTTTTTTTTTTTTTTTTTTTTTTTTTGGTTTTTCGGGACAGGGTTTCTCTGTGGCTTTGGAGCCTGTCCTGGAACTAGCTCTGTAGACCAGGCTGGTCTCGAACTCACAGAGATCCACCTGTCTCTGCCTCCCAAGTGCTGGGATTAAAGGCGTGCGCCACCATCGCCCGGCTCTCACAGAACTTCTTGAGGAATTTGTCTCCATTCTTTTTTCTTCATAACCAACCTTGTGTGAAGAGCGGTTCTGTGTTTCACATAAGAGAATGTGGCCTTTGCTAGTATTTTATATATTTTATATACATGTCTGTGCATAATATGTGTGTATGATATATATGTGTATGTGTTTGTGTGGGTGCACATTTGTGTTTAAGTGCAGATGCCTGCAGACTGCTGTGTATTTTTTGGAGAGCAGAGTACAGTGTCAGGTGTCAATCCTCTCTCATTTTCTTTGAGACAGTGTCCCTTGTTCATGGTTGCATACAACAAGCTATATGGCTCACGAGTTTTCAAGCATTCACCTTTTTCTGTTTCCCATCTCAATATAGGAAAGCTGGATTACAGACATGTACTACGACATAGAGCTTTACAGGTCTTCTGGTGATCTGAACTCAAGCCTTCACACCTGCATATAACACACTTACCCATGTGACCATCTCCCCAGTCCCCTACTGTTATGTACATATCAGCTCCAATTTCTCAGCTCTTGTTATGACATCATTGCCAAGAACTTTCTAAAAATCTCAGGCCTCTTTACTCAAAATAAATATTAAGCATTATGCTTTTTAAATTCAATATAAATGTTCATTTGTCCATCACTTGAATATTTAAGTGATATGTAGCTGTGTTCTGCTTTCTGGATGAGATAGTAATCAGAACTAGCTTGAAGTCTAGGTAAAATAAGGAAGGACATAGAAAGACTCTCAATGATTGCATAATGAACTTCCAAATGCTTAGAGACCTAGTTCTGAGTGCCTCGGGGTTCATTTCTGATGGTTTTGTTGGCCGCCTGCTCTTTCTACTATAATATTTCTTCTGGTGGTTGAAATTAATTACCCCACAATATATTGTTTTTCATCGAAAGTTTACCCAGTGGATGTAAAGTGTAGTAAATTACTGAGTACCCACCAACCCCAACCTATGTCAAAAACTCTGGGAATGAAACAAACAGTATAACTTGGTTTCTTTGTTTATGGGGCTTTAAGTTTAAAGAGGAAAAAAGACATTATCCTAATAATTACAATGTTAGGTGCTGCAAAGGAGAAGCATAGATTGCAGTGTCAATAGAATCTATTCTATTGTGCTGGCAATTTTGTCTGGCTTGATGAAAACCTTGTTATTCAGGTCTTCAGCACACCATCACAACCTCTGTGAATTTACATGTGCAACTCCCCTGTTGAGCTTGGAAAGTTGTTTTTCTGTTGTTTTCCACTGCCTACGTCTGAAAATCTTTTCACCCCACGTCTTCTCTGATGTCACTTGAATATTTGGAAATTTGTCCTCTGCATGGTGACCAATTGCGGGTCTCCATGCTAATCACCACCTATTACAAAAAGAAACTGGACTGACAAGGAATGAGAGATACACCACTTTATAGGTACAATGATAAGTCATTGGGAGTTAGTGTGACTCTAAATCCATTTAGGAGATCATTCACAATAGGTTCACCCCACAGTTTATGATATACCTTATAACAGGTCCTTGGGCCTCTTTAGAGTGCCAGGAAATACTACTTTATGTAGAGCAGGCTTTGAATCCAATCCAAGTGTATGGTTATTCCCATGAAACTTGCCAGAGCAGTTATTGATCTAGCTCACGCAGAGTTCATAGCTCAGTAAGACTGGTGACTACTTTTCTTCCTTGGCAGTGTGGATATCGCCTTCTATCACTATGAGAGCTAACTAGCAGTGATGAAGCTACTAGTCAGTACTAGCCTAATTGCTCCAAGTTCCATGACTCAAGTGTGTGGTGTCTTCAGCAATAGAGTCCTAGCATCAAGTTCTGGAGATCATCAAGAACATAGGCGGTAGACTGAAATGTGCGAGATTCTGTAGAAACCCATTGATCAACATCTCCAGGGAAGTCAACTCATACTTGGCACTGAGCTTTCTGTTGGGTAGCCCATAATGGCTAGGCAAGGTGTTGTATCACTGTTACTGGGCAATTTCATACATGCAGGTGGAATATTCTATACAACTTGTCTCCATATTGGCTTTTAAAAAGGCATTTGATGTTAGTTATCCTCCCTCACACTCTCTCTTCCAATCTGATCTTCCATCCCCCATTTTAATCAACCCTTCTTGCTCTATTATTTCCTATTCTCTTTCAACATACCTACACTGTATACCATCTCCCCTGAAATACTCCCATGGTCCCTTATTACTTTTGTGACTTCTGTGGATATTACAGCTTAAAAATACATATCTAAAGATCAAAGCAAGCATCCACATATGAGAAACAATATGTGATATTTGTCTTTCTGAGCCTGGATCAACTCACTTAATATGATGTTTTCCAGTTACATCCATTTGCTTGCAAACTTCATCTTTCTTTAGAGATGAATAATATTCCACCGTGTAAATGTGCCACATTTTCATTGGTTTTTCATCAGTTGATGGACATCTAGGCTATTTCAGTTTATTGATGATTGTGACTAGAACATCAAAGATTATGAATAAAAATATTTCTGTAATAAAATAGCTCTCTGTTTTATTTTACCTATTTTGGGGATATATGCCAAGGAAGTAGTATAGCTTAAAAGTGTTTCTTCACATCCTTGCCAGTATTTGTTGCGATTCGTGTTTTTTTTTTTCTATTAGTCATTCTGCCAAAGGTAAGATGCAATGTCAAAGTTGTTTTAACTGCCATGATGACTGAGAGTAGTGAACATTAATTTTTTTCTTTTTTGAGGAATATTTCTTGTTTTTGAGAATATAATATAATTAATGTCTCTTTCTTCCTGTTCCCTCCAAACCATCAAAGAAATCCCCCTTTAGTTTCTTTCAAGTTTGTGGCCACTGTTTTCATTAACTGTTGTTTTATACACACACACACACACACACACACACACACACACACACACAGACCTAAGTATAACCTGCTCAGTCTGTACAATGTTACTTTTATCTATGTTTTCAGAGCTGACCATTTGGTGTTGAACTTCTCAACCATTTATATTTCCTCTCTTTGCTCAGTTTTATGTCCCAATTTTTAACAGAACTGTTTGTTTTCCTGATACTTAGTTTTGTTTTGTTTTTCTTTTTGCTCTTTGTGTATTACAGACACTAATCTCCTGTCAGAGTACTGGCAAAAATCTTTCCCCATTCTGTAGGCTACCTCCTCACTTAGGTGATGGTGTCCTTTGTCAAACAGGAGCTTTTTAGTATTATGAGGTCTCATTTATCAATTATTGGCTTTAATATCCATGCGACCAGAGGTCAAGAGCCCTTTCTATGCATATGGCCTAATTTCTCCTATAAAAGATTTAGGGTATTCAGTTTTACGTTGAGTTCCCTTGACCAATTTGGAGTTGAGTTTTGTTTAGCATGAGATATAAATATTCAGTTTCATTATTTTACAAGTTTCTATTCAATTTGATAAACAATATTTGTTGGTGTTATCCTTTTTCCTCTAAGGTTTTTATCTGTTTGTCAGTCATTGGGAATGAATACGTGAACCATCAATTTGACTTTACTGACAAAAATCTTAGGTTTTGCACTAGTACTATGCTGTTTTAACACTATAACTCTACAATAACTTAAAATCAGTGATGGTGATATATTCAGCAATTCTTTTATTGTTCAAGATTATTTTTGTTATTCTGGGCATCTTGTTTCTTCATATGTGATTCAATTTCACAAAAAAATCTGTAAAGAATTGCATTGATATTTGCATGTGGGCTACACTGAATCTACAGATTGCCTTGATAGAATGATCATTCCCACTAATAATTCGATAAATGGTGGAGAAGGAAATTTTATCTTCTGATGTTTTCTTCAGCTTCTTTTTTGGTGATTTAAACTTGAAGCTTGGCAGGCTTTTAGTTTCATGGTTAGAAAACTTACTGGCTTGTCTTGGAGGTTATTGTGAATGGTATTGTTTCCATTGTTTATTGTTTAGTACAATTGTTGATGGGATACAGGAAAGCTATTTATTTTGTTAATTTCATATCCCACGACTTTGTTGAAAGTGTTTATCAGCTGTCGAAATGTGCTGATTCTGTATTGAGGGTCTTTAATATATAGAATTATAACATCTACAAATGGCGATACTTAACATTTTCATGGTCTATTTGTATCCCCTTCATTTCCATCACTCATTTTATTGCTTAAGACCTTCTTACTGCTTATGACTAGTATATTGAACAGGAATTGAGAGAATAGGCATCAATGTCTTGTTCTTGATTTTAGTGGAAATGCTTTGATTTTTTTTTCTTCTCCATTTCGTATGATGTTAACAACGACTTTGCTCTATATTAGTTTTGCTGTGTTAAGATATGCCCCTTGTATCCTGTATTTCAAGGACTTTTATCATAAAAATATGTTGAATTTTGGTCAAAGACCTTTTCTACTTTTAATGAGATGATCATGTTGCTGCCTTTCAATTTATGTGGCAGATTCTTTATTCATTTACATAAGTTGAAATATCGCTGCATCTGTGATATAAAACTGATTTGATCATGTTGGTTGATCTTTCTGATGTGTTCTTAAATTTGGTTTGTAAGTATTTTATTGAGAAAATTTACATCTATGTGTATCAGAGAGATAGGCCTGTAATTCATTGTTGGGTCTTTATTTGGTATAAGTATTATAATAATGTTGCTTTCATAAAAATTGGAAGTTTCCCTTATTTTCCTATTTTGAAGCATAATTTAAGGAATATTGGTGCTAGTTCTTTCAGAAAGGTCTGGTAGAATTCATTGATGGTAGAATCCATCTGGCCTTGGCTAACTTTAGCAGAAAGATTTTTTTTTTATTAGTGCTCCTATTGGTTGGCATGATTCTGCCTAGATTATGGAATTACCTTTGTTTAACTTGGTGGTGTTACTTCTTTTATTTTAGATGTTCCAATGTAGTGGAATATGGGTTTTAAAGCATGTCTTTATGATACTCTGAATTTTCTCATTGTCTATTTTAATGTCTTCCTTTTCATCTCAAATTTTATTAATTTTTCTCTGGTTTATTTGGGACCTTAATTTGGTTGAATGTTTATCAGCATTGCTACTTTAAAAAAAAAAAGCAACAATTCATGTCATTGTCTCTCTGTATTTGTTTTTCTTCCTTTTTCTTGTTGTGTATATTTTATTTATTTCAGCCCTGAATTTGGTTATATCTTTCCATCTACTGATTTGGAGTGTTGAGTTTTGATTTTCGAAGGCCTTTATGTGGGATCATTAGAATATTACCTTGAGATTTCTCAAATTTTGTGAGTTAATCTCTTAGTGCTATGAAATTTCCTTAGAATTGTCTTTATTGGCCCCATTGTTTTGATAAACTTTGTATTCATTTACATTCAATTCTAGTGATTTAATTTTTTTCATTGATTTAATTCTCATTCAGTGGTGTGCTCTTTGGTCTTCATAAATCTGTGTGCCTTCTGCAGTTTCTATTGCTGCTTATATCCAGTTTTATCCCATTCTGGTCAGATAGAATTCAGGGAGACTTGTTTTGTGTCTCAATACATAGCTGATTTTGAAGAAAGTTCCATGAGCTGGTGTTTTGATGGTATGTTCACTAGAGGATACACTGAGACAGTACATTCCCTCCTTCTAGTATGTGAGTTCTGTGCATGGACCTCAGGTCATCATTCTTGGCAGCAAGCAGCTTTAACAGGTGAGCCATCTTGCTAGCCTAACACTAAATATGTTTTAAATTAAGGCATTTTAATTTCCAGGCCATCATGAGAACTTGGGAGCAGATATGGACATATCTGAAGATCCCACCCAAGTGCATTTGCCTTTCTATCTTAGCACCTGATACAGTTCCTCTGGGAATACGTTTTTCTCCTATTTGTTTGACAATGTCCATTCTATCATTTAGTCTGAGACCAAGTTTTAATTTATCTGGAAGGCCTTTCTGATATCCCATAGTAAGAAAGATTTCTTTAGCAATATTTCCAGAATGTCTATTGATTATCCTTCATCCATTTTGCAACACGTGTTGGACCCATCTATTGCAACTAATCAACAATCTTTCTTCTTGCCTTCCACTGTTTCCATCCTTGTCCATAACCCTTGTTTTGCATTCTGTAAACGCATAGATTTTCAGCCATTTGGGTGCTATAACCCACACTAATCCTCCTTGAAAGGAAAGAGGATACAGTATACATAAGCAAAACACAATACAATGCATTATGGAAATGATGTAATGGGACTGGGAGGAGGGCTCAGCAATTAAGAGTGCTCACTGCTCTTCCAGAGGATCTAAATCTGGTCCCCATGTTCCCTATTGAATGCCTCAGAACCACCTGAAACTACAGCTCAAGGAAATCCCACACCAGAGAGAGATGGAGTAGAGGGTAGGGAGAAAATTTGATTTGATTTCCTTCCTTTTTCTTATAAACCAGAGTTCTCCTGGAGGATATATCTGAGAGGTGAGGGTACAGGGGTCTTTCTTTAGTAATAAGAGTGCTGGTTTTGCTCTCTTTTTCTGCGTCAGTGGATTCTTCTGCTTGACCATATATTTTGTGTAGCATGACTTCCATGCCAACTCTGTTATAGGACAACTGGGTATGTGTTATAACCAGCCACAAAGAGCTGATCCAGTTTTGCATAGTCCCAGGACAGTCCTACTCCTCCCTTCAGTTTACACAGTAGTAGATAACATTTCCCCCCAGCCTCTCACTGCTAGGGCTTCCTGGCCTGCCAGAGGTGTAATGAAATTTTGAAGGCTCCTCTGCATACGAAGCATGTCTATGCCTTCGGCCTTGCACTCTCTCTGATCCCTCTCTCAGCCAAGATGATACTCCAATATCTATACTGCTCAGCCATGCTTCGTTAGACCTTGCTTGAAGTTCAACAAGTGGAAAAAGTCTCCCAACGCACCTCTACTAAGGGGTGGCACCCATTAGTGTACCCTATCAGGCTTCTGTTTTTTCTATAATGATCTTCATAATTGACATATTATGTGAGTAAGTATTGTCCATCTCAAATAACACATACAAATAGATACATATACATAGTACCATATAACAAATATTAAAAAATAAAATTTACATATGAGGTCATTGCACCTTGCTTTATTCATCACAATAGTTTAGTTATTAGAACATATCTAGGAAATACATGGTGTGTTTTCAATAAATATTTTGTTTGAATAAATAATTAATAACTCATCAACTGCTCTTTACAGCTGTGCCAATGAAATGGAAATACTGTCTCTCCTACATGTGCAAGTCACACTAACATGACCTTGACATTGTAGAGAACTATAGCTCCTAACTTCTCCTGGAAAGAAATGAAAAGCCTCCTCCTACTTGAACTCTGCATTCCTCAACACCAATGCTCTCTGCCATTTCTCCCTTTCTCCACTGATAGGCCATAGGACGAGATGTTGAATTCGGCAGCCTCTCAGTAAATCCACAGGTGGGAAAGTGTCTGACACTAACCATTGCTCTTCATGAGGCTATTTTTAGACTGGAGGATACTTCCACCTAGAACCGGCAGCCTTGGAGTTTAGCTGTATTTCCACAATAAGCATTTTCACCCAACATCATATTCCAGACTTAGATGTTTATAAATATTTTCTTGATTTCCCTTTCTCAACTATATTGTACAAGTACAGTTCAGAAGCCTGTCACACTTCCTTCCTACTGAATCCCATTGCACAGCATAGCTTCTGGTATCCTGTGAGCTCTTAAATACAATCTCAGTAGCCAACCTGTTTGAAATCAATATATTTCCACTTCTTGCCCTTTTAAAGTCACCGATATCTTTGCCTGGCTCCCTTCCTTCTTGCTCCTGCATGAGCAGTTACTGTAAAATCTGGTCGTATTGCATATGATACCTAAGTTCTCAGTAAGCTTCTCCTTTATCTCCTCTCAAGTGCTAAATATGACTAGTGTCTCTAAGACGGCATATTTGCGGTGTCTTCAAGAGAGGATCATTCTACAGTGATGAAATATGCATAATTTCAAGTGTGTATTATATGAATTCATCACTGTAGATCTGTGTTTTTGAAATTATACATTTGAGCCATGTGTATGTGTGTATGTATAATGTAGTGTGTGTGTTATCCATAAAACATGTGTATATGTATTTGTTATGTTTCAGAATCAAGATTCAATAAAATAAAGTCATTTTATTTTATCTTGTGGTCTCTTGAACTATTATTTAGATGATAAACAACTTGGTAAGGAAATGATAAATTAGAAATAATACTTAGCTTTCCTATGAGAAAATGGTCAGTTTGTATATATCTGCCCTTGCATTGATTCTAGAGACATTAAGGCCACTGACTAACTTGATTCCTCTGGGCACCTTATAACATTAGGAGTGAATATGTCTTTGAAATAGATTCCATTACTCTGTTCTACTAGTAAGGTCTAGTGGATGGAATTATTCAATAAAGAATATCTTCACATGGTTGGCACGTGAACTTTTCCCCAACTGGATGAAAAAATGGGCAGTGGTTCATGAAATTGCATAATTAATTTGCAATAAGAAATATGAAATAAGGAAATGGGAAGGGGACCCTTGTGAACCCTGCTCCCTGTTACAGATTGAATCATAAAACCTTAATCAGAGAATCATTAACTTACCAACACCAGCTAGGGCAATGGCTCCTGATAAAGGATGGATTCACTCTTACAGGGAATTTATCTAGATGTAATAAGACTTTATATGTTTTATTTGTCTTTTCCAAGATCAAAGTTCTTTAGAAACCTTACTCTCCTCCTCCAAAAAGAGGCAGAGGAAAATGAAACTTTGGAAATACTAACAGAGTAGTCTTGATTAAGAAAAGGAGGCTACAAGGCAGAGAGAAATCAAATCCAAGTTTACTGACTCCTAGTTTAAAGGTCAAGGCAAATTGTTATATTGCTATGATTGCTACAGTTTACCCTGGGAATTGGACCAAGTACTTCTATGGAGAACTTCTTTGTGAGACACCATGACACCAAGTAAATCCTATAACTTTCAAATGTCAAGCTGGCATTGCGGGAGTATAAGGGACCAGGGAGCAACTGACCCATGGGAAAACATGGCCACAGTAAACCTCATGAGGTTTGGCATCTGAAGAAAGAGCCAATAACTGGCTCATTGAGAAGCCAAAAGCCAGAGATCATTCAGACAAATTGCTATTGTATTCAAGCGCATCAGGAGAACAGGAAATCGCTAACAGTCAATGCACAGGTTTTGTATTCTGGGCACTGCATTATCAGCAATGCCATACATAACTTCAAGGTAATGAGAGTCCATTTTCCCCATATCAGTGCTCAAGAAACATCCCAAGAAGCCAAATCATTCGCCCAATGTCACGGAGCTAGTAAAGAAAGAGGCTAAGAAAGTCCATTTTCACGAACAACACATATATTTTATATGTATGGAACTACAAAAACCTAACTCAGCCAAGCTTAGCAAGATAACATCCTTTCTTGGCTTAATTACCAGTAAATACATTTATACATAAGCAGTACTATGCTATACTAATATATAATATGAAACTATTTACTTTGGAATACATATTAGGGGCAGACAACTTGCCTACCATGTGTGAGGACCTGTGTTTAATTCCAAGTACAAAATAATAACAACAATAAGGAAAATAGTAACACTTTAAATACATTTTACCTTTCAGATATGAAATACCTTCTTACTATATTTAAGGGACTGTACAGTTTGGATATAAAAAAGACATATAGCTACACATGTACCACAAGAATGTTTGTCAGCACAGTCTACTGACTTCATAGTTAAATGAACTAAACATGGGCATGCCGTTGTTTTAATTTAAAATTCCTGACTTTCTGTAAGAATGAATAAAAAGAAGAAACTGTAGAAATATCATTATCATGATTAAAATGTTAAAATGAACATACAAGCAGTCACCCGCTATGATTGTTTGTAATGAACACATTAACATTAGTCTGCCTTCACAAAATGATTAGTACTAAGCTTAGAGCATGCATGGTTGAAATAAGAAAAAAGTTATATCTTTTATCTTCTACTTACCTTTGAAAAACATTTTTGTTATCACCTATATGTGTATTAAATGCCTTGTAAGGATTTGTAAAGAAACCGGGCTACCAAGAGAGATATGATAAATACTGGAGAACACTACAAGTGGAACAGCATGAAGGAAGAGGGCACAGGAGTGAAGGAAATACAGAGTGAAGACATAGTCACAGAGACATTCTCAAAGTGGAATGAGTAGAGGGCACTACGGAACCCATGCCAAAGCATCTATCAGAAATACCTTCCTAAAGACCTCCAGGATTTGACCTTAGAAACTGAGATTGCATAGGAAATAAGAGTTGACAACTAAGCCCAATATAAGACAGATATAACTTACAATTAAATATGGCTGGCAGAGGGCTCAGTGGTCCCTGAAGTAGAAGCCTATGATTATTTCCCAATTACTTCCTACACTTGGAGAGAAGTTGGCCAGGCAGATAACTGTCATAGATCTGTCTGCAGAATTAGTAACTAAGTCCTATACCAAAGCTCTCCAGAGTCCGTGAGAGAACTTTGGGATAGATGCTAGGAGTGACGAGACCCTACAGGTTTTGCACAGATAACAGAATTCTTCTTATGATAGACTGTGGGTAACTATGAAGAATGATGGTAAACAAAGGAACTCTGCCTCTCAAATCCTATTGCAGTCACTCAGAAGAAATAATTAGGATTTCTAAGATTAGAAAAATAGAAGTAGAGATGGAGACAAATGGGTGTGTTTAGAATTCACTAGATGTCAGGTGAATTGGATATGGTCAAGAATGGTCTGGATTAAAAGGAAATTCCTCCTTTTGATATCACCTGGAAAATTTCAGATTAACAGGTTTTTCCTGACCTTACATGAGTTATTTTGATAGTATGAAATTAATTGATTATTTGAAAAGCACATCTAAGGTCTCTAGCCTTTGATCTCTAACCAAAAGGATATTCTCTTTCCTAGCAAATTTCCAATAACTCTAGGTGTTTTAGAGTTGGGATGAGATTATCAATATAGTATTTTATGTAGTTCATTATTCAGAAACAGCAAATGCCTTTCCTCATTGCAGTACATCAAGAATGCTTGCCAGCAACTCCTGTACCCACCTACTTATCAAAGAGGACCTTCCACAGAATATAATAATATCTTCTTCATGCTTTTCCTCCCTTCCTGTCTCAACCATATCTCACTCACACTTAAAGTTTGAATGAAATAACTATCAAAACTGATATATCTAGATAACTAAAGTTTCCAACGTTTACTTAGAATTCACCACATAAAAACATTTCCTCCATACTATTTTTCCTCATTAATTTTGTCTCAAAATGTCTTTATTAATAAACCACCATTCTGACTAACTTTCATTTCAAGATTGATGTTATAGATGACAGAAATAGTAAAGAGTTCGCGGATAGATATGGGCCTCTTAGAAAACATTGGGAGTGATATTGGTGTAGAAGGAGACAAGCATGGAAGAGTCCAAGAAGAATGTATGGAAACAGGAGACAAAGCACAGAACAATCTTAGGAAATGGTTTCAGGTGTTGTCTGAAAAGCTATCAAAGGAATCAATTCCTCAGCCAAAGTTCAATCTTTTCATCTTGTAATGATGAGTTCTTTTAGTTTTCCTTAGATTGTGCTTTTCTGAATTTGACAATGCTAAGTCACCGCGTGACTTTTTCCAACCTAACTCTGGGCCAATCATTTGCCTGGTCCAGCTAACTTGACCTTGTATACTGACAGATCTTTGTATGAGTGGTATCCCAATTATTCAACCTGGATCCCAGCAGAAATATACAAATTGTGCCTTAAGCTGCTTTAAAGTATTTTAACATTATATAGATACACCAGTGAAAACAATAGTCGAATGTTAATGACTATCACAGGATATGGTCTTTAAATAAATCATTTCAAAAGGTAAATGAATAACCAAATATTTCAAAATAGTAATACAAACCAGGTGTGTTTGTGTGGTCCTATAATCACATACACTCTGGTAGTAAACCAGGAGAATTCTAAGTTCAAGGCATGCTTCAGTTACAGTGAGGCCAGGGTCAACATGCGTCGCTTAGAGACTGTCCCCGTCTTAAAATAAAAGAAAGAAAGGACTGATGCTCTATCTCAGTGTAGAGAGCCTGCTTGGCATGGGAGAGACCCGAGGTGCGTTCCTCTGTACTGGAATGCCGCTCATCAAAACTCATTTTGGATTTTCACCTTAATTCTGTTACACCAGAATGGCTAATATGCTTAAGAAATCATCTGTTCATAATCCATGATGACCAGTTCATTTTCCACCATTGCATCAAAGCAAAAATGACAAGGTGGATTTATGCTAAAGTAATAAAATTGAAACTATAAAACTCACTTACGAATATTTCATATTTTCTCTTAAAATAAATGAATATCTAACTCATATCTAAGTAGTTTAGCTAATATGAAAACCTGGCTTTTACTTAATATTTTAAAATATGGTTTTCTGCATTTAGATACTTCAAAGTGATAGTTTCCCTTTAGGACTTAAAAAAAAAATCACAAGTATGTTACCAACTATCAATTACCCACATTGGGAAAGCTCACATGCAGTTCTTCATAGGAAAATTTAATTCTAGTCTAACTTTCCTCTACCACCCCTTTCTTTGTTGCACCCTACTGCTGTCAATTGGCATGAGTTCAAGGAATACAAATATATTTTAATATTAGTTCTAGCAAAGCATTAGCAGGAAGGTAAACCTCCCAGGGAAAATTCACATAATGTATTCGAAAGTCAAATAAAAAATGATTTTGGATTACCGGTCCCACCATAGGCTTCCATTCAGACTGATAATTGAGAATTGACTATACTACTGTGTTCACAAACTACAGACCACACGGAGTCCACAAAAAAGAGAAGGGTTCAGAAACACGTATTAAAATGAGAAAGCCAGAAGGTACTGTGAAAACAGTGGGTCTTCATAAGGGGAGAACTGGAGCTGACAAACGGTTTTACCTCCTTTCTTTTTTTTTTTTTTTCTGCATGAGACTGTGAAGTTTTAAATGATATGCAGGCAGAAGCAAGATGAAATTATAGCTCTCAGACACTTTATAATTCTGAAACAGATATGTGATTGATTGCGAGGTGGCATTGCTGCTGGCAGTTTTTGTCGGCACATTTTGATGATACAGTTTCTTAGGTGAACTTCAAGTACACCAGTGACATGCGCTACGGTTCAGACACATTGAATGATTCTGAAGCTAATAATTTATGAGAGCTTTTGGAGCAAGTTATTAGATTTAAGTCAAGAGAGATTTATTTTGTTTAATCCGAGGTTCCTTGCTGGGTACTCTGTTTATCTCATCCTGTGTTGCAAGTAAACAAATATGTAAAATTTGAATGCACATGGCGCTCCTCTATAACAGTTCCTCCCACACCTGACAAGATCTTAACTACTACCCCACCATAACCACACATGCTTTGTAGCCTCATTGTGTCTGAGAAAAGACAGACAGAACAAGGCATCTCAAGAATCCACCAAGGAGCAATTGAAGGAGAAAGTACAGCATTTGCCCTTATTCTGGGCACTAAAGGATCATCTATCTCCAAATTTACGAACTTCCTGGAGAATTCATTCAATGACACTAGTTGGATTTAAAAAGTGTTGAGCTCCCATGAGGCTTCAAGGGGCCTTAAAGTCATTTTTAACAAATAAATGACAATACAATGTTATAAATTCTGTAATTATCTGTCTTGGTCTGCTTTCTTCAAACTTCTAGAACCTCATATGTCAGGATGTCACATTCCTTCTGCTAAACATTTACTCTCTTGTGAATCAACAGGAAATGCAAAGGCATTGCCAGCTATGTTCTAGCACCAATATTAGAAGAATCTTTGTACTTTTAGTGTTTGATGATTGCTGTCTGTATATTAAGTAACTAAATGTGTAATCTTTTTCTGTTAGAGTTGACTAGGAGTAGAAAAATTCCATATATATATATATATATAAACTTGTAATTACAAGAATATTGTAAGCAATATTCTTGTTACTTCTGTCCTCTTAATTGCATTGTGCTTCTTATTTGCTTGACTAGCAGAAAGAAGAAAATCTATGAGGTTCTGTATTTCTTGTTACATTGTTGCAGCCTTTCTTCTTTTTCTATAAAAGAGACCCATGGAGAGGCACTATTGTTCTTCCAAAAACATGTGTATAGGGACAGTGGGACCAGTCTCCTCACTTTGTCTTTAGAATACACACAGGAAACCTTCATACATGGCCCATTGTTGGCCTGGCATTTTCTCTCAAGTGGCCATCGCAAGGATTTGTATTCCTAACCATTGTGTACAAAGCTGTTGTGTGCATGAGTGTCCTCCGGAGCCTGATCTGTTCAAATGGTAGCACCTTCCCTCATTCTACAGGAACATGTCCCTGGTCCTTCTGATTAGTTAAAGATACATCACAATATTTAGGAAACCTGGGATCACCACATTACTGACCGGCCATCATGAAACGTCAGCATCTGAAGACTCATTTGTCATTAAAAGCACTTTGTTTGTTACATTGATTATTTTAAGGAAAAGTAATTGAACTGGAATGTCACCTTCGAGAAGTTCAGCTCTTCCTAGACAGAGGTTAGCTAATATACTATGGGGGTTTTCACATGAGCAAACAGCCTGCCCTCTCGCTAGGCTTTTAACTTAATGTGGTTTGGTTTCATTGGGATGGAATGGTGTTACTTCTGTGGCTATTGTCACCTCTGTTTCCCCTGGACATTGCTGGTGGTCACGGCAAGCTCTGAGACAATGAGACAATATGGACTCAAACAGCGTAACCAATAATTTCTGTCCAGGTGCAGAAACATGTTACCTTCTCATTCCACTAGTTTGTCCTTAAAATTAAAGAGACAGTCAGGCATCTCAACACTTATGAGAAAAATTGTTTAGGGCAAAAGCAGAAAGGCAGAACAAAATTAGAAAATTGAAAAATGGCAAAAATGGAGGTGGCATAACATTTCAAATTAAGTATAACTAATATGTTTAGAAACATAAATGGTATCTTATAGAGAGAAAGAAATAACTCCTTTAAAAATGTCAGAAGTTTAGAAAGTAATACTATCTTTAAAAAAATGAAGTTAAACCAATTTCCTAAAAAAGTAAAAAAAAACAGTTATAGAATAAACTAAGTTATTTCAAAAGATCAATCTAGGGCATATAATATCAAGCTAGTAAAAACTCAAAAACTTCAAGAGAAAAATAGGAATTCACAAGTCATTTATGAATATGCAAAAACTTACAAGAATTGAAAGCCACTCATAAGAGGTAAAAGCCATGTCAATGTTCTGGTCACAGGATTGAAGAAATAATCATAAACGTGTCTACAGATCAATCAATTACAGACAAGTCAATTGAATAACAGATTGTTCCTCACATCAAAAACAGAACCAATGTCAGAATTACTTTGCGCTTATTCAGTATTGTAAAAAATGACATTTTCCCCAATGATGATTCAACTTTCAAATGCTTGCTTTTATTTTTAATCCTACTTAGATGATGCATGGTTGAAAATCACCGCAGCAAAGGTCTCAGTGAAATTTTTCTCCATGTGCCTTAATGGGAAGCCTTTGGAGCTTTTCATCACACAACAATGAGATTAAGCTTAGAAGTGAAAACTTGACTGTAAGCCACAACAGAAAGAAAGCACCATTCTCAGAATATTAATAGAGACATATCACAAGATAATTAATCATTGGAGTAAACATCAATTGTTGTCTGTGATTACTGATCTTTAATGATTCCTCTTCAGGACTTTTGTTACATAGAATTAAAGTTGAAAAAGAGTATGAAGATTAGATGATAGATAACAGACAGACAGATAGATAGATAAGAGATAAACACATATATGATAGATAATAGACAGATAGAGATCTTGGAAATGTTTGAGTTTTTTTCCTCCTTCTAAAATTGACAGTGAGAAGGCTTGAAATCCCACTGAGTTTTTCACCTTGGACATATATTCTCCATTGCTTGTCTCATACTCTCCACTCCCCGCCAGAGAAGAGGCTGCAGTATCAGACAATTGGTGTGGGAAATCCTTCTGTATTTGTGTTGCTTTCATTGGTTATTAAAGAAACTGCTTTGGCCTAGTTGATAGGGCAAAACTCAGATAGATGGGGAAGACAGAACAGAATTCTGGGAGGAAGAAAGCCGAGACAAGCAGACACCATGGTTCTCCTGCCCAAGACACACCCTGGTTAGACTCATGCCTGTAAGCCACAGTCAAGTGACAATACACATTAATGGAGATAGGTTAAATCAAGATGTGAGAGTTAGCCAATAAGAGGCTAGAGATAATGGACCAGGCAATAATTTAATGAATACTGTTTCTGTGTGATTATGTTGGGGGTTAAGCTAGCCAGGCGGCGGGATGCAGTTCGCCCCTCCTACTACAACAGACAATCCTGTTAAAAAGTAAGTTTGACCTTGGACTTTCCACAGGACAGGGAACCCTTACTGCTCTTTGGACTGGAGAGGGAAGGGGAGAGGAGTGGGGGGAGGGGGAGAAGGGTGGGAGGAGGGGGAGGGAAATGGGAGGCTGGGAGGAGGCAGAAACTTTTTTTTCTTTTTCTCAATAAAAAATTTAAAAAAAAAAAAACTAAGTTTGAACAGTGACATCTTGAGTTGATGACCACCCATTTGGATCGCAAGGATTCACAAGTGGAGAAAAGGAGTTGCTCAAGCTGATCATGGCAGGGAGTTTGTCAGTCAGCCTCCTTGATTCCCTCTCCTACTTCAAGGCATTAACATAGATTGGTAGTATTTTTTAATTCTTCTCATCAGTGTTAATAATTTGGCCTATTCATCCCGTGCTTTTTAAAATGACACACCTTGTGAAGCTGAAGAGCTTGTCTGACAAACTACCTCAAGCTACTTCCTTCCTGGCAGCACAAGTCTTTGATGAGCCAGCCCCAGCACCTCTTTTGTATGGTTAGATTCTTTTTCCTCTTCAATATTATTCATATGGCATATTTGTGCAATTATTGCTCATTATTACATAGTTCAACTTTTTAAATAATGACAGGATTTTTGTTTTCATGAAATCATAAAAAGACTTAGAGTAATTCTGTTGCTCCTTCTTTTCAGAGGGTGGCTCCTCAAGTCATCTTTGCTAGATATTGTTCAATGTTTGACTGGCTTTAATTGCCACACTTATATCCCTTTTAGGCTACTTGGGGAAAGATAACACTGGTTTCCTCAGCCTATAAAATGTGAAAGCTGGATTTCATATTCTGTAAATATCTTTTAAGTACTAAATCTTTCTGATTTTGATACACCTAATACCCAAAGTGATTTAAGAATCCACACATTTGTTTTTCTCTTAACAGCTTAAAGATATAATGTGTCTCGTCAGCATTTCCCACAGTGATAAAAGTGCTTGGAGTTCATTTTGCACTTCTGGTTTTCCAATAAAGTGTTAGATAACACTTTCAATTGACTAGGAAATGTGGCAACCTAAACATCAGAGTTACAGTGTGTAGGAGGCAGCGTGCTGTAATGAAAATCGCAAAATATCCTGTCAGAGAGTCCTCAGAGCAACTTCATTCATGAGAATTGGATGCTGTATTTTCACAAATGTAAGAGTCAAATTATAGTAGCACTAATCCTCTGACTTGAACAACTTTCGTTGGAGAAATCTAAACTATTTTATAAACATTTTTCTATTGGATCAAAGTTAATGACTAATACTACCTGCTTTTTTAGCAAAAACCAAATAAGATGCCAGTTCTCCAACAATGGTAGCAGACCATGAGCAAGCTGGTTCTGCCAGGCTAGATTGGATTTCTCTGTCAGATAAGTATCAAAGTCTACCACAGGTTATATTTAGAAATTTATACGTATACATACATGCACGTAGTAATGATTAGTGAAAAAGTGGTCCTAAATTTGAGGAGAGAGGGAAAGGATATATGGGAGGGTTTATAGGGAGACCAAGAAGGGAAGAAGTGTAATAATTATATTATCTCAAAAATAAAGATTATCATAAGAATTGAATGAGAAAACACTAAGTTTTTGATATTAAGATTGTAGTGGGAACGCAGCCCTGGTTCATCATTCAGTATTATAAAATGTCACACAAACATTAATGAGTTGATATATACTGTATACCTAAAGGCCATTGGAAGTGTAAATGGCTTATCTTGTAAAATATACATATGTCAGACTGTGCTGTCGTTCTGTTACTCCACGAATAAATAAACTTCAGCAGAAGGATTACAAATTCCAGCACAATTAGGCTACATAGAACTCCCCTCCTCTTTCACCTTGCTTGTGTATGTGTGTAATATAACTATATGTGCGTAGAACAAAAAACATATCTAAGAATAGCATAGTGGATGTGTGAGTTCTCTATATGTTATTAACATTTTTCAGTGCTTATCTTTTTCCCTTTAATGATACCAATTTCCCAAGCAGAGGTCTACAAAAACCACAGAATTACTCCATAACACACAGACATAGGTAGTAAAAACTCATGTTAGGATTTGAACTCAGCTCTATCTGACAAAAAGCCTATGCTCTACCATAAACTACTCATAATTATGAATAACAGAACATTCTTTCCCTACCGGCATTTGAATTCACTGGCTGTTCCTGAGTAAGTAATTAGTGCAATTAAGTTTCTCAGAATCTCCTTGTCAAAGGCAAAGTAACTCTATTTTTATAGCATCAAACATCTTAATGGGTTTACAAGATCACTGGACAGTCTGAGGACTTCTTTCTTTTAATCCTGAGAAGCAGGTTATGGCGCCATGTTACTGCCTCTCTTGATAGCAACAGAAACTGTTAAAAGTGTGTAGGCTGTTACTCAGCCTCAATTATCCCTGGATTAAGCAAAACTATATTTTGTTTTGTTTTCCTTGAAGACATAATACAAACTCCCAGGGAGGTAAAGCCGCATCCAGAGAAGGAAAAGATATTTTTTTGCTGTGGTAATTAATAAAGGTCTCACTTGAAGTTGCTGCCTTTCCATTTGCAGTAGACACACGCTCAGCTGCCGAGAACTCAGTATGCCACGCTCACATGATAATGTTTAGCGTGGGCTGGTACTTAGGGCTTCCTGGAAATATGTTTTGATCCTTTTTGATCACACTAATAATACGCTATGAAGGTTTGCGCTGTTGGATGTAGTTAAAGCTTATTTGAGCTTTGGAAACCACTGGCACTTTCCTGGGGGGAAATATCAGAACATTTTTATTTTTATCTCAATCACTCCAGAAAACTTCATGGAGAATAGTCTCTGTCAGTGATATAGGGCAATTGTTGTCCCAAATAGTGTTTGAAAGAGATGGCCTAAATCGTCACTGAACTGTGCTGAGAAATAGTGAATAAAATGATTCAATGATAAATCTAAACATCGTTTGAAGTGGAGTTGCTAATTCTTTGTCTTCCTTTAGCTTGCTCACTAATAAAGCAGTTAGTAGATATTTATACACATACCTTTTCCCCAGTAAATATTAAGACAGAATAGGATTTTTAAAAAATACTCAGGATGCTTTCCTTGGCACAAATTATTTTCATATTTCAAATTATTTTCACAGATTTTAATATGAAGAACTTTATTCATACCTCTGCAGTAAAAAGAACAATTTTATTCCTTAGTGTGAATCCTAGACAATATCACAGTTATCCCAGGAAATAGAAAAAAATAGGAGAAGATAAATTTTTATTAATTCTTTAGAAAATATTTATGAAATAAGTCATCCTTGATGTCTCAAGGGGCCAAATTTGTAGCACTTTGCTCTTTGACAGCAAAGATCTCTTCATTTTCCCCCAGATCAAGGATGGCATTATTGAGTGAATTAGGGGAGGATCATCTCAGAAATATTCCTTGTATCATTGCTTGCAGCACCTTGCCATTACCCTCTCCTTTATTGTTCTGAAGTCATGGCGCAACAGAAGCAGAGTTGCTGGTGAATGCAATGTCTCTAATCCCTGACTCGGTCCTCATTAGTTCTTGGTAAGAGCTTGCTCAAAACAATCACTAAAGTACCCTTAAGCTTGTAATGATTTTCTATAAACCAAACGCTTCTATGAATTATTATTTTCAGAACGTGTCATATCACAGGCTCTGGCTTTGTATAGTTTTTGAATTTCCAGTCACTAGGGGGAAAGCAGGCTTTATTATGTTATCAGTGTTTGAGACAAGAAAGGTTTACTATGTTAAAGATTAAGAGAGAGAAATTGCCGGAGTGGGAAAGGGGGAAAGGCAGCCAAATGACCTCCTTAAAACAATTTCCTAGGGTATAAAAACATTTCTGTATTGAGATTATTTACCATCACTTTGGTGGTTCATTTGAGTGTATAATTGAGAGAGATTTCCCTACATAGGCATGCATGTGTATTCATTCATGCATGCCCACACCAAGACACACATATACACGCATGCATGACCACATTCGGGCATGCACATGCGCCCATGTTTTTCTGGACAAGCTGAGGTAGGTTGATAGACTCTCTCTGACTTCCCTTCTAAAGCGATCGAGTTTGCATTTTACATGACTGAGGCTTATTTGACTTAAGGTCTCCTCTCTCTACCTGAGTTTTGTTGTTCTTGGCAGATGTGAGTTTGTGTGGTTAAGTGATGCAATTATTCAAGTTCCTGGACCCTAGAATCCTCCTCTGGAGGAAGGAAAAATTTCAAAGTCCCATTGCAACCTCTCTCCCTGTCCCTCTCATCCCCTATGCTCTCTCTTTCATCCACTCCCTTTTCTTTCTACCTCTTCATACAATAAACATGTGGTAGGCCTTGGGAATTCAGGAGTGAAGGAGCTAGGTCAGGCTCCTGTCTTCATGAAGGTCACATTTTGGTTCACCATACTGTCAAACAATAACTAATAAAACAGGGGGACAGTTACCCTGCTGGTCAGCCTGTAATTCAGGTCTTCTCCATGTACCCCATTATTGTGAAGGAATGCTGAGACTATCAGTGCTCACTTGCAGCTTCCCAAGCCCTTCCACGTATTCTCATTCAGCTGCTGCTTATCTTGCCTCCTTTTCTCCCTCTTATCGCTCTGATGACTGACATTTGATGTGATGACCCTGCATTTGGGGAGGCAGGAGGAAAAGGACAAACTAAAAATGACAA
The DNA here is from genome assembly GCF_018167655.1 of Microtus oregoni. NCBI lineage: Eukaryota > Metazoa > Chordata > Mammalia > Rodentia > Cricetidae > Microtus > Microtus oregoni. The sequence goes on along the minus strand of NW_024543083.1, from coordinate 26,512,778 downwards.
AATAATGAAGCCAGAGGCAGAAGTCAGCTCTGTGAGGACAAGTAGGCATGCACAACTGGGTTTATATTTGGAGGCCATTTAGTTATAGGGCAGAAACCATGGTAAAGTGATCAAGATTTAGGTTGTTGAAGGGTTGTTAGAAATCCGCAGAGATCTGCCCAGTGCCAACTTTGGCCAACTGGAAAAGTAATTCAAGAGAATATTTGAAGGAAAAGATTTAAGGTGGGGAAGATGAGGGAGGGATGAAGATCCTTCCTGCTAATGATCTACTCAGCTAAATTTCTTCAGGAAATTGGTTGCATATCACGCACTATTATGCATATACTAATAGTTTGATGATAAACTTGAAAATAATGATGCCACCATTATTAATCATGAGCATGAAGTGAGAATATTCAAGATGTTCTAGTCAATTTTCGAACTGAAGTAATCCTGTTGGTAGAATTAAAAATATCACACACTATCTTTGTATGGTGATTGTCACAAACCAGAGACTCCACCCATTTCCAGGGTCTGGTCTCCATGTTACCTTGTGAATAGTCTTAAAACCTTGTTCATTTAGCTTACTTGATTGTTTGAGGGTTTGGTGTGCCAGTAAACGAAGAAAACTTGTTGCATGATTATGAGTCTCCCCAGATATTTCAATTGAAAAAGGTTTCAGACTGATATTGAGAATTTGCTAAACTTTGACTTTAAGGTAGGGGCTCTCATGCAAGCAGGTTATCCAGGAGGAACAAGACTTTCCAAGCCTATCCAACCCAAGGAACTTTACAGAAAAAGGAGTGGGCTTAACTTCTATGTCGGCATCTTTTGTAAAAATCTGTTTACTTTGAGCTGTCAAACATACAGTATTCCCTTTAGCTGGAATTGTCTTTAAAATTCCTAAGCTACAGAAGCTAATAACTTTGTCTGTTTATCACTTGACAGACCTGCTTTGAAGTATGTGCCAACACTGGCACATTGGATTTCATTAAGAACACCAATCCAGAGGCGAACTCTTACTGAGTGATTCCTGGTGGTGAGGAGACACAGTCCTCTGAATAGGATGCTATTTTTCAGCCTTATAATCATGAATAAAATACTATTATTTTCCTCAAGTGAGAGGTGCATGTGTGAGCGAAAAGGTGGGAGAGTCAGAAAGAGAGAGAGGGGAGGGGAGGAAGGGGAGAGGGAGACGGAGAGGGAGAGGGAGAGGGAGAGGGAGAGAGAGAGAGAGAGAGAGAGAGAGAGAGAGATTTAAGGCAGTCCAGGGGCATACAGTTAGTAACTATAACAAAAGAGGATAGAAACCGAGTTCCATCTCGCTGTAGGATCTGTGTCTCTGTGATCTTAGCCACAAACATTTAGTTGCTTCTCACTCTAAGTGGATATGCAAGTAAGTTATTTAGCATTTTTCATGTGATAGCTTTATTTCAAAGATATTCTGTGTGTAGACATTTGAAACTGAATTGAAATGGCTGTAGGCAGTCCTATTCAATTGATTGAAAGCAGAATTATCAGCATAAGCAAATTAGTTAGTTTATAAATTTGCAGAGATATTATTTCTATTCTCAACCTGGAAATTTTCCTTGCCTGTGAATCAGGTTAAGTATATTTTGTCACAAACCCCTTTTAATGGGCCACCTGTTATAAATTAGTGTAACTCTTCTCCAGCCTGGATCAGTAAGTTCTCTCCTCCAAATAGCCAAGAACACTTGTATATTTTTATTTGTTTGCTTTTATTTCTTAAAACAATCTTTTCTCATTTTACAGACTAATCCCAGTTCCCTCTCCCTCCCTTCCTCTTGCTCCCCTCCACTTTCCTCCCTCACCCCCATCTACTCCTCAGAGAGGGTAAGGCTCCCATTGCAAGTCAGCAAAGTCTGGCACAGCACTTGAGGGAGAATGGAGGTGCCCTACTCTGTATCTCAGCTGAGCAAGGTATCCCTCAATGGGGAATGTGCTCCAAAAAGTCACTTCAAGTACTGTGGATAAATCCTGGTCCCACTGCCAGTGGCCCCCGCAGACTGCCCCAGCCACACAACTGTCACCGACATTCAGAGAGGGCCTTGTGTGATCCTATGCAGGTTCCGCTGCTGTCTATTTGGGGTCAGTGAGCTCCCACTAGCTCAGGTCAGCTGTGGGTTTCCCCATCATGATCTTGACCCTTTGCTTATATTACCGCTCTTCCCTCTCTTCAGCTGGACTCTGGGAGCTCGGCCCAGTGCTTAGCTGTGAATCTCTGCACCTGCTTTCATCACTTGCTGGATGGATGAAGGTTCTATGATGACAATTAAGGTAGTAATCAATCTGATTACAGGGGAAGGCCTGTTCAGGCATCCTCTCTACCACTGCTTAGAGTGTTAGCTGGGGTCATCCTTATGGATTCCTGGGAATTTCCCTAGTGCCTGGATTCTCACTAGTCCTATAATGGCTCCCTCAATCAAGATATTTCTTTCTTTGGTCTTTCTCTCTGTCCTTCCCCCTTCTCAGCTATTCCATTCCCTCATGTTCTACTCCCCCTCCTTCCTCCTGTACTCCTCTACTCCTCTCCCCTCCCTATTTCTTCCCCCTCCCAGTTTTCTAGGGAGAACTTGCCCATTTCCCCTTCTCCGGGAGATCCAAGTATGTCTCTTTGAGGTTTCTCCTTCTAACCTAGCTTCTCTGGGATCGTGGACTATAGGCTGGAAATCTTTTGCTTTACATCTGTTATCCTCTTATGAGTGAGTACATACTGTGATTGTCTTTCTGAGACTAGGTTACCTCACGCATGGTATTTTTTTCTAGTTCTAATCCATTTGCCTGCAAATTTCAAGATGTCATTGTTGTTTTACTCCTGAGTAGTACTCCATTGTGTAAATGTACCACATTTTCTTTATCCATTTTTCGATTGAGGGGGGCATCTAGGTTGTTTTCAGTTTCTGGCTATTGCGAATAATGTTGCTGTGAACACAACTGAGCAATTGTCCTTGTGGTATGAGTGTGCGTCTTTTGGGTATATGTCCAAGAGTGGTATCGCATCTTACAGCAGTCACAATGGTTAAAATCAAAAATATCAAATATAGCTTATGCTAGGGAGAATTCAGAGTAGGGGGAACAATCCTTCATTGCTGCTGGGAGGAAAAACTCGTACAGCCACTTTGGAAATCAGTATGGCAGTTTCTCAAAAACTTGAGAATCAATCTGCCTCAAAACCAAGCAATTGTATCTTGTAGTTGCCCTTTCTAGTCTCTTTGAGCATTAGAGTTCCCCTCTACATCCAGTAGATTTAACCAGACCTTGTATAGAAGGAAAGAATGGGAAAGATCTAGCCAGAAGCGATCTGGAATTGGCCTGTGTCTCCTCTGCTAGCATAACCTTGACCAAATAGCAGATGCATAACCACATGGTATCTTAGAACAATGGATCATAAAAGTTGACTCTTTAACTCAAAACATAACGATGATATTGATAGTTCCTTACCCAGGTGGGCCCAGTCATGAGCAGCTGGCCCATCAAAAGACTTCAGTTAAAGATACACTTTCCCTGTGTCTTGGTGTTCCATATTATCTTAGAGACATTTAATTCTTGATATATTTATTTGTAACGCTTTTTTTGCTCTGAATTTATAGATAGTATGATTTGTGTTGCCAAAGAAATCACCAGAAATATTTAGAAATTAATTTTATTGGGCGTTTTTGTCTCTAACTTTAGAAAACTTAGTCCGTCTCTTTGACCTCACATGCATCTTTAGGACCTGACAGAATGATAATGTTGGAAGAGTCTGAGGCATGGAACTGAAGTAGGATTTATGCACAATAACTGACTAATTGTCTAGTCAATGTATGCTAATTAGTTAGTTTTTCATAAAATTGAGTAATGTGTAGCATGTCAATTTTATAGCATAAATTTATGAGCATTTGACAAGAATTTATAAAGTGTAATTTACATTTACATACCCTCACATATTGCTGTTCTAAGAGTGAACTAAGGAACTCAGTGCTAAGAATCAAGCAGCTGAGTTTTGAAGTTTATATCATTTAAAAAATCATTTACTCAACATTTTATCAATCGTAACCAAGTTTCCTGTGCATTCTTAGTCGAAGGCTTTATTTGCCATGTGAGTATGGCCCATGTGAAGGCATCCGTGGTTTCTTGCTTTCTATACGCTCCCCTCAATTCTTTTGCATTATGAATTACTCATTCTAATTGTTGATGCATTGTTGGTAAAATTATTCCGCTATTCTTGCCTCAGTGGGTCATTACCATGAGATTTCATAACATTTTCCATTTTTGCTTTTGTAAAAATGTACATTGTCTTCATTTTTTTTAAGTTTAGACATTATAACTCGCAACATCTCAAGTGCATAGTACACCAAATTCAGTTTAATGAGAAAATGTAACCTTTCTTACCCTACGAAAGCTCTGGAAAACTCTTTGATTTCATATAATATTCCCTCTTTCCTCTACAGCCTTGATATAAAAATCCTTGTTATTAATGGTGGTTTAGTCATAGATGTAGCTGAAATTTTGACTCTCGTATTTTCTTTAAAAACATTCCCACATATGGGATCTTTTACCCTTAACCTCCTTGATAAAAAATTTAAATATATGTAGTCAAGAAAATAATAAAAAGAAATGATATCAGGGTTGAGTAGGATGAAGGGGGCATATTGTACTATTTGTTGAATAACTAAATAAGAGTGGAGAGTTGCTCCATCAATCTGTTTTCCTCTCTTTTGTGTGCACGGGAAACAGGGACAATGTACCCAGATGTCAGTATTTAGAAGGGACTACCTGGTCCACATATCCTCATGTGAGGCATGTCATCAGATTCAAAATTAATATCCTCCTTTCAACTTTTATGTGGGAGTTGGGCTTGGAAGATTAAATGTAAACAAAACTTTGAAAAAAAATTAACATTTAAGTCATTTAATATGTTTGGGAGTTTGTTCATAGAAGTATGGATATAGTGACATTGCACATGATTCTAAATATTTCTTCATAAATTAAAATACAGAAAATTACATAGCATGTTTGCTGGATTTGCAGAAGTGTAGACACTTAGAATGGACCCTTAAGGTGTGTTGAAACATGAAAAGGGCTTCAGTGGCTTGGGTGTTTCTATGGCGATTGCTGAAGCCAACAGTTCTCCTTCAAACGACAGTTGGTTTACTGTGTTTAATGATCCCCAATGTAGTTGGAAGATGTAACCCTCTGGAGATTTTGAAGGGATTTGATTTCTTGATGCCTAAGTACTATTGAGAAGGTTCAGATATTGAAGTAGTGTATGAAAAAATCTATATGAAAGATCAATTTTCACAAGTACTTTGTAAAGGCATCAGACAAGAGTCTCACTTGACACAAAATATAGAAGTTCTTCGCCAAAAAAAATTGTCAACACACTCGCTCTTGTGGACAAAAATATAGATTTGAAGTTGGAGTGTGTGATGCTATGTCAAAGCACTGATTGCTCCACAATCGACTTCAACAATCAACTCAGAGATGCTTGCAAAACCCACTACTGATATGATTTCTGACATGAATAAACAGTGCGGCCACAGCTCTGTTAGGATGAAAATCTGTGCCATGACACGGGTAATAAATGAGTTTATGAACTATTCAATAGAAGATTAGAAACTATTAGCCAAGCACTTATGGAAACCCTCTCTCATAAACCATCCCATAATCCAAGCAGACAGTTTTCTGTCAGTCCAAATGGATTCCTTTACGGTGTACAGGTATGCCTGGGAGAACCGTTCTGTGTTATTGGTGGTGGCAGCCAGGCCTGCATTATAGGGATGTAACATCTATCAGCAGTCAGTGTTCTGCAAAGACTAGGGGCACATCTGGCAGTGCTCCAAATGCACAGATGAGCTGATCTATGTAGCTGACTGCAGTGGAGTGTGAGCCAAGCTGACGATGGGTTAATCAAATCCTATGATTAAGAAATACCATGCATGCTTGGACACCCTTAAAAGAATTAAATTATGATATTATACATTTAAAAAAACCATTTTTACCATTGCTGAATATTTGATTGTTTCAATGGCATTTTCATTTGAGGGACTTAGAAAGTCTCAGAAATGTCTTTTTCTACTTCCTATGTAGATTAGAAATGACATTGTGGAACTTGGTGGTTATTTAACTGTAAATATGCTAAAGTGAGGGTAGCTAAACTTTCCTGGTATCACATGGAACCATCCAACCTTTGTTTACCTTTGATCATTGATATTTCAGAGGGGAGAACTGAAGATCTAACTGAAGGATTTGATTTGCTTTTCAAACAAAATAAATTATCTACCACCCCAGTGAATATGGATAAGCAAAGTGCTTCCTGAAGGGCAATTGAGGTAATTATCCACTAATAATGAAGGGAAGCATTAGGATTTAAAATGGGTTTCTTCTGATAATTTCTGATGACCTACTGAGTATTCAGTGATATAATCCTGAGACCAAAATAAAGGAACTGTTAGTTCGAAATAGCAAAAAGCAAAACCAAAAATGAAAAGCTCCCAAAATGAAAGTGTATATTGACCTATGAGTCAGAAATTGATATAATTCATTTTGTGGCCTATTTTGAACTATGGCTTGTGTTTTTCTATAAGATTTTTCACAGATGCCATTAGGGAATTGTCATTGGAGATATTTCCAGACTCAGAGAATGTGGGTTCAAAGCCCAGTTCTACCAACCACCATTTTTGTGACTAAAGGTTGTTTTCCAATCTCCATTTTTAAATTTGTCATTCTCTTACTTTTATTAAAGTAAAATGAGCCAATATTTCTTACATAAAATAACACATGACATATAATAAATGCTGGAAAATTCTTAGTTTAGTGACTATAAACTATTAGTGTTCAGTCTCCTAACATGTCAGTGGGACAAGGCACTTTTGTTAATTACCAATATAAATTCTCTTCATGAGGACGTAAAATCCTACAAAGACCCTAGCATTTTGAGAATTGGGGTTTGAGTATATCAGTTTTGCAGGACATAGATATTCATGGCATGGTATGGGTGTTAGTGTGTATGCTTTGTAAATTTATTTTTAAAACCATACCTACACATGAAGAAGAAGTTGAATATTAACATAAGAATATGTAGGGAAGGTCAGCCAGTACCCCACTACAATTGCTAGCTCCCCCCATCCTTGTAAACACTTTACTCCTGTGTGTGTGTGTGTTTGTGTGTGTGTGTTAGTGAGCATGTCTCTTCTAATGCTTCAAGTAAACTCCTTAAAATTATTTTTAGAAAGTAGAATTTCTGACTCAAAGTGTATAAGCAATACTGTAAAGCTTTTAGATATGTACTCATGCCCTACCTTTTTTTGTTCTGGTCCATTTACTCTGTCTATGATTTATTTAAACTGAATGATTTTTGTATATCTTAACCTTCCAATAAAGAAACAACTTTAAATGTTTCAGCATAAGGAGAGTTCTTCATTAAAATATTAGTAATCCGTATAGCCAGTGATGAATGAAAGTCATAACTCACAATGTGAACACTGATTTTTGCTTGCTTTTGACATAATGCTCACAAAGAAAGGGATTGACTGTTGGAGATATCACAAAAGGGTAGAACAGGGTTTGAAATTCAGGGGCATCTAAGTTGATAAACTAAGCTTTGAAATGCAAAGACAAATTCGATGGCCAACGTGCTCAAGTGTAAAATATGACTAACAGCATGTACTTCTGTTGTCTTTAAACAATGAACCATATCATATGAAAGAATATAAAAATGTCTTTCCTTCATCTATCCCTTCCAGTGGTCAGGATGAGTCTCGGATATGAAGTATGGAGTAATAATAAAGGAGTTCACAGCTAAACCCAGTCAACCACTAACTCTGACCTCCCATAATTTGCAAAATATTTTTGTATCCTTAATGAAGGCATCCATTTACATAAGCCACAATGTCCTGCTGGGCAAGTCATTGGCATTAGGCAGGTTCACCTTTACAGAATTAATGAAGCTCTACTTTTTTTCTTTAACATCTCAGTGGGCAGATGTGAGAAGCTCAACTTTATTCTGTGTAACATCTCAGTGGGCAGATGTGAGAACTCTGGTCTGACTTTCTCTCAATAAAGAAGCCATTAGCAATTTTTACCAATATATGTTGGGTTGAGTGTTAAATCTTCATTCCCAAGGACCTCTAAGGCCCCAGATATATATCAAGTCACTATTTCAGCTTACTGATTTATTTCCGAATATGTAGCTTTCTGCGAAGAGAATGTATAGGTGGTTCATACTGTTTACAATGGTATCATTTTTCAAAAGTGAGATTTTTTTCTGCTCAAATGATTCCTGAAGTTATATGCTATGTTCCCAAAATTGTTCTATGACGATTAGATGGCCATACTGTGGACTAGAAGAGATTGGCAACCAGGAGTGGCATCCTGACCAGCCTGAGATGGAACTCTATGATTTGAGACTTTTAGGAGCAATCAGATGCTCTCGAGGCCCATAGAGTGAGCTACAAAAGAATGGGCAACCAGGAGGGGCACCCTGGAATGCCTGAGATAGAGCTCTATTTGTGATTTCAATCTTTTGGGAGCAATCAAAGGCTCCTATCCATATTTAAACATAAGCATGAAGTTTTTTTCTCAAAAGAAACGTGTCTAAGACACGAATTTTACTGGTTACTCCCTACTAAGGAGGATACTATGTGTACTAGGAGAGATTCCCTACTTGGCACAAACTAGAGTTACCATGACTAGGAAAGTCAGCTGAGAAATTGTCTCCATCAGCTTAGCTTTGGGGATGTGTCAGGGGGGCATTTTCTTGATTGGTAATTGCTGTGAAAGGGAACATCAAAGCCACACCAAAGTGAACCTGAGTTGTATAGGAAAGCAAATTGAGCAAGTCATGGGAAGGGCAAGCCAGTGCGTAGTGCTCCTTCATGGCATCTGCTTCAGCTTTTGCCTTCAGGATCTGGTCTTGAGTGGTACCATCACTAGACCATAACCTACAAGATGGACTAAACCCCCTTTTCCCCTAGTTGCTTTTGGCCTGGTATTTATCACAGCAACAATTGGCTAACTAATAGAGTAAGTTTTAGAGATCAAAGCAATTATGGCCAACAATAAGAAAATCCTATAGTGTGGAGGACAGTGCTTGTGACAAAACATTTTTTTAGGGAGATGCAACACATATATCTACTCATCCCAGAGAAGGAACACATGACAGACCAATTGGTAGTATAGATGATACCACCAATCTCCAATTCTGTAACTCAATGAGTTTTATTGTGGTTGCTTATATGAGCAGAAATAACTCTAAGATAGCAGCACCACACTGCCTGCATTCAGCATGGGTGACAGCTCACAAATCTGGGAACCTGAAACACACTACACAGACAGACTGCAGCAGCTCAACTGGTTGGAGGGTGTCTTTGTCAGGTATCTAAACTGATCTAAATCTCTTCCAGGCAGCTGTTCTTATCTCAGAGGCTTCTTTGCAGGTTTTCCTTTCTGACATTGTTCTTTACAGCCAGATTTCCTTCCTTCTGGGGCAGACTCTCAGCTTCTATTGCTTACTCTGGCAGGGGGGAGTCCAGTGAACCTGGTCAGTTCCAGGAACTTCCTGATGCTGTTTTGAGTTCCTTACCTTCGTGATGAAGGAGATTCCTATAGGATGGAATGTTTTAATCTCAAAGGAACCTGTTACACAACAGACAAATATATAATTAGTAAACAAAATATAATAAGACAATATAATAGTCTTTATGGGAGATTATCAGGACACAGGGAAGAATTTATAGCATATATATAATAAAAGACATGATGTATTTTCTAATTATTCTTTATCAATAAAAAACAGGGCATCAGATATCAGTGTAAGAATATGAATAATCAAAAACGAGAGAAGTCAACTCATCCCTCCTCTGTTCCTCAATCCAAAAGGGTTGAGATCCTTTCTCTGACCTGCCTTACTACTTCCTGCCTCCTATCTGCCCCATTCTCCAAAACTTCTATGGTTAATTTTGGCCTGATAGTGGCTATCTCTGCCCTCTGACTCAAAGCAAACTTTATTTTCAGGATGTGATCAAAATATCACACAACACGGACATGCAGATATCATATTATAGGAATATAGAGATATTTATTGATGTGTGGCAAAGGAAAGTTGTTCTGTATTTAAATGACTTAGGGAAATATGAGTTGAAATAAAATCAGAGAGGTTTTCTTCTTACAAGACTTCTTAGAACAGTCATTATTTCCTTGAACTGCCACAGTGTCCTTGAATTATTGAGCAGAGAAATTGTGTTCTTTAAAACACCCGAAAAGCATCCTGCCATGAGACATACTGGAGAAATTTCGATAAAGGGAGTTACACACCCTAATCAAGTCAAATTCTTCTAAACATGATTTTGAAAAATATGATTTTCCTATTACTACACTGAAATTCAGACTTGGGTTTCCATTCCACTTGACTGGAAAGATCTTTGTAAGTCAATGTATGGTGATGTCAATTAGAGATTGCTGGATCCCCACTCCCCACCTCAGTGCAACAGTAGAGCTCTGAGCAGCTTGCGAGATCATGGTGTTAGAAGACATATGGTTCTCATCTGGTAACTGCCCACACAGCTACCAGCTGCGGTTTATAAGACTCATCTGGTTTTCAGTTTTGTTATTATTCTCTGGGATGTCTGGCTTTCCAGCTGTCTACCCAGCTACCCATTCACATTACATCTTAGTCAGAGCCATCCCTTTCCATTCAGAAACTCTTTCGGGCCAACTAACATTTTCTTAGTTGATTTCTAGGCCTTCCTTGAGACAATGGCAAAATCAGTCTTTTCTACCATGTCACATTAATTGGGGGTGGGGGTTTTGGTGAGGCTGGCTAAAACTATTTCTGCCTTGCAATTTTCAGCTATATCAAGAGTGCAAGGACCTTCCCCATAAAGATATGACAAAAGTCAAGGAGGAAGTCTTCATCCTAGCCATTCCTCCTGCTCCCAGGTCATCAAGTCTTACAGCCTCTACAAAAACCCTGGGTGACAGTAGAGTTAGTACATGAAGGACAATTGCTCTTATTTGCTATGTATCCAGTGGTTCCCAGAGGAGATACTATAGCAATTGCTGGCAAGTTGGCAGCTGTTGGTCTGTCTGCAGTATTATAGATGCTACTTTATCACTGTAAGGAAGAGCACCCACCACCTTTAAAAATTCAGTTTATGAATTATGTTTAGAAAGTGATGAAGTTTCACCTCCCAATTCATAAAACTGAGTTTACACAAATATGTTCACATGTGTCCTGTGAATTTCTTAAAAATGTAGTAGTTTTTGTCTTGGCTCACATAACTTTAGAAAGAAAGAAAAATCGAATGGGGTACTAACAAATTATATAGCCACAACGTTACGCAGATGCCTTCAAATTCCTATCTTTGTAACTAAGCAATTCCAATTTCCTTCATCGGGGCTTTTTGACAAAATCATTAAAGTGGTTGAAAACAGTTCTAATCATAATGGTAAATGAGACAACGAGGAGGTTTTATTTCTTTTGATGTACCCAATGAGAGGTGTGGTGGTTTCAATGAGAATGACCCTAGAAAGCAGATATGCTTTGAAGACTTAGTTATTGGTGGAGCTGTTTGGGAAAGAGTAGAAAGTGTGACCTTGTTGGAGGAGGTGTATCAAGGGGGTGCACCTTGAACTTTCAGACATATGACATCCTCTGTGTGAGTTTTTCTGTGCATCCTACTTTTAGATCAAGATATGAGCTCTCGGCTGTTGCTGCAGCCAAGTTTTTAATCTCCCATTGTGGAATCTAGCCCTCTGAAACGATAAGTTCAGTTAAATGTTTTCTTTTAAAAATTATCTTGGTCATTTTTTTTCTTCCATAGCAATAGAGAAGTACTAATAGATGGTGGGTTAAAAATTTGACCAAGAGTCTATATTTGTATGTACATAGAATAGAACTTGGTGACAATCCTGTAGACTAAAATGAGTTATGTTTCAATATCGCCAATCTACCAAGCATGTCTCTAGATTATATTGAATTTAAGTACATTTTTATGACAGTTACTGTTAGTTCTCAGTGTAATTTGACTGTGAGCTGCCTAGCTTATTAACGGACCTAAGAGAATCTGTTGTGAAGACATTTTCAGGGACATAGGTAAGCAGCTGCATGACATGGATGTAATGTCACCACCCAATATGCAAGGAGTTAAAATGAATCCAAAAGAAGAGAAGGAAGCCTATAACTATATTCACATCCATCCTTCCTGGCTGCTACTGGGTGAACAGGTTTACTGTGCCATGGCCTTTTGTCTGTAAATTTCTTATAGGCAACCACAGAATGGGCCAAAATAAATCTTTTTTTCTTTTTTTAAGTTGTCTATTCAGGTATTATATTCCACAGGTGACATACATAACAATATATAATATTACTCATTGTGAGAAACGACTGTGATCATAATGTTGATGTAATGTATCCAGGTTTTTAAAGCTATAAGACAGTACAGCCTATAGCTATATCTTCTGTCTCTAATGCCTATGAAAACTTCTGCCAACGTACTTATCAGAGATGTATTCTCTACTATGAACGAGGAAGTCAAAAATCACACAAGAAACTAGATGGGTTCCTTGAAAATCGAGTAAAAAATAATCTAATTCACTTTTTGCTTTTCTATGATTGAAAGGTTTCAGTGTTCTGGACAGTCAGTTGTACTTTTTCTTCACTGATTTTTGTCATTGTGGGAAACTGTGTGCCTATGTTCCCTTTGTCGCCTCAGCGTAGAAATAACCTTTCCCATGCATCTCTTACTTCTTCAAGGAACCTTGGAACTATCTTTTTTTTCCTTCTGACAATGGAGTTCTCAGAATTTCTGATACTCGTGTCAACTGTTTGGAACAGCTGACTTCAGAGCATTGCTCTTGGGAGTAGGGACTCTACTCCTTATAATCCTTTCTGAGCCACCAAGATATGACCTTTTCCAAGGGAAGGCTTTATCTGGATAACAAGTATCCATAAATCCACAGCCTTTTGTAGAGTAGACCAGCAAGAGCCCTTACTCTCCCAAAGGCAGGATATTCTGTCTCTTTCCTCTTTAGTCTACTTCAAATTTCCTAGAATATTGCATACCACATCTTTTCCATTGAAAAACTACCAAATGCATGGTAATAAAAGGGTAAAGGGCATAAAAGTGGCTTTTCCCCATTCCCTAACTCCACTTGACCTTCCAAAGGTATAATATGATATGGACATAATTCATTATGTCATTTGTTTAAAGTTCAAGTTCAGTTTCAATTCAAGTTTATTGTCTTGCAATGGTAAACCTGGAAGTTCAGTTCTAACATTCATATTCTAAACCCTACTCTCAACATGTTGAAGGTTTAGTAAGTTTTCATATGTACATATTTTTCTGTAAGTAGATTTAACAAGATATAAGAAAAAAATGAATTTCTTCAGTGGGGAGATTCAGCCCACTGTCTAACTTATTTATCTACTTGGGGTCTGCTAGCCTATCTTATCATATTTCTGTCGTCATGCTGAGATTTACCTGAGTCCTCACTGATATATACATCTCAAGTGAAATAACTAAAAGTTGTACTATGCCTGTAAATTTTTCTAGGCCCCTAAAGTAGGCTTTTGGCCATTTTCAATTGTTTGGACTTCTGCCAGCCAATGACATTACTTTCTGGTCTCAGGATAGTTTTTCTTCCTGCCACTAGATGTCAGGAACAATAAGAGTCACCTTACATCTGCTTCATCAGGAAAGAAACATGCTCCGATACTAGGTAATTCAGTCTTCCTAGGGACTGGCTTTCATGTATTAATATTTGAGAACATGCAATATAGGTGAGCTACAGGCTTAGTGATTGAGGGTGGATAAAGAAATAATGCAGATAGAAACAGGGAGACAAAGAACTAAACAGTGCACACAGACAGGAATGGATGGGAATGCAAATGGAAAGGAAGTTATAGTTAGAAAGGAAACTTTAGTAGGCGCTAGTAGGTAAAGCAGAGAAGAGTAATCTTCTCTGGAACACAAATACAAAAAAAAAGTATTGTTTTGTGAGACTGTTTCCTGGTGTAGATATCAAAGACAAGATGAGATCCCCAAGGGGTTGACTTAGGGAAGTTCCCAGTGTAAGAAGTTGTAGATCAGAACAAATTGACATGATGTTCTGATTCCGCCAAGGAGAGGGGATGCCAGGAGCATCATACAGGGGAGAAAACATGCCTCATTTCTTTGAGACACTACTGACTGCCCAGCTTATGAGAAGGCAGATCACTAGGGGCCCAGCTTAAAAGCCTGTTTTTGAAGAAAGAGTCACATCATACCTCCATGGGTTGCCTTGGGGCAGGCTATGGACCTATTGTCTTCCTGGGAAGAAGATAGTGGATTGAGAAGACCAATACGTGTTTTTCTTCAGTAGTTTATCACAGAAAACATCCGAGTAATACAACTTAAGTATCAAAGAAGTGAGGGAAAAGGATGTAGAGGAAAAGGAGAATAGGGAGGAACTGCAAGTAAATACTAAATAGCTTAGTTAGCAAAGAGTGTAAGGCAGACATTCATTAAATATTATGAGTTATTTGCCTCATTTATAAATATTTATATTACTTTAAGTACAGTTGTTTAAGAGCTATTTTGTCATAATCATCAAAACATAAGACTCTATGTTCTCAAATAGTGCATAAAATAACCTGGTAAAGGCAATAGTTTGTTCTTTTTAATACACGTATCTATTTTCATCAGTAAATATCAAAGGTGTTCAGAAAAAGGGCATTGCTCACCTCATGCTATTGTTAGTTCATTTTTTTTTCAAATGAGTAAAACCTAAAAGGAAGGAGATAGAAGACATGCCTAGATATTTGGCCAATGTGATTATGAGAGCATTTAAACCCGTGTTATCTCAAACAGAAGTGTTCACTTTTACATGATAGTACATTTTTTTTCTTCAATTTTATCCATAGAAACTCTGGAAACTTGAGAGCTGCAGAGACTAACCACTGTGGTGAAATATGGAATTAAGCAAGTGTATAAGCTCGTTGCTATTTACGAGGATCTATATATCCCATTTAGATATTAAGTTCAGCAGTTTCCAAACTGTAGATGCTTGTCAAGAACTTTTCTGAGAACAAAAAGGCTAAACAGAGGGACTGGGGGGCTTGGGAAAAGTAATCTATAGAGTTTCTCTGTGCTCTCCAGAGGCTAGGGAGGAAATCCCAACAGGTTTTTTCTCGTTGCTTTTTTAAAAAGGTATTGCTACTTTTTGTCTTTTGAAAATATGTTAAAAATAAAAATGTATGCATAATATAATATACCAAAACTTGCAAAGCAAGAATATACCTATATTCAGTTATAAAATAATATGGTTTGGTTTAAGAGTCAAGGGGACTCATCAACTACTCTGTACATTCTATAGACCCTTTAAATACCTTTTATTTTGCACATATGACCCTTTGTTTTACTTTATATGGCCACATGATTAATCATTACTGTTTTATTTAATTATGAATTTAAGTGGGAATAATGGTGTGAAACTGTATATGTTAGACAATAAGAAAGATAAGAATTAGTGAAGGCATGAAATGTTAAAAAAAAAACTAGAGAAAGACTAATTGTACTGCCCAGTAATGATCCCTTCCTCCACTGCCCTCCCCACCCCTCTGTCCCAACCTTTTCTGTCTCTTTTCCTTTCTCTTCCTCCCTGACCCTTATACACCCTTGGCAAAAATGCACACAGAATTTACTGACAACATTTGAAACCACATATATTAATTACATTTCTGTTACTAAAGTACCCTGAAATAATGCAAGTTTGGGAAGCAAAGGTTTACTTTTACTTCTGTGTGTGTCTCAGAGGAACCCAGTCTTTTATGAAATGGAAGGCAGGGCAGCAGGAGATTGAGGCTGGTCAACCTCATTTCTTTCACACAGGAAGCAATGAGAGACAGAGTGAAAGAGAGAGGAGAGAGAGAGAGAGAGAGAGAGAGAGAGAGAGAGAGAGAGAGAGCAGGAACTAGAACCCGACTATACAAACCAAAGCCCAACCCCCAATGATATACTTCTGCCAACAAGTCTCTGCTTCCCAGAGTTCCTGTAGCATTTCCTAATAGCGCTACCAGGAGAACAAGTATTCAAATAGACAAGGCTATGGGTGACATTTCACGTTCAAACCGCAATACTACCCAATAATGATATTAGGTTATGTTAGAAAAGAAATGACTTCCGAGCTTTCTTCTTCCCAGAGTTCTCCTGTTTTCGTTGTCCTGCCTCTACTTCCTGCCTGGCTACTGGTCAATCAGCATTTTATTAAAATACAATTGACAGGGTACAAACCATTGTCCTACAGCAGTTATGCCAGATTAATTATGCTTAAATATATTCTTTTAAAGGAGACAATTTTGAACTTACACTCCTGTCCCTCTTCTCACCCCTGTTTGCGGAGCAAGCTCATTTGGTGCTACAAGTACATTCCTCAGAATGAACTTCTCCCATATATACCAACCTACAGAAAGGAAAAGGGATTTCGCCAGCAGGGAAATCTCTTCAGGATACCATGCAAGCATAGTTTGCACAATGAGACCCTTGGAGATGTGTTCATAAATCTTACAAATATTGAGGACTCAGGGAAGAAGCCATTAATAAAACTGAAACCTCTCAGGATTTAATGCCGTGAAATTCGCAGTGAGAGGCCAACAGCGGCTTCCGGTGTGGCTCCAGCGGCTTCTGTTCAGCCGAAGAAAGTTTCTCTCAGAAGTTTCTCTGCAGCCCCTTTTCCGGAAGCCTTGCCTATCAAGGGAACTAAAACTCACATAACGTTTCATATTCTAATGAAAAGAGAAAATGTTTTCTCTTTTCATTAGAATATAATCACTGATTCAGAAATTAAAAAGGTCTGTAAAGGCTGAAGGAGACAAACTCCATAAGAAAACATAAAAGGGATGAAGTTATTACAGCACCACACAGATATGAGTATTTGTTCCACATACTGATGCAAGGATTACCTTATTTTGAAATAGGAAGCCATACATAGAAGCCAGAGGAACTCAGAACCAGATAAGAAGGTGATACCATGAAGTTCCTCATTTTAAAAAAATAATAACTGAAAATGGAGTGGAGAAGGTAAATTACCTAAGTTCTAGTTTCAAAAAAATTAGTGAGGAGTTGCATAAAAATTACAGAGATAACAATAAATTGTAAATGTTAACAAGGGGCCAACTTTAAGTTTTCCTTGTTAGTCATTGAAAATATCATTGTAACTTTAATCAATTATTCTGGGTACTTTTTTTTCTAGAAAGATTTTGCACAAATATTTTTAAAGTGCTAACAACTCAAGAAGGAGTAAGACTTCACCCTAATACTCAAGTAAGTTTTCTAAAGTGGTTCCCATTCTCGTCTCCTTTAGATTATTTTAGGAGTTGCAATTTCTACTTTTGCTTGGAATCCTTTAATTTGCTTCAAGTGCCTAACTTCAATTCCTGTAAGTGTTTTATGTGTATGTTCTAATCAGGCCTTGGTTGTTTTTACCCCTTTCTTTTTTTTTGGGGGGGTGGGGGTTCGAGACAGGGTATCTCTGTAGCTTTGGTGCCAGTTACAGAGAAACCTTGGTTGTTTTTATAAATTTAAATGCTTGAAGACAATAGCTTACTCTCTCTCTCTCTATTTCTCTCCTTCTTTCCCTCCTTCTCCCTGCCCCCAGTGTGTGTGTGTGTGTGTGTGTTTGTGTGTATGTTTTGCTAGTAATGAAACTTGTGTCTTTGCATATGCTAGACAAGTGTTCTACCACTGAACTTCATGACAAGCATCTTCCTCTTCCATTTTATTCATTCCTTCTAAACTCCTTTCAAATAATTGTAAACATCTTAAGGTTGTATCTACTACTCTCCTCTACCCATTCTTCCTGTGTTTGCTCTCTGTCTGATAGATCAAACACCTCAATTCCATTTTCAAAACGCCAAGCAAAATATTTATTTACCTTTTTGTATTTTCTCATTAACAGCAGCACTAGTTCAAGTTATAAATGATATTAATCTTTTATGTAAATTGAATTGCATAATCAAAATAATTATGGCCCACTAAGTTTTGTTTGCAAAATAGAAAATGAGTATTTTTATCAATTCAACTTCATTTTAAAAGGAAGAGAGTAGAGTATTTTACCATAAAAAGCATATATTAAAGTTTTAGGCTAGGGAGATGGTTCAGTGAATGTACACAATTGTGAGAGCTGCAATTCAGTCCCAAGTGCTAATCTTCACAAAGCCTAGTGGTTGAGGCTACAAGTCTATCATCTCAGGAATCCCTAGGTCAAAGAAGCACTGGGTTCAGAGAGTTACTTTTCTTCAATAAATAAATTGGAGAGCAGTTAAGAACAATATCCAACACCAACCAACCTCTCACCACATACACACACACATACACACAGGCATGCACACACACACATACACACCATGCATGCATACACCAAAACACACCCTACACAACTACATACGTGGTTACTCAAAAATGTGCTGTAAGATTGTGTCTCCCAGTAGTATCAGAAGCTATACCCTTAAAGTCTCACCAGCGTGGTCACCTAAATGTGAGCCAAACAAGGATGATACCCATGACCACGCCAAAGCAGACAGAGAAAAACCAATGAGACCTCAACCCTACAGGAAAAACAATTAGGAAAATGAAGAAAGCTGGGAACAGAAGAAGTGGCTTTCCCTGTGGTGATTTTTCTCAGGGAAAAGTACACTAATTGGTTTTCCAGTGCCAAAGGGTCAACCCTGAAAACTATATATAGGAGGTATTTTACAAACTGAACAATTTGTATTGAGGAATGTATATGTATATAGTTAAACATATATGCATGCAACAGCAATTAGTGAAATAAAGAGGTCATGAATTAAAAGGATAGTAGGGAGGGGCAAATGGAAGGCTTTGGAAGAAGGTAAGGGATGGGAGAAATGCTGGAATTCTATTATAATCTCCAAAATAAGATTTAAAATGGAATAAATTCCAATTTGGCCATTCTTAAAGTATATACTCTCCTCTGCAAAACCAATTAACAATTGTAATTTAGAAAAGTTTCCTCAGCTCCTGTATGTCTGCATTTTTCTCTGAGGAAAATTAAGCTCTTTGTTTTTTGTTTTATTTTGTTTTCCTTCTAGTTTTCTTCAAGTGGGTCGACCTTTAAGTACTGTGCCATGTCTGCGAATGAAGGAGAAGCATGGCGGTGTTGGAATTCTCTGGGCACACCAAGCCAGTGTCTTACAGTCAGATCTAACTCCCAAAGATAGGACTGGCCAGAGTGTCCTCATATCTCTAGGCTTCCAACTTTGTGTTTCTGGAGATAGCTCAGAACTGGCTACTGAAGGCTCCTCCAGCTCCTCCAGCAGCTGTAACAAAACATCCGACTTATTGTAGCAGAAACCCATCCTCCCATGTAGGTGGAGACTGCTCATTTGTGTTCCAACCACACAGAGCCAAAATTATCACACTGAAACTGTATTAATTACCTCACTGCTTGGCCAATGACTCTAGCACATTCCTAGCTAGACCTTACATCTTAAATTAACCCATTTCTATTAATCTGTGTATCGCCATGTGGTTGTGGCCTACTGGTAAGGTTCAGTCTGGCATCTGGCATCTGGTGTCCCCCTTTGGTGGCTACATGGCTTCTCTCTGAGTCTGCCTACTCTCTCTCTCTATCTTTTCTAGCCTGGTATATTCTGTTAAGCCATTGGCTAAAAACAGCTTCTTTATTAACCAATGATAGTAAAACATATTCAGAGCATACAGAGTGAACCCTCCATCACTCCCATGGCTCTGCAAACTAGAAGTTCAATGTCCAGGAATGAGAAGGGCTGGATTATTCCACATTGCGCAAGCTTGGCTGTCAAATCTTGCTGTGCTTTGATGTGGTCATGTCTTCATGTTTGTTATCTGTCTCCTAAACCTCTCTCATGAGGACTGGACTTACACTGGGTTTCCCCCTCTCCTCCCAAATAATTCCTTTTACGTTAATTAGCTTCATAGCAACAGTGTCTCTAAACAGATGCATTCCAAAGTACAGAAGGTTGCGACCTCAAATAGATCTAGGGGGAATTTGAGCATGATACGGTCCCTAACACATAAGCCACTAGAAGAAGCTGTATACAGTGAGCTTCCCCTAGTATGGATATCATTACTAATTGAAGCAAACCGCTTCCTGCCCATGTTTATGGCTGCGTTTCCTGCTTGTCTGATTCCCTATCTATGATTCCCCATTGGTTTTCTCCACACTGCCATTCATGAAAGATTAGCCAGCAGGAAGACAGAAAGAAGATGAGCAATCAGCTACTGAGTCTGCCGTGAAGCAGACAGAACTTCACTTAGGGACACAAGGACTCAAACTGGAAGTCTCTCCAACACAACTATTCTTTCTTTCCTATGATCTCTCCTTAACACTGCAGCCACCATGATTGTTGAACTCCTCCCCATGCCACCTGCTACCGATTTGTGGTTCTGAATTGTGGTTCTGAATCGTAAAATTTCTAGGAATAGCACTCATTTTTTTCCCCCAGAATGTTTCTTGATAGGCTGTTTTTTTCTGGGGCAGGGTGAACCCTCTGAAAAGTCCCAAATAACCCAAATGCTTCTAATTCATACACATAGGTATTATTTCTTAGAAGTTATAGGCAAATAGCTAAGGAGAATGAATGCATTCCATCCTTTAGAGAAGCTGCTAAGATGGACATTTCTCAGTTTCTCAGTGAATCTTTACAACAAACTATGCCAAACTGGTGACTTTGAGCTTTGAAATGCAGATGATCTCCAAATCCATATAGTAACTTTCAACTCAGCATCTTTTCCCAGAAATGCAGATGGTCAGGATGAGAGTAGCCTTCAAATGTAAAAAGTGTTTGAAGCTGAGGGGAATTCCTAAACCAGAATTTCAGCCTGTCCTGCCTCCCCACCACACATACTACCAAGACCATTCCAGAAAGTAAAGGCTTGCTTCTGTCTAGAATGGAAGGGTGCTTTTTTTGTTTATTTGGCTTTTGTTTTGTTTTACTTGTGCTAACTTAATTCACTTGAGTTAAGTTTAAAATGCTCAGGGATTTGTGTGACTGGAGGTGGAGGAAGACTTGGATGGCATCATCATTGCTCCCCAGTAGGTACACTCACAAAGTCAAGGATACGTGAGTGTGGCTCTTTCCTCCTCAGAAGCTCTTGAGACCAGGCAGGGTCTCTCTGATACCCACAATCCCATTGAGAACCAAAGTGATTCTCCACAGAAACCTGAATGCACCAAGTCAAGTGTCTCTGTGTAGAGGGTTACTTTCTCACAGAAGTAACTTCCGATAGTAAATGATGATTGAGAATTTGATAACCCCTATCTAAGATGGTCAGGGTCCCAGGATTTGATGGGTTCACAGCACTCAGATTGTTTTTATCCCAGACAGGAAGGAGAAAGGGAAAAAGGAAATGTGTCCATCCTCCTCACTTCTAGTAGGAGAGCATCTTACAAAGATACGGAGGAATCAAAAGGCAAAGAGGGAAGAGAAGATGGGAAATGTTCCCCACTCATCCTTTAGCCTGGGCCTGAGCTTGGTCCCATGCAAACCCAGAATAAACCTGGCTCACGATTCAGCCAGGCAGGAAATATCCTAGGCTTGGTACCCTGTCTGCATAAACATTGCATTGAACAAACCTGGTGATCTCTGCACTTTTAGAATTGCTTAGAGTCTAAGAATGAGAGAGACTTTTGCCAAAGGGGGCACTGAAAGCAGAACTGTGTATATGTGTTTCAGTTTTCTATCCCAGAGAACTGTCCAACCGACCAAGCCGTCTTTCTCTCTAACTTATTTCAATGTTTTAGTTGGTGTAGTAACAGTATTTATTCACAGAGCCAAGTTGCTTTAGATTTACTGCTTTCCTGAAACTTGTGGAGTATGGAACTGTGAACATATCATTTATGCCTATGCATTCCAGCACTGGGTAAACAGAAATAATAGCACAACCAAGATAGAAAACCAAGTCCAGGAAATGGGTTGAGGAGCAGGCAAAGAGCAAGAAGATCTCCCCACTTTCTTATTGTTGCAGTTTGCAAACTTTATAAGAAACTTCACAAAAGACCATGTGGTTTCCCCTCTCCAAATCTCACAGTACACTGTGTTTATTTATTTAAAATGTATCAGAATTAATTTTGGGCTCACAGGAAATTTTTTTCACCAGCTATTTTTCTGTTATGAGCATCTTCCTAGGGCATCTTCTCCAAGGAAAGATGCTGTGCCCCAAGTCTACTTATGTTGAGCAATTAATTCTCAGTGAGCACAGGCTCATATTATAAGGGCATATGCTTGCTTTTGAATAAAGTTGTTAATGGCTAAATGTAGTCCCTGTCCCTAGTTTCCCAAGCTCACGATGGCAGACTCCACAATGTTTTCCAAGTCCTTGGTGACTATTTTTCTTTGCACAGGGCACTGACCTGGCCCTCACACTCACAGCTGTTTGCAAACACACTTTGCATTGAGAAAAAGAAGAGAGAATGAAAAGAGAGGGGAAAGTCATTTGTGACAGCTTATGTGAGCAAGAGCGAGTTTATGCACTTGCTCTCTAAGATGAGTCTGAATCGCCTGGTGTCAGTGTGCTTTACCAAAAATGAGCTGGAATCCTCCCAGGTGCAGGGGAATTGGGCTAGTCAGGATGGAAATGCAGCAGCTCCGTCCCACAAAAATAGCATCCTACCCTTAGGAGTCTGAAATCAAACTCGTTCAGTGTCACTAATGAGACAGGAACTTAAGAGAAACCTACCAGGGTCACACAGCCAGTCATACTATACAAGGACTCCCCCCTACTGGTGGCCAAGGTCTTCCCAGTTAGAGAGGAAATTTGCCAGCTCTTTAGTGAGGTCATTGGCCTTAAAGGAGGAGTCGTTTTGTTAAATTCACCTTTGAGGAAAATTGTATGTCCTGATCCAAAATGACTCATCCTAAATATGCTCATCGTCCTTAAGATATGAAGTATATTATTACCCCTGCAGCACTAACAACATATTCATAACTACAGAGAGAAAATAATCCCTCTGGGCAGTAAAAGTCATGCAATAGTGGGGAGAATTTTCCCTTTTGTTTTATACCCTTCTGTTGTAGTGTTTAAAGTCTGCTACCTTATGCAGATATTACTTTTGCAATAAAAAGAAATCAGTAATAGCCACGGGATTTCCTACCCGATATCCTTCTACTTGAAAATGATCCATGTTATTAGAGCAGAATTATGTCAGAACATTCTAGGTGCAGTTCTGCCGGGGCATCCTGCGAAGGGAGGTGCTGCGGTAATTGTCTGTAGCTCAGATGGACAATTCTCACTAACTGCTGATCACTGTCGTCTTTGCTGGCTACACACACCACTTTACACCTGTGTCCTGGCATGCTTCAAATTGTCATGTTCCAGGCAACAAATTTTACAACTGACCTAGTTATGAGAAGCTATATGGCCTGTTTGTTCATATCCATTCTTCAGGGTACAGTAAAACACCGGCATCTACTAGTCAATGTGATAGGTACCTAATATGGTTTATATCATTAAGTCTCATAAATATCCTTCTGGAGCAGAAGAATATTCTTATTTTTTTTTACTTTATACTAAAAATAAAAATCAGGAGTTGGGGACTTGTTCTTTATTTGGCAGTAAATCTTTACTTTCTTCTTTTGAGAAATTCAGTCGTAATCAACTCTTGATTGTATCTGTCATTTCAAAACATTCTGATATGCAGATACTCCTCAGATATGCATATATTTTCTGCTACTGTATCTGATATGCAAGATATTTGACATGGGACCCTCAAAGGAGTCATGAGAACCGCCGGCTTATAGGCTCAAATATTCTACTACCAAAACCAGAAAAATCTTTGATGTTCTGAAACAGGAGTAAGCAACTCTGTCTTCAGACCTAATTGTTGATGATGTTTCGCTACAGCTCCCTTTTGTCTTCCTGTAACATTGGCCTCCACTCAGCTTTTTTGTTTTTTCATAGCCTCAGTACCCTTGCTTAGTGCTGTGGGCAATTCTTTTTGCTTCCGAATTAAGTCTATGGTTGAAAATCTGAAAAAGATCATGTCGGCCATCCATGCCAGGAAGGAATTATTCATTTGAGCACTGACAGAGTCATGAGCATGACTGCAGTCTTTATGGGGGTGAATAAGTGGTTACATCCCCAGTTAACCCTTCTTAATAGTTTTAAGAAGTGCCACTATAATTCCTATTTTATGCTTTTGTAAATTATCTTCTATTTAAATGCATAAACGAAAAGGCATAAGCTAAATAGTATCACGGGTAACAGTTATCTTCCTTAAACATCTCACTTCCTAAACAAATGTTTTAAATTAATGCAGCAGTTGTAATGTGTGTAGTATACTTCTGAACATAAATGAAAAAAATTTCAAGTTCATAGCAGGTGCTCAAAATTCCACACTAAGTTTTCTTCTCAAGCATTATTTGTTCTATAAATTTTAAAATAAAAGACTTATCTGTAAATAATTACAATTAGGCTTCATTTTTCCCATTGGCGAGGACAGCAGTATGCACAAACAAGAGCACCTATTTCAGATTTTCTTTTCCCCTGGAGCATAGCTGTTTATGTATTTAGATGGCTTGGATATGAGGGATAGGTTGTTCTTGGCATTACTTCTGAACTAAATTAATCCACAGAGATGCTCGCAAGCTAAGGAATATGAATCCTCATGAACAGTAAGGGATTAATGCAGCATAAGCCTGTCTAGTATTGAAACTTTTCTCCTCCCAATTATCCAATGATTTTCCCAAGTAAGGATCTTGAGTCCATCCTAGAAATAACTACATTAACATGACTGAAGCTATGATAGCATCAGTGGATATGTTCATACAAAAGGAGTACATTTTGTGAGGGGTTTTATCCCTTGACAAAGAATTATAGGCAACTAATGACAACTGGGAGAAGGAGAATTAGACTCTTCTAAAGATGAGCCTCCCTTCCACTGACTGTCCCATGCAAAGTGGCCGGCTGTGAAATCTGATATACATCAACAACAAAAGTGGACTCAGGATGTGTGTGTGTGTGTGTGTGTGTGTGTGTGTGTGTGTGTAGATAATAATCAAAGAGAAAGAGACTATCAACTTCGTAGTAGGGTACATGGAAGTGGTTCAGGACGGGTAACTATGAGGGGCTGGAGGAGGGAAATGGAGGTGAAAGTGATATCATTCTATTTCAATTAAAAGCATATGAGAGATTCCTTATCATTTGACCACTAGCTCCATGGTCAGGTTTTATATTGTATGCCTATAGCCTATGCAACTAAGCATATGGGTTTCAATTTTTATCACAATCACTCTTTCAGAAGTTGCAGGGCATTTTGTATTTTATTTATGGGTGGGATGATTTTTTTTTAAAAAAATTATCATGATTCACCGTTTTTAAAAATAGACTCTATTGAGGATTCAGAGAAAACAAGTGCAGCATCTGAATTCAATTCTAGTTTTTATTCTCTTATTTGTTGTCCTTATGTGACTATCATTGCCTGAAGCTTTTGGAATCATTTGTATATTCATCTATCAGGCAAAATGTGTGGGAAAACAGATCACAAAGTCCAATAAATGTACATTGAGCTACTTAGATGTATCAGTTAATGTAACATAAGGAGAAAACTCTATCTTAAATGTTATGACCTACTAAATAAAGAGACAGTTTGGCATTGTACTTTCCCTCCAGCAAGGCAAAAGGGCATTTGGTCATGTGTTTTCTTTTCTTTTTTCTTTTCAAAGAAGATGTATTGCAGAACAATTATCATTAAACCCTGGAAGTTAGCAACAAATGCACCCATTTCAAATGGATGCCTAAGATTCTCTCAAAAGTGTTTGTTGCTAGGATGATGGTACATTCAGCCTCTACAAACCACTTTCAAGTCATTAGCCTTTTGCCCCACATGTTAATAGTCTCAATATATTATTCATTTCCTATTAATTAATATGAAATAATATAGCTTGTTTTCACAGAAAATCCTATATATTGCCTAGTAATGGATTGACTAATGTGCAAAGATGTTAGATCAGCCTGGAGGTCTACAGATTGCTGAAGGATCTGTAATATCATAATTTGGTTGAAAAATTGGCTTCCATCTTTCTTTTGAGTCATTAATAAAATGCAGCCCTTAGATAGAGAACTTATCAGAGCAAGTAAAAAGTAATCATTTATTTTATCTGTTTTCACCTTTCTTGGATGTAGGAAGAGACTTGAATTTACTCTCCTTTTCAAAATTTTGACTTGCTGCATCATCCTTGAGGAAAAATGGATTTCAAAACGTTTCCCCTGATAGGCAAATTCCCAAGGTATCCACTTGGAGCTCAAGATTACAGAATAGCATAGATCATCAGTACATCAAGGGATGCCTCAAAGACTCCAGGAAGTCCCAATATCCCTTTTGATTCTGACTGTGGCAGTACCTGCTGCTGTAGAAGAGAAATAATAAGTATATCATCCTCATTTTACTGTGAGGACTAAATAGACCATGAGTCAAAGCAAGAAAAGAGACTAGACTCAGACAATTAAGGTAAAACAAGCCGATGAGGATCACCCAGAACTGACTCAATTCAAATACCAAGCCACGTGTTACCGGTGCCTTAAATACAAAAGAAAAATAGCTACTATTTTTTTCTTAAAATAAATTATATAACCATCTTTGCAAAAATGGTTTAGGATGCTATTATTGCTCATCAGCACATTAATTCAACCCAATGTGTTTCTTTATTCAATGAAAAGTAAATCTTTACTTCATTACTCCCCTCTCGCCCATGTTATTGGTTATTAGTTCTGATCAGCTCTTATCCTGTCCAACCAGGAAACCACACTTTTATTTAATAAGTCTAGGCCCATGTAATGAGCATCAAATCTGTCAGGCTACCATCTTCACAAGCTTGTATGAGCTCCTATCTTCGAAGTTCTACTCTATTCTCTTTCTTAGTGTGTGAAGTCTAGAAAATATAACTTCAGTTTGGTATCTTCTGTCGATTATCATTGAGTACTGGCTATACTTCATAGCACTGATGTGATATCTGATGATTAGGCCTAACAAGAACCTGTGGGGGCTGGTCTGCTTCCCAACTTACTGATGAAGAAAGGGGTAGAAAGAAACTGGAGGATGGGTTCCAGCAAGACTAGAAGGAAATGGCTGTACAAGCTGAGACCTTTGAGCCCTGGAAACTCTTTTTTAACCAAAAGATGTACTGCCCCTGAATTACTACAGTGGATACTGAAACTTTTTCAAACATGAGGAGGTAGCTTTGGTATCATTTTCTTTCATTAACAATGATGACTTCAAAACAGTTTGCTCAGCGCGCAGAGCGGAGAGAGAATTGCACTCTTTAGACACCTACCTTCCTTGGTTTTATGAGTATTTGATGCCTTCTTTTCTGAGTGAAATGGATGAGAATCCTTCAGGAGTCTAATGCTATGACAAGGAATGACTAAATGGTTCTTGCCAGTTTCGCGACTGGAAGAAAAGCTGGGCGTGTTGTTTGTCAGGGACAGGGAGGCACATTTCGAGTCAGGAGGGCACAATAATCTGCCTGTGGGCACAGAAGAGCCAGGTACATAGGCAGGGCTACTAGGCTTTTTTGCTAAGGCTTTGCAGCCCCATGGCCACTGAGTTGAATCCAGCAGAGATTGGAGAGGGTGAGGAGAGGAGAGAGAATCTACTGTGGGGAAATGTGAGATGAACACTCTAGGAAAGCAATCCCGTCACTCACAACCGAAGCAATGGAAAGCTTACATGCCTTAGGGAAGGATACTCCCAAAGCTTCTCCCCTAATATTTCATTGTCTCTAAATCCTTCTAAAAGGTTCCCCTGACACCTAAAAGAAACTTAAGAATAATAACTTCGCCAGTCACCATCACTCTAGATGTGTGACCTGCTGGAGGAAGAGAGACAACAGGGAGACATGTGCTGAATATCCCATGTGCGGATGTCCCAAACTCTGTGGTGAGAACAGGTTCACCACTGATGGGGGACTGGTGGAGGCACAAGTAGATTGGGAATGAAAGTTCTAGCCCCTTCAGCAAAGGACGTCTATAAGCTAATCAATGGTTAGCTATAGCAGCTTGTTGAATTTGTGTTGCAATCATACACACAGAGAGAGGCAGAGACAGAGTGGAAATTCAGCAGGCGAAAATGGAAAATTACAATCTCAAGGAAATTGCATTACTTAAGAAGTAAAACTACTCTATTGTGATCAGTTAAAATTTCAAATGTCTGTAGGCTATTCGGTTGACAATATCCTGTGGAAAGTAAGAATTATAGACTTCTAAAGAGGGTGAGAGGTCAGGGATGGAGATGTCAACTCCAGAGGCGAGATAATTGAGTCATGTGTCTCATTGAAAAATTGTTTAGGTCTCTAGTTCCAGCAGCTTATGAGAGTTAAAATTATCCTCCCTATTTCACTCAGTGTATTTCATTATTTAGATATCATGTATTAGACATAAGGAAGACCGTCTTGAGTGTAAGAGTCATTAAACGCTGAAGCAGGCTACCAAAGGAGCCTGTGAAATTATCGATTCTAGAACATTTTAAAAATAGAGGCAACCATCTGTCCTAAATGATTTTGGTAGTAATTCTTCTTGGAAAAGGAGACTGGACAAAATAAACCTGATAAGGGAATTTTAAGTAAACAACTTCTTTAACATTTTCCTAATCTTAAAGCCTCATGCCTGCATACCCTATATTTTTATCATGAGTCACTCTGATTTGTGACTCTATCTAATTCCATTTTTGTGGCTGGGTATGTGAAATACTTTGGCACTAACTGCAGAAAAGAATATCTTGTTATATCTTGAGTTTAGCATTGTTTCTCAATACAAGTTTGTTTTAGGGAATGACAGACTATGTACCAACTTTACATAGAGGATTTGAAACAATTGAGAAAAAAACAAAATATGGTAAGGGCTGTGACTAGAAAGAAAATGCAAAATGCTGAAAAGGGATAGAAATAAAGCACATAGAAAAAAATATCTAATTTAGGTTTTATTTGTTTATGGGGGGGGGCAGGACATGAGAACTAAATTAACATAAAACTAATCCACAACACAAAATCATACATTCGCGCTTTACATGGCATAGAAAAATGATGATCCACAGATGAAACAATTATATACTTAATTGAACAAAATGACAAGTTTTAAATATAGCCACTAAATTATGCGAGGAAGCCTGAAGGTAAGCGTCACTTTAACAAGGTCTGGAAAGTAGTCCTTTCCATGTCACCTTCCAGTGCTTGATGCTAAAAATGACACCGTCCTCCTAGGAGAGGGAGGGCCAGCGTTCCTCCAGAATGAAACCTCTCGCTAAGGAATCCATGCAATGTTACAAGTGTGTTTCCAGGTTTTCATTTATTTTTCAGTTTTATTTCTCATTTTTGACATATAGATTATTTTTATTTTACTTTAGAAAAATAGGTTAGTATTTACTTAGGAGCAGTGGTCTGGTCTGAAAAAAATGGAAGTGCAGAAATTCACAGGGACTTCAAAAACCTCTCTCTCTCTCTCTCTCTCACAAACACATACATACACACACACACACACACACACACACAAATTCACAATATCTGCTCCTCAGAAAGAAGAGACTACAGGGAATTTTTTTTAGGTAACTATTCACATAAAAATAATTTATTAATTTAATTTACCTGATCATACAAAAAGCACGTTGTCAGAGCCTAGTGCTGAGTCTAGGCGACAGAGGTGTTTGTTTACAGAGAAAAAAAGCCTCTCTTGGGACTTTGTGACAGGAGGTGGTCAGCTCCTGTCTTGGCTTCCTGGCTAGTATTTTCAGTTGCAAGGATGAGTAAAACTTTTGATTCAAGTCTCTGAAGTCACTATTTTGGAGCCCGGTGAAAAGCTGCTTTCTTTTGTTCCAGCTGCCTCTCTGGAAAGAGAGAGCAGGAAGGGAAGGGAAGAATGTAGACTTTTCAATGTGGAAGAAACATTTCTGGAGGCTGGTGTCAAGAGGAAGCAAGCCTTTCAATTTCTCAGCAGGCAGAAATCTGCAGAACTTCTCTGAAGGTTACTTCTGCTCTGAAGGCTTTAAAATTGAAACAGCGAATTGTAGTAATCCTTTCGCTGTTAACACAGATGGTCTCAATGATTCAGCCCTCACCACAATGTCCTCTTTGACTCAGATACAAAGGAAGTGATGGGATGGGGATTCTTACCCGCCTTGACAAGCCTATCCCTCAGTTGACAAAGTCAGCCATGGGAGTTCAGTTTCTATTTGCTTTAGCCTTCCTTTTGTGAGTGCGGATTTCCTTCACTTTTTCTATCAAAGCACAAATCTTCAATCAGTTGCCTTTGGAGATTATTTACTCATTTCCAGTTATGTTACAATCACTTCTCATACAAACCAAACAATAAGCCTCTTCATTAAAAGTTGTTTTGAGCGGAATTAAGGCTTATTTTGTTTTACTTGCACAGTTTGGAGCCATTTCCATTTTACGATTAGTAAGTGATCATTATGAAAATCAAGAGCAAACGTGACCTGACGCTTCGCAGGCTCTCCTAATCTAGCTACTTGCTAGAAATGAGCATGGAGGGAAAGAAAATTAAGCAGGCGAAAATATTTGCATATGTATTTCTGTGTATTTTTGGGGGGGGAGGTCTATAGGCTTCATCAGCCTTTCAGAGAGACTCAATCCAAAATAGTTAAGAACGCTGGTCTAAAAGCAACACTGCTTTGTTAGGAAAAAAATTGATGAGTACAGTTAGAGATGGGTTATACTTGAGGCAATGACCACATCTTAAAATGGAAATGCGCAGTGCACATGACTGTGTAAAAATTATCTAAGTAGTAACGTGAAAAATTATTGAAGGGTATACTTGCTATGTCAAAAATAAAACTATTGAAAATTAGAAAAGAACAGAACTTTGGTGTCACCTTTTATTTTAATATTGCTTTATTTAAAAGTACATAAGCAATAAGGAGACACAGCATACATTTAATTCAACACCTGCCAAAAGGTGATTACATCACATGAAGACCAAAGAAAGACCAGCTCTGGGGATAAAGATTCAGGCATCACGAATGTGATATTACAGTGATTAATAACTTTTTTCTGTTTGGTGTTGGATAAAACTTTAAATGATGACTAAGAATGAATTATGCTATATCTACCTTCTATTGGTCTGAACGCAGTGATCACTAAGATAAATATAGGAACTGTGAATAAATCCTGTCGAGTTGCATGCTGTTGATGTTAATGAAATTGATTGTGAATGCTTCAGTTCTTCCATGCATCACTGACTAGAAATGAAATAGTCAAGCCCTAGGCGTGGTGGGTAGCTCTTGAATAAAAGTGTAGCACTTGGAAAACAAGAAGAAAAATTGCAAGTTTGAGGCTAGCCTTCACTACATATCTGTAGACAAAACAAAATATATAATCAGACTCTGACATAGATAGATAGATGATAGATAGATAGATAGATAGATAGATAGATAGATAGATATACATGAATGTATGGTTGGATATCTAACACAATACAATTCAAATTCAGGCTAATTTGATACTTAATGTTGGACAACAATGGTAGGAAAATCATCTTTACTTTCCCTAATTCTACCCTTATGTTTTGATAAGAGGAAAACACCTTGTCTGTAGACTGAAAACATTGCCATTCATAACGTACTATAGTCTTGAATCTGAGCCAGGCTGTTGTAGGAGGTGTTTGTTGGCCACCATTGTATCGCAGACGATATTCCTTCAGGTCCTGTGTTTAGAACCAAGGTGAAGCCACATGACACAACAAGGCAAACAGTGCCAGAAACACCTGAGACTCATTGAGAATTTCACTCTTAATTACTTTTTTGGTGGCTGAGAATTCAAAAACCTTTAAGGATTGTGGAACTTTCCTGGCATCTGTATTCAATGCCAGTACCTTTTGTGGGGTCATGGCTCACAGTTTCTAGACCATAAACCATCAGTATCTGGAGTGATTCTGCCATTTCTTAAGGAGTTTTATGGGCCTGCTTGGTTTCTCTGTGTTTATGCTACACAAGCCGCTCTTCTCTTTGAAGCCTAAACTATCCAAGTTTCTGCTTTTGGCAACCGCTGGGATGCCTCACCTACCATGCTGGCTTTCTCTGCCCACCTCTCTATCCATCTTTCCTTACCCCTGCTTTCCCTGGATGAATTTCTACTGAGAATGGTATTACATCCAACTCCCTGGGATTGTTTACCAGTTTTCTATCAGAAGTATGGCAAGAGGAGCAGATATGTGGGTCTCAGTTGAAAGCTAGTTAGAGACCCCGAACATTATCCATAATGAATAAGAACCTTTGTTTTACTGAGATTTTGTCTCTGCTCTGTCCTCTTCTCTCTACACAACTATCTTTTTTATATAAATTGACAAATAGAGTCTATCCTAGAGGACATTTTCATTGTTCATGCTTCTGCTTAGGAGTTTAGTTCGTGATACACTGATGTAACACGCCCTACCCCCGTGCCAGGTGGGGGTATCAGTTAATATCACTCAGATGGGCATAATGAACTCTCCCTGCTAGAATGCCCTATCCAGGTCACATTATGCGTCTTTGCCTTACATTGAAGTTTGCAGGCATCTCTCATCAATTTGTTTATCTGTCATGTTTATGATTACTTGCTCATCATTATGTTTTTAAGAACTTTGAAAAATGTGGGCTTGATTTGTATTGTGCTCCTTACCTTCATCTGTAGCTTTAGAACAATGCCTGTCCCAGACGAGTTGCACAAAATATCTTGTAAATGAGTGACTGCTTCTTTCTTTCTCTCTCTCTCTCTCTCTCTCTCTCTCTCTCAGTTTTTCAAGACAAGTTTTCTCCGTAGCTTTGGAGCCTCTCCCAGAACCAGCTCTGTACACCAGGCTAACCTCGAACTCACAGAAATCTGCCTGCCTCTGCCTCCTGAGTGCTGGTATTAAAGGCATGCACCTGGCCAACTTGTTTATTTCTTTTCTTTTTTTTAACTTTCTTAATTGATTTTTATTAAGCTCTGCATTTTTCTCTGCCTCTCTCCTTTTCCCTTCAACCTCCCCCCAAAATCCCCATGCACCCAATTTACTCAGGAGATCTTGTCTTTTTCTACTTCCCATGTAGATTAGATCTATGTAAGTCTCTCTTAGTGTCCTCATTGTTGTCTAAGTTCTCTGGGATTGTGGTTTGTAGGCTTGTTTTCTTTGCTTTAGGTTTAAAAACCACCTATGAGTGAGTACATGTGATAATTGTCTTTCTGTGTCTGGGTTACCTCACTCGAAATAATGTTTTCTAGCTCCATCCATTTTCCTGCAAAATTCAAGATGTCATTACTTTTTTCTGCCGTGTAGTACTCCATTGTGTAAATGTACCACATTTTCCTTATCCATTCTTCAGTTGTTTCCAGGTCCTGGCTATGAGAAACAAAGCTGCTATGAACATACACTGCTTATTTCTTATCGTATGAGAAAATTCATGTGTGTATCACTTAAAAGAAAAGCAATCATGTATCCTTTTCTTGATAAACTTCTAATGTAATAGAGGAGATGCTTTCTAAATTTGCTCTAGATGTAGTCAATACTATGTCTAGGACATATTTTGAGAAACCTCAAAAAGCCCAGCAATATCATTTGTATACACACATGCACCCCCCCACATAACACATTTTATTCACTATATATACACATATACTCTATATACATACAATTTGTTTAGTTATATCAGCATCATTTTGTGACGCTTTATTTACACATCATTAAATGTGTGACCTGGCATACATTTAAACCCACACTGATCTTTGTGATAAGGAATAGTAAGTTCACAAACAATATCTATATATTTCCCTTTTTATTTTTTATTTTCTCTTTTGGAGATTATAATTTTATCATGTCCTCCTCCCCTCTCCTCCCTCAAGCCCCCGCATATACTCCCTACTGTCTTTCAAATGAATGAACGTACATATACGCATATGTGTGCACTTGCTTTTCTAAATATATAAATTTAATGTGTTTTGTCTGGATAACATCACTGGTATGTATGTTTTCAGGGCTGATGATTGGTATTGGATAACCAATTGATGTTTTCTTCCCTGGAGAGAATCGCTTCTCCGACTCTTCTCATTTTCTTAGTTGTCTGTTGTTCTTTGTATAAGGTCAAGGTGTCCTGTTCTCCACTCCCTCTCCAACTTCCCATGATAACATGACTATTGTTGTGTTTGTTCAGATCATTATTAGATAGTCATAGTGCTGAGATTTTATGGTTGCATCTTTCTATATTGCAAGAGATGCAACCTCTCTTGAAGCTCCCCGATTTTCTGGCTCTTAAAATCTCTTTGCCCCTCTTCTGCAATGATCCCAGAGCCTTAAGTGCAGGAGTTGCATTGTGGCTGCATCTGCTGAGGCTGGAGTCTACACCTCTTCATTTGGACTGGTTGTGGTTTTCTGTGATGGTCTCAGTGTGCTGCAAAGAGAAGGTTTTTCTTTTTTCCTTTTTAGGGAAAAATATTGATCTATTCTTACTCTCTAGGGTTAAGTCAATCAACTATAAAATGCATTTGTGAGAAAACATAAGCAGATCCTAGACTAATTTCAAGCATATCTCACTGGCCAGCAGTCAGAGCTTATCACTTTAGGACGGGAAGACAGAACTGCTTTTTTTCTATTCTCTTTGTTTTTTTTTTTTCTAAAAGCATAGCTATATTCTATTTTTTATTAAATTTCTCCCTGTTGAAGCACATTTCTTTTTTCTCCCTTTTTAAAAGAATTAGCATATCCAGGACTATATTTTAATCCCATTTAAATATTCCTTAACAGTTGTCGATAAAATATTTTAGCATGCCACATATTGCCTAATTGATATACCACTGAGTCTCCCTAGAGAAAGAGTGTTGTGAAGCAGCTTACCATTGGCTCCCTCAATAAATCAGCACTCCTGTTGTTTCGAAACACACTGGGAAGAGCAGAAGCTGGAGTTTTGATTACCATAGATAGAGAAGTCCAAAATGTTTCTTATCTCTGAATGTTTCCATTAATCCATAATTCAGAGTTACGATGGAAGGTTTCAGGAAAGGAAAAAATATTCTGCTTTTCCAGTCCCACACAAAGAGCTACTGTGGGCAGTGAGCCTTAGGTGCCCTATTTTTAGTGTGTGTCACCTGAGAGCGAGATTAATAATCCCCACAACTAGAATGCGGGGTGACTTTGATACTGTTCTATGGGTTGCCCCAGCTAACAGTACTCTACAGCAAGCACATGCAATGGTGAACCCCACAGAATGCTCTGCAAGATACCCACAGGGTTGAGTCCTCTGTGCCTACACAGAAGAAATCTTGAACCGAATCCTCTTAAGACTTTCTTGAATTAAAGAGTAGTTCATTTAAGTAAGAGAATTCCCTGTAAATTTAAAAGCAGGATGAAGGAATTTTATATGTGTTTAACTGTTTAAAGAATAAATACCTCAGCCTGGCAGTGGTGGCGCACACCTTTAATCCCAGCACTAGGGAGGCAGAAGCAGACAGATCTCTGTGAGTTCGAGGCCAGCCTGGTCTACAAGAACTAGTTTCAGGACAGACTCCAAAGCTACAGAGAAACCCTATCTTAAAAGAAAGAAAGGAAGGAAGAAAAAAAGAATGAATGAAGGGAGGAAGGAAGGGAGAAAAACACATGCACACTGTTGTAAACATCCAAGAATTGTCAGCCCATAGTTTACCCTAGTACTACGCATTGTGTTTGGGTTTTATAGATCATTTGAAAAGTAAATTTACTTTTTAAAAAATTTTTTAAAAATACGTTTAAAAATGGCATATTTTATATTTCCTGGGACTGAGTAATATGTCCCAGTGTTGTGTTAAGATCTTTTAACAAAAAGTTGAAACTCTAAAGTCAAGGCAAACTATTTCAGTTGTCGCCCAAGTCGCACATATTCTATTGTCAGAAGGCTAATATTTAATATGTCTTGGTGTTATCATTAAACAAGCATGCAGTCGAATTAAAATGAGGCTATGAACGTGGGAGAGACTGCATCTTGTCATAACACAGCTCTGAAATTCTGACCAGAATGACAAGGGAAGCACGGATAAAGTGATCATTTGCTTGTTAATGCGAAGAACAACTTGCCTGTTTTGCAACCATTATGACGAATGGAGATTATAGGACTCCGATTTTCACCATGCCGGTTTTCCGAACGTATGTGCAATAATCTCATTATACCTGTGGTGCACATTCAGAGAGCAACAAAATTTCAGTTTTCTCTCACAGTGCCCCCTTTAATACACAGATGATCTTAACTCGGAGACAATTTAGCTACCTGGAACTTGGCATGCAATTCAGTCCTAATTCCTCCCTAAGTGTGTCTGAAAGTGACAAGTGGGGTGAAAGGTTGTGTCAACATTCAGGTAGAGCAAAACTGTCTAGCTAGCGGCCGCAGCCCTAACAAGCACAGCGAGAAAGTTTTCCCCCCAGTTCACAGGGAGTGAGGGAATCACATTGAGCTGAGCTTCTTTTCACAGAGCCTCATTATCTCAAGGCACCCCAACTGAATGAGTGCGTGTTCCCTTCATTACGTACAGATGCTGGGGACAGCACAGAGACGTGGCTCCCGTGATTCACTCTGTAATCATAAAGAGACACATTCAAAACTGGAGCAAGAGCAGCAGCAGCAGCAGGACACTCTAACCTCCGATAGTTGTTAAGGAGAGCAAACAGGAAAACTTCTTCAAAAGCCACAAGAAATTACGTTCTCCAGCCCTTTGTCACAGGCAAATTATCCGGCCATAGGAACAGCATGAAGCAGAACTTATTTCAGATAAAGTAACTTGCACACATTATCCTTCTTTTGAATCATCTAGGCTAATAGCACAGCTACATTTGTATATACAGTGCAGAAGATTGGCTGCTCAGTAAATAATCTGTGGTTCCTACAGGTTCCTACTTCTTTCTCCTGTACTCCCCTGAATTGTGTAAGGTTCTTGGTAGGGGCACTCACCTCTGCATTCAAACATGATAAGGGGCAATGAGAGGACTTTGGAGGTAAAGATGCTGCCTGGTCTGATATCCTGAGTTGGATCTTAGAGTTTCACAGTGAGAGAATCAATTACTAAGGATTGTCTGCTGATCGCCAAACTAAGGCCATGGCACATGCATGTCCATAAGGTCACATACTTATACAACCATAATAATAGTAATGATTATTATTATCACAATAGGTGATGTGATGTATAATATATCATTATTATTATATTAGTAATGCAATAACAAATTTTAATTAATTGTATTTTTAAAGATTTATTTATTTACTGGCTCTTGATTAACTTCCTAATAGAGTTCAGTTCATGGACATTTTTGCCTAGAGATACAATGATTTGCATTTGTAATTTCCTTCTTTAAGCCTTCCTGGTTGTCACAAAAGCCTTAAGCCACATGTCATTTTTTTTTTTTTTGAGACCAGTTCTCATATAACCCAAGTTAGCCTCAAACTCTTAAATCCTCCTCCTTCCACTTCCCAACTGCTAGCTTACAGATGTGCACCCCATTCTGGGCTCTAATCCACATGTTCTCACTAACTATAACCCTTTGGATCCATCTGAAAATGATACAAGAGTACAGTAAGGAAAATGCCACTTGCTATTCAGCGAGTTGTCAGCCTACATGCTCTCTAAAAGGCCTGAGAGCAATGCTCTGGGCTTGGCAGGCCATGTGCTCTGTCTCCTAACTGCCTAACCCTGACTTTACAGCGTCAAAACAGCCATGGATACTGAGTAAATAAATGAATTTGACTGTGTTCCAATAAAACTTTATTTGTAAAATACAAAAAAAAAGATTTATTTATTTATTATATATACAACATTCTGCCTCCATGTATGCCTGCACACCAGAAGAGGGTGACAGATCTCATTACAGATGGTTGTGAGTCACCATGTGATTGCTGGGAATAGAACTCGAGGCCTCTGGAAGAGCGGCCAGTGGTCTTATCCTCTGTGCCATCTCTCTAGCCCCCTTTACTTAATTGTGAAGCACTAAAAATCTTGCTTTTTTTAAATCATACCTCCCTATTATTTGCTCTTTTTTATCTTTGTTAGAAAAAGTTCATTAATTCTCAGGAGCACATCGTTCAAGCCCATAGCTAGTTTGTTATAGTAACTTACACCTCCCTAGCTTCCTTGTCCTCCTGAGTTTTCTGTTCCCCAGACCCAAGTTAACCTATCACTTGAGTCTTACATGGATGCCCTCCTTTCTCTGTAAAGAGATAGGTGCATCATAAAAATAATGTTTTTAGTTTGATAATTTTTTTAAATTTATTACAAAATATGCAATACACAATCCATTGGCTTGTCATCAATATTACATTGCTAAGGTAACCATCAATCATTTTTGACTATCACATAATAAAGTGGTCCCCTTTAAACCTGGATTTGTTCTTTTGGGTCCAGATTACCAAACATGGGTTCAACTATCACCTTAAATGGACATTTTTTAGGAATAAAAAATTGAAGTTCTAAACAACTTTACAAAGTACATATTGCTAGAATGTTTCTATATTAATATGCTAGCCAGTTCTAATCTATTACTATGTCTAATTCATAAGTCAATCTTTATCACGTGTGTGTGTGTGTGTGTGTGTGTGTAAATAATAAAGTATAGACAAAACCAAAGTATATGTAGGATTTAATCCTACCATATTTCAATTATCCACTAGGTTTTTAACCACTAGGCTCCATCACTATGACAAGGGGCCTACTATGCAATACCATTTGAATCTATTGTCCCACTGCTGTGGACATTTGAGGTTCTACATTTTTGCCATTATATATAATGCTATTAGAATGGCACACATTCTTCTCTCTCTCTCTCTCTCTCTCTCTCTCTCTCTCTCTCTCTCTCTCCTACTGCACCTCATTGCTCATCTCTCATTCTCATTTTCCCCTCTCTTTCTCGTTCTCTATCCAGTGTTAGAGCACAAACCCAGGGCTTTTCAACAAAGAAAGTGCTCTAAGACTAGATTCCAACTCTATTCTTCAAATTTTTTGAGATAGGTCTTGCCATGATCTTGCCTAGAGAGCTGGGATTGGAGGTGTGTGCCACCACACATGGCTAAATATTCTTCTTCATTTAAACCTGCTTCTAAGGTCAGACTAAGAGGGCAATGGAGGCTCAGACATAATTAACTCTAAACAATGATGTTATAAATTCAGCAACACCCACTCCCAGAATCAAATTCCTAAAAAAATACCACACCTTTTCCCACCAGGAACAGACACCAATCCAGAAGTTAAAGGAACTATTCTGTCCCTCAGTCCAGTCTATGAGAGTCTATGAGAGGCAGAGCAATCAGAAGCTAGACAAGGATCCAGCACTTCCCTGAACCTAAATTGGGACTAAATAAAAATTCCTTGTAACAAAAGGGGACTAAAACATTGCCCCAGATCTTGTCAACCTACGCTCTTCAGTAACTGTAAACACCTACCAGGCTCCTTTGTGCTCTATATTGCTGTTCTATGCTGTCACAAACAACCCTTGGAATGTTCATTTATAGTTGCCACAGCTCTAGAAGGTAGGGTGATCTCAAGAGCAGGACTCTATTTTCTTGCAGTACTGGATGTTGTAAGCACAGGATCAAGATGTTATTAGAATTGGATTCATGTGAGGTCTCATTGGTGTTAGCCAGAGAAGACTATCTTCTAGGCAGAGCCTCATATGGTCCCTCAACCTATATGTGTGTGTCTCTATCTCCCCTCCTCTTGAAAAGCACCTATCAGGTTGAATTGCATCTCACCTTTGATGGCATCTCTTTGTCTGGCATGACTGCTGAAAGACTGTGTAAATGCAGTCTCACTCTGGGATGGTGCTGATGTGGGCTTTAACATACGCATTGCGGTAGGAAGGCATATTTCACAAACCAGTGCTAATGATGCCATAAAGCCGCAGCATTTCAGTGTCTTCCGCAGGCTTCACACAGCCTCCTCCATGTTCCTTCGATTAATTTATAAAATCACATGTTGTTGGCTTTACGTTACATCCTAATCTAAGATAACGCCATCTTAAGTTACTTCTCTAAAGACCCTTTTTGAAATAAGGGCCCACTTCTACGTTGCCAGTGAGCACTTCTCTGGGGAACTATAATGCAACCCACTGGAATCCCCTTTCTGTGGAGCTAAAAACAACTTTAAACAAACAGTATATTTAAAATGGAATTTCTGGTTAGAAAAATATATAAATGGTTATCTCGTTAAATAGGGGTGTTTTCCAAAGCTGGCCATACCGATTTCTACTCCTACATGAGTAGGAAAAGGATTCTGCTGATCTCTGTATTGGAACTCACTCAGTATTATGTTTTGCGTATGTGGTTTTACCAATCAAAGGTTAGTATGGCATTCTATTGCTGCCTCTGGTTTGTATTTCCTAGGTGCCGACTGAGGAGATTGTCGGGTGGTACTAACCTTCATTGCATTTTCTCTTAGACACAGACAACTGTCATTAGGATTAGGATTTTTTTTTTTGACAAGACGTTTTGAACAATTAGGGATAGCTGTTTATTATGCAGTCTGAACTTGAAACCTTGCAATGAAAACTCTGCGCCATCAGAAGCTGGAAATGTCTGTCGGAAGTCATCTGGTGGGATGCTAAGCAAGTCATTACTCTCAAGAACCGTGGGGAGAGAAGAAAGGAGGGTGCAGAGGAGGAGGATGAATAAGGAATAAAATGCAGAAGAATAGGATTGTCTCTGTCACTCCTTGTACGGTACTTCTGAAGGTCAAGGTTTGGGTTTTAAGGAATAAATCTGAACAACTCTTGACAATTTGCGACATACGGGACACGCTAAAAGACTGCCATCAGCCCAACAAGTCAGGGAGTAAAAACTCATTGTTCTATTTTGACTTGGTACATGTGTCACACATCAGCTTTGGATCACCAGAAGTATCTTCTGCATACTAAAGGGAGAATTTAAAAAAAAAAATGAAGAAGAATCACAATTGCACAATAGGACCAATCAGTGGCTGCTCATTCATCATGCAGCCGTCAACTGGGTTGCCTAAAGAAGGTTCAGAAACCACAAATATGTGCCCGGCCACCTGTGAGAGGGCTATTTCCTGCTCCCTTTCCTCGTTTATTAGGGATGTAACCAGGCTATCTAGATGACTCAACATGAAGATCACAGAAAATGAAAAGGCTCTTAATGACAAAATGCCATCGTTGTTGAAATTATAGCCATATTCATTACAGCCTCTAGATGAAGCAGTATCCTTTTTTTACTTTCACTTGAGACAATCAGCTGATCTTGCATATATTGTGGTGTGGTATTTGAGAGCAGAAAGCTTTGAAAGTCCTAATACAACTGTATTTGTATAGTCACACAGTCTGAGGAAGAAAGGATAGGAAAGAATTGTCAGCTAGAAAGCCTGATATCATTATTACTAGTCCCTACAGTTAAGGTCGATTTTCAAACTGACACCAGCAAAATCAACACTAAAAAAGACCAAGACATCAATGTCATCCACGTGTTCCAGGACTTAGAATTCTAAATGAAGGTGAAGTCAAAGAAAAAAGCAAATTCGGCTTCGAGGGAGTATGGGAAAATCACCCTATAATGCTGCCTTGAGCTTCCAGTAAAAAATAATACAAAAATCAGAAATAATAAAACATTAATGTAATTCTTCCTGTATACCAAATACCTGTTGCCCACAAGGAGAAAGCTGTTTTGCTCAATATAAAAAAGCATAAAGGCATACTCACTGCCTTCAGGATCTTAAAGTTCATTGGAAATAAAATCATGCAGGAAAACAGAGCTCACAATTGCCGCTTCAGAAAAAATAAACCTGCCGTTACTAATATTCTAGATGAAAGAAGGCTTGAAATAAGGATGGCTCCATTTTGCCTAAAGAAATTGAAGTTGTGGTTGGAGCTTTGAGTTACATGGACCTAACCGGTTATAACTAAAGAAAATTTTCTTCTAATGACAAGCATTGTATGACCAAAACAAAATGACTACTTCAAAAGAAATGTGCTTTCACAGAAAGAGAAAGAAATCTCTAGAGGCATTAGGGTTTATGAAATGTCTGCTCTAAAAGCTTCGGGTGTTAAAGGTTTGGTGCCCAGCTGGTGGCACTTGTGAAAATTCATTACAAAATAAGGGTAATGATTTCATTAGTGGATTAATCCATCCATAAACTCAATGAATTCATAGATGGATGAACTTCTGGGATACAGTGGCCTGAATAGAGAAAAGACGTCCCTGGGCACATGCCTTTGAGAACTCTGTCCATCTGTCTATCTGTCTGTCTCTCAGGTCTCCCCCTCCACTTCTCTCCCCTATCCCTTTCTCTCTTCCCTTTCCCTCCACTTCCTCACCCTCCTCCTCCTCCTCTTCTTCTTCTCCCTAATTTCCATGAAATGGACAATGTCCCCTTGCTGCACCCTTCTTGAAATAGTGTTCTTCCTCATCATATGCCAGAGCCGCGAAGCTAAGCAAGCTGGACTGGATCATTGGAAACCAGAAGCCAGGAGAATTCCTTCCTCATTTAAGTTGTCTTTCGCAGATGTCTCCCTTTAGAATGGAAAAGCCAACTGCTACAGAAAGCATTATAGTAGTCATAGGGTTCCAAACTATCTACCCTCCGGTGAGGCTGCCTGTACACATTTAAAACAGGAAGAAAAAAAACCCCACTGCCTTCAATATCAAGTGTAAGGGCTGAACATTTTTGCCAGGGCCACAAGCTGTCCAAACAAGTTCAAAAAGATGGCCCATCCATTATCCCAAGCCATCCTATAGTTATTCTAACCACTGTCACCTCTCTCATAGCTACCATTCTACTAAAATAACCGTTTCCAATCAGAAAGGAAAGAATGTCTCATGTGTGGCATGATGTGCTGTGTTTTTATTTTCCACCAATTGGCCAATTTAATAGATTGAATTGAAATGGCAGTTCTTAAAAGAAAGCACAAAATGAGACCAAGGATTCTGGTTAGAAATTTTCTAGATCAATTCTTAATTCTCCGTGACCTTGAGATATTGCTTAATCCTTTATTACCTCATTTTCTAATCTGTAAAACGGGACCATAGAATAGTTCCTGTCTTGTGAAAATTGTTGTATGTTAAACTCCAAAGTATTAATTTACTAATAGCTACTGTTATTAATGTAGTGTGATATGGTCTTAGATTTACTATGTGACTTGTAATAACATAAAAACACAGAATTAGTATAGAAAGGTATATAGATATATTAGGTCCCATGGCAATCAAACAAAAACACAAAAAAGCATACTGAGCAACGCAGTACAGGAGTAGACATGTCCAATAAAAACCAAACTAATTTTCTTAAGCATAAAAAGACTGTAAGGCCAGAGCACCAGGAAAGTTCTAGAATAAAATCATCTCATCTTAAAAGTGATATTTTTGGAACATTATTATAACCTAATAAATGGTACCCTAATTGTCCAAAAACAACATTGCAGTTAAAATCTTTTGATAGTATTGGGCCTGTGGGATTCAAACTTCAGTTAAATTGTTAGTAGATGTTTCCTGGGGGCACATTCCCACTTTGTAAGTCTAGGATTCAATTGTGAGTTTGAACCTAATTTGGACTGTACACACTATCCTGTCCATCAAATGACTGGAGATGCTGTCGTGAGTTCAGCTTCACTTTTGTCTCTTGTTGAGTGAGCATCCATCCAATCTCAGCAGAAAAAAATAAAGCCATCTGAATTCAGTATTCTATTCATTCCCCCCTTAGTTTGCACCCTGCATTCTCCTGTCCTCCTTCTGCCATCTTGGTTAGTCCACCCAAATCTACCACCTGGAATTTTTCAGAAGTCACCGTATGTCCAGCCTTATCTTTTCCAACTTATTGTAATAGGCAAATAGATGCCAAAATACTAAATGGTGGAATTTAATGTGTTCCTGCTGCTTGTAATATAAACTTCAAATTGTGTCTCTGTCTCTTGCGGCATCACTCCAACCAATCCTGTTATCACGTTTAGTGAAGTTCTTGCTTTTATTCTTTCAATTTGGCAAGCTTGTTCCTATTTAGAGCCTCTGAAAGAACCCTTCCTTTGCTTAGCGATGTTCTGGAATCTAGTTGATATGAAATCTAGTTGTTTTTATAACTTATGCAAAGTTAGGTATTTGCTGGGTCTATATCTTAGTGTGTGTTTACCTGTTGATGAGAGAGAATGTCGGGATACATACAACAATATGAGAAATTGGATGAATTAGGTAAATATCTGGCTTTGTGCATCAATGGACCATTTTCTCTCATGCACAGGTCCTGATCGCTTACCTTTTCTGTTTTAACTGTTACCATTGTGGCCACCTGTTCTCCTTCTTTGCACAGTAAGACGGATTGTCCTCATGTGTCTCTGTCTCAGCATTTCTAGCAAAAAAAGGAAGCAACTTCTTATTTCTGAGCATTCATACATAGGACTGCAGTGGTTCCTGATGAGACCTGGACATTGGGATCTCCAGGGAAGACCAGTTTTTTTTTTAATTTATTTATTTATTAAAGATTTCTGTCTCTTCCCAGCCACCGCCTCCCATTTCCCTCCCCCTCCCCTAATTAAGTCCCCCCCTCAGCCCGAAAAGCAATCAGGGTTCCCTGTCCTGTGGGAAGTCCAAGGAACCCCCCACCTCCATCCAGGTCTAGTAAGTTGAGCATCCAAACTGCCTAGGCTCCCACAAAGCCAGTACGTGCAGTAGGATCAGAAACCCAGTGCCATTGTTCTTGAGTTCTCAGTAGTCCTCATTGTCCGTTATGTTCAGAGAGTCCGGTTTTATCCCAGGCTTTTCCAGACCCAGGCCAGCTGGTCTTGGTGAGTTCCCAGTAGAACATCCCCATTGTCTCAGTGTGTGGGTGCACCCCTCATGGTCCTGAGTTCCTTGCTCGTGCTCTCTCTCCTTCTGCTCCTGATTTGGACCTTGAGAATTCAGTCCTGTGCTCCAAT
Organism: Microtus oregoni; assembly: GCF_018167655.1. Classification (NCBI taxonomy): domain Eukaryota; kingdom Metazoa; phylum Chordata; class Mammalia; order Rodentia; family Cricetidae; genus Microtus; species Microtus oregoni. Next base: position 26,467,944 of record NW_024543083.1, on the reverse strand, counting down.
GTGGGTCTCTGTCTCTGTCTCCTTTCATTGCTTGCTGAAGGTTAATATTCAGGAGGATGCCTATATGTTTTTCTTTGGGTTCTCCTTATTTAGCTTCTCTAGGATCACTAATTATAGGCTCAATGTCCTTGGTTTATGGCTAGAAACCAAATATGAGTGAGTACATCCCATGTTCCTCTTTTTGTGTCTGGCTTACCTCACTCAGGATAGTGTTTTCTATTTCCATCCATTTGTATGCAAAATTCAAGAAGTCCTTGTTTCTTACTGCTGAATAATACTCTAATATGTATATATTCCATACTTTCTTCATCCATTCTTCCATTGAAGGGCATCTAGGTTGTTTCCAGGTTCTGGCTATGACAAACAATGCTGCTATGAACATAGTAGAGCATATACTTTTGTTGTATGATAAGGCCTCTCTTGGGTATATTCCCAAGAGTGGTATTGCGGGGTCCAGGGGTAAGTTGATCCCAAATTTCCTGAGAAACCGCCACACTGCTTTCCAAAGTGGTTGCACAAGTTTGCATTCCCACCAGCAATGGATGAGTGTACCCCTTTCTCCACAACCTCTCCAACAAAGGCTATCATTGGTGTTTTTGATTTTCGCCATTCTGACAGGTGTAAGATGGTATCTTAAAGTTGTCTTGATTTGCATTTCCCTGATCGCTAAGGAAGTTGAGCATGACCTTAAGTGTCTTTTGGCCATTTGAAGTTCTTCTGTTGAGAATTCTCTGTTCAGCTCAATGCCCCATTTTATAATTGGGTTGGTTAGCCTTTTACAGTCTAGTTTCTTGAGTTCTTTATATATTTTGGAGATCAGACCTTTGTCAGTTGCGGGGTTGGTGAAGATCATCTCCCAGTAAGTGGGTTGCCTTTGTGTCTTAGCGACAGTGTCCTTTGCTTTACAGAAGCTTCTCAGTCTCAGGAGGTCCCATTTATTCAATGAGGTCCTTAATGTCTGTGCTGCTGGGGTTGTATGTAAGAAGTGGTCTCCTGTGCCCATGTGTTGTAGAGTACTTCCCATTTTCTCTTCTATCAGGTTTAGTGTGTTCAGACTGATATTGAGGTCTTTAATCCATTTGGACTTGAGTTTTGTGCATGGTGATAGATATGGATCTATTTTCATTCTTCTACAGGTTGACATCCAGTTTTGGCAGCACAATTTGTTGAAGATGCTCTCTTTTTTCCATTGTATACTTTTAGCTCCTTTATCAAAAATCAGTTGTTCATAGGTTTGTGGGTTAATTTCAGGGTCTTCTATTTGATTCCATTGGTTCCTATTCTTCTTACTTGGTAGTTGAGAGAGCTCAGGATGTCAGTCCAAGACTCTTCACAGGTACAAGGATAGAGATGGTGGGAGGGTAATTATTAACAGCGGAGAGTAGAATGGGTCCTAGCCAGCCAATCTGAAGGAGTGAAATGAAATCTGTCTATTCAAATCCACAAACCTGAGTTCCTTCATCTTTCAGTGGGACTTTGAGCCAGCGGGGAAGACCTTTCCTCAGTAAGTGAATAAGCAGTTGGGATGGTATATTTCTAATCATTTGGGTGGACATTTTCTTTCTTTTAAACCAAGAATACTTCTGGTACACTCTTCAGATTCAATTGTGCTCACAATATCCAATAGAAATCTCTGCAGTGAGGGAGATATTTTCTATTTGGGCAATCGGATATGCTTGTCACTACTGTCTGTGGCTAATGGGTACCTGAAATCTAGCCAGTGATTATTTGTTATTTTACTGTTAAAATTAAATAGTCATGTGTGGCGGTGGCTGTTGAACTGGCCAGTGCACTCATAGCTCTTTTCGCATGTCAGAATTTTCCAGGCCAAGGTATTCTGCCAGATCAATTCATTATGCTAGGTGGAAATGACTTCATTCATTAATACCTTCAAATCAATTGCTTATATTCGATCAGGAACAATATTCTTTCATTCAAGTATCTTCTCACTGTCTCTCATATGATATCCACTATTTTGCTTTCTTGAAAGTGTGTTCATATAGTAATTGCTAGGGCATTTGGATTCATGGGGAGTAAAACATCTAATCATTTATTGCCCTTGCATATTACAAACATTTATATTTTATAGGTAAATTCCTCAGTTTTAAGTAAGAGAGAAAGAACAGAGTCTTAACGGGAGTGGGGATGCAACTAGAGAATCCATTAAGAGATATTTACAAAGTACCTTTTTTTACGAGATGAATGAGTACGACATTAAAGTACACATGCATAATTCGAAAATAATTTGGGGAATTTGCATTGTTTTGACAAATTGAAATCTGCCCCTCTCTGTGAGGTTCCAGGGAGAACAGATGGTAGTGCCATGTATTGGAGGGGGTCCAAGATTGCTTTTGTGTTAATTGATATAGTACGCTAAGAAAGGTCTCTGAGGAAAAGTATCCCCAGGTAGTTGATTGCTTTGGAACTCCAACAGAGAGGAACTGTGTCAGATGAGAAGGAACACATAAGTTATTGCGAACAAATGCCTCAGATTAGACTGGTTAATTTTATTATGGAAAATTTAGGACAATGTTTCAGAAAATATCAAAAAGATGATTTTTTTTGAGACAGAAATAGAAATTGGTAAAGAAGCATAGTAAATTAGTGGCAGCATGCAGGCTCAGTTTGACTTCCCTCTGGAGTGCGGAAGATCCTTTAATGTTAGGAAGTGTGTCTATAGCTGTGACAAAGGGTTCAAGGGCTTCGTTTTCTAATTTTAAAGTGGTGACCCTAATCAGTTGAGCGAGGAAAGCTAGTGGGTTGGGATGGAGCCTGGCATGGTAAAGGCTCTTAGGAGCGCCTCAAAAAGCACTTGCTGTTTAATTGGAACATTCGCACCTGCTAAATAGCAGTTGTTTAAAATGACACATGGAGAAAGAGATCAACCATTTGGGTGCCTCCAAAGAGGAGGATTCCTGCTTGGAACAAGCAACTCGGCAGTTTCACCCAGTAAAAAACAAAAACAAAAAACAAAACAAAAAAAAAAAAACGGGGTTTTGCTAGGTCTTGGGGGGGGATGCTCATGTTTCATTCTGATCTTTTTGCCAATCTTTGCAAATCAAGAAAGAAAGGAAGAGAGGGATGGAGAGAGGTGGAGAAAGAGGGAGAACTGTGGGGGATGCACACTAAAATAGAACGGGAAGAGGGAAGCCCTGTTTTTCTGGGCACCACTCTATTTGTATATTTGCAGTGGTTTCGGACTTGCTCATTTTCCCATGACGTTGGACAGATATGTTTATTGCTGAAAAGAAAATGAGAGACTTTTTTTTCCCCCTAAGATTCAATGACAAGGGCACTTTCCCACCTCTCGCTATAAGCTTTTTAATACAATTGTTTAATATCCTGCCTGGGATCTATCTCCTTTTCTTGCAGCTCTCTTTTAGCCTTTTTTCACATAGTGTTCCTGCCTTTAAGAGAATGGTTGTCTGACCTTGTTCCAGGGGTTAATAAAGAATGCACTGCCTTGTAAGCCTGATTCAATTTCCTTTCTATGAGCACGCTGCATAAGTGACCATTATGGCATTCGGTTCGGGAGCTCTGTTTTGCAGTGTTCTTGCCTTTTAAATGAATGGCCACATGTGTTGCACATTTAGCCACAGAAGGTGAGAAGCAACAAAATAGACTTTCCTGAGTATTAAATCAAATTTCCACACAGTGGCCTCTCTAATGTGTATGTGAAATATAGCTGATCATGTATTATTTAGCCGTATTGTATTTTGTGTTTTAAAATTTTCTATCCCATATTCAGCTTTAATAAATGCATGAGTGGATGCAATATCTGAGCACTATATTTCAGAAATTCAACACTTTCAACAGATTCTCCCAACTTCAAAGAATTTAATATTAGTATCATAAAAGGCCCTTTGAAGAATAATACTGGAACGTAAGAAAAATGACTGCCGGAGTGTACCCTATCATTTTGAAAGTGTTTTATTGCTTTAATTTCCTGTCTTAGTAGAGTAACAAGCGGCATAATAGAAGATATATTGTTACAGAGTTTGCAATTTATTAGAAAGCTTGAGCAAGTTGAAGACCTTATGGGAAGTGAAAAAGAAAACCTCCATTTAGCTGAGAAATGGAGACGAGCCACCTCGGTCTTGCAACAGCTTTAAATGCAGTCCTCTCTTTTGACTGATAAGTTGTCTCTTCACGCCCTGGATGTTTGCATGAAACAAATCCATGGGCACAGTCCTCACTCTGTGCTAGCCGTGTGTCATTAGGTTCCCAGAAACCTAATGTTATTTCATTTGCGAGGCGTGCGTGAGATGACTGTTGCTATTTGGATTCCACCGCACAGAGCTGCTATTGAAGCAGAAATGACCCATAACATACATTTTCATTCATTTATTACATTTTTTTGCATGCGTGACTGAATTTTAATCCTGAGCTTTGTCAACCTCGTGTAGTTATATTACAGCTTTTTAACCTAGTTTCATGTGCCCCAGTCTGCTGCCTTTTACACCACGGCATAAAAGTACCGAAAAGGATAGCATTTATACAATGAAGTACAGGACATGATTCATTTCTGCAAGTGAAATAGTAGAAATGAGCGATGAGAAGCTGATTAACCTGTAGAAATGGGCCGTAAAATAACCTTATAATAAATGTGAAGGAAGAAAGGATGAGTCTAATTTAGAGTGTGTGGGCTTGTTTACTATCCCATAGGTACTCTAATATGAATACACAAAATCTTGATATCAAAATTGGAGTTACATAATTATTTGAGAACAGCAAGAACTACAGAATCATCATTAGGACTCCTTAATTATGCTACCATTCTCCCACCCCCCCCCCCCAAAAAAATAGCCAAACATCTGTTCTTAACAGATTGGTTTTTCAACACAACAAAACAAATGAGATATATCGCCATGTGGATGGTCCACTTGAACAGATCAAAAGGCCAATTTGTCTCTGGTTTTAGTTAATAATGAATCTTACCTGAGTATATAGGTTTCTCAAGTTAGAGAAGTGATTTTATCACAGTTGATTATATTCTAGATTCATCCTAAGCCACGTGTTTGGTCATGTTAAATAATCTAAATATATTGACTAATGGGGATTTTGTGATGTTTAAATTAACACACCCAGAGAAACCACACTCATGTTTAAGTGACGTGGCTGGACTATGTGTAGGCTGAACAAATAATAATCGTAGCCAAACATTTCTAGTTTCTTCTGTTACCTATGTTCATCTTTGAAAGAGTAATGATTTCTAAGTTTTATTGCTAACTGAAGCACAAAAACGCAACAGATTTCCTCTGGGCTTGCCACAGATGATCCTCAGGCACATTAGAGGTGTCCACCAGAGTTAGTTCAAAGTGAATTACTTCATTTTAATCATGGTGAGTTTACCAGCTCAGTTGATATGCTATAATGGCATATTGTTGGCCTTTCTGTTTTCTTTTTTCTTTTCTTTTTTTTTTTTTTTGGCTTCTCCTTTAATGATACCCAGGTCACTTTATTTTAGTATAATACAAATTTATTGATTTAACAGTCTTCCAATGTAATCCATATTGTTTTCTTTTTAACACTTGGCATTTTGTTTGGTAACTCTTATTCTTTTTCATCTTTGGCTAAAATCTGTTGAGTTGTTTTAATTTTTTTTTTGTTTTTTTTTTTTTTTTTTGTTTTTTGAGACAGGGTTTCTCTGTGGCTTTGGAGCCTGTCCTGGAACTAGCTCTGTAGACCAGGCTGGGCTCGAACTCACAGAGATCCGCCTGCCTCTGCCTCCCGAGTGCTGGGATTAAAGGCGTGCGCCACCATCGCCCGGCTTAGTTGTTTTAATTTTTTAACAAGCAAATGAGTCCTTAGTATTAGTCTTTGCCAACTATAGAGTTAATAATGAGTATAAACATTAAAATACAAATAAATAAAATGTTGCACCAAAGATTACTGGACACTAAATGTTTCATTGTCGCTCATTCCTAGACAGAAAGCAGCAGTATGCAGGGCACCGGTGTGTAGACAGAGTAGCCACTAGACTCACAAATTAAAGGACAAACTTTATCATTTGGAATTTATTCCAAATCCTTTATAAGATCACTTTGGAAAATTCAGACAGTTGTGGTAATTTGCTGTCAAACACCACATATATGTCCACATACATATGTATATGTCCTCTTATGTGGTTATTTTTATTTGATTAATTCTTTCTGTGAATGTTAAAGAAAACAATGGCCTTCTTACCCAAGATAAAAATTATTTTTCTGAAGCCTCCTTCAGGGATCATATGTTGCTTTCCTATAATCCTCCTGTTCAGAGGCTCCATTAGACCAAATATCTAGCCTCTGAAATCTGGGGTCCTCTGCATGTCTGTTTCATTCATGATTTCTGTACAGGAGGGTCCCCTCACCCAGCACACTAAGGCTTTATAATTACTTTCATTTCTGGGTTCACACAGGTCATGGAACTAGTGTTAATAATAATCTTTCCCTCTGGACTTCTCTGTATTTATATATCTCTGATCCTATAACCATGGGGGACGTGGAGGTGTATTTTATCTTCATTTGAGTCCTCTTGGTATTGTTTTAGCCCAGGGGGGGATATCAAATGAGGTACAGAACATGGTAAACCTCACACAACTCGAGGTCATTAACACCTAATTAGAAACAGCTTAGAGATCCAAATGATTCTTTGGTTAAGAAGTGAGAAAAATTAGAAAATGTTTAACTTCTTCACTGCCAATGCCCTCTATACCAGTAGCTGTTGGGGCTATACCTTCTACTATTTTTTTAAACTTTAAGAAACGTGTGTGTGTGTGTGTGTGTGTGTGTGTGTGTTTGTGTGTGTGCTTCTGTATGTTCTCTACTTCCTCCCTCTTGATTTGATAAAATAGGTAGTCTATTGAAAGTACTGGGTAACGAGAAGACTTTGCCTAAAAGCTTAACATAACATACTAACTTACTAATACACTAATATTCCTTAACTGAAAAAATGATATATCAGTGTGGGTCTAGATAACAAATTTAAAATATTGTGTGATGAGAATACTATTATTTAGATAAGAAGATACAACTCCAGTTTGATCATTCCCTGAGAAGTTGAATTCTATGTGGTTAAAGCAAAGAAAGAATGTCTAAAAACTATTATAAGCCTGTCCTTGTGCTACATTCTGAAGGAAGATTGTTTCCCTACCTTTTAGAAATTCCTCAAATATTCTATAATTTTTATAAGATAGCTATTCCCAACCCTCACCCTGTAGTTTGTGGTGTTCAACATTCACCAAAAGTACCCAGGCTTTCGTGAATTCTGCCCTACTGAAGGCATTCGTTTCTCTAGGAACGATCTTTACTGAAGAAGGTTGTGGAAAACCTTCTTCTTGTCTGGGGGATAGACAAGTAACGTCTGGACCTTGCCCGGCTTGTGTCCAGATCTGCAACCCCCTTTCTTCAGGAGTCATGGTTTGTCTCTGTGAAAAGGGCCTTCCTCCAGAAACCATCTCCTTATTGAGAAAACTGAGTTTAGTAATGGCCTAAATGACTCCCGGCTGTTAAGAGGCCATTTCTTAAGGCTTTGCTAATTGCCTGAGTTCTTATTTAGATGCCCTGGGAATAACCTCACTCTCTGCTTTCTTAACCTAGAGGCAAGCTAGGATGAAGATACAGTCTGAGGTTCTAGGAATAATGACTATGTTTAACCCCCATAATTCCACTGAGTTTGTATGAATACCACTTTTCTAAAACCTCTATTTCTTCAATTGTGAAATGGGAAAATGACCGTAACAATTTCTCTCTCACAAGGTAGTCATGAGAGAGAAATAGTAAAATGTATCCAGGCTGCGTATGTGGCATACCCTTGTAATCCCAACACTCAGGATACGAAAACAGGCAGACTGCAGATTATAGGAGAGCCCTGAGTTTATAACAATGAGATCTTGCTCAAAATATAAACAAATATGTATCAGCTAAATTAGCTTGGCACCCTGCTACTTAATAGAAGTCCATAACTCCCAATCTACATATATTACTTTGATTCCTTTGTTGCTATCTGGCAAGAAGTAATAAAAAAGGAAGAAAAAATGGCTTATAGTTTGAAGAACCGTAACTCATCATAGTGAGGAGGCCATAGCAACAGAAGCATGAGTGGATGGTCACATTTTGTCCAGAGTCAAGAAACAAACAAACAAATATGTATTCTGATATCTCACTCTTGCTGGTTCTTACTAAGTCTTGGATGCCAGCCAGTGGTATTCCTGGCACATTTAAGGTGGTTCCTTCCTCCACTGTTAAACATCTCTGAAAATATGCAGAAGAGTATTGGACAGATGATTCTAATCCTAGTCAGGGTGACAATGAATGCTGACCATCTCGATTGTCTCAGTGTCAACCTAACACCCAAATGCAATGCTCTGAATTATAACCCACCAGTGTTTTCCCCAACGTCTTTTTCTTATCTCATAATGCAAAATAAATTAAGTTCATCTGTAAAAAGTCCTCAAAATTTTAACAGCCTTGGTACTGGCACTCTTCAAAAACCCTAATTCTCTTCTAAGAATCAAGTACAGTCTCTTATCTATGAGGCCCTTCTAAAATAATAACAGCAAAAGCCACTAAGTCCCATGCTGTCAGTACATACAATGGCAAAGAGTATATATTCTCACTCCAAAAGAGCAGGAAAGAGGGCTTGGATGCATTACTCTAGATCCATGTCCAACATCTGGAGTTCTTGGTAGGATCAAGCAAATTCCAAAAGTCTTCGGCATGGATATTACTCGACCTTTGCCTCCTATAACACAGGCACCTCCAGTCTTTTGGATTCACTCCATTCTTGCAGATTTCCTTTGTGCATGTCACTTGAACATTTAGGGGTCTCCCTACAACTTAGGCTTTACCTTCTCAGCTTTACTCAGTGGTTTCTCAGGGAATGCTTGGAGAAAGTTCAACTTTACCATCTATTACTTGGACTCAGCAGCCTTCTGAAATCTTGATGCAAATCCCCATGACACTCACTCTTGAATCCTCTGAAAAACTGGGAAAATGTGAAAGATTGAGATATCTTAACTTTGGTGAACAACAGTTGTACTGGCCTGTATGCACCTTCTAGAATGGGCCCTAGGGGAACATTTTACTAGGCAGTTGTTCTTGAATAGGAAACATTAGGGTGGGATTCTCAATGTATACTCTATCCGTCTGACTAAATTTTCATTCTTACAAGTAGGAGACTTTCACGGGTGCACCCGTGCTCTCAGGACACCTTTCTTCTTGTCCCATGTAGAATATGTTTCCTTTAATGGTGTTACTCTAACTTTTCTTGTCTACAGCTTTGAGCTTATATTCTTTACCTTACTAGACTGTATACTGTTTTTGCATGATTCTGCTATGTGTGTTTTTCTATTAACTGTAGATTTGTATAAGAGCAATGAAAAGTAAACATGTAACAGTCTGAATTATCCTATTTAGACATCTCCTCTACTAAACAGATCAGTCCATCACTTTCTGATGTAGTCTCATCTCAGAGAAAGCAAGTGATGAAGCCTATTTCAACACTGGCCTCAAGCTCATTCCTGAACGTACTCTCTCTGAAATCCTATGAGCGATCCCTGCACTGTTGCCACTTCTCTTACCAGTCAGGTCATCCAAACTACCACTAGAATGGACCATTAGGCTCCATTTCCATATAGTAGCACTTCTGTAGGCAGGAAATACAAAGACTTCCACATTCTTCATTATGATCTACTTCCAAAAGACTAAGAACCATATAGTCAGGTTTATCACAACATTGACCCCACTTCTTATTACTTATCTCTACATTAATTAGTTATCTGTGACTGTGTTAACATACAAGAGAATCAACTTAAGGGGAAAGGAGTTTACCTTGGCTTATCTGAGGGGGTACAGTCTACCCCAGAGGACAAAACATGATAGCAAGAGGCCTCTCATCACACTGAAGCCACATTCAAGAAGGAGAAAGGGATGGGTTCTGGTGTTCTACTGTGTTCTACATTTCACTAAATTTGAGTTCGAAGACATCTGTTTTTAGGGGTGGACCTTGCCTCCTTAGACCTTTCTGGAGATGTGCCCAAGGATAGGTTTTCCTAGATGATTCATAATCTAGTCAAGCTAACTATAAATATTAAGTCTTACACTTTGCCTCAAGGAATTCTTTTGTAGTCTCTGAAGATCAAATTGTATTTATTTGTAATTCTGAGATACTGTTAGACATTTTTACTCTTTTTCTTTCATGATTGGGAATGTACAAAAGTTACATGTCCTGTAACTCTATGCCAAACTACGAAAAGACATTAAAAAAAACATCCAGTGTATTTTCTAAGTCACACACTGAAGGTATTTGCAAAAATGTAAAATGCCAAATTATTATCAAAAACAAGAGCTATTTTTTATCAACTTCATTATCTTTTGTAGTGATATTTTGATAGTGGTAGTTTGATTTTTATTTTAATAAGTAAAGTTTACCTGAAGATCAGAATGCAGAACTAAGCCATTAGAGGTCAGGCTGTGGTGGCTTACACTTTTAATTCCACTATTTGGGATTTCCATGTCCTTAATCCCAGTCCTAGGGAGGTGGAGACAGGCAGGGATATGGCTGGACTGAGAGTGGAATATAAGGTAGGAAAAGGCAGGAGATGGAGTCTGAGGATGCAATCAGAGGATGCTGTCTGGGGAGGCTGTCTGAGGACAGGATCGCCCCTTTGGTCTGAACATTAGCAGAGGTAAAAGGCCTCTCTAAAGACTGGCTATCTGTTTCTCTGTTCTCTCAGCTTCCACCCCCCCCCCAATATCTGATTCTGGGTTTTTATTAAGAACAATTAAAATTCATACTATAATCTTTAGGCTTTCTTTTGAATATCTTAACTAAAATGGAATCTTTGCAAGTTTACTTCAATAGACAAGTATATGCTTTTCCGTTATTTATTGGAGGAACAGTACATTGTGAGAGATCATCCAAAACAACTAACTAAATGTGTAATTCTTATTTCTGAGATCCTCATCAAGAATTTCTGATTCTAAAGGTTTAGATGGAATTCAAGATTCCAGACAATAAACCTCAAGTGTTTCTGACCTCATTGTGAAGGATCATGTAGCTCAAAGATTTTTGAGAATGGAACACAGTGTCAACACCCAGTGTCCTTATCTGTCTTCATTGAAAGACAAATAGACTCCTCAGTCCATAGGTGCCATCAAGATGAAGAAGTGGTATTTTATCGAATTCAATGGATGTGGTTGGTTCTGAATGTCAAAAACACTCTACCCCAGTACACGTCGTGATAATTAACTCTGGGGCCATAATTTTCCTCGGCTGTGACTTTTCTAAAGGCTAATTGAAATGATGACAATAATAGAAATGAAAGATCAGCCACCAGAAAGGGGCGGTCTGCTGAGAGGAGAGAAGCTAGAAGACAACCTCAGAGAGTTCGTAGATGGAGTTGTGTTGTGACCACCAATATCTAAATGGCTCCTTTATTTCTTAGAATCAAAGAGCCAACAAGTAAGATTGAGCCCCAAGGAAGCAGTGAAGGGAGCTTAGTCTTAACTGAGAAAAGAAGTGGGTGATGAATTCAAAAATCAGCTCCTTCACTACATTTCCAGATTAGAATTCATCAAAGTATTAATAAGCATGGGTTAGAAGCATCGAGGGGTAAGGATAGACTAATGGGTGGGAGAAATATTTACTAAGAATTTGTGTGTGTGTGTGTGTGTGTGTGTGTGTGAGAGAGAGAGAGAGAGAGAGAGAGAGAGAGAGAAGTGAGCAGTCATGCCACGCCACAAGTGTCAAAGGACAATGAATAGTGATATTCATCTTCTCCCTTGTTTGAATGTTTCTTGTTTTTCATTAACCACATACCAAGGTAGCTAGCTATTCCAAGAGCTTTCTAGAATTCTCCTTTCTCATCCTCCAGTCTCAGTGATAACACTGAGATCACAGATGTGTGCTGTCACATCTGGCATTATGTGGAGTCTAGACATCCAGACCCAGGTCCTTCCAATTGCACAGCAAAGGCTTTACCCACTGAAACATTTCCTTGGAGTCTGCTTTGTTTATGATTTTTTTCAGTTTTTCTCTGGGGGATTTTCAAGTATTGTAAGGTTAGGGCACGTCATTTAACCTACAGATTTGTTTCAAAGGAAGTTAGATGTTGACTAGCTGTTGCCATGGCAGTCGTCTGGTCTCCATCAGGTTTTGGCTAGCTCACCTGAAGAGAGACATTTGTCCCACAGGCATCCTGTCCTCTGTGACAAACAAGATCAGGATGAGGTAGAGATTTAGTTAGATGGTTAGAGAATACACTGGATACCAGAGTAATATTTATGGCTTGAGTGTCTCTCAGCAAGAAAACCTTTTTCTTTACCTTTGGGAGTGAAGACCATGGTAGAGAGAGAAAATCCAGAATTCAAAGCCTGGCAATGAACATGTATGTTTTCAGGCTATGACTCCATGTCTCTTATGAAAAGATAAGCATAATATTAGACCATTTCCCTATCATCAGAGTGATTGGCTTTAAGCCTCTAGTTCAAATGTTTACAAGAACTGATATGTGAAAGATTGTGCTTTCAAAATTATTCACAAGCTTAATTTGCTAAATAGCAGCTCTCCACCATGCTCTGATTGACTTGTGACTGCTTATAAGAGATACACCAGAGAAACACACATTAATCCCAGATAAAATTTACAAAAAGAATTCTAACCACAGCTAAGTATTTTTCAAAAGGAAAATGCCGTGAAGCCGACTATCACTTAATGAATACCCCAACCCCTCCCTCAGCTGCTGTTCACTACCCCCTACTAAAACTTCCTCTACATCAATCCTTTGGCTATAACTATGTGCCGTTAGATGTATTACCATTTTTATTAAGTATTTTCATGATTCCATTTAGAAGGAAAATGAATTATTTCAGAGGAAAAGAAAATAGGATGGGTACATCAAACATCCAATATTACAAGTGCCAGCAACTCCAAATACATTGTAAGGGCTTTTTATACCAGCAAAACTACTACTACTTAATGAGAATTTCTCCTAGTTTAAAATACTAATTCTCTAGGTCAGAAGGTACCGTATGAACAAAATATGTTAACTGGTTGTGTTCATAGTGGTTGCGGCACTAAGAAAGACAAAAGAACATGAAAACATTTGAAAACTCTGCCTGCAGGAAAGATATTTTAGCATCTACAAGAGATTAATACTTCTTCCTTTGAGGAAGTCATTGTAGTGCCTAAAAAAGCAAGAAGTCTCGGTGATAAAATAGAAGCAGAAATAACTTTAATATTTGTAATAACTGTCCTAATGAAAAGTCTCATTGCCTACATCAGTTTCACAGTTATTAGAATACATTTGGAAGAGAGTGGGGAAAGGAAGTGGAGTACAAGACACAGAGAGGAGAGTACTAGTTAGATTTGTACTCTTTTCTTCAGGTGTGAGATGTAACAATAGAAAGAAAAGATGCCAGGACTGGAGAAATGGCCTCAAACATTAAAATCACTGTTGCTCTTGCAGAGATCCCAAGCTTGGTTCCCAGAACCCACAGCTGCCTCTAACTCTTCATGTTCCAGGGGTTCTAATGCCCTCTTCTGCCCCAAGGAGACACACATATACATAAAATAAAATAATAAAATAAAATAAATAAAAATTATAAAAGTCTATAGTCACAGTTATTTTTGCATTTGGCTTAAATATTTGAGAAGTTTCAGTATGCTATTTTAATTTATGTTAAAATCAATATATGCATATACTGAAGATAGGCTAAATATAGTTTTTTGTTAACATTTTTTTTCAGATTGAGGGAACATTAGAACCCATCTCAAGTGACACTCTCAAGGAAAATACTACCGGGAAGGGAAATAATCTGTCTAGGAATTTACGCTAGCAATGGGGGTGGGGAGGTGAGAAATCTCATGACAGACCATTTAAAAGCTGGAGAACCAGGAAAGTGGGAAGTATGGCTCAGTGCAGGTCAGGATGTCAGAGGAGCAGGGCACCAGAGACGTTCCTCTCAAAAGAGTGAGAAACTGACTGGCTACTGGGGCTAGCCCTGATGACCAAATCTCTGAGAACCCAGAGACCTAATAACTACAGCAAGTGAATTTAGGAGACCCAGCTTTAGACGACAGGAAGAATCGTCATATTAATGCTTGCTATCATTGTGTCTCCCATCTGGCTCCTTGTGTGTGGGTTGTGCCTACTTGTAATGAGAGAGGGTGGATTGTCCTTACAGGATCACTGGTTCAAATGCTAGTGTCTTCTAGAAATACCCTTGCTAATGCTAACACAAGAAATAAGGTTTTACAAACATTCTGGGAATTACTTAATCAAGTTGAATACATGCTCAAAATGAAGCAGCACAATGTCTTTCTACAAAAAGTGATCCTCAATGTTTTCATAGTTCCATTAATTCCGGACTCAGGTGCCCACTAGAAAATTCTCAAACACAGCAGTCCCCACAAAATTTTGCATGCAAGTATTGTAAACAGATTGGTGGACATATAATTGGTGAGCCAGTAGAATTTAGATTTAGATAAATACATTCAGCGATTAACAAATACTCTTCTGGAAGAAATGTGCCAGAACCTTGAGTTCCTAGAGGCACAAGGTAAAGGTGATACCAACAAATAAATAAAATATAAGGCATTTTTTTTTAGTAGGTGTTGTGAAGTATTATTTCTTTGTTGATATTATCAATAGTAACCCAGGGGCAGGGAATATGTGTAGGGGATCTGTAAAATGATCATTGTAATTTTTTTTCTCTTTAGCAGAGACTGGAAAATTGGGGATGGGACAAGGGGAGGGCCACCATAATATGCTGTGCAATAAGGAACAAAGCAGTAGGGAGCAGAGGCTGGAGGGACAATTGAACATGTGAGTATGTGAAGTTACAAGAAGTGAACTTTTCCTTACATTGATGCTTTGATTTATTTACAGTGGGAGCCTTTGGGAGGTGTAGGTTTGGAGTAACATGGCTATCAATTAGCTAAGTCAGCAATGACTAGAAACACAGTGCCTCTAAGTTCAATAGTGCTAATTTCTGCAAAGCCAAAGTTTGCCTGAGACCCAGGCATCTGATATGTGACCCTCCTCGACTATCATGTGTCAATTAAACTGCTACCAATTCACTAGGAGAACCAGTGTCACCTCTGAGAAGGACCTTATGAGAGCAAACATTGCTTATTTGATGGAGCAGGGAAACAAGAATTTGATAGTTTGGTAATTCTGTGACTAGAGGAGGCAGCGGCAAGCTGAGCAGATGCCTAAGGAGCACACAGTGTAGATTGAACTTGAAGTCATACATCACTGTCCAGTCTTGCTCTACACACAGAACAGTCTGCATCAGAGGTGTCATCCCTGAAAACCAAGGATGACAATACAAAGCTTGCAGACACTGACTTAGATTTTTGACACTCACTTCTGCTTGGAGCAGGCACCTTATCTAAGCCACCTACAACTGTGACAGATTGTGGCCCTTATGAGTTCCTGAAGGCAGTGTGCGTTGAGCCCAGAGCCAATTTATCAACAGTGATGGCTTGCTCCAATTTCAGGCCTATCATTGCTTTCCGGCTGACTCATACAGCTAGCAAGCAATTAGCCAGGCCCTCTCAGAAGCACTTACAACAGAGAGGGCAGCAAGAACTTTCTACGAAGACCTAAAGAGTTCCTTGGGAGGTGAAACACATCAACAGACATAATCATCCTGGCCTTGATTGCTGCGGGAAGAGGGAGTTGGCTGTGTGAGCCCATCAGCTGGTGACCAGAGGCCAATTTTGCTCCCTGACAGTGTCGGTTTTAACTTCCTACAAGTTGCTGTTATCTGCAGCTGTGGCGCTGGTAGTAGGAGTCTATTTTGGGTCAAAGATTTAGGAGGCAGTAGTAGCTACGAAATGTTTCTAAGCCAGTTTGGAGAATTCTGGGGATTAGACTTAGATCATATTCTATAGATATAACCCTTCTCTCCAATATTTTCATTGGAAAAAGAAGGCCTGAACCCACGTTCTATTGGAGTGCTCTTGCCTGATGAAAGTACATTGGTCTGGATCCTGTATGTATAGATAGTTGTTACATGAAGGATCTATAGTAGGAAGCTCGGAGTTTTGGAGTGATTCAGACTTCCACTTCTGCGATATGGTGATTCAGGAAGAGAGGAAAAGTGTATTGATAATTCAGGGGAATTTCAATATGGAAAAATGACAAACTGCAGGGCAAAAAAAGAAAAACAAAATAAAACAAAAAAAAAACAACTGCAGGTTCTGATCACTATTTTCAACTCCTTGTTGAAACACTAATCCATTTTGTTCCAACTCCCGAACCTTGACCTCTGACTCCCAGCCAATGGGAAAGCTACAGGAAGCCAAAGAGAAAAGGAGATTGTGGCTGGGATACTAAATATTACTCAGGGATCTCCCATGTGGTCTGTGAGGTGGATTTTCCCTCTTGTAAGACCACAGGTACTCCTGAGGGACCCTTTCTATACTTAAAGCTACTTTCTGTAGGCATTCACTAAGCGTTCACCATTTTCCAGGACAAAGCAGGTGGCTCTAAGACCTTCACCCGCCTTTACTGAGCCCTTTCCATCACTGTGTTGGCATCAGCTCTTAATATTGGTCACATATACATATGTGCACATACATATTCTGTGATTTGTCTTTAAAAAAAGAGAGAGAAATTATATTTAGGACCCCCAAAATTAATATCCATTTTGTACAAATAGACCTCAAGTTATAACCCGAACACTGTAGGGATAAGTCCCGCCCCTTAGGGGGCGTGTTCGCCTCGGGCTAATGTCTGCCTATAAATTTGGCGAGCAAGCTCCGAGTGCTCGCTTCTGCTTTCCTGGTCTCCACTGGAACGGTGGTTCTGTAAGTCTATTTCTACATTAAAACTATATATATTTTTACAATCTGTCTGCATTCGTTTACGCCGCTACATTTTGGCGCCCAACGTGGGGCTCGAACCTACGACCCTGAGATTAAGAGTCTCATGCTCTACTGACTGAGCTAGCCGGGCAGGCGGCCGGGGTGCTGGGAACGCAGCCCCGCCGCCCCTATTACTACAGAACACCATAAGCACAGTAGCTAGAACATTAGTCATGTGTGGCTTCGAACACGCCATTTCAGGAAGTGTTAGCTGTTCTTGTTGGAATCACTCAGTCCTTTGATAGCTTTTCATATGGAAAATGTTACACTATGACAAAGAGAAAGTAGAAAATATTGGAAGATGCATTAGTCATTTATGGATAGGTATAAAAGAATAAATAAAAATTCAACTGTGTCTTGACTTTTCTAGTTAATTAACCCCTTTGGCGTAGAATTAACTGATATCAACATAACTGAATTTTTCTTTATGTACATATTAAGATGACATAAGTGAAAAGGAAGAAATGAATGTATTTTACAATCATCACAGGTCATTTCTTCTATATGTAAATGCTACGATACAGAGAACAATAATGCATCAATTAACTTTAATTACCTGTTGCCTTGCTCTTCTGATACCTGCCGCTAAGCAGTGTGCTTTTCTGATAGCCTCCTGAAAGTGGAAACCTCAGATGGTCTATAATTCCTTCCATGATCTCTGTCAAGGGTTTCACAAAGCAAACCACTTAATATTTTTATATGGTGCCTCCTTTTTCTAAAATTCTCAGAAGTCAGATCTCATCATTTCTAACTAGATATTAAAGATAACCACAGAGTCAAGAGTATAAAAGCCCCCCAAACAGTAAAATAAGTTTTCAATGCCCAAGTAAAGAACCATGAATGCCATTGACTTTTAAATGTGTATTAAACTGAGATTCAGAAGGACGCAGGGTCCCTGATGTAGAAGTGTTTTTAAGTTCATGAAGCTGAGAAATAAATAGGAAAATGTATTTGCCCATCCATACAGAAGCAATGACCAGGTACCCAAGCTAATTCATTTAGCACAAGTAGACATGAGTCGAGAGACGGCTCTAAACAATACATTCATCAAGGTTAAAATTGACCACATCCTGGGAACTATGTTTCTTTGTAAGCTAAAATCTGAGTAGTGTAGACATGGAATTAATTCTTTATTTGGACGTTTTCAAGATGGTGAGCTCTCAAGATTAGCCTCTCTGGAGTTATAACATGGAATCACTGAAATCTACAGATGTCTGTAAAACTATGAACGTTAGGGTAGAAAAGCTTTTGTGGACCCTACTGCAATTCCCTTGCCATACTTTGTTTTCTCTCCCTTGTTGCTAGTAGATTGCATTATGAAGTTAATTATCACCAATCAGTCAGTCAATCAAAAATCAAAAGTCAAAACATGTTCCTTAAATTCATCTATGTATAATCAACACTCCCAGTTCCCCTTATCAAAGATTTCCTTCCTGAAGTATCAGTTTCTCATATGAAACTACAAGTAATATATATAAAAAATAGAACATTTGAGAAGCTAGATTCTAATAATTACTGATAGTACTTGTTATCACCTATTTCTATTTTTTAACGTTGTTGGCCATAGGGGACTATTACGCAGGGTAGCTTTTGTATATTTAGAAGGGTTCTTTCAACATTTGACATCTTTAGAAATGATGATCATATCAATTAAATTTGACTTATCTACCTCTGCTGATTAGGTTTCAGGGAGTCTTTCAGTTTTCTTTTCTTATGTAATTGTTTGGCTTTTTTTGAGATATTTTTTGTTATTGTTCTTTGTCAAGCTAATATAAGTTAGACTTTTCTGGGAAGAGGGAGACTAAATTGAGAAATTACCTCCATCAGATTGACTTAAGGGGCATTTCTTGATTGATGCTTGGTGTGTTAGGAACCAACCTAATCTGGTCAGTGCTACTCACTGGGCTGTGTAAGAAAGCAGGCTAAACAAGCCATGGGTATTGAGACAGTAATTAGCGTTCCTCTATGGCTGTGGTTCCCAAACTTCCAAATGCTGCGACTCTTTAATATAGTTCTTCATGTTGTGGTGACTCCAACCATAAAATTATTTTGATTGCTACTTCAAAACTGCAGTTTTGTGACTATTATGAATCATAATGTAAGTATCCGTGTTTTCCCGTGGTCTTAGGTGACCTCTGTGACCCCCAAAGGGGTTGTAACCTACAGGTTGAGAACCGCTGTTCTATGGTTGTTGCCTTAGTTCCTTCCTGAGCTCCTACACTGACCTCCATTTATTATGGACTGGAACATATAAGCTGAAATAATCCATATCTTTACAAGTTGCTTTTTTACCATAACAAGAGACAGCAAACTGAAACTAACCTCCCACACTTTGGTTCTCTGGTGATGTTACTATTTATATGGGGAATACCCTCAAGGACTCATGTGTTTGAAGGCTTGGCCTTTAGTTGCTAATTCTGTTAAGGAGGCTGTGGAAACTTTGGGAAGTAGGGCCAAGCTGGAAGATAGAGACCACTAGATGTGGTCCTTGAGGATCATAGCCTGGACCTACTTCCTTTCTTCTCTGCTAACAAATCTACGACCAAGTGATGACCATTCTATTGTTTCCAATGTTACAAATGAAACTACCAGTCGCATGGCCTATCCTACCTTGGTGGATATGTTCCCAGAAACTGTGAGCAAAAGTAAGTCTTTCTCCATAAATTGCTTCTATGAAATATTTTGTCGCAGGGACTAAAACCGAATATAGGTACTTTCCCATTTTAATAAATTCCTGGCTATTGGAAAGCTAGCAAATTTATTCTGCCTCTAACTTGGCTAAGATTCATCCTTAACTTAGTACAATTAATAGCTTAATCCTCATTAGGAGTTTGATGTGTAACTACTTCCAGTGGATATACTTCCAGTATATCTTGGAAGAATTTATGTGGAAGGCAATGTTTGATCTCAATGAATTCACTCACAATAGTGAAGTTCAAGGAACCATAACGTTGAATCAGCCTAGATGAAGAGAAACTTTGTGATTTCATTTTAATCATACAAGCTTGATAAAAGCTAAGGTTATCAAATCTTCCCCTCTTTGCTTGAATACAGCTTTTCTTCTATTTGCATCCTTTGTGACATTAGATGGGTTACTTAATCGCCGTGTTCCTCATCAGCAAAATGAGAAAATAATTATACTATCCAATTATACCACCTTATAGTTTCAGGACAAGGACCAAGCGAGTCATTACATAGGAAGTCCTAGTTTGTATAAAGGTTGTGTGTCTGTCCGGGGAAAAGTCCCACAGAAAAATGGAGGAACACCTCACTTCATAGGACACAGTAACCAGTTCGCTAATGGGATGATGGGGGGAAAAGGCAACAAAGTTTAGCTACCTTTTGCCTGGTAGGAACAAAAAAGAAAGAAAAAAAGCACATATCCTTCCTTCCAAGTTTGAGAAACAGTTGTTATCAATGGTCTTAAATTATACTTATTAAGACAGCAGATGTGACAATTATTCCTAAAACTTCACAGAATCAGCATAGAGCCACCAGTTCCTGTGTGCTGGAGCCACTGATAAAATCATTCTGAGCTGTGGGCTTTCTTATACTTCATAAACAGCTACTTGTTATGTTCCTTGGAGATGAACATATAAATGCAACAGCAGGAATAATTCATGTCCAAGTCATAATTTTAATGACCAACCTGCAGAGATATTTACTCAGATGTTAAGCGATTTGGGAGCTGATGTACAAAGTTAGCTCATTGTGAATTATGAGGTATAGAAAAATGTCTACACAATATTTTATAAGACAGGGTGATAAAATACTCAAAATTTGATGTCGCTCACAGAGAAAAATGAATTTCCCTCTTCAGGATTCTGAACAGCTGTCAGGGAGGGTGGAGTAGCATTTCAGACTGAGTAAGCACGCACCATAAAACCTAACCGAAGAGAGAGAACAAACCATCTCCATCTGGCAAGATGAAGGGCACTGTGGGCTAACAGACAACCCCAGCTCTAGCCACAGGTTCCTGTCTGGCCAGCTGGATGGTCTGTTTGATCTATCCTCATGTTAAAACACAGGTGGATGCACCAGGTAGCTTGTAGTATATTGTCACCCAGGACAGGTAGAAAGAGAAGGGTGAAGGTTGTTCAGTCACACAATGGCTCTTAAGGCTTCTGCTCCTACTTTAGTGGTCAATGGCAATCCTATGTTCACATGTAACTTTCAAGAAACAGGCAGAGGATGCTTTAGGGTGTCCCAAAAGAAAGCAAGCTAATAAATAAATAAATAAACAAAAATTGGATCACATCTTCATGCAGCAGTAATAATTGCATGGGTTTATTTTGCAAGGATCAGAAAACATATAATATCTTGAAGAACTTCATATTCATCGTGAAACAAAGCATATGCAGCTATACAGTGATTTTTATGACATTAAAAATAATATCTCAAGAATGTTTAAGAGGTTACTGAGTCAAGGCAAGAGAGGGTTTGACAAAGCATTGTTTTTATCTGTAGTTTGCCTGGTCCCATTTGTCCCTTATCAGCCATCTTAATTTTTAACTTATTCAAACAAACACCATTACTTCAATCCAGTTGCGTTTGGCCAACTTCTCTTAATCTCATTGGCTCATTCTCACGGCAGTTGGAATGATTGTAAAGATGACCACCCTCACGCTTTAGACAAGACACAGTTGGCTTTCCTTCTCCATAATCTGATTTTACTCAGGGAGTCTAGTCCATGTATCTTGAAAGAACAATTTCAGGACTACCAGAAGAAAGTAGTGCCAGAAGCCTTGAGGAGAGACTGTAAACCCTGCTAAGCAAAAGGGAAGCAGATTTGGGGAGTAGGTGATGGGGGGGGTGGGAACAGCAAAAGAGTCAGTGGCAAAGACCATGATTCAGTTTTGACTCATTTCTGGCAACAGTGCATCACTCTTGCTAGGAATAGGAAGTACCAATGATTTTATGAACTACTCACTGGTTACATAGGAAGACTTGGGACTACACCACCATTTTCTAGACATTTCCCTGTGGGTTTGATTTTGTCGCCGAAGCCATACTCTGGAATATAATCAGAAAATGCAAATTTCCTTTTGTGGAAATGGAAGAACCTTTCTGCGGTGTTTAGTGTACCCTGCCACTAGTGAACTAGCACCAGAGTGGCTCTAGCTATCTGATTGTTGGAGTAGCAGATAAATGACCACCTCTTTCTAATTTATAATTTGCTTTTTTATAAACCTGTGTTTATTTCCTATGGTAAAACCATGTCAAAACTCTTGTGGCAATAGAATGAGAAGAAATGCTCCATACCAATGCAAACTTGGATGTATTCCTTCTGAATAGGATTTATGTTGTGAGTCCCCTCTTGGGGTTGACACAGTGGAGACAAGGATAATATGCTACATTGGTTTCCCAATGACTTTACCTAATAAAACACATGTGGATGCAAAGCCATCTCTGCAAATCTTTGCCAATTGAGTTCATCCCACCTTCTGTCTCACCTGGCTCTGCCACAGCTGAGGAAAGCAAGGAATAAGGAAGAACGACCCAAGCAGAGGTGGAAAAGAGAATGTGTGGATGAGGACTCTGGTTTTGAAAGCAGTGAAGCATGGCCAACCTGGGCAAGGCCAGTGTTGTTAAAGGGTTCACAATAGTTGGCAGTGACAGGAGTTCAGAAGAGGAGGGTAAATAGCAACCCTTCAGATGGATGTGGGATCTTACTGAGAGTTTATGTTTAAAAAGCGAGAACTGGAAAAAAATTCACCTAAGGAAACTGGTCAAAGTAAAAGAAATCTCACTTAGGCTTTGAGAGAGTGAACACACGCACAAATCCATCTCTATTTGGCAGCGGTTTGCTTTTATATCCTAAGGTATAAATGAGTTACCGTGAGATTCTGAATTTTCAGTTTTGATAATAGCATATCCAACTTTGATTTTTTTTTCTTCTTCCATGGTCAAATGCAACAGGTCCATCAAAAGTCACATCTCTAAAAATGGTTGATGTTTCTGCAAATATTACAGTTTCCAGGGCTTTCACAAAGAAAATATTGAATGCATCTCAGTTCTAAAATGAATTTAAAAATTACTATAAATCACAGCTTATCCAGAAGAGTTTGTTCTATCTGATTTGATTAGGACTGTGTAGCAACATTTAAGGAATAAATGATTGTAAAAACTTAGAACTAATGTCTGAGGTACTACTTAGATATCCATTTTTTTCCCCAAAAAATGTTCTATTCTGGACTTGGGGGGGGGGCTTTCCTATTCTCTGGGTCTTTTGTCATGGGAAGTATAAATTAGACTAGGTAATTTTTTTTCCCACCCACAACCAATTCCAGCAAGCTACATCTTATCTACTTTGGAATAGGAAACTGATTCATGTCAAACTCTATCTTGCAGAAAAGTAAAGCCTTTTATCAATTCCTTAATGCTTTGTGTTAATTTACATTAAGGTCATGTGGATATTTTATCCAGGGAGAGTGAAAAAATATCTTTTTTTTCCCTTCCACATTTGCATTCAGCTTTTCAGAGGGAAACGTGACTTCCATCTTCTGCTCTGTCACACTGATAGTCTCCCTGTAACACACCGATGGCAGGTAGTTTTGGCTGTGATTACATTCTGTTAGCAGACGTTCTGTCCTGTCACAGTTCAGAATGCTGATGTTTGGAGAAAGCTATAAACCTTATTTACATATTTGCCTTTGCCTACTGTAAATTTCCCTTTTATCGCTCCTGGCCTTATGGAGCCGTAAACAGCCCTTCGCTCCTTGAATGTCCACCCCTAGCAAAGAAATATTGAAGTAGCAAATGTGCGGCCTTCATTCTTTCATGGGGTTGAAAGATTTCAGGTTCTGCGAGGGTTTCATTTTCAAAGTATATGTCTGATTCTTTTCCTTTTAATTCAGCACTCCCCCCCCCCCAAAGAGTCTTTTCTAACCATTTATAATTGAGGGGATAGGTGTGAAATATTTTCTCATGAAGCATACCTTGCAAAGGCAAATCATATGTTATCTGTTTTCCTATGGATTTTCTATTGCGAGTACCATATGCCTTCATTGATTGATCTTACCCCTAGGAGTGAGCTAAGGATATATATATATAAATATATATATATATATATCTTATTTCTCTAGTAGGAAATAAGATATCCCTCTATTGCTCTTTTAGATTAATGTGTTCAATGCCTTTGCTCTAATGGATGATCCATAATTTACATCAAAATTTCAATCACTTTAAATTAATATATCCATTTCCTTAATGAATCTTATTAGGTTTTAGTCTAGTTTTCACAAAAGTCTGGCATGACTGTTTATAGTTTTGATTGTGCTTAAATCTTAAAATAACTTACAGTGATTTTTAAATTTTTAATTTCATAGATTAATTAGAAAGTTGCATGTATTATTTTGACATGAACATACTTCACAAATCCTTTCGTGAAAAAAAAAATGTACAATCCTCACCAATTATTGATGACATAAGAAGAACAAGCAATAAACATATGTATTCCACGAACGGAGCTATATAAATATTGTGAGACTCATCCCTGAAAATAAGGTTGTTTATTTCTTATTCATACCCATGAGATTTACAAGAGGAACCCACATTAATTCTGATGGGATTCAGCAGTCAAAATTCCCTCTTTATCAGCAGAAGGGATGCATGTGGGCATAGCAAATGAGAAAGTTGAAAAATGAATTTCCGTGACTTAAATTTTTTATTGTGATTGTTACATAATTAATTCTGCTCCTAACACTAGTTTAGCTAATTGTGGATACAAATGTTAGATACATGTTGACTTGGTGAAGAAAACAAACACTAAGTAGGACTCATGCTCAGACATAAGTTGGAAAAGAAAACAATATGTCTTGTCCGGATTCAGTTTACATCAAATGATCCCACTGAATTTATTATTGTCTAGGGATTTTAACACATGCTGCTACTGGGGTGGATAAGAGAATTTTTTTCTTCTTTGGCTGAGATGGCCTTAGGTGTGCAATTGTCATACTTAAACTGGGAGTGTGAACAGATTGGACATGATTGTGTCCTAACACACAATGTTCACACTATGGTCTTGCTTCACCCGTTACAAGGTTTACACACCTGATTCTTTGTAGAATTTTGTGTGAATTTTTATGAGCAGAAAGGCATAACTGAAGACAATAGGTGTTTTGCAGGGAAGATTTGATATTAAAAGCCTTAAAGGAGCCCATATGCCTCGAGAACCTCAGAAAACTGCACATGCTACGTTCTTGGTTCTTGTTCTAATTTCTGTGATAGACTCGTGTGACCTGAACCATGAATGTTGTGGGGGAATTTCTACTTTGGAGGTGATAGGGCTATTACTTAATGCGGGCCATACCATTGTAACTCAGTCTAAGGACACTGTGCTAAAGTGTAGCACAGATACATCTTTCTTTAAACAGCTGAGATGAAGAAGATAAGCATAGCCATCTGTGGACTAGGATGGTGCTGTCACAAGGTTTCCTCAGGAGATGAAGCACACGCCAATCTTCTCATCCCTGACAGAAAGTGCATGACAGACCAAAGTACTGATACCACCATCTGGATTCCAACTTGGCAAACCAGTGAGCTTTATTGAGGATACTCGCAGGAATCCAGGTGATGGATCACTTACAGGACAGAAATGACGTACTAAAGTCCAGCTCAGCACTGTTGCCAGCTCACAAAAGTCAGGGAACCAGAATACACTACACACTCTGAAGGTGGTCGAGGTAGGAAAGTGTTCTTCCCAGTGTTTGAGACAGTGTAAGCCTCTTTCAGGCAGCCTGTCTGCTTTCTCCTTTTCAGGTAGCTGCTACAGTCTTGAATCTGCTGCAGTCTTGAATCTGCTACAGTCTTAAATCTGGTCTGAGAGTTACTCTCAGCAACTTGTATATTTACTCTCTGGAGGGAAAAACTTAGTGGATCTAGTGAGTTTCAAGGACTTCCTAAAGTTATTCCAAGTTGTTTATCTTCTGGCTTAAGAGGCGTCCCTAAAAAATGAGATGTTACAATCATGGAAAACGCTGTTATAAAACAAATGGGTTCTAAACACCCAGAAACTGGTCCCTCAGCATTTGGGTTAGCTTCTGAAATTCAGAAGCGGAATCCGAAGCAAGAGAGGGAACGTGTGGCTACCACTGTTTTTGCAAGCCAAAGAGATCACGCCCAAGTGGGCTGGTATCTTAAAGGCTATTGGCTGAAGGAGCAGAAGGAACTCCAGTAGCATGCTGTGCCTGTTACAGTATGTTATGTAGATAATGAATCCAAGTTAGAGGTTGAAATCCTAAAGTCAAAAGCTTGTTCTCCCACCCATAACTTTATACTGCTTTACAGACTTAAATATTTGTCATAAAAACAGTTAGTTCTAGGATTAGTTCGGTTTTTTTTTTTTGCTGTTGTTCTAGATTTTTTTCTTATCCTATGCAAACTTTCTCAGAAAACATGTTAGTTGTAATTATCATCATAGAACTAAGAAGTATAATATTTAAATCTGATGTAAAACTGCCATGGATACCTAAAAATGTATATTTTAGAGTGCCTTGAAATTAGCACAAAAGACCTCACATATTTTGGTCTTCTATATGGTAAATGAACAGTTAACTTTTGGATGAATATTCAAGTTTTAATAATTGGTATTTTGTATGACCCAAAGATTATGTTGCAAAAATCTTATCTCTTTATGCATGAAACTGCAGAACTCACTCAGGTCACACCGAACCTTGTGGGTTTTCAGGTGATTAACTGATGAAGGTTTTAGATAAGACAATGGTTAGGAATTTATTTTGTCATAATTCATTCTGGTCTCTTGAAAACGTCTTCAAGTATTTTCCTCTAAGACGTTATACTTTTGGTAATCTATGAATCTTGCATAGTAGAAAATTGTTGAAGGATTCAACATGGATATTGAGAACAATAAGCAATGGAAAAGCAGGTGATAAAAAGCAAAGAGGTATAGACACGGAAAACTAGCATAATAATCTATATATAATAATATGTAGGACCATTCAATACCATGCTAAGGTATTTTATTTATTTATTTTTTTTAAATTTATTTATTTATTAAGGATTTCTGCCTCGTCCCCAAAGGTATTTTATTTTTACACTGAGAATATCTTTAAAAGAATCAATCGGGATTGTTGAAAATTGATTTCTACAATGTATAGACTGAATGAGACCATCTGAATGCCACCAAATTTAATTTATACAACCAACTTTGATGTTATTATCATCCTGTGACAGCAAAAAGTTAGTATATTCTCCCATCCTCTGAGTCGTACCCTTACCCTAACTACTATGTTGTCACAATAACTTCTGATTTTGCCCTGTGTTCTCAGGCATCAGTGTGCCATGCCATGTAGATGTTTACAGCGCTTTCTCCTTGTCACTTTGTGAGTAATGGTACATTGTTATCTGAATTAAATGGGAAAAGGTTTTAAAATGCGCCGGTCAAATCCTGGGAGGCACACGCCAAACAGATAACTGAGGACATACCATGCAAAAGGAAACCAAGAAAGATCTGATGTTTACAATGCTGTCATAGAGTTGATGGATGCATGTCAATCATCAGGGACTGAGGATGTGGCTCCATCAGGATAGTTCTTGCTGCACATGCAGATCTAGTTCAAGCCCAGCGTCCACATAAAGTGAGGTGTGTGTGTGTGTGTGTGACCAAAGTGCCTTGTGGCAAAGGAATCACTGCACCGTACTGACTAGTCAATTTGGCAAGCTCTTGGACCAGTGAAAGAGGGCCTATTTCAGAAAGAAAGGTTGAGAACTACAGGGAAAGACACCACAAAGCATATGTGAACACACACTCATACACTCACACTCTCATACAATCACACACACACACACACACACACACACCACACACACACGTACACACACACACACACACACACACACACACGTTACCAGTTGCTAAACTAGAACTACTGGCTCTAAAAATTTGAGAGCATAATCTAGAAATCTGCATTTTGGTAAACTCCTTGGGTGTATCCTGGTCACCTGCTCAGCTTAGGGAGTGTGTGCTGTGTCAGGGATCAAAGTAAATGAAAGGTAGAAAAGGCAAAAAAAGAAAAAAAAATATTACTGGGACAGATGAATATCAGAAAGTACTTTTCTTTTGACTTAGAAACGCACAAGATTTGCTTACACACACAGATTTACAAATTGGGCATGTTAACCTATACCTATAATCACAGCAGCACTTTGGAGGTCTAAGCAAGAGAATCAGGAGTTCAAGGCCATCTTCAGCTACATAGTAACTTTGAAGCTACCTTTATGATACATGAGAGGCCATCTCAAGAAAAAACTTGAAGATTCACAGATGATCAATTTTTCCCCTCTGGTGAAAATTGAAAGAAAAATATTTTGAAAAATATTAACTCAAACATACTTAGCAGAAAGAGATCTACATAATTTAAACACACCTCTTTACAGAATTATAATATGGGGGACTTATTTGTCCACCTTGGTCCTGGCTCTCCTCATGGGTGAATATGAGCAGTTTTCCCAGGCTTCTAGTCATTGAAAAACACAAACATTGTGCCTTACTATAGTCACAGCTGAGAGCCCAGGAGCAGGTGATTTATGGACCCAGGGGGAAGCACCCAGGAGAAGCTGCTCTACTAGGGTACCACTTGGGCGTTGAAGTAATAGGCAATAGCCACATTTCTCAGTTTTTCTTAAAATCATTGTACTACTTGGGTTACCCTTCCCTGTGGTTGAAGGTGAAATACTTAACATCATGGAGGTGGGGGGGGGGAGTGAGGGGCTGATGGAACAGCTCAAAAATTACTTTGCAATAAATCACCAGCCAGATGGAACTCATCCAAGTGATATGAAGGAACTAGAGAATGAAGCATCAATGCCGCTAACAAAAATATGCAATTTATCATTTAAAGCAGCCACTGAACGGGAAGACTGGCAGGCTGCCAAGGTGATACCCATCTCTTTAATAAGGCCAAAGGTGAGCTCAGAAATTATATATGGGAGAGCTTCGTGGTGACGTTAAGAAAAATGTCTTCCCAATTAAAATGTTCTCCTTAATAACCTGCAGATTTTCAGGGGTGAAATCACTCAGGATTTAAAATTGCCATAAGACATGGAAAATTCACTTGTGTACTGCCCACATAAACTACCCTTCACAGAATGGACTTATATCCATCCTATGTGAACAGATCTCCACAGATGTCCGTAAATGACAGGCTCACGCACTTGCAAATGATACAGGGCAGGCACTCAGCACGGTGTGACCTAGCGCAGTACGAATAGCAGCATATAAAGATTCTAGTCACTTAGGTCGCTAGCACGGTGAGTTTTGTGGATGCCATGATGACACAGAAGGCACATAAGGAATTATCTGAGCATGCTCACTTATAGCCTCTCTTCCCCAGCTTGGGTCTAGTGCACATTTTAGCATTCCTCTTTTTATTTTATGTGCAGGCAATGAAATACTGTTTATGCTGGCAACTTAATGCATGCATATGATATATTTTAATCATACTTCTTTTCCCTCACTCATTCTTATCTACCTGACACCCCACCTGAACCCCTTGTACCAAGAAAATCCACTCTAAATGTATGTTTTCTCCGTGGCTCAGCGAAGACAATGTTACTTTTGTTGCATGTGATAGTGGTCTAGAGAGAAATTGTGACATCATAGGGAATGGTGAGAGGAACAGGAAGGGTGGAGTAGAAGGAAGGTCATTTGGCTATGTACACATAAAGACAGGAAGAGGAACTGCTGAGTGAGTCCTGAAGCAAGGAGCATGACGTGTTGAACATTTTGCTGCTGTCAGTTTACCTCAGCTCCACATCTAAGGATGGGACACAATGCATGTCTGTCGGGCATCCTTGGCCCTTTTGCTTGTTCTCCCGAAATGTTCAAGCAGGAAGGGAACCATCTATAATTTTTATGTGTGACTGAAATTAAAGCACAATAGGGAAGGAGTAGCTAGCATTTATAGCAAGTACCGGCTGGAATCTGTACCTGCGAACCCTGAGCCCGAGGGAGTGCCCCATCTCCATGCCATCGTGCTCCATTAAGTACAGTTGGATCAGAATGGCAATTCGACGAGAAAAAAAAAAAAAAAAACACTTTGACTTTTCTGAGAGTGAAAGACGCATGGTCCCAGTATGAAAATAATTCATTTAAACATACAGTAAAATCATAGGAGAATTAAATTGATGGAGGGAAAAACTTAGTGCTAAATAGAACATTCTCATCAAGACATTAAGAAAAGCAGCCTGAGTAAGTAGATGACACACAACACTGATGTCTCTCATGTCAATGATTCACAAGACGTATGGACCATTAAGTACACTATTTACTGATAACGCAATTTAAGAAGAAGGAAGAGAAAAAAAGATAAAATCCTCAAAAAAGTAAAAAGACCCAACACAGTCACCCAAGACCAAGTAATGACATGACAGATAAATTTCTCAAAGGAAAGTGCAACGCAACATGTATGTGTAGCTGACATGCGTGAGCATCTACATATATTTTGTTTGATGGGCCATGTATTGCTCCTGCGTTTGTGATGAATTCCAAATGATTTATAAACTTCTCAAGGCATATAAACATTCGTTTTTTTTCAGAACTTTGTAAAAAAATTCATTTCCTATGAAACAGCTGTTGGAGGGGAAAATTTGTCTCTGCAATATGTTAATAAATATTAGTCCACATGAATTAAGAAGTTTAGCAACACAGTGCAATATGGCGACTGTCCTCACGCGCCATTCTCAGAATCTGTCGTATGCTCACGGTTTGGTCCTGTGTTTGCTTTTGTCACTTCTTTCACAAATGAAACAGCAACGAGAGGGGGAAAAAAAGACAACAACAACAAAACAGTCCAGAAATGTGTCAAGAAAATTGCAAGCGTTGTGAAGTGGGAACAGCTCCTCCAGAAGAGAAACGGGAGCCGTAAATATGTAGAGACGGGGGCAAGCAAGAGAACGTTACCGTGGGAAGTGCTGTAGGAAACAAGAGCAGTGTTAAGAAAACAAGTGGAGACCCTCCTTTTCTTTTCTCAGTACTGAAGACACGGGGAAGGCGCTGAGGGAAATCAACCAGCATCAGCTCTAAAGAGAAACAGACACAGAACACTGTGTCTGCAATTCCACTGAGGTTCCTGTTTGGATTCAGTTTGCCTCAGACACTTGGAAACTGTTGAGAAAAGGCATCCGCGTCACTCTGAGTTCTGGCAATCTATTGTCAAGAATAAAATTACAAGGGTACTCGATTCTGTTGCTCTGGGGCATGTGCTGCAGCTCACCAGCGGGTAACTGGCAGGAACGTACCCCTGTAGCCCCCCCCCCCCCGTGTATGATGGGGACGGTTACGTGTTCTGTGGCATGCAGAACTGGCTTGACTGGGGACCAGGGTAGCAGACTCCCGTCTTCATTGGCCTGCTCCAGTATAGCAACTCTTATGTACGAACAATGCTCCTTTAGGTTCATAGGAGTGCAGCTTTATAAAGGCCAGAGTGGGGACAAGGCTCTAGTCCCACTGCCACCACAAAGTTTACAGGCATTATAAAGACAGATTGAATTTCTGAAAACAAAAGGGTTTCCCCAGCCCTGGGTGAAAGTTGATTCTTCTGAGTCACTCAGAAAACTTACATCTAGTGCACTTACTGGCCTCAGCTGTCACCTCCTTTGACAATGCACTTGGAGATGCTGACCCAATACAAAGTGCCTTTACCTCCCCGAATAAGATCTGTTGGCATGTGTACAACTTGATGTCGCTAAGAGTCTACAAGCATATTGAATGATATCTTTGGGATCCATTTTCACATGTGGCCAGCTAAATTAAACACTATTGCTTCCCAGTTTATAAAAGGATTTGGATTTCCCAGGGATGAAATAACAGAGCTCTTCTGAGTTCAGTGAACACCGGACTGTGAAGATAAACCTGGAACTTTCTACCTAGAAAACTAACTCTAAACTTGAGTCTTTCTGCATAATAATAAGAGATTGAGGTTCCTGTTCTAAGCTATTGTAAACTGTAAAATCAACTGAGATACCTGAATCAAGATTATGCATCATTTGCTATCTAGATCCTGACAGTGAAAAGCTGAGATGCCAAAATCAAGGACAATAGAGCAATTGTAAACAAGGAATCTATAAAGATATATGTTATTTAGAACAATCCATTTTTCATCAAGTTCCTTCTATATCTGTTAGACTACAAAATCACATGTATTTCAAATGTGAGCTATGGTTCTGATGACTACTTTAGACAATTAAAATTTTTTGCTTTCAAGTATCATTTTTACTCCTAATTCCATTAGCGGAGGAATTTCCAATTTTTGAAAATGCATCTGGCTCTCTGAATAAAGGTTATCTGCTGTACGAAAATAGATTGTGTTGGCTCACATTGTCAGAGCAGGGCCTCTCTTGCATCAGTGATTGGAGCTAGTGATTATAGTGACTAATAGAGAGCCTCCAGTCAGGCTCCACCACGTGTCCATCAATACCAATAGATGTCATATGAATGGGATCAGGTGAGGAAAAGCCATGTCTCATGTGTGCTGAAGGCTTTTTCTCGGCTGTCTTCACAATGGTCATTTCGGTGGTGGCCCAGATTGCCGATGTGGTATGTTCTAAATGCTTAAGAGTTGATAAGTTTGTATCAGTGTCTATATGTCTTGGTGTCTTGAATTCAAGAGGCCAGGAAAAAATGTTGGGGTATTTCAGCATGTACGGTACAGTTTGGTACCATTCAGAGTGTCAAATGGAAGGAGGGAGTGGCAATGATATGTCTTTGCAAAGATAGGGGGTGTTGAAACAAGCAATGATTTGTTGGTTTTACACCAAAACAGGCTTAGCTTAGAGTGAAAATGTTTTTCAGGATCACTTAGTAAATTTTGTTCATTTTTCCATCATTTTGGGAAAAATATTATTTGACAGTGCAGAAACTGGGCGACACTTTATAATAATATCATTGTCTATGGTATCTGCTAAGCAGAACTGTGGTAGAACAGAGATAATGTGGCATCTCAATCGAGTTGGATCAAGACAAGGTTACAGGTCCTTAAAAGTTGTACCTGGGAGAAAAGTCATAGCTGAAATGGAAGGAATTCTGGTAGGAGTGATTAGCACTGTGTGAGGGGTTTTGACAGCAGAGGCAAACTTTGTTTTTGAAAAGTCGCTCACTAGACAAGTCAGGTAGACATTTTCAGAGCATGTGGGCTTCTGATTATAAAATCTGAGGAGATTTGATAGTGGGAAAGGAATACCTGTCACTCACAGATTTTGTCTGATAGCCTCAAACTGGCATGCCTCTCAGACTCGCTAAATTCCCAGGATGCTGCATTACTAATACAGACTTCCTGAAAGCGAAACCAGACATACACGAATTGATAATGTCTGCTTCATAATCCTGCTATTAGAATCTGAGAATTCTGCTCCAAGTAAGGTTTAAACTTTAGAGAAAAGCATATTTAAAAAAATATATGTAAGAAACCAATATACAAACATGTAGTGACACAGGGTGACGTAAGGCTTTTTAAACCTTTGTAATGTGTCTAGAAACTTCTACGTAAGAGCCTTTTTAACACTCAACATAACTATGTGAAGACTGGTAATTTTTTTTTTGTTTTCTGTCTATCTCAGATGCCATGGCTACAATCACTTGGTTTTCATGCCACCTATAATTTTGCAGTTCTTATAAACAGTATTACCTATAATAGATCGGCTAGGTTTCGCATGCAGAGAGAGTGCTCCGTGATTCACTGTTGTTTATTTACCTTGGGTATCATTTTGGGCCATTAACTGAATAACAGAGATCTGGACATTTCTAGCAGAGATAAAGCAGTGGGAAGGGTAATGAGAGAAGTACAAGGTGGGAGGAGTGATGACTACTCAGTTAATGATGAAGAAGGGGCAAGTGTGAAATTCCAGATGTGCACATCAAAATTGCATGTAATATTGGGAACGCAATGGAATAGTTACAGTTCGATCTTTATTATGGGTCCTATCTATTTAAAATCAAAAGCAAGCTACTGCTTCAGAAATATCTTACATGTGTTCAATTCCTTTAGCTCTTGGTTACATTCCTAAGATTGGGTAGAGCGGCTTCTCTAGCCTTGTAATGAGCAATGGATGCCTTCTTGCATAGATGGCCAAGTACAGAGATCTTAAAAAAAGTTTTAGGAAAGGATAAAAGTGAAGTAAACATTAATCTATGGTTAATGAGTGCATTGTAAACTTTATGGTTCCTATTAATGGTATGAATTTAAAGATCATAAAACCAACATGAATATGAAAATTAAAATAAAAATTAATATGGCTTAAGTTCTCCAAAACTTGCCTAAATAGGGACATTGTTTAGTAATCATTAACTGTCATAAGAAGCAACAATGTCTAATTCCAGTGTGATAGCAGTAACTATCACATAGCAGCGTGCATAAGTAACTGGAAAAACAGTACTATTAAAGCAAACACCGTATGCTGGTTTGAATAAGATTATTCTCCCATAATTTTGGCATTTGAATACTCAGTTACCTGTTGATATCTGTTTGGGGAGGCTTAGGAAGTATGCTGTTACTGGAGGAAGAATGTCCCTGAGGTTGGACTTTTAGAGTTTAAACACTCATGATATTTTTCATTTTCTCTCTGTTTCCTGCTTCTGGATCCACATGTGAGCCCTCAAATTTTTGCCTCTGTGCCTGGTGCTTGCTGGCTGCTTTTCTTCTGTGGTCATGATGAACATGTATTCCTCTGTCACCATAAGCTTTCCTTTTGTTAAGTTGCTCTGGTCATGATACTTTGTAACAGTAACAGAAAAGCCAGGGATACACATCAAGAAGGTCTGAAGTTTTAGAAGTTTTAAAACTGTGAATAAGTTGGTATTGTCTTTGATATGTTACTTGGTATAACTCTTTGGGTTCCTACTCAACTATTATAAATAAAACAGATTCTCAAATCTGTCTAATACACACTTTATTAACAGTAAGAGCCCCTTGTGCAAAGGAATCCCAGTTTATTTTGACTCAGGTTCCACTTCAGTTACCTTCATTGCTATTCTAAAGAGGTAATTTTTAAAGATTTTCATTTTATGCACCAATGTAATACCTGTTCATCTCAATAGTTTTCTTCTACTAAACATAAAATCTTTTGGCATGTATTTTTTTTTATCCTCTTGCATTGAAACAAATTGTTCCTCATCTTTACCTCTCATTCCTTTTGCCTCTTGGCAAACCACAGCCACTTTAGAGGGTGAACCACAACTCTAGTTGCTATAGTCATCTCTGGGACATGCTTGAAGGAGGCCCATAATTCATTCTGACATTGCTTGAATGGAAAAGGTTTCCAAAGTCATCATTACTTGCCCAACAGAACTGTTGCAGTTTGCTGGAGTCAATAGTCTCATTGTGAAACACAGGCTGCTCTAAGTATTCTGACATCTTTCATCCGGGTTTCTCACGTATCCTTCCATTCTTTCTAAAAACGACCACATGTCTCCTTCATTAAGACAAAGGCTAATTGATGCAACTCATGTGCCCTTTGGGGATTTTTACCTTGAAAGTTCTTTGTGTTCCTATCTCTAATGTATGGTCACGTGAAACCTATTATATGTTAATCAAACTGCATGGATCCTATGTTGGACAAACACCACTCCAACACTGACTTAGGAGTTATATATTCATTCCCATGCATCTTGAATATGCATAATCGTTTCTGTTACTTTGGCTTCTCCCTCTTAATGTGGAAAGATACTGTAAACCTCATGTCCTTAAGATATAGAGACAACCACCAATATGCTCTGCTACATTCCTCATGGCTTGAAAGAGATGTCACCTAAGTCTTGGGTATTTGAATACTTGGTTCCCAGTTGGGGTCATTTAAAAAGAATTAAGAGGCATGGTCCTATTGGAGAGGTGATGTCACCGGAGACAAACTTGAGATTTCAAAAGCCTCCCACTATCTCCAGTGAGTTCTTTTTGCCTCCTGCTTGTGATTGAAGATGTGAGTTCTCACATATTCCGCTGCCATGCCTTTTCCCCATAACTATGGAATCAAACACTTTGGAACCATCAGCCTAAATAAATACCATTTTTGATTTGGTTTTTTTGAGACAGGGTTTATCTGTATTTTTGGAACCTGTCCTGGAACGTAGCTCTTGTAGACCAGGCTGGCCTCAAACTCACAGACATCTGCCTGCCCCTGCCTTTGCCTCCCGAGTTCTGGGATTAAAGGCATACACCACTGCCCAGCAATAAACACCTTCTTTTATAAGCTACCTTGGTTACAGCATTTTATCACAGCAATAGAAAAGTAACTAACACAATGCTTTTTTTTTTAAAGCAGCTTTTTCATTCAATGGCTTTCCAAACTTATGAGAACAATACCTTAATTCAGTGAAAAGCAACAGGGTTCTAAATATCTTAACATTTAGGGTCATACTGAATCTTCACCATTCCACAAACTGGCCATTGATAAGACTTTTGTACACCCTTTTAGAAAATTAAGGTTTAAAATAGAGACCCTACTTTATTGAATCATTATGAAGATTATTTACTCCAATTCAAAATTTCAATGTATCAAATAACAAATAATGACTCGAAGTTATTTATTTTGATGCTGCTATCTCAACATTAGTTCTTTCTTGAGTTCATAATTAAATGACTTCTCCAGGTAGAGCACTGAGAATACTTGAATGCCATTATGGGCAGTAACTGAGAAGGAACCTTTAGGCAGAAAGCATTCAATTTTGTTAGGGATTCTCAGAGTTCCACATAATTCACTAGTTCCAAAGACACGAGGTAAATCAGATTGTTGAGCCCACCCCAAACTCTATGATTCCATAGATCTGTAGTAGGTTCCCAAACCTGCATTTCTGAAAAGATGAGAAGAGCTGTCAATGCTACTGGACCAACCACCCCTCTTCAGAAGTTGCTGGAGGGGTATCATACCTTTGCCTTTCTTGTTGTTACTATAGCTCTAGCACCTGTTTCTATTTGTTGGAATCACCCTATCATTTAGTCCGGAGAATTGGGCAGTATCTTAGAGTATCCTTAAAATTACTTTGTGCCTCTTTCTTTTGAATGTCATTTTAGAACTCATTTATAAAGGCTTTCTTGCTACTCTCTTTCTTATTCCGTTTTTCAAAGTTTTCTATTCGCTCCTCCCATGCAAATATGATTAATATATGTGGCAATTTTGTATCCACCAGTTCTACTCTGATTCTCTTTTGCCCATAGGGGCCAGGAATAAACTCCAGATACATGACCCCAGAAATTTTAGGTCTCTGTGATTTATCCTCAGTGAAACTCCGAGGACCTAAATAAAACGCCACAGTTTGGAGACATTTGAGCTTGATTAGAGGAAGATTATTACAGGATGTGAAAATGTTGTGTGCTCACTGGAGTGAAATAGCATGATATATTTATTTGGGTTATATCAAGAAGTTTATCTTGGCTACACCAAGGTTTCTCAGATCACTAATTCATATTTTCACCAGCTTAGAAGTGTTTGCTTCTTTTATATACTGGAAGAATATTTTTTAGAAGCCCCTTCACTCAAGGTGAGAAACATATTGGCTTAGACTAAGGTCATAAAAATCTGTAAATGTAGAAATTATAGCAGGACCATATTTATTGTGAGATAGAATATTAGCTAACCAATATCAGATATCTGCAGTAGAACTAGAGAGACTTCAGTAAGATGGATATCAGTATAATCATCTATGGTAGTTGTAGAAGAAAACTTGGAACACATGAAAACTATTATAGGAAGGGAAGTGGGAATTGAGCTATTGGCGAGTTCAAGTAAATAAAGGCAGTGACAATTAAAAATCAAGAAGATGTAGCCAGTATATAAAAGGGATCTTAACAATAACTCCATGTAGAAGTAGAATGAAAAGTGAAGAAAGGGGAAGACAGAGAAGTGTTGGTATCTCATTTTCTATTTAGGGTAACTGGAGAGATGGAATTGCCATTAACTAAGACATAAATCATAGGAGAGAAAGCAGCTGGGGCTAAGGAGTGAAGATAATTAACTGGGGTTTGATCATGCTGAGTTTGAATTGAATCTTATACAACAAAGATGTATTGAAGGTCTATTTTATGCCAGACAACCTGCAAAGCAGAGAAGAGTCAACTGTGAGATAAGAGCAACTCCTGGGTTCCTGAAGGCTACCACTACCACTCAACACAAATGATTTAAAAAAAAATCACTGGTGTTCAGTAGCTTGACTGGAAAAAACTGGATCCTTGGGAGATTATGTCCCAGGCCCCTTTGACAGTCTGGAATGGAGGAAGATGGTCCTGAATATATCACAAAGGAAGTATCCTTGCAATGAAACTTGGAGGATATACTACAGTGTAATGCAATTCTAATTAGCCTTATTAAATATAAACCTGGAGTCAGATATTAGGCGTGAAAACGGAAAGATCAGAGAAGTAAAGAGGCCATCCACTAGAGAGACCTTTTACATCTACCTAATCCTCAGACCAAAGGGGACAAGATCCTGTCTCCTCGAATTCTCAGACTGAACGTCCTAGCTCCTTTCTCTTCCCACCTTATATTTCTCTCTCTGCCCAGCCATATCCCTTCCTGTCTCCACCTTCCTATCACTCTTTTAAAGGACTGAGATTAAAGGTGTGAGCCACGAATGCTTGACTCAGTTTCTCTTTTAGACTGGCTCAGTTTTGTGTAGCCCAGAGTGGCCTTGATTTAACTTACAGAGATCCATCTGCCTTCCGAGTGCACATGTTGGGATTAAAGATGTGTACCACCAATAACTGGCCTCTATGGCTAACTAGTGTGGCTAGCTCTTTACTCTAATCCTCTGGCCAGCTTTATTTGTTATCACAAAAACAAAATATCACCACAGGCGAGTTTCAGGTTAAGGAGAGAAAGATAATAGGAAATATAAGCTAAAAAGAAGGAAAAATACATGAAAGGCCAGAAGTAGTCAGTGCACGAGACCTTTGAGGAACAAATAGGATTTCACTGAGCTGGAGTGGAGTGACATAATGACCTTCAGGGGACAGTTATTTATCTGCCTATGCTTCAATAATAAAAGACCACAAGCCCAAGTCTTTAGATAGGATAGATTCGTTTTTCTTCCTAAGAAGGATATCAATGGCCATATTTGAGTATATCTCAAATAATGGTGCTTTTGAGAGGCTCCTTCACTCTTAACCCAAATTTCCATTTCTGGGTTCATGGTAGATCTTGATAGGTAGGTCCTGATCTCCGGCTAAAAAGATTTAAAAAGTAGACAGATTAACAAGTGTTGGCCCTCTAATGGCAAACCTTGAGAATGGCATGTAGAACTTGTTCTGTTACCCCATTAACCAGAACCTAGAACTACCTGTCTACAAGGGACTCTGTGAAAAACAGCCGATTGCTCAGCTGTCAGTAGTGCCCTCTAACAGTTGCTGTCAGAACGAATGTAGACCCACAGTGAGACACTGCCCAGAGAGAAGGGAGTGAGTCCTTGGGACGCACAGTGGTATGTGAGAAGTTCCCAGTAAATCTCCCTCCATCAGAGCTCAGGCAACTCTGCAGAAGAGGAGGTGGAAAGAGTATAAGAGCCAGCGTGGATGGAGAATATCAAGAGAACAAGGTTCTGTGACACAATTGAGCAAGGTTCAAACGAAATGACAGCAAGACAGGGTCGGCACAGGTCTGCACTGGGTTCTCTGTGTATAAATTATAGCTTTCATATTAGTGCTTTTATGAGACTCCTGAGTGTGTCAGTGGGTAGGTCTTTGATTCTTGTGCCTACTCTTAGGGCTCTTTTCCTTCTGTTGGATCCAGCCTTGATGTGATGATGTTTGCTTTTTTTTTTTTATTATATTTTATTTTATCAGGTATGGTTGTTACCTCTTAGAAACCTGTTCTTTTCTAAAGTGAGACAGAAAGACAATGGGGCAGGGGGTAGTGGGGAAGAGCTTGGAAGGGTAAAGAGATGGGAAATTGTAAACAGGATATATTATATAAGAAAAGAATCCATTTTCAATAAAATAAAATAAATTTAAAAATAGAAACATGTATGTCAAGGCAAGGACTGAAGAATGATAGTGAGGAATTCAAACTGTATCTTAAAACAACTTAAGGACAGATGTAAGGATAAAGAGAACATGGTATCGGATAATAGAAGGCACCGTAGAAAAGACTAAACAATAGTGAACAGTAAGACAAAGTGGTTAGTTAGGATAGAGGGAATACAAATTTCTGGGTGATAAAGTACATGAATTGTGGTGTCATTCGCAAGAAATAATGTGAGTGTAAGTGGGTCCCTGGGAAGAACGGTGGCAGGGTTACTTGAATTCACTTCTTAAAGAAACACTCCGGCAGTTTTAAAAGTGGATCTAAAGGATCTAAACATGCCTCCTGGGGAACAATAAGGAATAGGAAACAGTTGGTTCTTTTCTCTGTTTTTCAATGAAGAAGAATACAAAAACAGATGGGCCAGAACCAAGAACTGAACATTGAGGGGAAGGAAACCAAACACTAAAGGGACCATCCGATCTTAATGCAATAAAGTATCAACCAAGAAAAGGTGGTGCCAAGATAAAAAAGACTTTAAAGGTATCATGGGAAGTGAGAGTTTCAAGAAGGAGGGGGCAGGTAAATCTTACTGTGACTGAAGTATATATAGAGATTTACATGTGCCACATAAACTCATTGTTGGCATCCTTTGTAACAACACCGTGATGTTCTGGTCTTTCGCGTACTCCTGATTGACAGTGAGGAACCGGAAACTTTGGGAGCCTAGTCCTCTAAGCACATAAGATGCTTGAGGGAACAAATGCAGGAAGACTGGCCCCACTGCCTGTGTTCTAATTACGTGGAACACAGAGGTAAATGAAAGTGTTGGAAGTAATTATTGAGAAGAGTCGGTGTGAGGCCAAGATGAGAACCCTTTAGACTGCAGACCAGTAAATTTAAAAACAGGAAGGAATTGTGAAGTCTAGTGAGTTTGGGAAACAATGTATAGCAGTCCTTTTATTTATTTATTTATTTGAGAACTTAAAATACTAACTTAAGAATGTGTGAGAAATTCAGAATAAAACAGAATCTTTTTGTGTTGTATAGATTTTGTTTTATAATGAAAGAAATAATAGGCTGAAAAATATTTCAAGAGATTGGTAGGCCCACTGGTGGATAAAACAGATGAGACCTGTAGAACAGATCTCAATATATTTGCGCATTAGAGGAAACAAAGGAAAAGCCATTGCTCCTATGGACTGGGGTAGCCTCCACTTTCTCCCAATCTTTGCAATGGGGAAAAGACTCTGAGGATCTCCATTCAGACATGTGTGCTGCAAACTCAAGCCCTCATCACCCTAGTGGCCACCACATGCCTTGTTTCATGTGCTACATAGAAATCCTATTCCATAATGAGCAGAGTTCTGTATCACTGTCTTTAGATTTTATTGCACCATTGCCATTTATCAAATGTACCAGGTAGTCTTCCTAACACCTCACAGGCCTATCATTGTGTGTACATAATAAGTAGATGCTATATAGTAATGACCCCACATTGCAGATTAGAAAATAAAGGCTGGAATTAAATAAATCATAGTCACCACTGGATAGAGGTGGCACACAATCTGAACACTCAGGAGGCAGCAGCAACTCAGATCTCTGAGTTCGAGGCCAGCCTGGTCTACAGAGATAGCTACAGGACAGCCAGAGCTACACAGAGAAACCCTGTCTCAAAAAACAAAACCAAAAGCCAAACAAAAAATCATGGTAACAACTGCTGAATGAGTTTTGATTTTACCCCAGGTCTGTAACCCCCACCGGTTACATATCATCATTTTCTACAGAGTAGAATCAAAGCGCTATTTACTGAATAGGTGAGTGAACAAGGAAGCAGACAATTCTGGTGACCTGCGGCCAATTTTCTGGATTCATTTCCCTTAAAATTAAAATGAGACACTACTTCTTCCAACTGACCATCCATCACTGCTCCTCCTGACCTGAAGATTACTCAGGAAGTGTTGAAACATTACAGGCTACAGAATTTCTTCTGAGCAAAGAGCTGTTTTCATTTTCCCTTGAAGCCTGGGTTTAAGGCTTCCCCCTGAACACTGATATGAAGGGAACAGCCACACCATAGCATGTTGACTAGATAAATATCATATTTCCTCTTTATCACCTTTCCCGCAAGTAGTGCTGGATTGAGTTATAGGGTTATTCATTGTGTCCTCGACAGAAAAACACGTTGAAAGATTGGGTCT
The DNA here is from genome assembly GCF_018167655.1 of Microtus oregoni. Taxonomy (NCBI): domain Eukaryota; kingdom Metazoa; phylum Chordata; class Mammalia; order Rodentia; family Cricetidae; genus Microtus; species Microtus oregoni. The sequence continues at coordinate 26,425,924 of NW_024543083.1, read as the reverse complement.
TTGTAGTGAAATTGACAACGAAAGCAGGCGTTGTCACCTCCCATTAGCATTAATTTAACCGTGATTCGCTGTAATAGACAACTAAAATACTCTGTGTGGGCCTTCCTAGAAGAAACGGAGAGCAGGCAGGATCAAACACCATTGCAGACCATGTACGTGAGGCAACCTTTATGGGAATATTAAGCATACACTGAACCAATGTGTGTTTTCTCTTATCAGTAATGAAAAGTACCTAATTTGTTCTGTACTAGGAAGACCATTGTGGGCTATGGTTAATTGGTCTTGGAAGACAATTAATATCTGTCAGGAGCATGTAGGAGACACACAGGTTTTGCAAACATTCAATCCCTTTGCCCTGTTTTCTCTGTTGTTGTGTTTATTGTGCCCAGTTCATGTGCTCTTTTGCCATAATAATCTCTCGCTAAATGGTAATTGCTCTATTGACGGCATTACTGTACGTTTCTGACAGATCATTATTCATACTTAACCACTTGACCTGGAATAAATGTTAAAGCAATTACCGCCGAGAGCTTTTCTAGGAGAAAATTGAGGCAAAGTTTAGAGATAATCAAAATGCAAAGCTGATCGTGATAGCAATTGGAAAAATGGCAAATCCTATTAAACAGATTTTTATTAGCCAAGTTGATGCCAGTAGATATTATCTGGTAATTTAGTCTTATTAAAAAGAAAATAAAGCAGCTAATTGTTTACTATTTTAGAACTTATTCCAGCTTGCAATTTGCAACTGAAATTAGGCTTTATGTGGCTCATCTATTTTGTCACATTGAAATATGAAATCATTTGGTACAAAGCACATCTGCTTGGTGCCTCTTACATTCATAGACAAAAATCCCTAATTCAATATAGTTTGTACCTGTTGAGGCATTATGAATGAACTAGTCTACAGGAACCAATGTAAAATCTAATGTTCACTGTACTTTATGTTATGGAATATTCGAGTCTTCCTTTATAGGGATCCAATTCTACTCCTGATTTATCTTACTTTATATTCAAATATTGACAAAACTATTTTCTTTCCTTAATAAAAGTTAGGGGGTAATGAGCTTTTGCAAATACTAGTAATATATGTGCCAGTCATTGGAAATAAGAAATTATATTACAGTTTGAACCTCACCTTCAGTATATAAACTGAAGGAAGAATGGTAAATTTTTCAACTTATTTGAAGATAAATTCTTTTAAAATTTTGAAAGCAAAATATTAAATCAGTTGTATAAAGGTGAGAATGTTTAATGACATAAAATGGCTTTCTGCCATCCATGAACACAATATTTTTTTGCCAGTCTTACTTAAACTGATTGACAACTTTGCAAGTTCAAGAGAAAACCTTTGACTCTTAGTCTAAATAACCTGCTTCTTTCCCTTTCATTTTTCAAACTGCTAAAAGAAAAGCCACAAGAAAAGATTCTTTGGGGGGGGGGGGAATGAATAAATTGAATAGTGTGAATAAATTGAATTTTGACATAAAAATCTTACAGAAATTTATGAAAATTTTAAAGACAACACTTAACAAAATTGCACTTTAATTTCTCCCTGAAACTACCTGTTGCCCCCTCGCACTTAAAGGCTGTTCTGTTGAATGTCTGGTGTGATTTCGAGTCTTTGGTCTAGTACCTTGAGCAAGCTGTAATCAAAAGCGTGCACAAAGAGACAGAAAGTCTTAAACAGACAGTGTAAAATTTGACTGCCCCCCAATGAATCATGAGCCCTGTTTGGAAACCACCGTTAAAATTCAGAAACCCGATTACTGATATGCAGATACGGTTACCTTGGGAGGTGAAGTTGCCGGTCTCTGCTCCAGTTCCCTGCCTCAGTCTGTATATTAATGTAGGTCTTTTCCACAGCTAATAGACGGAAAGACTTCCTCTTAATAAGTCCATAAAACATGAAGTAGATTTTCCTTCTTTCTTTTGCCATTTCCACTCCCCAAAGAGTCCTCCTGCATGTCCAAAAAGGTACACACTTGGCAATCAGACGAGGACTGGCAGTTTGTAAAGAGCACATTTTGCTTTTCTGTTCTTGGACTTGGCCTTATCAAAACTGATAATGCATACAATAACAGACTGAAATTGTTTCAAAATGTCCACATAGTAACTTCACTGCTTTTTAACGGAGGAGGTAGGGTTGAGGAATGAGTCTAAACCTTTCCAGACCTTTACAAACTATGAGTGAGAAGAACAATAACTATCAAAGGATTGGAATTCTTCTTTTGGTCTTCTCATTAGCCTACCTTTATTGGGAGGTGGGGCATATTTACTTTCAATGTCAAATAGAGATTTTTTTTTTTTTTTACAACCCACTCTGGCCCTCCGGCTTACATGAAATGCATGAAATGTTTTACTTTGATCTCAAAGCAAAGCTGAGGAAAGCCAAGGTATTCTTCTAACATTTTTATTCAGTTCTAAGTCGACAAAATACCTAACTAAATAAATAAATACAACAACAAAAAATCAGTTAAAATGACTTAGTTGCTTCCAGTTGATTTTCTTAGTCAGAAGTCCCTCCCACCGATACACCACGCCCATCATGCTGTAATGAACATCATTCATTTCCAGTGACCATGGTTACCCTGCAGCTTATTTAAAACCATCATTCACCACTCAGTACCATTCACCACTCAGTACCATTCACCACTGCCATTTACAGCTTTCCAACCAGCACCCTTGTCCCTTCTCTTGCACGCTGGCATCCCAAAAATCTGAGGGTAGGACTCTGTTCTTGACCTTGGTCTGGGAAGAAGCCCAAGATTCTATTCTCTTATTATTACATCATGTCATAATTCTAAATGATGTTCTCTGCTGAATAATTTTAATACCAAGAAGACACAGAACAACTGAACCATATGTGTCTCATATCAGCTGCTTAATGAATGGTCTAAAGAAAGTCACAGAACAATAAACCATTAAGTGCTTTGTAGTGTCCTTGAGGGGTGCAAACATTGATTTTCTACAATTTCCCTTCAGATTACTTTCACACCTTCTCATTTCTATTAACACAAACAGGGTAAAGGAAGTTTAACTGTTCTATGATATACCAGAGCTTTCATTTGGCCCACAATCCAGCTCCCAAATCATGACATTGAGACTTATTATTAGTTTTGAATGCTAGGCCTCAGCTCAGGTCTTATTTTAATGTTTTACTTTATCTACATTTTGCCTCAGGGCTTTTTACCTTTCTTTCTGTCTGGCTTTCTTATGTTTCTGCTGCCTCCAAATCTGACTGGCTAGTGGCTGTTGGGCTTCTGCCCAAGTCTTGGCCCTCTCTTTCGCCCTGGTTCTCTCTCTCTCCTTCTTCTCTAGGGGACCTAGATTTCTCCTCTTACTTGGTCTCTCTGACTGCCAGCCACACCCATCCTTCTGCCAACTAACTATTGGCTGTTTAGCTTTTTATTAGACCAATCAGGTGCCTTTGGCAGGCAAGGTGAAAGAAGTGCAACACATATTTACATAATTAAACAAAGGCAGCAGGAACAAATGCAACACACATTCACATCATTTAAGTAATATTCTGCAGTGTAAACTAATGTAACACATCTTCACAACACTGAGATCTACTAAATAATATAGAGACTAAATGCCACTGAGCAATTAAAGATAAGTATAAAAATTGTAAAACCCTGAAAGATTAATGACACCCTAAAATTAATAAGATAAATGGGCCAGCATAGTTAGTGAACATTTTTCCACCCCTAGATTTTACCCATTTTTCTGTTATACTAGTACAATTTCCAGTCAATAAAATTATTTTAGACCACCCATTGCCTCAAATAGATTTTAAAGAAAAATTGTTCATAGTTCTACATGACCTGGTCTACAGAGGCTCCAATGCATCAGGATTGCCAATAGCCCAAACAGTTCCTTTATTTGCTAGGTCCCAAAATGCCTGTAAAACCCTAGGTAGCCTCCTGACATTCAGTCCCCAAAGGGCCCCACAGGATAGAAATAGAAAATGACTCTCTCCTGGATTTTTAGCCTCATACCTACCACATTCCCAGTTTCTCCAAATCCCATAGATTTGAAGCCACTCTTCATCCTGTTTTTATAATTTAAAAATCCATCAATAGTTCACTTTAAATTATGAACACCTGCCCATTGTTTCTTCTAAATCATTGCATCCCCCCTTTCTCTTCAGATGTCTGTCTTTAATCTCTTCTGCACACTTTATGTCCATTCTTGTTAAGGTCTTTTTACCCGTGAGTGAAAAGATGTGCTACAGTTAGATAACAAATGGCTTGGAAAAATTAAAATTTGCAAGTGAGAATATTGAGCAATACTTTGAAATATAACTGTTTATCTTGGCCTTCAATTACTATAGATTTCATCAAGCTGAAATCGGGAGAATACCTTAAAAACCAAAGGAAGACATTTTCAGAATGAAGTCTGACTCCAACATCTAGGGTTGGAGACAGGAGTTGGAGATGAGGGATGAACTGAAGCTTGTAAGGGAGAAAGTCAACTTCTTAAACTGCACACTCTTTCTTCCTGACATTGTTCAGTCCCCTAACCTCTCTTTTTCTGGTTATTTAGTGTGTCATATCTTCTTTTATCTTTCCAGATGACTATGGTGGTCTTCTTCTTCGGGAACTCCACTATTATCTTTTATGACCAATTGCTAAGATGCCATTTTCGACTCTTTAATCATATAGTTCTTTGTTATCATTCACTGAGGTTGTGTCATGGTTATGAGATTGGCTGTATCCGTCAAATTCTCGCTGTGCTATTTGCTATCAAATTAGTCAGGGTAGTTTTCTTGATATCCCTATTCTTCACTGGCCTGATCTGTTCATGTGTAGCAGATAACGGTAGGTAGAAGAAATGATTGAGCTTCAAATGGATAAACACATAAGAAGTACTTAGAAGACCCCACCATGAGTTAGCAGCTGTTACTATTGGTGTTATCACTTCATTTGTAGACATTCCAGTTACCTGGGAGCTGCCATGCTTCAGTCTCCTTACAAGACTCAGCAATGGATCAGTTCCACAGTGTGCTCACTCCTGAACTCTCCTCCCAAATAGCTGTGTGTGCCCCAGCTGTATTCCCCTTTCTTTGCACTTGGTCTGCTCTCCATGTGCTACTGGAGACAAGGTGGAGTCCTGCAGTTAATGAATGTTTGCTAAAAAGTGTTTGTCAACTCCTTTAGTTTGTATGTTCTTCCTTTTGTAAAGTAAGCTGGTAATTGAGTTAGTAGAGCCATGCATCTGCCTGAGATGAACTCTTTCTCAAACTGACTCTACTAACTTAACTGCTTATTTCCATTTCACTTACCATGAAACTGAGGCTCAGGGAGGTAAATAATCATCTCAGAAAATCATCAAGTTTTTACTCCTGGAGTTAACCAAATGAAGTCTCTATATTCAAGTTGTTAGAATCCATGGTTTGTTCACGCAGTCACTACAACATAACTCATTAACTTATATAAATTTTTACTTCTACCTTAGAATTTCATATATGAGTACTAGACTTATATCATCTCCCCTTTTTCCAACTTCTCCTCTACCCTCTTCTCATATGCACACACACAGGTCTATAAAACCTACTGAGTTCATTTGGTGTTGCCCACATATATTATTTTAGGGCTGACCACTTGGTATTAGGTGAATTAGGGGGCTCATCAGTAGGTAAAACTGATTTTCCTGTAGTAATAAGAGCGGCGGCGGGGCTGCGTTCCCAGCACCCCGGCCGCCTGCTAGGCTAGCTTATGCCCCGAAATAATTACACGGACACTGTATTCTTTTAAGCACTGCTTGGCCCATTCTCTTCTAGGCTAATTCTCACATATTAATTTAGCCCATTTCTAATCATCTGTGTGTGGCACCCCAAGGTGCGCTTACCAGGAAGATTCTAGCCTATGTCCATCCTGGGTCGGAGCTTCATCGCGTGTGTCTGCCAGGGAGCAGGGCATGGCGTCTCTGCTGAGGCGTCTGCTCCCTAGAGGAGAGCTGTCGAGACTCTGATCTCACTTCCTCTTCCTCCCAGTGTTCTGATCTGTTTACTCCACCTACCTATGTCCTAACCAATAAAATGGGCCAAGGCAGTTCCTTTATTAGCCAATGACCTTCCTCCATCAATTTTCCCTTTCCTATCAGTTATTAATTTTCTATAGTTCCTCATCTAGGAGTGAGTCTTTGAAAGAGCTTCCCCCATCCACTTTGATATGTCATGTGGTCTTGCAATGATATTGTTGACATTTCATGGACATAGCTTTCCTGTCATCCAAAGAAGACATGACAACCCACTAGCACAGAACCAACTAGAAGACAAAATCTCGCATCACACATTCTGATCCTCTGGCTCTTAGAATCTTTCTGGCCCCTCTTCACGATGTCCCCGCATGTTTTAGGAGCTATATTGTGTAATCATCAACTATGGCTGGGTTCTCTAAACTCAGCTCTTCTCTGCATTTTTATCAGGTTGGCTTTCTATAATGGTTTTATTCTGCTGCAAACATAAGCTTCTTTGATGAAGAGTAAGGAGTACACTTATTTGTGGATATAAGAATAAGCATTTAAGATGAAATTCAAGGTTATATTGCTTTAGGAATGTGGCAGTGCCAGTTTCTCCCCTAGGTTCTATGCCATGGGTAGTTGACTATGCCTACAGCACCAGGCATGATTTCCATCTTGTTCAATGGGCATCCAGTCCAATCAGATGACTGTTGAGTAAGCTCAGGATAGAAGTGCCACTGTAACAACTCTGAGGATTTCTTGCCTTTCTGGTCGCTGCTGTAGTTTATACATAGCTGAGCTGAAAGGACTATTTATGATCTTCTTGCTTGGCAAATTGCATAGCACCTTCCTGCTATGAGAGTTATTCTTCAGGGTAGGGGCTTCCAGGTCAGTGCAATGCCTCCAAGGACTTTGCAGTGTGTGGTGCCTCCAGCAATAAGAACTTGTGTAGGAGGCACTCAAGGACAATGGCAATAGCCTTTATTGTTTTGGGAGTCTATGGACTCCTGTGATGAGCAAGGAAGCTTCTGATTCTGGTACTGGGGATTTTGTCAGTCTATGATTCTTGAGGAAAGCCTTATTACCCCAAATGTAATAACTTCATTTAAAATATATACATATATAAATTTAATATACAATAATTGTAAATATAAAATGTAATGATTGTATATAATGTTAACTATTAAGAGGGTATAATTGCATATCACAT